>NC_135575.1:125524860-126241860 GCF_965152235.1 Eretmochelys imbricata
TTGTTAGTTTCTCTCAAAATTTTCCACATGCAAAGCCTTCTGAATTTGATACAGAGGGAAAAGTGTAATTATAGTCTATTTCAAATGTCAATAAATTCTTTATAGATGAAGCCATGTTGCAGAGAGAATCTGACCATAATTTTGTAATCTTCAGTCAGTTTCCTCTGAGGTAGTTCCATTTGTAAAGCACTATTACCCTGCAATGATGCCTTGGCTGCTGTCCCATTTTTCACCAACTAAAATGCATCCGGACTGGAGGTAGATAACAGATACAAGAAAGCGGTGTTGGAGATTACCTACGGTTGACTACATGGCTGGGGACTTATTATACATATTTAATATTGTGGGGAGAAGGGAGAATAGCCATATTAATATCATAAAATTATGGTAACAATTGTTAAGAGTCAGGAGTGTATCAGTACATTTGTACATGACTACTTCCTGAGACAAGTTGCTCTTGCAAGCCACAGCCCAGCTAAATTCAGATAAAGGATGTTACAAAATTACCCTTTGTCTCTTTAAACTTTTCTGGTGGGTGTATCCGATAAGAGATGAAGTAATGGACCATACACGCATACCCCAATGTCATGTTATAACCAAGCTCTTAAGATCTTTGCATCAGTTAATACACATTACCAAATGTCTGGCAACAAAGGTAAGTTCAGACGCAAGAAGTGTTAGAATGATGCATTATATACTACATTCTAACCTTAAACATATGGTCCTTTCCGTTTTAACTTTTCATCTTAAATTTTTTTTAAAGGAAATGTATAGTTTAACACAATTTAATTCCATGTTTTTAACCACACAATTGGTTGAAATGGCACTTATTGAGGGCTGCTGCATGGGAGGTAAAAGTTTGGGAACAACCTCTGGTCTCTCTCCAGGTTGATGGTTCATGGACTGTAGGGAAAGATGGTGTTGATGGCACCACTCTTTAACAGCCTCTTGTGGCTAGTCAAAGCATGTCAATTTTGTAGGACACATTAAAGCAATTCAGTATGGTAGAGAAGCTCTGGATTTTAAGACAAATTTGGACACAGGATAAAACAAACTTTCATGGTAGGGTAGTGGCTGTATGTAGAAACAGCAATGATTGTTCACTCAGTGATTGTTCATACTGAGCTTTGGGACACTGGAAATGGTTTTGTTGAGAAAAGGAAACATTGTTCCGAATACCCTCTCTCTCTAAAAATATCCTAACTTCAACCCGGTTAAAGATTTAATCTGAATCATAACCTATATTACAGGCAATGTCATTGCTGGGCATTATTCAGAGTGATCATGTAGACTTTAACCTATGACCTTCAGACAAATGTTCTATCAATGCAGCCATATGGATCATCATTCTGTGTTAATACCCAAAGACCCCTCTAACAATGTGACATCCTGAGAAGTCCAAGTTTACCTTTAGACTCCACCTTTTTGTTAAGGGGTAAGGAGGATAGGGCTGCATGGTATTATCTGGAGAGGCTGCATGCACCACAATCACAACTAACAAAGGAACCTGTCTGTGTTACAAGAGGTACAGAACCCAGTGAGTACGAACATTAAGGCCTGATCCAAAGCCCACTGACATCAAGAAGAGTCTTTCCACTGACTTTAGTGGTCTTTGAATCAGGCTGTAACGGATCTATTCTATCTTACAGGGAAGCTTTAAATACTCAGATTAAAGATTAATAAATGAAGTAACCTACATGGTTCTTTTTTCACATTATAGCCTGGACACTAACCTAAGAAAAACTTAGCATTTTGAAATCTCAAGAATCAAATTTGTCAGCAAATAAAAAAAGTAAAACAAGACCAAAAAACCTGAAAAAAAATCTTAGTTTCTTTATAGCACTTTAGAAATAATTTTGCATTCATCATATAAAAACTCATTAGATATGATGTTATTTGCTTTACCAGATTATCAAGCATTCGCATAAGGGCTTCAAATTCCTGCTCTCCAATCTGCCATTTTGGATGGGATACAGTACCCTCAGCTGCTGGAGACTCAGGAGAACGAGATTTGGCTTTGTATTTTCCAGGGTCTAACAGCACTAAGTTGTCAGGCCCACCTGCACTGGCCAGGGTACGTACCTTAAAAATAATTAAACCACATTTTAATTTTTTTAACACAAACACTGGATAGTTATAGAAACAGTAGAAGGACTCTCTTCTATTTTGCAAATTCTAATCTTACATTTTAAAATTAAATAAATCATTATAACCTTGTAATAAGGAAAGTGTTTTAAGAAATGTGAAAAATTACATGTTGCAACTCTCTTGCTTTAATGAAAAGTAGACTGATGATTTGGGAGAGATTTATGTAAGATCAGTAGTTCTAGTCTGCCAGTTGAACACAGTTGCTAAACTATCAGTGTAATTGCTCCTGCATAACAAAATCAATCCAGGAATTTTTATTTTATTAGTTTAGATTGAAACTGTCATTTTTTAATCATTCAACTATTATCTGTTTGAAGATTATGTATGATGTTGTTACAGATAGCAGATTCATTATATAATATATTAAGATTCTTACTTGAATCTCACAGGCAACTACTAGATTATGAATATAGTAGAAAGCCTCTTCAATGGTCTCCCCAACTGACACCAAGCCATGGTTTCTGAGAATAAGGACCTAAGAGAAATGGACATTGAAAGGAATATGAGCTGCTACAAGAAACCTACCTGCCAAGAACTAAACAAACATACCTCCCCTCCTTTCCATTTCCAAGTTTAAAAAAAAAAAAAAAAATCACTATTTTCTTTTAATATTGACCTATGTATGGAATAACTGACCTTGCTTTTAGGTCCCAAATTTTTCTGAATTAACACTTTTTCTTCATCGTCAACCAGAATACCATGGTAGTCATGATAGGCCACTTCTCCAAGACAGAGTGCTTCTGGTGAAATTGGCAAGAGACCACACTTCATTGCAGAAACCTGAGAAACATAACAGTAGATTTTGAGAGAGAAGTAAATAAAAACAAGAAGTCAGTCATTGCTGTACATTATATACACTAATGCGTGAAGTGGAGGGTGAAATGTCATTGTTAATATTTAAATACATCTGAGACATTTAAAAGCAGAAGAACTGAAGACTGGTCAGAAGACAAGACAGAAATGTGAAAAGATTTAGAAAATCAGCCTCTTATTCTTAATTCATTCTCTCTTTTAAGTGAATATTTTAAAATACAAGATTATAAGTGACAAGTTTTCCTGCAGATTATTACACAAAACCATGGTTAAAACCCACCATTGTTAAAGCTTAAAATCCTCAGAATATGATCCAAAATTAGGAATTTACTCAATTTCAGTCTTGTTATCCACCTGAAAATAATTTTATTGCTGTTCTGAATCAATTTAATAAGAAAAATATCAAAATAAGAACTGCAGTAAAGCAATTTCCTGAATATTTGAAACTCAGTCATTGGGTTGGCTCCTAAAAAAGCTTCTGAGGTGGATTTGATAATGATTTATAACTAGTTGTTCTTGGAGATGGATAAAAACATGGGCATCCACAAAGTCCACCGTTTGAGATCAATGGTGCTACTTGTGCTGTGAAACAGTTACAGATGTGCTACCAGAACAAAATGTAGATAGGATGCAAGTATTCTAATATATAGCATATATATGCAGAAAATATTACAAAGTGTGCCTTACTGGGCCACTGGAGGACGCTTTACCTCGTTATGACCCATGGACTGAAAAGGTTCTATTACAGTCTGAAATTTGCCATTTGCCTACTGTTACTTCTAAATGTTGATTCAAGATTTCATATTCATAGCACAGATAGTGTCAATTTCTACCGTAGGGCCCAATTTTGCAAGCACTCACAAGGCAGGAATATTTACATGAATAGGCTCATTAACTATGTGACTTCAAATAGGACTCCTCACTAGAATACAGGTTTAAAGGGATCAAGCCCTTAAACTACCAAGTAAATATATGACTACTTGGCACCAGCTACACTTCTCTTAAAATCTATAGTAAGAGGAACTGCTTACCGCTGCCCCTGCTGGTGTATGGATATGAACGATGCATTTAACGTCAGGTCGAGCGGCATAAATTGCAGAGTGCAAGGTAAAACCAGCTTGGTTTACTCCCAGGTTAGTGCTTCCACGATCAACTACATCTCCTTGAATATTGATTTTAACCTGACAATATAAGAAAACATTGTAATAAAAAATTTTATAAGTTATGGTTGTCCCAAATGTATTTAATTCAGCATCTTCCTACAGCAGTTTTAAAAATTATATTATTGTATTTTAACAATATCATACTACATATATGTTATATATAAATGTATATAAACCAGTGTCATTAACAGCAACAATATTAAGCTTTAAGATCAATATATTGTAAACAGCTGTAGAATTGGTCCTCAGTAACACAAAACGAGCTTTCTATATCATTGATTTTTTGTAAGAAATCAAATCCATCAACAAGCAATTGTATAACAAATTATTTTCCCCCTCTACATTGTTCAACTTTCACTCCCTTGATTCCTGTGATGACATTTCCACTAGTTCTTCACTGATCAGAGGGTCTTCCAGCCTAGACACGGCCTGAATTACTAATGTAAAAACACAAGCAAGGAGAAAAAGCCTTTTAGAAAACTAACACAAAACCTTTCAGTCCTCTTTTATACATCATAATGCAGCGAGAAAAAGAGTACAAGCTCACTTCTTCGCCTACTTCTTTTCGGGTCACCTTTTTTTAAGTTGCTTATAATAAGGTTCCCTTAACATTCAGCTCCTGGAATGTTATTCAGGCACCACCTTTTCCTCATTGATTAATCCCAAATCTAGAAAGAAAGAAATCTGATCCTTTTTATACTTGATTGCTTCTTCCTTCCTGGCTGCAGACAAATATCTACAGGTTGTCAATAAATCTTGACACTATGTATAGAATACTTTACTTTGGTCTTTGATAGGCAACTAAAGTGGTCTTTGAAAGTCTGTAGACTCTTTATATGTAAATTGGACCATCATCAGTGTTTAATTTTGAGAACCTTAGATACTAGTTGATTAAGAAATGCACTTAAATTCTCACCCTCTAGGCTTATTGAGATACCCCATAGCCACAGATTTGTACTGAATGCTTCGTTTTCTAGAAGTTCAGTCTTCTAGGTAAGGTCTTGATTTTCTTTAATTGTTGCGGACAATAATATATAGAGTTCAGTTATTTTCCCTCTTTTCTCCTTTATCCTGTTCTCAACCCATACTAACACCAGTTTAGACAAAGCTATGCACTATTCCAAAGTAGTGACAGTGAGGACTAAGACATTTAGTTTGGGGATCTGAGGCCACTACAGGCATAAGTAATGAATTAGTCTTAGTGCTAAATTCTTTCAGCATTGCCATGGATAGTACCATGGCATTATGTCCATTTGAGGGGTGCTGCAGTTTGCACTGCTGAGTCACTGCTGGATCTTCCTCGAGCTTGATGAGAAGTAAACCAGTCTTGCATCACTGGGCTTTATTTATATATATTTTTAGAGAGATTTTTAGTTGCAGTGGAGGCTTCACAACACCACCCTCCCACAAGCAGTATCTGAAACTCACATTTGGCAAAAACAAATAACCTTTGACACAACTGTGCTAACTTGATTTTTGGGTTATCTGTCACCACAGTTCCATTGCCCTAGGTCTAGGCCTGTTATTATGCACTACTATTTACTTTTAACAAGATCTGGAAAAGAGAATATATTTGGTTAATCCAAATCTATTATCTTTCTATAATCCAGAATTAAAGGCAGCAAAGGAAATACGTAGCACTTCATGTCTTGAAATCACTGTAAAATCATTAAACTATAAATATATATAAACTACAAAACAGGTACTGTAAGTACATGAAGAAACTGAGGAAGAGAGATTACAGAAATTGTCCAAGGTCACAGATGGAATTAATGTTGGAGAAAGGACTAGAACTCAGGAATTCCCCATGCTCAGTCTTGTGCAGCTTTTATATAATTAATACCCAAATTAAAATTTAGGATAATATAGATGTATTTCAGTATATGAAAAAAACTAAGGACCAAGAGTTTATGCTCAAATTACAATCTGAAATTTTATGCCCATTAAAAAAAAGAAGAATTTTACTTCCAAAATGGATAGTGAAATCAGTCAAACTCTTAAAAAAAAAAACACAACAAAACTGTTCTGGCCATGAGACTGCAGCAGAAAATAACTTAGTATTTTCTATAACATGTTTATCCAAGTTTAACATACATATATACGAGACAGAATTTAGATGTTTATATCCATGTTCTATTGGTATAGAAATAGAAATTAGCACTTACCAGACTGGATGCAGAAACCTCACTATAAAGAAGTCCAAAAGGTACAATCAAGAAGTGCTCCTGCTCAGAACTTACTCTGGCCTAAAAATACAACAAGAGTGAAAGCTAAATCTTTACAATAAAAAATTGTAATATTTTAAATTCAAGTTCCGTTTTGTAAGCCCTAGAAAGTATACCATACAATAAAATTACAAGAGAGTTGTTGAACACGGGAGATGTACATATTCCAGAAGCATAAACTAACAGTCATGCCATATCCACTATAATTGACATAATTTATTAAACCATAGTACACTTGGTAATAGACCATGTTTACTAAGGCCACAGGGAGGCCCAGGCTACAGTCTCTCAGGCTGGTGGAAGACCAAGGTGTAAGTAAGACGCCAAGGGAGTGCTCAGATCCTACAATAATGAGGGACAGATAACCACCTCGATAGATGAGTGGTTCGCCAATACCCTACGGGAAACAGAATTTGGGAGAAGCAATATTGTCACCCATAGTGTTAGTGTCCTAGAAAAACCTCTGTTTGCCAAAGGGTATGTGGGATTATGAAGCAGAGGACTTATGGAAATTTAAGCAACCCAGCTAAACAGTTTGAACATCTTGACACTGGGTGGGATGAACCCTTTAAGTGAATGCCTTTTGATGGTGTTGGGGAGGTTAGCATACCTCGGGGCTCTCCACCAACTATCCTTCTCTTTATGTAGCAATATTTGCCTCAAGGTTTAACACACAGATGATGGAGTTCATAACTCAAAATTAGTTTATAGTTTGTAAACTGTTTAGGGCAGGAACCATATCTTTGTTATGTTTTCAGAGTGCTGTGACCTTGTACCAAAAAGCACATGTGCTATCTAACGTGAATTGCTTGATTCAGTGTGAAATAGTCTTCCCTTTGTTCTCTAAAATGTGTCTTTTTAAAATACTACTCTCCCTTTTTTTCCCTCCCGCAGCTGCCAATGTTTCTACACTCCCCATATCATCTCCGTCCCAGAGGCTAGCGCAGATCAGAAGGCGAAAAAAAAGCACTTGCGATGACTTGTTCTCAGAGCTCATGCAGTCCTCTGGCACTGAAAGAGCTCAGCAGAATGTGCGGATGCAAACAATGGCAGAGTCCAAGAAAGCGTTAAATGAACGCGATGAGAGGAGGGAGGAACATGCTGAAAGGAAGCAGAATGCAATGCTGAGGCTAATGGGGGAGCAAACTGACATGCTCAGGTGCCTGGTGGAGCTGCAGGAAAGGCAGCAGGAGCACAGACCGCCGCTGCAGTATAACTGCCTGCCCTCCTCCCCAAGTTCCATATCCTCCTCACCCAGACGCCCAAGAACATGGGGGCGGGGAGTGGGAGGAGGGCATGCTACGGGGACCCAGCCACTCCACCCCAGAGGATTGCCCAAGCAACAGACAGCTGGCATTCAGTAAGTTTTGAACTGTAGTGTGGCCTTGTCCTTCCCTCCTCCACCACCCCACCCAGTGCTTCCCTCCTCACCCACCCCTCCCAGGCCACCTTGCGAGTTTTCCCCCTATTTGTGTGATAATTAATAAAGAATGCATGATTTTGAAACAATAATGACTTTATTGCTTCTGAAAGCGGTGATCAAAGGGGAAGTGGAGTCAACCAAGGGGGCGGGTTTTCATCAAGGAGAAACAAACAGAACTGTCACACCGTAGCCTGGCCAGTCATGAAACTGGTTTTCAAACCTTCTCTGATGCGCAGGGCATCCAGCTGTTCTCTTCTAATTGCCCTGGTGTCTGGCTGCACGTAATCGGCCACCAGGCGATTTGCCTCAACCTCCCACCCCGCCATAAACGTCTCCCCCTTACTCTCACAGATATTGTGGAACACACAGCAAGCAGCAATAACAATGGGAATACTGGTTTTGCTGAGGTCTAACCGAGTCAGTAAACTGCGCCAGCGAGCTTTTAAAAGTCCAAATGCACATTCTACCACCATTCTGCACTTGCTTAGCCTATAGTTGAACTGCTCCTTACTACTGTCCAGGGTGCCTGTGTATGGTTTCATGAGCCATGGCATTAAGGGGTAGGCTGGGTCCCCATGGATAACTATAGGCATTTCAACATCCCCAATGGTAATTTTCTGGTCTGGGAAGTAAGTTCCTTCTTGCAGCTGTTCAAAAAGACCAGAGTTCCTGAAGAGCCGAGCATCATGCACCTTTCCTGGCCATCCCACGTTGATGTCGTTGAAATGTCCCTTGTGATCCACCAGTGCTTGCAGCACCACTGAAAAGTACCCCTTGCTTACGTACTGGCTGCCAACGTGATCCGGTCCCAAGATAGGGATATGCGTTCTGTCTATCGCCCCACCACAGTTAGGGAAACCCATTGCAGCAAAGCCATTCACTATGATCTACAAATTTCCCAGAGTCACTACCCTTGGTAGCAGCAGCTCAGTGATTGCACTGGCTGCTTGGATCACAGCAGCCACCACAGTAGTTTTACCCACTCCAAATTGATTCCCAACTGACCAGTAGCTGTCTGGCATTGCAAGCTTCCAGAGGGCTATCACTACTCACTTCTCAACTGTAAGGGCGGCTCTCATCTGGGTATTCTCACGCTTCAGGGCAGGGGAAAGCAAGTCACAAAGTTCCATGAAAGTGCCCTTACGCATGCGAAAGTTTCGCAGCCACTGGGAATCGTCCCAGACCTGCAACACTGTGCGGTCCCACCAGTCTGTGCTTGTTTCCCGGGCCCAGAACCGGCGTTCCACGGCATGAACCTGCTCCATTACCACCATGATGTCCAAACTGCCAGGGCCCATGCTTTGAGAGAAGTCTGTGTCCATGTCCTCATCACTATTGTGATTGCGCTGTCGTCGCCTCCTCGCCTGCTTTTGCAGGTTCTGCACATACTGCAGGATAATGCGTGAGGTGTTTACAATGCTCACTGCAGCAGCGGTGAGCTGAGTGGGCTCCATGCTTGCTGTGGTATGGCATCTGTAGGAGAGTGGAGCTGCAGCAGAAGCGGTGGGTGACGACGGATGCCATGAGAATATATATTTATACAGAACAACAAGAAGACCTGTGAGGTGGATTCATGGCACCAGGAGAGCAGAGCTGCAGCGGAAGCCGTGGATGACGACGGCTAGCAGTCCTGCTGAACTGTCTGCTGACAGCAGTATGGCGTCTGCACGGAAAAAAGGCGCAAAATGATTGTCTGCCATTGCTTTCATGGAAGAAGAGGCGACTGACGACATGTACCCAAAACCACCCATGACAATGTTTTTGCCCCATCAAGCATTGGGAGCTCAACCCAGAATTCCAATGGGCAGCGGAGACTGCGGGAACCGTGGGATAGCTTTTCACAGTGCAACGCTCCGAAAGTCGACGCTAGCCACTGTACTGTGGACGCACTCCGCCGACTTAATGCGCTTAGTGGGGACACACAATCAAGTGTATAAAATCACTTCCTAAAAATTGACTTCTATAAATGCGACCTAATTTCGTAGTGTAGACACATCCTGAGACTCACGAGCTGCAAGTGGCTCTTTAATGTGTCTCTTTGCAGCACATGATACTAAAACACTGTGTGATTGAATTATTAACCAATCAGGATGCTTTTACTATGTTATTAACTAACTGTAGTTGATAAAATAATAATATTTGATCAGTCATTTTGCTCTGAGAATACTACTTACACACACACATAGAAAATGAAACAATGAATTCACACTACTGTGGCTCTTTTGGGTAATGGTGATCACTAGTTTGGCTCTTGAACCACTGAGGTCTGGATATCACTGGTGTATAACATTAAATTAGAGCTGTCAAGCGACTCAAAAAAATTAATTGTGATTAATCACACGATTAAAAAAAATTAATTGTGATCAATTGCGCTGTTATACAATAATAGAATACCATTTATTTAAATCATTTTTGGGGGTGTTCTACATTTTCAAATATACTGATTTCAATTATAACAGAATACAAAGTGCTTACTTTATATTTATTTTTTATTACAAATATTTGCACTGTAAATAACAAAAGATATAGTATTTTTCAATCCACCTAATACAAGTACTATAGTGCAATCTCTATCATGAAAGCCGAACTTACAAATGTAGAATAACGTACAAAAAATAACTGCATTCAAAAATAAAACAATGTAAAACTTAGAGTCTACAAGTCCACCCTGTCCTATTTCTTGTTTAGCCAATTGCTCAGATAAACAAGTTTGTTTACATTTCCAGGAGACAATGCTGCCCGCTTCTCATTCACAATGTCACCTGAAAGTGAGAACACGTGTTCTCATGGCACTGTTGTAGCCAGCGTTGCAAGATATTGACATCCCAGATATGCTGAAGATTCATGTGTCCCTTCATGCTTCAACCACCATTCCAGAGGACATCTGTCCATGTTGATGACGGGTGCTGCTCGATAACAATCCAAAGTAGTGCAGACTGATGCATGTTCATTTTCATCATCTGAGTCAGATGACACCAGCAGAAGGTTGATTTTCTTTTTTGGTGGTTTGTGTTCTGCAGTTTCTGCATCAGAGTGTTGCTCTTAAGACTTCTGAAAGCATGATCCACACCTCATCCCTCTCAGATTTTGGAAGGCACTTCAGACTCTTAAACCTTGAGTATGGGCTGTAGCTATCTTTAGAAATCTCACATTGCACCAGGAGAGCACTTCTTTGCGTTTTGCCAAATCTGCAGCTAAAGTGTTCTTAAAATGAACAACATGTGCTGAGTCATCATCCAAGACTATTATAACATGAAATATATGGCAGAATGTGGCTAAAATAGAGCCAGAGACATACAATTCTCCCCCAAGGAGTTCAGTCACAAATTTAAATAACGCATTATTTTTTTAATGAGTGTCATCAGCATGGAAGCCTGTCCTCTAGAATGGTGGCCAAAGCATGAAGTGGCATATGAATGTTTAACAGATCTGGCATGTAAATACCTTGCAATGCTGGCTACAAAAGTCCCATGCAAATGCCTGTTCTCACTTTCTGGTGACGCTGTAAATAAGAAGTGGGCAGCATCATCTCCCGCAAATATAAACAAACTTGCTTGTATTAGCAATTGGCTAAATGAGACGCAGGACTGAGTGGATCTGTAGGCTCTAAAGTCTTGCATTGTTTTGTTTCTGAGTGCAGTTATATGACCAAAAAAAAAAAAATCTACATTTGTACGTTACACTTTCATGATAAAGAGATTGCACTACAGTACATGAGGTGAATTGAAAATACTGTTTCTTTGTTTATTATTTTTACAGTGCAAATATTTGTAATAAAAATATAAAGTGAACAGCGTACACTTTGTATTCTGTGTTATAATTGAAATTAATATATTTGAAAATGTAGGAAAAACATCCGCAAATATTTAATAAATTTTAATTGGTATTCTATTGTTTAACAACGCAATTAAAACTGCGATTAATTGCGATTAATTTTTTAAACCACCATTAATTTTTTTGAATTAATCGCAATTAATCGACAGCTCTACATTAGATGGAACGTTTTTTATGTGATTCCCAAAGTCAGGAAATATCATTTCCAGAGATCAATTGTCTATAAATGCCAAACTAAAATCCAATGCAGCCAACAATTCAGTTTTTAGATTCCTAACAGTTATTTGAAGATGCAGTTTCTCTCTGGCTGGGCTTTTTACACTGTATCATTCTTGGTAGTCATCTTAATTCTTAGATGGAAATATAGGATTTATTTAAAGTCCTCTCTCTTTTAGAAGGTTCCCCGGGTGAGAACAGCAGTCACAATCTTACATCCGTACAGCTGAGAATAAGGCAAACAGTATAATGCAGGGCATTCAATCTGAAACTGCGGACAATATTGAGCAGTCACAATCCCACTTCTTTTTACACGGACAGGGCTTCCTACAAAAAAGGATGAACTAAAACTAAACAATGTTGTTGTCTGCTTCTAGGAACAAGTAGGTCATATTCCAGTTATTTGAAGGCTGATGCCTGAGAAGTCAATCTCTCAGTTCTGGTTTTAGATATTTCGAAACTAATAGTTTGTCCTTTGTTTGAAACATATTTTCTGTATGCAAGAGATAAAACAAATAAGATGGAGACAAGCAATGAACACATCTACATAGCACAGCATAAGAGAAATAAAATAGTAAAAGAACAAGTCCTTAGTTGCTTATTTTGTTTTAATTATTTAGTTCCCCATCACCCTCAAGTGTATTTCTCCATTAATGAACCATGTATGTATATAAAGTTGACTAATTTTCAACACTGCAAAATGGGTTTTACATTTTAAACTAGCAAATAAATTGATCAATGTATTGTTTCATTACATACGGGATTTTTCTGGGGAAAAGGGGTATTGGAGGGCTAGATTTCATGCTACTTTTAGCCTTTAGAAAAAGAAAGGAAAAAAAACAAAAACAAACCAGATCCAAAGTCCATTTACTTCAATGGGGACTGAATCCAGTGCCAAAAGTATCACCTGTTATACAATTACCATTCCCAGATTCCTCCCCAAAAAGGATAACAGAATCCAGAAAGTATTCTTTTCTTTTTTCTAATCCCAATGGTCCAAGACTGATGGAGATCTCTTCACATTTTAGGATATAATTTTACCTCACCTCCATCTCCTCTAATTTAAAGTCTCTACTTCACAGATGTCATTGCTCAAGTACAGCTCCTTTTATAAAAGATACTTACACCACTCTGTAAAGCAGCCACCACAGGGTGATTTAAGACTTGCTATTAGCTTAACCTCTACTGACCCAGACATATAAGGAGAGCTATTGTTTTCAAAACTCAAGCAATCCCACTTGACTCTGCACCATGTTGTTATCTCATTAATTTAATTGTTGCTCAATCATTAATGTTTATCCTTCTGCAGGCATTCCAAATCAAACATTCCAGTGTGGACCTGTTCATGTAAGGTCAAGGGAATTCATGCACTTCACACATCCAGTATCAGCAAGACCAGCTGTTAAATTTAATGCAAGTACAATATAAAGTCTTCAATTTATAGTATTTGTTTAATTAGTGTAAAGTTTTTAAGTGGAAAAAACGGTATAACTTTTAAAGCAAATATGTAAGGCAAATACATCCAGTAACACAAAGACCCATAAAGTTAATAAGGCACTTCATCAAAAAGGCAGGTGAGAAATAAAAAGAGTGTCAACCCCAATCACCTTTGTGCCTATTTGCATAACAGCCCTAATAATGATACAATGACCACAAAAAACTAACAGCTATTTGGAGGTCATTTTCAACATAGTAGATAGATTTTTCAAGACGACGACACTTCCTCCAATGGATAACAAGTAAAGGGTGAACCATATTATGTGGTTACACAACAAACCAATATAGTAAGGAGTCCTTTACATGGAACCTTTTAGGTTCTGCTGATAAGTCAAACTTTTAAGGCTGTCTACAGATCACTATTTATGATGCTCTATTTTGTATGAGTGGTACAAATATTAGTCTGTATGTTCTCACCATTTAAGTTTGCCTGTTCCCCCTACTATTAGCCATAAATAATCTACGTATATAGCATTCTGCAATCCAGGAAAAGAAACGAAGGTAGTGAGAAAAATGGAATTTTAGGAGAAGTTCCTGATTGGCAAGACAAAGATCTGATCCTGCATGTCACAGACAAGTGAAAGTTATTGTGAGAACAAAAATTCCTTCATCTCTCTCCATCTTAGCAATGTTTCAGAGTAGCAGCCGTGTTAGTCTGTATCACCAAAAAGAAAAGGAGGACTTGTGGAACCTTAGACACAAACAAATTTATTTTAGCATAAGCTTTCATCTTAACAATGTCACTTGAGTACAATGAACAGTTTTCAGAAGTATAACCTGAAAGAGGGGGACAGAAATTGCTCTCCCAAATAAAGGAAAATACCCATGAAGATACAGTTTAATTTTTGGAGATGTGATCAATTAGTTTGACGCAACTTAAGGGGAATGGCTCTAGATTTGGGCAAAAAGGTGAGTCTAGTTCAAGTAGAAATGTAATGAGAAAACTGAACTGCAAACACTGATCTTAGAGTCTGGCACTGTGGGGAAACTTTTCTTTGCTACCTTTTATGGTTCAAATCGATAGTTTTGTTATGTATATTGATAGCATTTCAACATTTATAATCAAACTATTTAGATATAGTGCTTTTTCCCTCTCAAGCTAGTTACTGGTTGTTATCAGAAAAGACTTGCTGGCATTCTTTCGTCTGCAAGAGATGGTAGGAATTGCAGCCTGTGATGTAGATGGTTTGCAATGTCTCATGTGACTGAATAGTCCAATCTGAGATTTGCATGATCTTTGGCAGTTATTGCAAATGTATGTATCTTGGCTGAGAGCTGCTTGCTTCCTATGGGCTCTTTTCTCTTCAAGCTGTAGGAGCCAGCTCCTGTCATGGACTTTGATACCCTGATGGAGACGATGGCGCCACTTGTTACGATCACTTGCCAAGATTCCCCATTGATCAGGATCAATTCCGAATTCCTTCATAGCTCACTTGCATGTGTCTTTATAGCAAAGCTTGGGATGTCCTGTTGTTCTTGTTCCCTATGATAGCTCCCTGTATAGCATGCCCTTGGGTATGCGTGAGACTTCCAACCTCAGATGGCCCAGCCAGCGCAGACGTCTTTGCTTGCACAGGGCTGCCACACTTGGGAAATTTGCCCTTTGAAGAACCTCTGCATTGGTGACCTTATACTGCCATTTGGTGTTGAATATGAGGCATAAACAATGTAGGTGGAAACTATTTATCTTTTTCTCCTGATGAGCATAAGTTGTCCATGTTTCCCCACCATCCATGAGCATGCAGAGGATGCAAGCTTGGTACACTAGCATTTTGGTCTTGATGGTAAGCTTTGAGTTGTTCCATGCTCTTTTAGTTAGGCTGCCACCACCTTTAGCAGACTTTCTAATGCAGACATTTAGTTCTTCCTCCAGTGAGAGGTTGGTGGTCACTGTAGAACCTAAGTAGCTGAACTTTTGGACTTCTTTTAGCCGGTTTGCATTTCAGGTAACTGAAGGATCTTGTGGAACCCCCTGCCCTAATACAACCATTTTCTTGATGCTGATGGTGAGAGCAAATGCCTGACAGGCACTTGAAAGGTGGTCCATGAGTTCTTGTAGTAGATCTTCATTGTGGGCTATGAGGGCAGCATCATCAGTGAATAGAAGTTCCCTTATTAGCATCTTTTTGACTTTGGTCTTTGACTTAAGTTGGAACAGGTTGAAGTTTCCCATCTGATCTTGTGCGGAGATGCACTCCATCTTTCATGTCCTTAAATGCACAGTTCAAGAATACCAAGAAGAAGATTCCAAAGAGTGTAGGGGCAAGAACAGAGACATATTTTCTCTGCGTCAACTTCAAGAAAAGTGCAGAGAGCAAAACTGAGGATTGTATATCGCCTTTGTGGACCTAACTAAAGCATTCTACAGACAGCAGAGCAGGTCTGTTTGCAATATTAAAAAAGATAGGATGTCTATCACCCCTATCAAGTCGTATATGTTCATTCCACAGCAACAAGAGAGCAACTGTCCAGTTTGATGGGTCCACTTTGCACAACTATCAGGAAAGAAATATAGTAGAACCTCAGAGCTATAAACACCAGAGTTACAAACTGACCAGTCAACCACACAGCTCATCTGGAACCAGAAATATGCAATCAGGCAGTAGCAGCAACCAAAAAAACCCAGCCAAACAAAATAAATACAGTACAGTACTGTGTTAAACGTAAACTACTAAAAAAATAAAGGGAAGTTTAAAAAAAGATTTGACAATGTAGGAAACTGTTTCTGTGCTTGTTTCATTTAAATTAAGATGGTTAAAAGCAGCATTCTTCTTCTGCATAGAAAAGTTTCAAAGCTGTATAAATCAACATTCAGTTGCAAACTTTTGAAAGAACCACCATAATGTTTTGTTCAAAGCTACGAACATTTCAAAGTTATGAACAACCTCCATTCCCAAGGTATTTGCAACTCTGAGGTTCTCCTGTAATGTCCTTATTTTCCATTAAACTGAGCCCTTGATATGACTGGTAACTACTGCTTACAATATTCTGAAGATTTGATAAGGGATATATATACCCAACACCTTCTGGACAATTCTTGCTTGTAAATATTTTTATTACCATATTTGTCTCTCCTATATGGGGCTTGATTCTCCAACTCCCTGATTCACAGCTGCTTGGACTTAGGGAAAGATAGGCCTGCACAGGGGCAGCCCTAATTTATGTTAGTGGAGAACTGGGTGTAGCAAAGCTCTGCTCTGCCACTCTTCCTCCTCTCCTCCCTATGCTCTGCCCCTGGAATGCCCCCAATATGGTCCTTCCTCCCTCTTTATACCAGGAGATTGGTGGATGGATGGCTGACACAACAGGTGGTGGAGCTGCCTTTGCCAGATCTTTGCTAGTGGAGAGTTTCCTGACATAATAAGATGCTTGCTACAGAAACAGAATAAGAGTAGTAAGTGAGGCTATTTGGCCCATTTCAGATTTTTAAGAGAATTTCTACTTTTTTCTTTTTAAAGGGTCGGAGCTGTATAAACGCCAATCTACAATACCACCAGATTTATATTCATATCTATCCATATTAGTTGGTTGTCACAATTTCAGATACATCAGATATACAGTATCCATATTAAGGGGGCACATTGGTATGCCCCTCTAATATGGTTCTCTTGAACTTTCTTAGTTTCCAGTAAGGGAAATAACTGCTATAATGTCCATTTTTCAGATCCTTTCAGTCCGAGTGCTATGGTAGTATACATACTTTATTTGAATAAGGCGGCAATTATTTTACACATAAGGTATGTATCAATAGTCCACTAGTGCACATCGTGGTGTCTCTTAATGTTGTCTTTAGCACCATGACTATTACTCATCATTGCAGATCATTTGTCAATTAGTATTTTATGACTTGTATAGCTATTTCCACTCAATCAACAGCCAATTGATGCTTATTTTAATTATTTTCAGAAAAACATTTGCATGGTGGTACTGTACACATATTGCTTCAAAACTGTAACATTCCTCACACGATATTCCTCTACTAAATTACTGTCAGGCCTAATCTGATGAAGACATCTTTAAAAGGCAGAGTGGCCTGCAGAAATATCTTTTTAAATAGGTCTTTAAAAAAACCCAAAAAACCCAAAACCGAACTTTCTAACAGACAGCCTGATTATTTTTCCTGCCCAATATTTCCTTTTAATTTAAGGCTCAGTGAAAACAGAAACTGGCAAAGAGGAGCGTAAGTCGAAAAGCAATTAAGGGAGGAAAAAAAGGCTTGTTTGGTTTTTCCCCCGGAAGAGGTGGATGACTCTTCTGGGAGGTGAGCCTCATAGCTTGAGAAATGATGCCATAAAGCACACGTAGCTAAGGGATCACCTCACCATTTAAATTCACGTCTCTTATACAGTGTTTGTACATCCCATCTGAAATGTATTTAATTACTGCAATAAAGTACCAAATTAGTATTTTTACATTGGCATTATTTCCCTTATACACTTGCCAATTTTGCCTTCGATAGTGTCACTACAGTTTTATTATCATTCCTTATATTGAGACACATCAGCTTGGATGGCTTGCTGTCCCCTCAAGCTTGACATGGCCACAACCAAGAAGCTTCTCATTTAAATCCAGTCTACTACCCCGTTCTTCATTAGGGTTGATAACAGTGCCATCCTCCTCATAATTTAGTGGTGTGGGGGAAGGGTGGAGGGAGAGTGGTTAAAATGTAACCCTTCCTTCCCTCTCCTTTTCACCTTCCATCTAGCATCGAACATGCACTGTTGCTTTCTAATCAGATTTCTAAAAAATTCTTTCTATGCTGATTGCCAAATCATTCTTCCATGTCAGAATCACCTCTTGCCTTGAGTACTGCAATCTCTCTCGGGACCTTTTGATGCTAACCTGGCCCTCTACAGTCCATTCAAAATGCTGCTGTCGAAGTCACCTTTCGTACCAATGTCAGCAACATCACCAGCTCCCCACTGCACTATGCATCAACTTTAAACTTCTTATAGCCTTGTTTCAGAGACCCTACATCTCTGCCAGCAGCTCCTTTCATGTGCCTTTGTCCTCACTACTCCACCAGTGATGCCAGTCTTTATATACCTACCTCTATACCTACTCTGAGCCATGGAAGAAGGTATGGATATGTTTATGAACTTTATGCTTAGAAAGGCACCCCTTTACTTCATTCAAGTCTCTCTTACAGTATCAATTCTGTCAGCTCACCTATCCAAACTGATGGGGATGGTATAAAAAAATTGTTAACAAAACCATTAATATGTTCATGTTCTTTAACAAGAAACTATGTGATCTTATTAGCATCACTGTTGCCTTTCAATTAACCTTTTCCCTTATTTATGACCCTCACTGGGTTGTGTCATGGCTGGGCAAGAGCTATTTGTTTTTACAAAGTGCACACCACAGATTTTAGATACTCAAGAAAATACTTATAATTACTTACAATTATAATTACTTATAATTAAAATACTGATAATTATTTTATCAGTAATAATAAATGTCATTATTAATTTAAATAGTAACATTAGTCATCTAAACCAACTGAAAAAAAATTAAGGGCAGCCACTTGTAATATGTCAGAACAACAACTTCGCATTTGGAATATCCATAAACAATTCAGCTCTGTTATAAAGACAACAGACTGGGTTTCCTACTACAGCTGTGACTCTAATAATGACACTCATTTTAGCTCCTCATCTGGCTCATGAAACCTCCCTGCGCTGCCAGTCATTCTGTCAAGTATTATTATGATGAGTGCCAGTAATTACTCACTCAGTCACAATGAAGATAGCTGGCAGAGAGTGTTAAGCTAAGTGTTCTAAGATCAACTGTACCAGGGGTTTCTGATTCTCAGAAAGGGTTACTATTGTACTATGACAGGTTTCAGAGTAGCAGCCGTGTTAGTCTGTATCTGTAAAAAGAAAAGGAGTACTTGTGGCACCCTAGAGACTAACAAATTTAATCTCCCCACTACATTTTCCACTGTATGCATCCGATGAAGTGAGCTGTAGCTCACGAAAGCTTATGCTCTAATAAATTTGCTAGTCTCTAAGGTGCCACAAGTACTCCTTTTCTTTTATTGTACTATGGGCATTTAAAAAATTTTCAATAATATTTAATTAAATGAACAAAAATAGACATATTATATTGAAAAAGAACCCTAAGAAGTTGCTTACTGAATGAAGCATTATTCATTCTACTTAAGTCATTAAATGCTTGAGCCTCTGAAAAAAAAAAAAAACAAAAAAAACAAAAAAAAACTGTTTCATCATGAGGACTTTGGTGTACAGTCTCTTAAGACTCTATTCAAACTAAACTGGCTGACATCCAAGCTGTTCTATTCTTAATTCTTGACATGCCATGATGAATCTCTTCACTATTATACTGTTTTCAATACCACTTCATTTCTGTTGCAATCAATAAGAGAGTGGGAAAGAGGTGGAAAATATCTATCTATAGAACAATTGTTTAGCTATGTGTTGATCCAATACTCACTGTTATATGATTGTAAATAAGCTGAGACCACCCAAAAAGATCCGCTAGTCTGTAGAAAGCTGCCAATTTACATCGCAATAACTTCTCCCCTTTCTCATAAGCAATGGAATCTGACCCTCTAAGGTCATTCACTGGTGTCACCATGCCAAGACCTGAAAAGGAAGAAGTAAAAGCATATGTAAATCATGTGCTCAATATCTCAGTTAATGTCCAACAATATTCTACCACATCTACTGTAGCTGTTCCTATAATGCTACTGACAGTTCACTGGACAACCAAAGAAGTCAAAAATTATTAGCTTCAAAAGGGATATACCTCCACCAGCTAGACCTCTGATAACGAGCATTTCCTTTTCCCGTGGATAGGCCATTTGGTAAATATTTGTTAAATACAGATAGCATTATTCAGTTGTATTGCAGATTTATTAGCGACAGCATATTTTTCAGTTAACACATCTAATTTAAACGGGCTTTAATATAAACCAGGGTTTCTCAAACTGCATTGCACTGCGACCCCCTTCTGACAACAAAAATTATTACATGACCCCAGGAACGGGGACCGAAGACAAAGCCCAGGCAGGTGGGCCAAAGCTGAAGCCCGAACCCCGGCATCCTGGGCTTCAGCTCTGGGTGGGTGGGGGTTGTAACCTGAGCTTTTGGTTTCAGCCCCAGGCCCCAGCAAGTCTAATGCCAGCTCTGGTAACCCCATTAAAACTGTGTCACGACCCACTTTGGGGTCCCAACCCACAGTTTGAGAACTGCTGATATAAACAATATACACAAATAATTATTCTTTATAACACTCCAGCATTTACAAGCTACTTTGATTTGTTTGTTTGTTTATTTTTACAGCATCCCTGTGAACAAAATGGGCTGGTATTTCAGCTGGTTCACAACATTGTCTCTTAATTTCAAAACTTCCTTAAAAATAATTCAAGTACCCATTACAAGTTATGGCATATCTTTACCACAAATGATCCCTGTGCACTCACTCATGTTTAATGCAGCCATTCCACCTTGTGGTGCTGCTGGGTAGACATTTGGTATATTTGTTGTCATGAAATCTGCAATCTGCTGTAAAGCCAACAAGCCTGTTGGGTTCTTTCCTTTCTTAAACTGTTCCTGGATCATGGATTCCAATTCTTCACAAAAGGCCTAGCAACAAAGTATTGGATATTGTTAAACATCACAAAATTGCAGAACCCTAACCAGCTAGATTGCTAGCCTCACACATTCCTTCCCGAGTATCTTCTCAGCACTCTTCAGAGGGAAACACACTGCACACTCCCCGCCGCCCAGTCAGCTGGTGGCAGACTTATTGGGCCTGTTTCTGTCACTTAAAAATGTTGCTCTCCGGAGTTCCAAGTGGCATGAGTTTTATCAGCCTTTGCAAACTAACAACTTCCCCCCTGCTCATGAAGAAGGATAATACAACATGTAAGACTGTTAGACATGAAGTAGAGAGCTAAAGCTTGCACGAAGGGGGAACAAACTGAAATAGGCGTATTAGTTGGTGGGATCAATACAACAGGGTTGCTGCCTACCAGAAAGGCAACAACCCTAATTATGACATCATAAAACATGCATACCAATTCTTCTCAGAGAATACATTTCACGAAAAGTGAGTCTTGTAACCCACTCATTAGCTATGCAAAGACTAAACTGCCGAAAGAAGAGAAAGCCATCTGAGCAAAGAGCAGATTTTAGTCAAGGACACATATTTAAGTACCATAATAAATTTAAATCAATCACTTTATCTTCTGGCTTCCCTTCTGGAAGCAAAGGGTATCAAAAATCTACTGAATATTTCACGAAGTAATGACATATGAGGAAAAGTTACAAGAGCAAAATATGTCTACCTTGGCTAAACAACAATTAAGAGTTGAAGTAATTACAAATATTTGGATTTAAAACATTAAAAAGCAAGGAGGAATTTAAAATGGAAAAAGGAAGTTAAAATAGGAGCAAACAGATTCAATTAAGTGAGCATTAGAAAAGCATCTTCCTAAAGAGCATGGAACTGTCTCCCCAATAAAATGATGAAACTCTACTAATTGGGACAATGAAACTTGACTGGACACCACACTAGAAAATTATGCTCTAAGGATCACTCTTACATAGGCAAGGAGATCAAATAAGTCTTAGGCTACATCTACACTCTGAGGTTGGGGTGTGATTCCCCTACTCATGTATATATACTCATGCTAGCTCTCATCGAGCTAGCATGAGTATAAATAGCAGTGTAGCCACAGTAGCAAGGGTAACAGCAGTGGGGGCATGTAGCCTTAAACATCTCTAACTTCTGTTGAACATATTGTGTCACAGTGCAAAGTAACCAAAATCAGAATATATAACACTGAGGGAAAATATGGTATTTTCTTACTGGGCTTTGCAGAATCATGGAGACTCTCTTCTTTTGTTCCATCATGTTGAAATCTTGGCGCAGGTCAGGAGCCATATTCCTTTCTCGCAAGTACTCGGGGTTATTTTCATCAACTCGATCAAAATACCTTTCTTTGTGAGGTGCTGTTGTTGGGGGTGGTGAAGTCACCACCGTTGCTCTGGAATCACCATTCATAGCAGAATTTTAAGGGTCCTAGGGAAAATCAAACCAGGAAAAAGGTTAGAACCTAGACTGATAATACACAAGTATTTACAAGACAGCAACACAGATCTGTATTCAAACATGTTCTTGGTTTCAACACAGCACAAAATCAAGAACTAAATTAGTTTGGCTTCCACACTGCATAAGCCACAGTTTTAATAGTATGCATGGAGGAAGCCAGGTATATTTTGTTAAATTTAAAAGCGCATAAAAAGTAGTATATATTCAGGCATATAATTTTGAAGTAGTAAGGTGGAAAGTCAAACAAGACAGCTATTCAAATAGTCTCTACTACAATAGGCTCTCTATGTAATAATGCACCTTTAGTTATCCATTCAGTTTTCACATTTCCCACAGACAATACTAGAAGGATGGAGATCAGAATACGAAGTTTTCTAATGTACAACAATGACATTTAGATATGCATACAAAGTGGTGCAAAATGACATGTAAGATTCAATATTCCCAACATCAGCACTGAAATGGAATCACCAGGTTTTACTGACTACGTCAGTCCAAAATACGGTGAATTGTATAGTTAGACAGCAATATTTGGGAAGCATTTTTAAAAAGAGGTTTAAAGAAAAGTATAATGGTTTATATTTAACATATTAAATTTAGTTAACTGAAGACTACTTGGAGAAATTCTCTTACACTGCTGTCCCTCCAGAGTGTCCTGGTATTGTTAAAATTTAAATTATTTATAAGGATTTCTTTTAGCAGTATACGCTCTCACATTTTTACTCGCATTGCACCACAGCGTTCACATATTAAAATACAAGATCTTAACAGCTAAAAAACCCAACAACATTATTTTACTATATATGCAAAAAGCAAACACCAAAATAAAACAAAGGTCAGATTAAGTAGCCCACAAGCAAGCTTTGTTTTAAATTATTTCTCATTTTTAAGCTGTGTTCCTATCAGAGTAAATTGCAAAGCTCCTTTTGTCACTATTTTATAGCAGCTGATCTCTCACTTAATTACAGCCTTTTATACCAAAAGCTATTGCCCTAACTACATGGCCTGATTTTCAGAAGTACAGAGCTCCCACAAGAGGCCAACAAAAACACACTCAAAGCTCACCTAAAAGATGGCCAAGTTGACCTAAACACATGAGAAGCTGCTGCTGCCAATAGATCAGGATGGAGCAGACCTGTATAGAACAACAGAACCTGCATTCCTCCTGAAAACATGTTTCTTCCTGGAAGCCATTCACTGATAAGCGGTTAAATAAGACCAACTTTGTATCACTTTTGAGACTGTGCCTTCCAATCCCTGAACATCCAGCCTATTTGTCTGCATTATGTTGTCCCATCAAATTTAGACCACGCTTTTTTGGAGCAGAGAGACTAGGTTTTCTTTCATTTACCATACAGGACTGACAAATTGACATCACTTAATACACAAAGTAGTTTACTCATTGTTGTAAAATTGATTTTTGCTGAATAAGTCAGTATAATATGACCACATATTATAAATACATACAGTGTATGCAGGACTTGAAGACCCTTGCCCCTCAGAGTCGGTAGAAATTTTGCCCAAACAAATGGGGCCAGAGAGCAACTAGTGCCTTTCCCCGTGGGAGGAAAAGAGAAAAGGAACCAAATAGCCATAGAACTGTTGCGGTATCTTGCTAAAGTCATCCCATTCCCCCACTCTGATATCTAAGAATAGCATCTCTTTAGATCATAAAAGTGCCTGTTGGTATGTCATTGCCTAGAGATAGTAAAAGGAAACCCAATATACAATTCAGATTTAAGAATCACATCTGGTCAGTTATACAGATCAACTCCAGGAAGAGATGGGAGAACGAGGGAGGAGGGCAACCCAGACACTACTAGTTTTTAAAGAGGGGATGATGCATAGTGCAGAGAGGCTTGAACCGCTAGCTCTTCTATAGGAAGGGAGGAGCAGGGGAACAGAGCACTCCAAACACAGCATCTCCTTTATGAAGGGAGGAAGGAGCCAGGCCTAGAGCCACTCCTGCTTTCCCTAAAGGGAATAAAACAGAAAATAGGAAGTGATAGCACAGCTGCCACATACAAACTTCTGTGGTTACTTTAGAAAGAGGTTGGGGGCATCTTGAACAGCTTCAGTGCCGAATGCTGCAAGAGTTGAAATAGTAAGGTGGAACTGGCTGCACTTAGAGCCCTTTTCCCTATCTGCAGGATTTACAGAACACACTTGTGATAGCAGTGGGGAGCATCTAGTGGAGAACTTCTTGCTCTTTTGGAGAGCTCCATTCTAACTCAAAAGGAGCCTGATAGTAAAAATAAATCCCATCAGGCAGGTAACCTTTGAAGAGATATTTCAAGCCAACCTTTCACCAAGATCTCTTTCACTGTTCAGCCACAAAAAAAGCTGAACTTGTGACTTAGGAAAGAGCAGCCTTTAACTGTTTTTGAACAGTAAGTCACCTTTGCCTGTGCAAACTAGGCAGAACTACAGGAGTTAAAGCAGAATGATTTATCAAGGCAGTTTTCTGTCTGTATTTGGTATCAATGACAAGTAACTCCCTCACTGCAGAGATACAGGGAATAAAGCAGAATCATCATTCCTTTCCAAAGAATTCTCTGCTCCACACATTACCCATAACCAGTTCTGCCTTCAGCTAAAAGTAAAAACCAGGCAGTTTGTTCAGTCTAAAACTGTGATTATTTTCCATATTCTCATTTCATATTGGTTTTGATATCCCTTGAACTAGTCACAACATTTTTGCTTTGAGGTATATGTATTCTTGTAGAGCAATTAGGTCTGAGCACACACACTTGTTAAAAACAAACACACACTAATTGCTTTAGGATACTTGACAGAGAAAAGAACAAACCACTCATCACTTCCCTGCTTTTGAGCGGAGTTCAATCATTCACTCTTAAAAGCTTAAAGTCTGATTGCTACTTTAAATTACCATTAGCACCTAAATTAAAGGTCTCCATAAATCAAACAAAGACATTTGTGCCAGCACAGTAAGTGTCGTCTTCCCCTGCCCTTAATCCAAGGCACCCATCTCTCCTTGGAAGAATTTTTAAATCTTCTATGCCTTACAGCCTCAAATGAGACATCCTCTCTCCTGTCCCACTTCCATGCTCGCTCTGTACTTCCCAGTAACCTTGTCCTAACATTCCTTCTCCCTTTCCATGTACTACTCTAGCTCACGCAGATCATGCCACCCTCTTCTGTGCACCACTCTGCTTACATCTGAACTGTAGCTGTCAACTCCCTCAATTTTGTTCCATGCTCTCTCCCCCTGTTCCTATTCCATCACACTTTCTCTTTGACATGTTATTTCATAATCCCAAAGAAGAAGGTAGATTGGACTAAAATGCAGAAAACTGTACACAGTAAGTTAACATTTGGTGAGGACGACCAACCCTTTGGCCATTCCTCCTCCCACCCTCCCTTTCATGATTTTCTTGCCTCCCTTTTTTTGTTCCCCTACACGCTTGACTAAAATGCATCTCTTACATTTTATTTTGGAGACTACATTAAGACAGTTGCAGAACACCTTCCAGACAGAAGCACTGGTCATCAGGTGGCATTCATAAATTGAACATAGAGCTCCTGCGTACCTCTGAAGCCAAGTGAATAATTTGTTTAACAAGTTTAAACTCCACTGTCCTAGTAAAAAAAACGGGATTTCAACACTGGATTACTGGGTTCAGCAGTAACGTACAGTTAGGTCAGCAAAATAAAGCACAGTGGTTAACTAGATCAAAATTTACACTGCATTCTTGGACATCTACGAACCCAAATCATTATGGCCAAAATTCTGAAGAGGGTATCTAGTGATTTTTGCAGCCAACTTGAGACAATTTAAAGGGGGTTGGTTTTCAAAAGGTGAGTGCTCAGCACTTAATGAAAGTCAAGCCCTTTAAGGTGTCTCAAGTTGGGCACCCAAAATTACTACTCACTTTTGAATATCTTAGCCAATGGCACTTATGTCTTCAAACCATTATACAAACAGAAAGTACTTAATTCTCAACAACAGTGATAATGAGAACAGACTGATTATTTTAAGGCCAAAAAGACCATTATAATCATCCAATCTGACCTCTTGCTTAACAGAGGCTACAGAATTTGACATAGGGGTTCCTGCATTGAGCCCGATCACTTGTACATAGTTTCCCGTCCTACAAAATAAAGTAAGGAACAGAGGTTAAGTGACTTGTCCATGGACACACAGGGGGCATACCAGAATTAGAAATGAAGAGGACCTACTAGTTCTGTTCGCAGTCTACAGTCATATAAAAATAAAAATATATGTTTTGAGTATATTCTTTAAGTACCATACAACAGTTCCACTACAAGGTGAGGATTCTATATTAATTTAAGTCAACAATGCTTTTATTTATTGCAAAAAGGTTAATCCATCAATAGTTGAGATTATTAAGAGAGCAGAAGGTCAGCTGGCAGCTGATATTACTTGACATTGATTGTACATCTGAAAAAACCTGAGTGCTGCAAATTAACTTTATGTTATATAATTTAACTTTTATTTCAGACCAGTCTTAGAGTTACAGAAATTCCATATTTTTATGCATAATGAACAAGAAGAATGAACAACAAAGAGTTACATCACTAAGGAAACCTTTTTAATAAAGTGTGAAGAGCGGAAAAAATAATTTGAAAAGGCAAGAACAGTACTATTAAAATAATAGCATAAAAACCTCATCATACCAGATTCTACTCTCAGTAGCTCTATTGAGAGTTTAGTCCCAAATTGATATACCTCCAAAGAGTAACCTTTGAAAACTATTCTGTATCCAGTACTAATTTATATTAGCTTTTAAAAAAATCTGAAACTCTTACTGCACTTCTGTGATATTTTCTATGTGCTTATTTCAAGGGGCATATGAACCAACCTGCAATAACAGTCTTTCATTATTACTTCCACTTATTTCAGATTATTTTGAAAATTACACAGTGGTCAAAGCTGTTTTCAAAAGGTTCTCCTTTAATGTAAGGAATGCATCATTAGACACAACATTGATTCTGCTTCACTGTTTCCCTTTTGCATGAGACTGATGCCAGCTTGACAAGATAATATCAAAATGGGAATCTAGTATCTTGCTAAAGTCATTGTGTTCCCCCACTCTGATATTTAAGAATAGCATATCTTTCTATCATAAAAGTGCCAGGAAACCCAATACACAATTCAGATTTAAGAATCATATCTGGTCAATTATACAGATCAATTCCAGTACACCCAACCCCACTGTACATTATTAGCATATATATGGCTTGATTTCTAAGGTTCAGTTTTCTTCACTTTGGCTAGTAATTAGAGCTAATAAAAGACTATTTTTCAATGCAATACTGGTCTGTTCCATTATGAAAGATGTCTGCCAACTCATTCATGGTACTTCCACTGACAATAAGGTAAGGATTTTTTAATCTGAAGCAAGCCAGAGAGATTTGACAAAACTTTACAGAATTCCTCACAATCTGTACTTGTTAACTTCATTAGGAAACACTCTCCTCCCCCCTCCCTTTTTTTTTTTTTTTTTTGGAAGAGGAGAAGTCTGACTGGTGGTCCAATCAGAACCCACATCAGATATGGAAATGAGATAATAAAGACAAGGAAGCAGTACAGGCTTTGCTTTGCTAGGCACATACATATTCATTCTGTGATGCTGAATGTCCTGTGCTGATCCAAAAAGCTAAACAAGAATGGGCTTTCTAGATTTCCCCCCAAAGTTAAGGCCTTGTCTACACCTAAAAGGTTTCCCACTATAGCTATACAAGCAAACCCTACTAGTGTACGTACAGTTTAAGTGGGCAAAAAAGTCCTTTTGCTGGTATTATACCAGTCCCCTGAGCTGATATAACTGCATTAGGGTTGCCAATTTTGGTTGGACATATTCCTGGAGATATAATTACATGACATATCTTAATTAAAGATGAATCTGTAATTCCCGGAGATTCCAGGCCAATTCTGGAGGGTTGGCAACTCCAAATTGCATCTACACTTGGGCTTTTGCAGACATATCTATGTTGGGGGGGTGAGAAGGATGGTAGGGGGGAGAAGAATCAAGCCATCAAATCCCTAGTTGACACAGCTATATTGGGGGGGAAAAAATAAAGTGTAGATCAGGCTGAAGTGTTTTTGCAATTGGCTATTCCCAAATAATTATATAAAGAAAATTACGGTGAACACCACAGATTACAAAAAGTCATAACAAGTTACCTCAATTTACAGTAACAGTGAAGTGAAACAATCTATTCGACCACCCCTCTGGTAATCATGCACATATAAACATTAGAGACTTTCAAAGCAAACTACTAAATTCAGATGAAAAGTATATTTAACATATTATACATATATATATAACCTAGCTTCAGAGTACAATAAAACTTTTGCTGGACACTAGTACAGGAAATGAGGAACTGAAGTGTTTATTGTACTTGTACTTAAAAGAGGGAGTTTTCTGTAAAATCCAAAGCAGTATCTGAAACCTTTGGGGGGGGGGGGGGGCATTTTAAATTTATTTTTAAAAAGCAACAGCAATTCTTAGTTTCATTCCAAATTTAATCCCAAAGGGAAGTTTCAACACAGAGTTACATGTATGGTAGGAGGAAAGACTTTATCATGGAAATACTGCTACCCAAACCACAGCATTGTGTGCACCAACATCTAGAAACTTGGAAGAATATATCTTTCACACTCTCCAAGTTACTCAATACCTAACAACAAAGAAAACCATGTGCAAAAATATTCTTTAACTACCTGTATTACAGGAATTCAGGAAATATATGTGATTTCAAAATATTAAAGACGTTTGACTCATGGTTAAATATGGTGAAAAAAGTTTCACACACTAAAAAAGTAAGTCTATCAAATATAAAAGGTACATAAAAATGTAGTGAAATCTAGCAAAGTAAAATTTAATTGTGGTAATCAAGATGGCAGCTGGTAACACATTTCAGACCCCAAGCTTTAATACTTCACACATTTTAAACTAGTCCCCAAGATAGGCGTTAGACTAGATTAGCTTTGGTTTACTGTTCCCTAAGGCATTTATTAGCCTATTGGAAATGTATCAGTGATGTCAGTCCCCCTTCCTAGTGGGCAGGTGTCTACACTGCATACACAAATTGGAAATATTGGACCAGACCCTGCAGTTCCTTCTCAGGATTCCAGAAATCTGACACTGCAGTTTAGAAATGTCTTTAAAAAAGGCCTCAGCCAAGGCCAGACTGAGGGCAAGTGAAGAGCAAGTATAAAATGTATTTTTAATTCACTGGCTCCAATACTTCAGGATATCCAAGCTCAGACAGTATACATGAAAGAGGCTATGGTTCTGTGGAAAAAATAGTATGGGTTCATATAATTAAAGACTGTATCATAATACATATAGAAAACAGCTGAATTAAGGCTGCACAGGCAACCTTAAGCATTTCCTAACTTCTGAGTGCTTGACTTTCCAATTGTAATGTTCTTTTAATGTATTTTTTGTATATAGTATATAATTACAGCTTTATCATATCTTACACTACCACACTTTGATTACCTTACTTTTACCTCAGTGATTCCTACATATTTGCTCTTGCTCTTCTAAAAAAACTTTTTAGAAACACATTTATTCAATCATCTGCCCTAGAAAAATTAGCAAAACTAGTGTAGAAACAAGTTATTTATGATGTCCCATTAAAGTTTCCATCTTTTTCAAAAAGTGTATTCTTCAGTGTGAACATTTTGGCAATTTTTTCCTGGCATTTCAAATGTTTCCTGTTGAACTTCAAAAAGGAAAAGCTGGCACCATCTTAGGAAGCCCAAGAGCTAATAAAGCAAGTTCATGATCGGACTAGTTAGCAGGCAGAGAAGTCTAACATATCAGACAATTTTCCTTTTAGCCAAACAATCTTAGCTGACATTTCTTCTAAGCTTCCTCTTCCCTTTGTGTTCAACAGGAAGAGATTATTTCACAAGCAGGAACATTTATTGCTGTCCTTAGATTCCTAATAAAACTGGCTGTTTGTTTATTTGTACAAAACAGAATTGCTCACTTGAACTGGCACTAAATACAAATGTAATCTTCATGTTTGATACCAAAAGACATTGTGAATTCAAGACTGGACTCATATGGTTTATACCGAACACTATCAAAAGCTTAACTTGCCAGAAGTGATGCAGTTTATGGGTGGATTATTATGCCAGTCTTGGCGATAACCGGTTCTGGCAAGCAGAAAGATTAGAGAGACTGAGACAGAGACAGAGAGAGGAAGAAAAGAGACAGAAAAACTGAAGCTGGTGGAGAAAAGCTAATTATACAAAGGTTCACTTAAGCTACGGCATTTATAAACTCTATCAGCAAGTATTCCCCATTATCAGCCTGATCCAGAGCCCACTGAAGTCAGTAGGAGGACTTTAACCATATAGTATTAGAATGCATTACAAAATTACATGAAGATTAATATGGACAGGATCAAAGACTGAGATGCCACCAGCAAAAACATCGAAGTGGACACTGAGGTCTATAGTTTGTAACTGGTGTCCACATGCACACTGTGCACTGTCTCGCATCTTTCAGAGGTGTCAGAGATGACAGCATCTGCCAGGCGATGTTCTGAAATGGCTCAGTGTAGACCACTGCTTCCAGGATAGATTGAAGTCTGGAAGATCCTGATTAAGCCCAATCCCAAAAAGGCTTGCAAGAGTTCAGGTGTCTTCAGAAGAGTCTGGAGGTCCTCATGAATTGGTAAGTTCAGGTAGGCCCTGGTTTGTTTGTACTCATAAGTTGTATGTGTCTCTCTCCAGATCTTTAGCGTGGGTACATGTTCTGGAGTGGGCAAACATTGAACAGGTGTTGATTTTAATGTTCCAGTTATAATTCTCATCATGATATTGAGCTGCATGTCCAGAGATTTGGTGAGCTGTCTGCTCAGACTGGTGAGCAATATTCAGTGATTGAGTGCACCAGTGAGAGAGTTGCTCCTCTAAGCGTGTGTGGGCATTGGAACCTCATGTTGTGCCTGTGAGTTTTCACGTTTTTATCTTTTTTTGCATCTTTTCCAGATTAGCATTAAAAGTCAAGCTTCTATCCAAAGATACACCCAAGATAGGATTCATTTCAGACCCATTGACTGCAAAAGGTAACATTAAGTGGCTCCTTGGTGGCTTTGTTGGTTAGATAAAAAGCTATTACCACGGTTTTGTAGGCATTGGGATGGAGCTTCCAATTTTGAAATTATTCTGGCCATTATCTTGAGGTCAGTGGAGAGAATGTCACTGATGGTGGTGAGGTCTTTGCCTTGTACTGCAACAATGTGGTCACCACAAATGAACTTACATGAAACTGTGTCAGGCAAGTCACTAATGCAGATGCTGAATAGTGACGGAATCAGCACAGATATTTGGGGTAAGTCACCACTGACCTCTGAACTGCCCATTCAACAGGAAGCGATATTTACAGGTGCTCAACATTATGGCCAGGAGTCACTTAGTACTACAGCATTTGATGACTCTTGATGTCTTGAGTAATAGCCCATATCTCTATACTGTATCATAGCCAGCAAAAATCAATCAATCAATGCTGTTCCCGTCTTCAGATTCCACTGGAAGCCAGTCTTGATGTAATTAGTAATGGCAAGAACCTGGTCGCAGTAACTTCATTCTGGTCTAAAACTGACCTATTCCTTTGGCAGGATGGCCTCAAAGATGGGGTAAGACAGGTAAGTAAAACTCTTTACATTAATTTACGAGTTATGGAGAAGAGTGATATTGGGCAATAGCTGGCAGCACCAGTTGGTGGTTTCCCTGTGTGAGGAGGGCAATCACTATCGCCTCCCACCAGCTTTTTGGGATCTTCCCCATCGAATCTATGGTGGTGCTTAGGTCTGCCAACCATGGTTGTCCCTTTGGCCCCAAATTCTTAAGGAATTACCAGCAGCTTTTCTACTTTTAGTGGCCATAAGGAACTAGTTTATTTCTTCTGTAGTTTATGGGGATGATAGTGGTGAAGTGGCAGGGCTTTGTTGGACACCTAGAAAAAGCTCTTTCTGAACCTTCTGACTAATCAGCTTGTTAGTTCTAGTCTATAAATTACAGAGAAGGTGTGAGAAGACAGCACTGACTGCCACTTTTGGTTGATGGTGTTTACTGAGTCAGCGGTTCCAAGCTTACAAAGGAGTGCCCAGGCTTTGCAAGTGGAATATGAGAAAAGTCAAGAACCTACACCATGTCTTTCCATTTGTTCAGGCAGGTAGAGTTCAATGTCTATTAGTCTTTTTGTTGTGTCTGGATCACCACTTTTCTCATATTTTTTGAAGACTAGCTGCTACCAAACAGAACAGACCTTGCAATAGCCATGAGGACTGTATCACAGAAACTTTGAGAAGAAAGTGAACAATGGCATCAATGAACAATGAAATGAACAATGGCATTGGCACCCTGACAGCAGGATTGTCTGGCTATGTAGACTCCCTCCTCAGGCCCTACGCTACCAGCACTCCCAGCTACCTTCGAGACACCACTGACTTCCTGAGGAAACTTCAATTCATCGGTGATCTTCCTGATAACACCATCCTGGCCACTATGGATGTAGAAGCCCTCTACACCAACATTCCACACAAAGATGGACTACAAGCCGTCAGGAACACTATCCCCGATAATGTCACGGCTAACCTGGTGGCTGAACTTTGTGACTTTGTCCTTACCCATAACTATTTCACATTTGGGGACAATGTATACCTTCAGATCAGCGGCACTGCTATGGGTACCCACATGGCCCCACAATATGCCAACATTTTTATGGCTGATTTAGAACAACGCTTCCTCAGCTCTCGTCCCCTAAAGCCCCTACTCTACTTGCGCTATATTGATGACATCTTCATCATCTGGACCCATGGAAAAGAAGCCCTTGAGGAATTCCACCATGATTTCAACAATTTCCATCCCACCACCAACCTCAGCCTGGTCCAGTCCACACAAGAGATCCACTTCCTGGACGCTACAGTGCTAATAAACAATGGTCACATAAACACCACCCTATACCGGAAACCTACTGACCGCTATTCCTACCTGCATGCCTCCAGCTTTCACCCTGACCACACCACACGATCCATCGTCTACAGCCAAGCTCTGCGATACAACCGCATTTGCTCCAACCCCTCAGACAGAGACAAACACCTACAAGATCTCTGTCAAGCTTTCTTACAACTACAATACCCACCTGCAGAAGTAAAGAAACAGATTGATAGAGCCAGAAGAGTTCCCAGAAGTTACCTACTACAAGACAGGCCTAACAAAGAAAATAACAGAACGCCACTAGCCGTCACCTTCAGCCCCCAACTAAAACCCCTCCAACGCATTATTAAGGATCTACAACCTATCCTAAAGGATGACCCAACACTCTCACAAATCTTGGGAGACAGGCCAGTCCTTGCCTACAGACAGCCCCGCAACCTGAAGCAAATACTCACCAACAACCACATACCACACAACAGAACCACTAACCCAGGAACTTATCCTTGCAACAAAGCCCGTTGCCAATTGTGCCCACATATCTATTCAGGGAACACCATCACAGGGCCTAATAACATCAGCCACACTATCAGAGGCTCGTTCACCTGCACATCCACCAATGTGATTTATGCCATCATGTGCCAGCAATGCCCCTCTGCCATGTACATTGGTCAAACTGGACAGTCTCTACGTAAAAGAATAAATGGACACAAATCAGATGTCAAGAATTATAACATTCATAAACCAGTCGGAGAACACTTCAATCTCTCTGGTCACGCAATCACAGACATGAAGGTCGCTATCTTAAAACAAAAAAACTTCAAATCCAGACTCCAGCGAGAAACTGCTGAATTGGAATTCATTTGCAAATTTGGATACTATTAATTTAGGCTTAAATAGAGACTGGGAGTGGCTAAGTCATTATGCAAGGTAGCCTATTTCCTCTTGTTTTTCCCTACCCCCCCCCCCCCCAGATGTTCTGGTTTAACTTGGATTTAAACTTGGAGAGTAGTCAGTTTGGATGAGCTATTACCAGCAGGAGAGTGAGTTTGTGTGTGTATGGGGGTGGGTTTTTGGAGGGGGGTGAGGGAGTGAGAGAACCTGGATTTGTGCAGGAAATGGCCTAACTTGATTATCATGCACATTGTGTAAAGAGTTGTCACTTTGGATGGGCTACCACCAGCAGGAGAGTGAATTTGTGTGGGGGGGTGGAGGGTGAGAAAACCTGGATTTGTGCTGGAAATGGCCTAACCTGATGATTACTTTAGATAAGCTATTACCAGCAGGACAGTGGGGTGGGAGGAGGTATTGTTTCATATTCTCTGTGTATATATAAAGTCTGCTGCAGTTTCTACGGTATGCATCTGATGAAGTGAGCTGTAGCTCACGAAAGCTCATGCTCAAATAAATTGGTTAGTCTCTAAGGTGCCACAAGTACTCCTTTTCTTTTTGCGAATACAGACTAACACGGCTGTTACTCTGAAACCTGTCAAAATGGCATCATAGTTTTCTGCGATCAGCTGGATAGGGTGCATCTTGTCTTCAACTTCTGTGGTATGTGCAACCTACTATAAACCAGAACAAAAGAGAATTTCCTATTCTGATTATTTTTGGAGTAAGAATTACAATAGCCTTTAAAGTGGTTTCGTTAGGAAGGACACGTAAACAATGAAGCCTAAAATCTGCTTCAAATTAGACAGAAAATTGCATTTAGAAAACTAGTACAGATCTATTTAGTAGCAGATAGCTATGGGCCTTTTGCCATGGAAAACCTGAAATTGCTCTTTGATTGCTAAAAACCAATAAAGATTCTTCTTTGCTCACAGAAATCACAGAAAAATACTGTCTGGAGAGGCATTTCTGTAAGTATGAAGTCATTTATTGGTACATTCTACAGAGTATGTCTAAGAAAAATAAGATCTAATGTTTGAAACATCGCAGTAAAAATGACCTAAGAGTACCTCAATTCCCAGCTGCCTTCTATTTTTCTGGTGTTCATTTCCATTAAAGGGCAAACTGCAGTGATTAGTATTTGGTACCTTTTACAATCATATAAGTTACCAAATATGTCCCCTAGTACTCTCAGTTAGGAAAGGACTTTAGAACCACGTTTGCAACATATTTCCAGCTAAACCAGTTTTTACATAGTTAAGTTAGAACATCTTTAAACATGCTTCTAAGATGGCTTGGCCCTATCTACACTTGATGACCAGAGTGTAGAAACTGATTTAGTTGACATGTTTCAGAGTGGTAGCTGTGTTAGTCTGTATCAGCAAAAACAACGAGGGGTCCTTGTGGCACCTTAGAGACTAACAAATTTATTTGGGCATAAGCTTTCGTGAGCTAAAACCCACTTCATCTCCCATCTTTTCATGTACCGTGTATATCTACTTGCTACTGTATTTTCCACTCCATGCATCTGATGAAGTGGGTTTTAGCCCACGAAAGCTTATGCCCACATAAATTGTTAGTCTCTAAGGCGCTACAAGGACCCCTAGTTGTTTTTGCTGATTTTGTTGAAACCAGTTAAACACAGCTGCTACTTAATCTGTTCAAAGTTCAGTACATTTGAGAAGAGGCTCAGAATATGTATATAAGGCCAGATGCTATTCTTCACACATGCAGAGCAAAGCAGCACTAAAGTGGGATAGGTGATTCCCATCCACCCATCCATACTAACCAGGGATTGAAAAGAGTGCTACTTCCAAACTTCTGAAGGCAGGAGAGCTCTAGCCCCTCTGCCGGGATCAGACAAGTGCTATTCTCCAAGAACTCCCCTCCAATTTAGCTGAGAAAGCGAGGAATCTCCAGACAGGGAAATCTGAAGTGGGAACAACAGTATAAGCAAATGCCGGTTGAGGAATTTCCCTCTACTTCCTAGGTCTTAGTGGAGCAAAACTGAACCTGACAGGAGAAGTGATATCCTATTTGGAAGTCCCTTATCTGCAACCTCTTCAGGAGGATGAGGATCCAGGATCTCTACCCCAGCAGCAAAGCTCTGTTCTCTGAGGAGAGAAGGGGCAGAGCAAGAGATTTCTCAGAACCAACTAACTCTGTCCTGTATATGGCAAGAGAGAGAATAGATGACAGAGCCCTTCTTAAGCAGAAGTGAAGACAGACCTAGCTAGAATCCTAGGGTAAAAACACAATACAGACAGTTCCCTTTTCACTAACCAGGATACCAGTTAGGGAGAAGGAAGAGAATTCAGACAATGAAGAAGGAAGGGATACCTTAATTTGGTTTTAGGAACTTCATGGTTAATGCAAGGCAATATGCATTTTTTAATATCCATGTTTGGTAAGAAATGTAATTCCCAAGGCTCCTCCATGCTAAAAAACCAAGGAGAGCACTTTGTCAACATCTGCAGGTAGGCTAGGTGACCTGGCTTCTATTTGTAATCATCAGAAGAGTTGTGAAACAGTGATAATAATACCGTGAGGGTTTGTCTTCCCTGCAGCATCAGTTTGAGTTACCGACACTGGAGTTAACTCCTCTCAAGTCAGCCTAGCTTCAGTGAGAGAGGTCATACTGTAAAACACTGCAGCTGCACAGAGTGCCTGGATCAGCAGCACAGAGTAGCTGAATCCCCATTGCATTATTAGCTCCAGTGTCAGCAGCACTTGAGCTTCAAAACTTCACTCCTTGACAGGCCTACTAGGTTGACTTTAAAGCACCATTTACCTTGAGCTAGAGATACCTGTGTGTGCATGGGAGCTAGGTTAGGGGCAACAATTGAGTTATACCATGAGGTAACACTACAGTGAAGATAAGCTCTAGCAGCTCAGAATCAACATCTATATTTGTGTACATGGAGATTATTCTACCAAAGTCAATATAACACCCTAGCTCAGAAAGTGGGATCTATATGCTACTAGAAACATTAGCTTCATGACATTTAGTCTTTCCCTCCAGTCTCTTGGAGCTTGTGAACTGACAAAGCAAGACCAGAGAAAACAAGTGTGCTTGCCACGAGGAAGTGGGACCATTTAGGGAGAACAGGAAGAAGGAAAATAGGTAAAATTACTAACTACCTCCCAGGTAAAAGTTGCCCAAGAGCCTCTCAATTGGAAACATTCATTTGGGGTTAAAAACTAGTCTACCCACATTTTCACCCAAGCGCCCAGCACACCCAAGCTCCCAGATAAAGGACATGTTGCAGAATATAAAACTAAATTTCTAGCAGCTAACAGGAAAAGTGCATCTTTCACCAGAAAAAAATGCATTTCTTTAATTTTTAACGCAGACAAAATATCTACCTCATATAGAGAGATTGTTTTGGGCCTAGTTTCTTGCATTCTCACTTGCTTCCTCTAACTTTGTTCTATCAGATCCCAGACCTCAACAGGCAGGAGGCCAAGAGTAAAGGTACGAAGTTAAGGTTTCTTCTGATACACAGACCCAAGTGTTTGAGCTAAAGTTCCTTTAACAGAATAATCTCTATGCATAAAGCAAAAGATCTGGCAGTGGCTTTTTTAAGTACCTGTGAAAGACAAAAATTTTGTCGACAACATCACAGTGTAGACAAGCCCTAAGAAGGAAAGGGAACTAGAGACACTTAACTTGAATGTATCTGTTTTACCAGGTCCCTGTATTCTTCCCAATCCCAGCCTCCTACTTTCCTCTGCCTCCTTGATCAGCTCCTTCTCAGGCTTCTGAGCTGAGCAGGCTTTGCACAGGTCCTGTTTCCCACTTCCTCTTCTGATAATATGGTTTTCTTGTCTTCACTAACATTCCACAACCAGTTCTGTGTCACCAACATAAGAACACAAGCATGTATGGCACCTCACCCACTGACAGAGCAGCCATTTCTAAACTTTCAAGTCTTTTCTAAAGGTAAAGTGAAAGGTTTCAAACTAATGACCTAGTTCATCATTACCATTTTCTTGGTTTGATTGTTTCTAACCAGTTTCAACTTGTTCTCCTATTCTGTCCAATGGCTCCGCAAGAAAACTGCTGGCACGGATTCAGCAGTTTATTGTAGCTGGGTGAAAGATTCAGTACAATGCCGCCAGAGTCAGGCTATACTACAGAACAGCTCACATCACTGACTAGAGACACACACACATTCTGGGAAACAAGCCTGAACAAACATGTTTAGCTTATCTCCAGGGCCTAAAATGAGGTACACCAAAGAGGTTCACTACATGGGCACCGGACATTTTTACAAACTGATCTTTCTGTGCAAACTGGAAAGCATGAGGTTCATCAGTATCCTTCCCCATTCCTTCCATGCAGGCACATCATCTGTACAGCTAGAGGCCCCACTGTGCTGGGCGCTATACAGATATATTGTAAAAGAAACAAATCCCACCCCAGTGAGTTTATAATTTAACTAAAGATATGGTAACAAAATAAACCAAGAGTTAATTATACCTTGTCAAGATTCCTTCCCCACTCTGAACTCTAGGGTACAGATGTGAGGACCTGCATGAAAACCTCCTAAGCTTACTTTTACCAGCTTAGGTTAAAACTTCCCCAAGGGGTACAAACTATTTTACCCTTTGCCCTTGGACTTCCACTGCCACCACCAAACGTTTATCTGGGTTTATTTTATTAGGAAAGCATTGTTTGGAAACGTCTTTCCCCCCAAAATCCTCCCAACCCTTGCACCCCACTTCCTGGGGAAGGTTTGATAAAAATCCTCACCAATTTGCATAGGTGACCACAGACCCAAACCCTTGGATCTTAAAAACAATGAAAAAAAGCATTCAGTTCTTGAAAAGAAGAATTTTAATAGAAGTAACAGTAAAAAAGAAGTAACAATAAAAAGAATCACCTCTGTAAAATCAGGATGGTAAATACCTTAAAGGGTAATTAGATTCAAAACATAGGCAAAACCTTAAGTTACAAAAAGACACACAGACAGGAATATCCATTCTATTCAGCACAGCTTCATTTCTCAGGATTTAAAGAAATCATAATCTAACGCATATCTAGCTAGATTACTTACTAAATTCTAAGACTCCATTCCTGTTCTGTCCCCGGCAAAAGCATCACACAAACAGACTCTTTGTTTTTCCCTCCCCCCAGCTTTTGAAAGTATCTTGTCTCCTCATTGGTGATTTTGGTCAGGTGCCAGCAAGGTTATCCTAGCTTCTTAACCCTTTACAGGTGAGAGGATTTTTCCTCTGGCCAGGAGGGATTTTAAAGGGGTTTACCCTTCCCTTTATATTTATGACATACCTATTACATTACACTTGAGATGTAAGTAGCAGAAGAGGGGGTTCTGTAGGGTTTTTAATGAGTTACTCTATCATGATGTTTCATATTTAGCTCTATGCTTTTAATACTGCTTTGCACTTTGCAATGTAGTTGATGTCTTTTAAAAATTTACTTTAACTTTCAAAAATAAAATGACAATCAAGACCAATCTCACCCTTCAAAAAAACAGCTTTTTAAAATGTGCCTTACTTCCCTCAAGACTAATCATAACTAAAAAAACATTTTCTGGTAGCTCAGAATCACCAAAACCCCAGTCTTATGCAAAGGATAAGTAGTTAATTTATTACCCACTAGACAAGCAGCTGAACTACACTTAAAAATCTCAGGAGCACGGACAGATGACCTGCCCATACCTCAATTTCTTTGGTAAATTCCACTGAATTGTACAAGAAAAAGTGTTTTTCCAGACTTGTTTATTGCTATGCTAAATTCCTTATTTTGTATCACTCAGTTACACTTCATATTGTAGTTGGAGAAGCATTCACACAGATAATTCAAGGGCACAGTAATAGGCCACAACTTTCATTCAAAGCATTTATAAGAACTGTGACAAGCAGCCATTTCCAGCCTCTGGTGTGAGCAGGGTTTAGTATTTTTAATTATACTGTTGACATTTTTCACGTACATTTTTAATGCTCAGGGAGCCTTTAATGGGGTCAGAGCAGCACAAGCGCTCTTATTCTTCTGGTATTTCCACCGGCCAAGAATTTTAATACCGGGAGAATACCATATGGTTATTTTTGCCATATGAACTCTTCAGGCTTGAGAGTTAGTGAAGAAACACAAGATATAAATAAGGGGATATTCAGGTTTAACCCAAATACTGCTTATTATTAGGTTCCTGTGAACACAAATGCCCAGCCCACGCCTCAGGGTCAGACATGCCAGTAAGCAAATGCTCTCAGGATTTTTAAGCACAGGTCAGATCAGATCAGCAGCTTGTGCATCTAATTTCTCAGTGGCAAGTTACTGATCTGACCTGACCAGCACATAAAAAGCCTGAGGGCACAGACTGGTCAGCATGTCTGAACCAAAGCTGAAAATGAAAACTGGCTTCACACAATACAATACAGAGGCTAATAAATGGAAATTGCACCCAATACTGGGCTTCTGGGAAAACACACACACAATTAGCTGCACCCTACTTCTTAAAGTAAAAGGTGAAAAGTGAGGTGGAAAGGAATACCCATTTGAAGACAGAAACACACACAAAGGAAGTCTGGATGATTCCTTACCCGCTGCTTCCCCAAAACAGAGCACTCTGGGAAAAGGATCTTAATTTACTGTATGCTAAAGTATTATATGTACACCCATCAATTCTACAGCTTTTCACAGAGTTTATAACCAACCAGGCATTATTAAGTGAGGTTTTTCTGGCAGCAGATACATGGCTGTGTTATGGAAAAAAAAAAAGATGCTGTCTGGATAACTCAGGGTATGGCTACACTGACAAAACTAGGTTGATCTCAATTACATTAACATATAGCCACTGCAGTAATTAAATCGCTTTACACGTCCACACTACGTTCCTTGTGTCGGAGGTGCGCATTGTCATCAGGAGTGCTTGCACTGATTTAACTGTCAGTGTGAGGCATTGTGGGATGGCTTCTGAAAACCAGTAACAGTTGATGTAAACAATGCACTGTCTACACGGACACTGTATCGACCTATCTCAACCTAAGTGCTACACCTCTTGCAGAGGCTGAGTTATTAATTTGATGTAGCAACATTTTAGTGTAGATGCTTACAAAATTAGGTCGACGCAAGCTGCCTCTTGCATCGACCTAACTGCAGTGTAGACCAGGACTGAGTGTTGCTGTAATCAGGTCAGATGAGAATGTCATGACACCCTATGTAACCTAACCTCTTACATATCTCACTTGCTTCACCCATCTGGTGTCTCAGTTTGCTACCTGTAAAATGGGAATCATACTTGGGTACCACAAACTGATACTGAGAGACAATTAGTGTTTGTATGGCTCTTTGTATATCTAAAGTGGCGTGTAAATGGTAAGCCTAGAATAGTCTTTCCCAGAGTAGGACCGAAGCATAACAGTGAAATTACACTTTTGTTGTTTATGCTGTACCCATTCTGTGAACAAAGATTTTCAATCTGGTACTTTCTGTTTCACTTTACTATATGGAAAAATAGAGTAATCCTCTAAATTAAAGAGTGCCTCAAATGTTATAATTCTACAATAATCCAGACATAAACAACCTTTCCCCCCCACCCCATCACAATCTGAACAATAGCTAGTCTTGAAATCAAAGACCTTTAACACCTGAACAACAAAACTACTTTCAAACGTTACATTGACTAATTTCATTTTAAAAAGACATGGATTGCTTGCTGCTGCTAAGTAGCAATAGTTTGTTACACAGAAGTTCAACTTTAGATGGATAAATCTGAGCCTTTGCTGAACTACTGAGTTTAGTCTCCAGAGTTAATTTCTAGGCCCATAATTGATTTGCAAGTTCCCCAAAAGAGGACAGTGGGGGGAAAGGTCCTGGGGGGCACAGTTGGGGGAACTGGAGCAGGAAGGAGGACGTAGGGGGATACTCACTGCAGTTGGGGGCAGTATTGTTCCCTGTCATGGTGGCAGGGCAGCTGGCACAAGCCCAGGATGCAGTGACAGCCGTCAGTCAGCAACTTCCTGACAGACGCCTTCCCCAGGAGTGTCCTGGGTGGGTGGGATCTGGCAGCTGTGGCTTATGGAGGAAATGGACTAATCAGGTGTGGATGCAGGGGAGGGAGCAACTGGGGCTCTTTCTGAGCTGCAGCTTGTCTGCTGCAAACTCTGCCCTTCCTTTCCCTCCCAGATATTTCATGTTATTTGAAAACCCTGCTGGGAAAGAGAAAGCAGGCTCAAAAAAGAGACTATGTCCACAAAACCCCAGATGTATGGTGTCACGGAGTGTGGAAGAGTCAGGGCATTGCATCCCCCCGCGATTCACTGTGTCTCTCCACCAGCAAGTAAAACAGAAGGTTTATTAGACGACAGGAACTCAGTCCAAAACAGAACTTGTAGGTACAGACAACAGGACCCTCTCAGTCCGGTCCATCTTGGGGCATAGGGAGCCCAGACCCTGGTGCTGGGCCTCCCTCCATTTCCGCAGTCAGCTCCAAACTGAAACCCCCTCCAGCAGTCTCCCCCAGCCACACACCCCAGCTCCTCCTCCAGTCTTTGTCCAGTTTCCCAGGGCAGAAGGTGTCACCTGGCCCCAACCCCCTCCTGGGTTCAGGTTACATGCTCAGGTATCATCCCTCAAGTGAAGTCACTCCCTTATATCCCAGCACCATCTAGTATTGATGCAGACAGTGAGCCAGTAAAACTCCCATGCAATATTACCAGGTTAATATTCCCTACTCCGTTACATCTGGTAACCCGTCTAAGGGCCATAGATGGAATAACAACTTTGATTGAAGATAGCTGGGACTCAGGTTTATGTGACCTTCCCTTTTGTGCAGACTAGTTCACTAAATGAACTAACATTCCAGTCAAGGATGCCGCCCCCCCCCCCAAGTTAGATGGGCCCTGAACTAAGTAGAACCATCCGCAGACAGAGATTGTGTAAGGTTTGCCAGCATTAACTGATACCTTTATGCTCAGACTCCTCTTAGCTCATGTAAAAATTATTTTTACAAACCTTCTATTGCTATCTTATGCAATTTTTATTTATTTCTTGCTGCAACAATTTGGGGTGGGAGGGATAGCTTAGTGGTTTGAGCATTGGCCTGCTAAACCCAGGGTTGTGAGTTCAATCCTTGAGGGGGCCATTTAGGGATCTGGAGTGCAAAAAAAAAGGGACAGTACTTGGTCCTGCTGTAAAGGTAGGGGACTGGATTCCATGACCTTTCAAGGTCCCTTCCAGCTCTATGAGATAGGTATATCTCCATATTAAAAAAAAAACAATGTCTTCTACTCTAGGAAGACAATGCCTAAATTAAAAATAACTATTTAAAATCGACCGAGCGGCTAGGCAGCAGTTCTGCAGAAAAGGACCTAGGGGTTACAGTGGATGAGAAGCTGGATATGAGTCAACAGTGTGCCGTTGTTGCCAAGAAGGCTAATGGCATTTTGGGCTGTATAAGTAGGGGCATTGCCAGCAGATCGAGGAATGTGAACTGTCCCCTCTATTCACCATTGGTGAGGCCTCATCTGGAGTTCTGTGTCCAGTTTTGGGCCCCACCCTACTAGAAGGATGTGAAAAAATTGGAAAGAGTCCAGCAGAGGGCAACAAAAATGATTAGGGGGCTGGAGCACATGACTTATGAGGAGAGGCTGAGGGAACTGGGATTTAGTCTGCAGAAGAGAAGAATGAGGGGGGATTTGATAGCTGCTTTCAACTACCTGAAAGGGGGTTCCAAAGAGGACGGATCTAGACTGTTTTCAGATGACAGAATGAGGAGTAATGGTCTCAAGTTGCAGTGGGGGAGGGTTAGGTTGGATATTAGGAAAATCTTTTTCACTAGGAGGGTGGTGAAGCGCTGGAATGGGTTACCTGGGGAGGTGGTGGAATCTCCTTCCTTAGAGGTTTTTATGGCCCTGCTTGACAAAGCCCTGGCTGGGATGATTTAGTTGGGAACTGGCCTGCTTTGAGCAGGGAGTTGGACTAGATGACCTCCTGAGGTCCTTTCCAACCCTGATATTCTATGAAATCAGGAGATACCATCTAGAAAAACTTGAAAAATTTAAGACTCCAGAAATATTTTGGAAAGCTCTGTCATCTGTGTTATATAGGAAGTCAGACTAAATCACAATCATCCCTTCTGGCCTTGGAATCTGTGAATCTATTTGCTAAAACTGACAAGAAATTATGAACTCTATAGTTTACCTATATCTTGTACTCTCTCTTGTAGACACAAAGCAGTGTGGCAAAAGTGAAAATTCATATTCCAGTCTATCTTTATTTCCCTACACAAAGATCTTTTCCCTCTACCAGAAGCAGCTAAAACTTTCACATATCAAGAATGCATAGCAGCTGTCAAGAAGATTGAAGAAAAAGATCACAGTAAGAACAAACTAGAGGTCCAGGAGAAAGAAGTTTCGCTTTGCAGATTGAAACACAACGCACAGGCAACCTATGGAACTCATTGCCAGGGAATGTTTTGATGGCCAAAAGTATAATCGGGTTCAAAAAGAATTAGCCAAGATGATCAAGGATGCAAGCCCATGCTCTGGATGTCCCTAAACCTCTGTCTGCCAGAAGCTGGGACTGGATGAGAGGAGACAGATCACTTGGTAATTGCCCTGTTCTGTCAATTCCCTCTGAAGCATCTGGCACTGGGCATTTTTGGAAGATAGGATACTGGACTAGATGGACCACTGGTCTGAGCCAGTCTGGCCATTCTTATGTTCTTATGAAAGAACCCGAAATGAAGCCTGATCATCATTACCTTAAATATTACAATGAGGAATCATGGCACTAAAAATCAAATTATTTAAATTATTTTTTTTATTTTAATTGTTCTGGTAGTGTTCTTTGTTCTGAGCTCCACTGAAGTATATAGCCACAGAGTTTGAAAACTGTACTCATTTACTCACCACTAGCAATTAGAAAACTTACCATGGGAATTGGGGAGCCTAAATCATCAAATTCCACAAAATCTGAGCTCTCTCAAAAAACTGTCTTAGTCCATATATGAACTGAACATAAATTGATGTGTTCTCTTTTCTGCATGCAATTCCAGCATCTCCACAGCTGCTCACAGATTAGCCAAGCAACAGCAGTGTGAAACTAACAATATGACAAACCATCCAGAACCCTGTGGGCAGCAATTAAACTCATGATTCATTTCAGTTTCATGAATCTTTTTAGGAATTATTAACAACAGTAGAGGCAAAGAGAGGAGATTCTCATAAGTGATCAACTCATACTCATTAGAGATCAACAGCTCAATGCCTAGCTGGCAGCTGGTATCAAGCAGAGTGTCCCGGGGTCGGTCCTGGGGACGGTTTTGTTCAACATCTTTATTAATGATCTGGATGATGGGATGAATTGCACCCTCAGCAAGTTTGCAGATGACACTAAACTGCGGGGAGAGGTAGATAAGCTGGAGGGTAGGGATAGGGTCCAGAGTGACCTAGACAAATTGGAGGACTAGGCCAAAAGAAATCTGATGAGGTTCAACAAGGACAAGTGCAGAGTCCTGCACTTAGGAAGGAAGAATCCCATTCATTCCTACAGGCTGGGGACTGACTGGCTAAGCAGCAGTTCTGCAGAAAAGGACCTGGGGATTACAGTGTACGAGAAGCTGGATATGAGCCAGCAGTGTGCCCTCGTTGCCAAGAAGGCCAACGGCATATTGGGTTGTATTAGTTGGAGCATTGCCAGCAGATCGAGGGAAGTGATTATTTCCCTCTATTCGGCAATGGTGAGGCCAACCTGGAGTATTGTGTCCAGTTTCGGTCCCCCCACTACAGAAGAGATGTGGACAAATTGGAGAGAGTCCAGCAGAGGGCAAAGAAAATGATTAGGGAGCTGGGGCACATGACTTATGAGGAGAGGCTGAGGGAACTGGGGTTATTTAGTCTGCAGAAGAGAAGAGCGAGGGGAGATTTGATAGCAGCCTTCAACTACCTGAAAGGGAGTTCCCAAAGAGGATGGAGCTAGGCTGTTCTCAGTGGTGGCAGATGACAGAACAAGAAGCAATCATCTCAAGTTGCAGTGGGGGAGGTCTAGGTTGGATATTAGGAAACACTATTTCACTAGGAGGGTGGTGAAGCACTGGAATGGGTTACCTAGGGAGGTGGTGGAATCTCCATCAGAGGTTTTTAAGGCCCGGCTTGACAAAGCCCTGGCTGCAATGATTTAGTTGGTGTTGGCCCTGCTTTGAGCAGGGGCTTGGACTAGATGACTTCCTGAGGTCTCTTCCAACCCTAATATTCTATGATTCTAAGAGAGATGAACCCACAAAAGAAGAAGGAAAAGGAAAAATAGAAAAGAGCTCTACCTACCCTGTAGAGGCCAGGAGGCTCTGGAAAGGGAAGAGGAGTAAAAATTTAGAAGAGGGTGGAGCTTTAAGTTTATCAGAGACCTACAAGCTGAAACTAACATGAAAGTTGGAGACTTCAAGCAGGGGATAGAGACAGCACCCTGGTAGAAATCCCAGCACTTCCAAATTACCAGAAGCTGGAAGTGCCAGGGGGACTGGAATTTTTATCAAGACATTACATTTCTCTAGTGTGGGCTCCCCCACCCTCTGTCTCTAATCTACTTCTGGCTAACAAGTGTCTAGTAAAATAATGTTAAGACCTCACAAAGCCTGTTGGCAATCTAGATTTAGGTGGAATTGAAAGAGCCTATTCCCAGAAAGAAGCAAGAATCTGCTAAGTACCATACTGTCTGAAATTTAGTTATCTGCTAAACTCTCAGCCCACGGCTGTACTTATCCAACCCTCAGGACAGAGTCCAATTCTGCAAAATGCAAGCTTTGTAAAAACAAACAACAACAAAAAAAGCAAAACAGAAATAGGGTTGTGATTGCAAACATAGCCTTCCATAAGAGAACTGATATAGACTGAAACAGCTCTAAGATGTGTTGACTGTTCCAATGGATCAAATCAATGATTAACTGTAATCTGACAACACTAAGGGCTAGATTTTTTTTAAAAGGTTAAGCAAATTCCCATGCGCAAAGTCCAAACAAAGACACAAACATTAGTAATTCTAGAATTATCATCTTCTCTCTGTCCCACACTCAATGCTGTGAAATACCATAAAGTGTAATTTCCATAAAAAAGTCTTTATTATACTCTTTAGCTTCATGGAAATCTTGCGACTGACACAAGTAGAACATTGCTATGAATCAAGGACAGCATAATGCTCTTGTAGCTTCAGCCCATAGTCTGTAATTAATGGCCTTGGTTACATGGAGGTTTTATCTGCAAAGCGTTAATGCACAATATACAAACCACACCAATACTCTGAACACAGGACAGCTGTGACCTCTTTCAGTTCACATCATTTTGTACACATGGCAGGGTCTTGCTGCATACTGAGCGTGTGGTGTGCTTTGAAGGTACCCCATGGCCCTTTGTGTCATTGTTGAGCAGTGCTAATTCTGAGATTTCTCCCACTCCACGCTGTGGGCTACACAGCAGAAGCCATTGGAATTCTGGTCAAATTTTAAAAAATCCCATGATTCTGCTTTCCCCCTCTCTTATTTCCTCTCTTTTTGGGCATGCTAGCACCATTTTAGAATTGCTGTTGGCCAGCACAGAGCCAACAACGCTATACTGCTATACTGGCAACTATGAATATGCAAAGGCTCTCTGGGTTGTATTCCAGATCTCAAAAAAGTTTGGCCTCAGTTTTGGACTTCACCCATCACACCACTAAGCAGATTATGTGGCTACAGTAGAGGCTCCTCCAGCAGCAGCAGCAGCTTCAGCAGTGGTGGAGGAAGGAGGATGGGAACACCGCTAAGCAACTGCTCCTACAGAAGCTGCTCCTAGAGCAGCTTCACACAATGCAGTGCCATTTCTGGGCTCAGAATACCAATGATGACTGGTGAGAAGGTATTGTTCTAGAGATGTTGGAAGACCAGTAATGATGGAAAAAACAAACACACAAACAAAAAACCTCAGGATGCCAAACGCAATCTTTTTTGAGATCTGTGCTGAACCAGCCCTGTAGCTGCAGCGGCAGCATACTAACATGCAATGCCCTATACCCATTGAGAAGTGGGTTGCCATTGCCATCTGGAAGCTGGCAACCCCCAAAAGTTACCAGTCCTTAGCCAACCTATTTGGCACAGGAAGGTCGACTGTTTTGGCCACTGACATCTAGATGTGCACTGCCATGCATAAGGTACTGTTGCACCAGGTTATAAAGTTTGGTAATGCTCAGGAGATTAATGATGGCTTTGTTCACATGGGGTTCGGAAAATGCATTGAGCAATTGATGGCACCCACGTGCCTATCATTTGCTCCCTGAACTAGGGGGCTCAGAGTTTATAAACAGAAAGCAGTATTTCTCCATGGTGCTCCAAGGGCTGGTGGACCACTGTGGCAAGTTTACAAACAAACACAGGGAGGTCTGGAAAGGTCCATGATGGTAAGATCTTTGAGAACTCGGCTCTAATTATCTTAATGAATAAAGCACAGTTTGCCCCCACAATCACTATGGACATTAATGGTATGGAGACTACTCTAGTTATCCTGGGGGGACCTGGTTTATTCTCTGCTGCCCTGGTTAATTAAGCCGTTCACAGACCACTTGGACAGAAGGAAGCAAAGAACTGTAACTATCACCTTAGTAATTGCAGTGACAGTAAAGTACGCATTTGGTCATCTGAAAAAAAGGTGGCGCTGTTTATGGACTATGGTGGAAGATTCAGAAAAAAATACTTGCCTAGAATTAAAGCTGTATGTGGTATTTTGCATTTATAATAATAAGGGGTAAAGTCTTAGGGCTCGTCTTCACTGCGGGCTAAATCACTGCTGCAATCAATGCAGCAGCGTCAATTTAGTGGATCATTGGTGAAGACGCGCTAAGTCGACGGGAGAGCGTCTCTTACCGACATAGCACGGTGTAGACACCACGGTAAGTTGATGTAAATTACAAATATTATAAAATTGCAAGGAATCTAATCAGATATTCCAAGATATCTGTGAAAATGTTATGATTTGCCAAGTATGATTAGGGTTGCCAGGTGTCCAGTTTTCGATCAGAACACCCTGTTGAAAAGGGACCTTCGCAGCTTCAGTCAGCACTGCTAACTGGGCCATTAAAAGTCCAGTTTGTCCGGAGCTGGCAGGATCCCTACCCAGTTCCGCGTGGCTCCCAGGAAGCTGCTGTCATGTTCCTCCAGCTCCCAGGCATAGAGGTGGCCATGGGGGCTTCATGAACTGCCTCTGCCCTGAGCACCAGCTCCACAGCGCCCATTGGCTGGGAACCGCAGCCAGTGGGAGCTGCAGGGGAGGCACCTGCAGGCAGATGTAATGTGCAGAGCCGCCTGGCCTTGCCTCCGCCTAGGAGCCGGAGAAACATGCTGGCAGCTTCCCGGGATCCGCCTGAGGTAAGTGTTATCTGGAGCCTGCACCCTGAACCACCTCCCGAACCCTAACCTTCTGCCCCAGCCCTGAGCCCCCTCCCGCACCCAAACTCCCTCCTGGAACCCGCAGCCAAACTCTCTCCCAGAACCCACATTCCCCCACACACACTCTGAACCCCTCAACCCCAGCCTGAAGCCCCCTCCCGCACCCTGAACCCCTCATTTCTGGCCCCACCCTGGAGCCCACACCCCCAGCCTTGAGCCCTCACCCCCTCCCACACTCCCACCCCTTGACTCAGCCCAAAGCCCCCTTCTCACACTCCGAACCTTTGACCCCAGCCCAGTGCTCGGAGCCCCCTTCTTCACCCCAAACCCCTCATCCCTGGTCGCACCCCAAGACAGAGCCCTCAAACCCTCCTGCACTCCAATCCCCTGCCTCAGCCCAGTGAAATTGAGTGAGTGAGGGAGGGTGGGGGAAGAACAAGCAATGGAGGGAGAAGGAATGGAGTGAGCAGCGGCAGGGCCACTGATAAGGGGTGGGGCATTGGCCTCAGGGAAGGCGCGCTGAAGGGGCGGTTTTGTGCTATCAGAAAGTTGGCAACCCTAAGTATGGTGGTATCACCTTTGTATTGTGAGTTATAGATTTGTATGTATAGGGTCATCAGCTGTACAATGAACCCATTGAAAGGAGCCAGGGGATACACCTGATGAGTCAGCAAGACATGTAGGGGCATGACCCTGGACAGAACTCTTAAGATTTTTCCATGCCATGTGCCGGGCACCTTGTGTTTGGGACGAAGGAAGTACAAGCTGCATGGCAAAAAAATATAAAGGGCAGCTACATCATCTCCATTTTGTCTTAATTCCTGCTTCTTACATCTGGAGTAACTTTGCTACAAGCTGAAGCTCTGAAAAAAAGGACTGAATGACCTATCCAAGCTTTGGATGTGTTCCAGAGGGGCTTTCAAGCTGCAAACTCACCAATACTGCTAAGAACCTGATATATGAACTCTGAAATCTCCGTATGTATCTGAGGGCTTTATCATTTAACAACTCGCTTCTTGTTCTTTCCTTTTTCCTTGTAATAAACCTTTAATTTTAGGCACTAAAGGATTGGCTGGCAGCATGGTATTTTCGGTAAGATCCAAACTAATACTGAATTGGTAACGTGATCCTTTAGGGTCAGAAGAACATTTTGTATAGTGAGTGGAATTTTTAAATAACTTCTAACTGTACTGGACCTATGTGCTGATTGGGGCCAGAGAACTGGAAGGCAATAAAGGGGGCTGTGAGATTTCTTTTTCAGCTTCTCCATAATCAGTGTGGGAGACGAGAAGCACAGTTTGTGACTGGTTGGTGAGTTTAACTTCAGTGCTACCCACAAGTTTTTGGAGCATCTGCTCTCCCTTTTGGAGCCTGCCCTCACCTTAGCATTTTTAGAGAGGGCTGCCCAAGGCATCCACCGTACCACACACCCATAAGAGAGACGTGGCATGTTGCGGCACTCCTCTTCATATAGCATGTAAAACTGGGATAACCGTCTTAACTGGATTTACATCGCTATATTAGATATTATACTTTTTATTTCCCCCACTTTAGGGTATTGTAGCTCAAGCACTGGTAGAGTTCCCCCCCAATCCATAAACTATCAAAGCATTCTTAAAAAGTAAAAAGCATCCATCTTCATTTGAAGCAGAGGACAGGACAGAACAGAACCCCTCCATCATCAAAAAATTTCAGGATAAATTAACTCTCTGATGCAACATGCCCCTGTGTATATAATCACACCTCGTGACACATATACCTAACACAAACAATGGAGACTAAGCAAGTGCGAGTCTGAATGTATTTCTGGATGCCAAAAGGTTAGGTTGTATGCAGGAAGTGACTAGGACAATGCTTTCACTTGGAGGGAATAAGAATTAATGCAAGTCTGCTATTTTGTCCCAACCAGCTGAAATTTAGAGGTGGCTTAAGTACATGAGTCTAATTAAATGATGGACCAAGCATACATTATGCTCTATGGTAAAGATTTGATTGTTATCAGTAAATGTTCTTTAACCTCACACACACAAACCAAACCAATGAAAAATATTTCCATGGATGATAACTGAAATGTACAGATAGGCAAAGTACGAAAAATGCTGCTTGAAAACTTTGATTTAAGGATATTTACTCTGTATATTTTGACATGGGTTGTAGACAATTTGTGTTTTAATGGTTACAAAGCTTTAACTTTTTTAATCTCAACATCTACTGTCATGAAATATTTGTCTGATCCCCCCATTAAAAATTTCTCTCAACTGTGAATATTTAAAATTGATAATTGAAAAAATGTTTAAAAATAAATTCGGCCAAGACTACCTATGGTCTGCAAAGATTAGCCTTTTGTAAGCCTGCTTACTTAGAGTATGTATTCACCCAAGAGACAGAATGAGTACGAAGGTTCCAGTAGTCTTGCAAGTTAATATTTACCAGAGAGAACATAACTGCAAGCATCACTAGTGAGAAACAAGAGGATGCTTGCTGGCATTGCACACAGGATGAGTTCAAGGTCTGGTGTAAGGATTTTATTAGATCAGTTCACTTAAGCATTTTATTATTTATTTCAGTAGCATCCACCATTTGCTAGGCACTGTCCATACACACAGGAAGACTAAACTCTTGGAGGGAGAGATTATTTAAAATGACATGCATCATATGAAAGATGAGGAGAAGTGTTTTTAATGCATACAAAATGTAGAAAAAACAAAAACTGCACACCCAACTACTTCCCTACTCTATACATTAATGAATTTTGTCAATTTCTTGTAGGCATCAGTGAAGAAGCAAGTCTTGATGATGGATTTGAAGGGACGAAGGTAGGGTTTAAAAGATACTCCTGGAGGGAACTCTGCACTGATGCAGGGTCACAGAATTCATGTGGCCCACATTTTTCTGTGCCCTGAGCAGAAAAATGCAAAAAAAAATTTGGGGGAAAACACGCCACTTCCCCCACAGCCAGGCACCGTCAGGGAAGGGGGCAGGGCTGTGCGCACATGTGTGCCAATGACTTACTCCTGAGGGGATTCCAAGGGACTGCACGCCCGCAGCAGAAAACGTCCCCCACCCCCGCACATTTCCTGCTTTTCTGTGCAGAAAACGACAGGCAAGCCCGGGGGGGGGGGGGCGTGGGAACGACACACCATGTGTGCAGTTTTTTTTTGGGGGGGGGGGATTGCCCCCCAAACAGAGGCAAGGCATGTGGGGACACATAGGGTTATGTACCACTGCCTTCCCACCCCACCCCGCTCATTTCCGCAAATGCAGAGCTGCCCAACTCGGAGGCTGCATCTAGTCTTGGGCTCTGCAGTTGAACGCAGCCTCTTTGGTCCTAGTTCCAGTTGTGCTCCCCTTCTGTGTTCTGGGAGCCTTTCTATTTTCTATGGAACAGTGAGTTCCTGTGGTAGGGCTGGGTAAGCGGGGTGGGGGAAATGAGGGAAGGGGGGGTGAAGGGAAGGGAAAAGTGGGAGTGAGAAGAGGGGGATGGAGAAGAAAAGGGGATAGGGGAATCATGGGGGGGGAAGCGAGATCCCAGCATGTGGCATCCCCTCGGCAGCAGCTGGGGCTCCCTCATTAAGCAGGCCCATTGAACCGTCAGCCAACAAGCCTTATCCCCCTATACCTACATAAATCATGGAGCAGGTCCTCAAGGAATCAATTCTGAAGCACTTAGAGGAGAGGAAAGTGATCAGGAACAGTCAGCATGGATTCACCAAGGGCAAGTCGTGCCTGACTAATCTAATTGCCTTCTATGACGAGATAACTGGTTCTGTGGATGAAGAGAAAGCAGTGAACGTGTTGTTCCTTGACTTTAGCAAAGCTTTCGACACCGTCTCCCACAGTATTCTTGCCAGCAAGTTAAAGAAGTATGGGTTGGTTGGATGAATGGACTATAAGGTGGATAGAAAGCTGGCTAGATTGTCGGGCTCAACGGGTAGTGATCAATGGCTCCATGTCTAGTTGGCAGCCGGTATCAAGTGGAGTGCCCCAGGGGTCGGTCCTGGGGCTGGTTTTGTTCAATATCTTCATAAATGATCTGGAGGATGGTATGGATTGCACCCTCAGCAAGTTTGTAGATGACACTAAACTGGGAAGAGAGGTAGATATGCTGGAGGGAAGGGATAGGATACAGAGGAACCCAGACAAATTGGAGGACTGGGCCAAAAGAAATCTGATGAGCTTCAACAAGGACAAGTGCAGAGTCCTGCACCTAGGACGGAAGAATCCAATGCACCTCTACAGACTAGGGACCGAATGGCTAGGCAGCAGTTCTGCGGAAAAGGACCTAGGGGTGACAGTGAGTCAACAGTGTGCCCTTGTTGCCAAGAAGGCTAATGGCATTTTGGGCTGTGTAAGTAGGGGCATTGACAGCAGATCGAGGGACGTGATCGTTCCCCTCTATTCGACACTGGTGAGGCCTAATCTGGAGTACTGTGTCCAGTTTTGGGCCCCACACTACAAGAAGGATGTGGAAAAATTGGAAAGAGTCCAGCGGAGGGCAACAAAAATGATTAGGGGACTGGAACACATGACTTATGAAGAGAGGCTGAGGGAACTGGGGATGTCTACGGAAGAGAAGAATGAGGGGGGATTTGATAGCTGCTTTCAACTATCTGAAAGGGGGTTCCAAAGAGGATGGAGCTAGGCTGTTCTCAGTGGTGGTAGATGACAGAACAAGAAGCAATCATCTGAAGTTGCAGTGGGGGAGATTTAGGTTGGATATTAGGAAAAACTTTTTCACTAGGAGGGTGGTGAAACACTGGAATGTGTTACCTAGGGAGGTGGTGGAATCTCCTTCCTTAGAAGTTTTTAAGGTCAGGCTTGACAAAGCCCTGGCTGGGATGATTTAATTGGGGATTGGTCCTGCTTTGAGCAGGGGGTTGGACTAGATGACCTCCTGAGGTCTCTTCCAACCCTGATATTCTATGACCTGGACCCCTCTGACAAGCCCCCCACACCCAGACCCCCACCTCACTGAGCCCCAAGCAGCTGCACCTGAACCCCCACCCCATCAAGCCCTACTCCCCCAGCACCCAGATCCCCCTGCTGAGCCCAACCACCATCATCTGGATCCCCTGCAGAGTCCCATTGCCCCTGCACCTGGAACCCCCCAATGAGCCTCTGTGCATCCAGATCTCCCACTGAGCTGCCCACACCCAGACTGCCCCACACAGAAACCTCTCACCCCACACCTGGATCCCCCCACACTAAGTCCCTCTATACTTGGATCCTGCTGGGTTTAGCCTGCTTACTGCCCACACCTGGTGCACCTGGCACAGAGGGGAGGGGCCCTGGGGTGTTTCTGGGGCAGGCCCAGCCCTTGCACTGTGTCAGGGTCAGGTGCAGCTTCACTACTGAGTCCCTGTACCGCGGGAGGTGGGGGCTTCAGGGTGATCTCCCATCTCAATGCAGCCAGTGGCTTCTGCTCCCCACTACCATGCTGGAGCCACATTTATTTACGGACAAATAAAATTTGCAGAATTTTAAAATATTGTGTGCATGATTTTTAATTTTTTGGCACATGATTCCCTCAGGAGTAAAAAGAGGAGAATGCAGCAGCCCTCCTGGATCAATTCAAGGAAAACATTCTACATAGGGGGCTGCAGGAAAGATATGAAGACAGTTGTGGAAGAATATTACAAGTGGGCATTAAGGCAAGTATCATGGATAGAATGAAGTCCTTTCCCCTCTTCAGCAAACTTTCCCTTTTCTGAGGGCTATTTTGTGTTTGACAGAGAGGCTGGTTCTCTCTAGGCCACTGTTCCTAGTCCTAATTATTCTATTATGCTCAGATATAATGGCTGCCAGAGAAAGTCCCATCTTATTATTTACACAGAAAAAAGAAACCCACTGACCACACACCCTAGTTGTCACCTGCCTCCCCACACTGGAACCCATATGGGGTATCATCAAATAATTACAACCCATATTTGATGGGAGCCAGATCTCGAATGAAATCTTTCATAAATCCCCTCTTCTGGCCTTCAAACAACCCCCTCAACCTCACCAAGCTCATCATCAGAAGCAAGCTCGCGACAAACCAGGACACCCCAACTCAAAGTGGCACCAGACCCTTGCAGAACAACAGATGCAAAACCTGCAGACATATCTCCACTGTTACAATGATTAATACCTGCCACAACACACCGTTCAAGATTCATGGATCCGACACACACTTATCACAACATGTGGTACTGCGTCAAATGCCCCAACAACTATATGGGAAAAACCAGACAATCACTACACTCTTAACGAACTCACACAGAAAAATGACAGAAGACAAAAACACCGTATCACCCATGGGAGAACACTTTATACAAAGTCATCACGCCATAACTGATCTCTTAGTACTTGCTCCCAAAGGAAACCTGCAAACACTTGAAAGGTGAGCTTGGGAACTTAAATTCATAAATTTACTTGATACCAAAACCCATGAACTTTACAGGGAAGCTGGTTTTATGACTCGTTACAATTTGTAACACAGCACACTGCCTGTGACTCTTAATTGCCCACTGCAAACCCTTTATGAATAACAAGCTAATCCCCAACTGCCCATTTCATTTCAAGTGACCAACTTCAACATGTTACCCCTTCTGCTTAACAATCTGTCCTAACTTGTATTTAGCTCAGACTCTGCTTCCTTCCCCAGATCTGATGAAGATCTCTGTGTAGATTGAAAGCTCGTAACTTCCAGCAACAGAAATTAGTTCAATAAGAGATATTACCTCACCTACCTTCCCTCATATATATCCTGGGAACAACACAGCTACAACGACGCTTCAGACATATTTATGCTAACTTTCGTTATATTCTCTCAAATATTATATTCTAAGTGTTTTCTCCAAAAGTTGTTTGATAACAGTATTTTAAAAGTTAACTTAAAATGTATGTAACAAATCACTATACTTAAGAAAAAAAAGAAAAGCAAATGATACTGAACTCTTGTGGAATTGTTTATGCAAAGTCTCATGTTTGTTAGTAGTCACTCATTTTTTAAACGGCTTCTGTGCACACTCTGCATAGAGGCCAACAAAATTAATCCTTCCTTATTCCTGATGGGGCCTTGAGAATGTCTCTCTCCATCCCCCAAAAGCCCCATATTCTATAATCACCTTCCTTCCAGTTAGGGACAAGACTCCCTTTGCAATCTGTCAACACCGCTCCTTTGCTACCCAAAAGGTTTACATGAGTAGGGCTGTACCAAATTCAGGCCATGAAAAATGTGTCACGAACCATGAAATCAGGTCTCCCCCTATGAAATTTGGTCTTTTTGCATGTGTGTTTTTACCCTATATTATACAGATGTCACGGGGGAAACCAGAGTTTATCAAATTGGGTGTCCTGACCCAAAAGGGAGTTACAGGGGGGTTGTAAAGTTATTTTAGGGGAGGTCACAGAATTGCCACCCTTACTTCTGCGCTGCCTTCAGAGCTGAGCAGCTGAAGAGTGGCGGCTGCTGGCTGGGCGTCCAGCTCTGGAGGGAGCACCCTACCAGCAGCAGCGCAGAAGTAAGGGTAGCAATACCATCCCATCCCACCCTTACTTCTGTGCTGCCACCTTCAGAGCTGGGCGGCCAGAGAATGACGGCTGCTGCCTGAGGGCCTAGTTCTGCAGGCAGCAGCGCAGAACTAAGGTTGATAACATCATACCATACCATTCTTACTTCTGCACTGCTGCTGGCAGCGGCTCTGCCTTCAGAGCTGGGCTCTGCCTCTGCTCTCCAACTGCCTGGCTCTGAAGGCAGTGCTGCTACAGCAGCGGCACGGAAGTAAGGGTAGCAATATCGTGAGCCCCATACAATAACCTTGCGTCCCCCCGCACAACTGACTTTTGGGCACCATGAAATTTCAGATTTAAATAGCCAAAATCATGAAATTTACTATTTTAAAAATCCTATGACCATGAAATTGACCAAAATGAACTGTGAATTTGGTAGGGCCCTATACATGAGACACTTCCTTCCTCAACCCTGTGGGTCTCAGAAGAAAGAGGCAGAGTGACTAATGTGTAGGCCTGCTGCAAGGTAGTGCAGAGCTCTTCCACTATGCTGCTATACTATCAACAAACAAACTTTAATAAGCCAGTCTACATTGTAAAATTATCTGAGCAGATCATTTTATACAATATTCTTGCCTTAGAGAGAGACAGTTTAACACCCCACAGCTGTGCAGGAACTTTACAACCCCATTCTAATATAGATCCAAGCAGGGATCAAAGGTTTCTGTAACTAGAAGTTAGAAAAAAAAAGTCTGGTAAATATAAAAATGAATTTAAATACAATGTACAGGCTGTTTCCATAGCACCAAACATGCTTACTATAATCAAGCCTTCATCACCACGGGGTAAGAGTGACAATGGAGGATACTCTCTCTTCTTAGTTCCATCTGGGGTATCCATTTCTCTTCACATGCACATTGCATCTTAGAATTCTGCTGCAGTAAGCTGTTTTGATAGAACAAACCAAATGCATTCCCCATAGTTGCGAAGTTAAATACAACCACTTCTCATTGCACAGACAAGGCCCCTAGCACATAAAAGCCATTTGCAAGATACACCTTTAGCAAAGGGAAAACTGAACAACTTTATTTATGCTATCACCAAGATTTTAACTGAGCACCAGCTCAGATTACAAGACTAGTCAGAATACATAAAATAAAATTCTTCCTACCTTGTTTCCGCCTGCATAGTAGTAGTCAGAGGCTCTCTCTCTACTGGGCTTTAAAAATCATGCTCAACCACTGTTAAAACATGACCGGAAAGGTTTCCAATTGCAATTTGGTCAACGAGTGTATATGGTGCAAAATATGTCAGAACAACCAAGCTCTTGTGTAGCTGCTGAATATTATGAAAACTATTGTAACAGTTTGTTCCTGACTACAGCTTCCAGACAATCTTTGGTAGAATTGTTTGCACGATCTTATTACTGAAATGGTACATAAGGATAGTTTTTAAACTTAGTTATAAGGTTATTGTAGTCAGAGTTAGAGATGGCATAGTCTAGTGGACCGAGCAGAGGACTGGAAGTCAAGAATACTGACTTCTGATACAAGTTCTCACAAGGACTCCCTCTGTGGCCTAGGGAAGGTCATAACCTCTCTAACATCTGTGAAATGGTGATAGTACTTACATCACAGCAGTGTCATGATAATTCACCTTTGTACACTGCTAAGCATTATTTCATGTATAAGAACATTTGTTCTGGCATCCCATCAGTTTCAACATTTTTAGAGCCAAGTACATGCATAGTCACCTCACAGGTTTCAGAGTAACAGCTGTGTTAGTCTGTATTCGCAAAAAGAAAAGGAGTACTTGTGGCACCTTAGAGACTAACCAATTTATTTGAGCATAAGCTTTCGTATGATAATGTATGATAATCAAGGTGGGCCATTTCCAGCACAAATCCAGGGTTAAACACACTGTAAGGAGAGTGATCACTTTAGATAAGCTATTACCAACAGGAGAGTGGGTTTGGGGGGGGGGGGGGGGGGGGAGAGAGAAAACCTGGATTTGTGCTGGAAATGGCCCAACTTGATTATCATACACATTGTAAGGAGAGTGATCACTTTAGATAAGCTATTACCAGCAGGAGAGTGGGGTGGGGGGAGAGAAAACCTTTTGTAGTGGTAAACACCCATTTTTTCATGCTTTGTGTGTATAAAAAGATCTTCTATACTTTCCACAGTATGCATCCGATGAAGTGAGCTGTAGCTCACGAAAGCTTATGCTCAAATAAATTGGTTAGTCTCTAAGGTGCCACAAGTACTCCTTTTCTTTTTAGTCACCTCACATTTACACAGTGTCTTTTCAAAGCAATTTGTAGAGTCCTTCAGATTAACCAGGCTCTCTCTGGTGGGATTTCAAAAAACAACTGGGCGAGGCAATTAAAACACGTCATCTGTTAAAAATGGACTTCATTATGTTATCCTGTTCACATTTCTGCTAAACCATGTGAGCAATTCTCTGTGTGCCTTTACAGAGTATAATCTGAACAGTACTGAACTTTCATCTGGACCATTGGTTATTCCACATGAAAAACATATACACAGACAAAAATCTCCCGAAGATCATTTATATTTCAGTAGTGTCTAGAAAACCCAACCAAAATAACAGGATCTTTTTGCTAGGTGCTGTATATAAACAGGCTCCTGCAACTAGATCTGTGCAGATCTTTATGCCCATGTAGAGTCTAACTGACTTCAGTGAGACCCTCCCCACATGTAAGTAGCGTCCACCCATGCAGATCCAACCGCAGAACAGGACCACAGAAACATAATCCTTACCCCAAAGAGTTTACAATCTAAATTAAGACCAGAGGCAACTAGTTAGAAAAAGAATAGGAGGAAGGAGGATGTGGACAAAAGTAATAAGATTACTCTGTTATAAGAAGTCAATGTTCACAATTTGATTCTATTAAACAATTTGGCTTTTTGTGTGTGTTTAAGAAGTTTAAACCTCTGCCTATTCTGTTTTTTAAAACAAAACCATCAACTTGTTAGTTTTGTTTTCTCGTATGACCAAGAAGGGTCCAAGATAATAATGATAGTCACTGACACGTCCACTGTAACGGTTACATTTTACTACCCCTAATACTAATACATGTATTATTATTTTCCTAGCCACTGATCATCAATAAGTTCCATCCCATAAAACATCACTCATCAGAAGGCAGTAGTTCGCTGTTAATAAGGACTTGTCAAATTTCCAACTTCTTACAAATTATTGGATTTCTTCAGCTATTTCCCACCACATCTTGGAGCCCTGAAAGTTAACATTTCTTCCCACTTTTTTCTCCTCTATCAGACACATGCACACTGGCTTATTTTATACAGGGTTGCTCATAAGTGCCAGGCTTCTGGTTCAAGAGGAAAAAAGCATGAGGCATCATCAGGGTGAACAAACAAAATGGATAAAGATATTCAGCAGTAGCCTAGTGGTAAAGTTGGATATACCATGTAAAATGCCTGGGTTAGATTCTTATTCTTAAAATAAAGAGTCTTGTGTTGTACAGCAATGAGCCATGTGACAAAATTCCTGAAGTCTTGTCTACACTAAGAAAAAAATCAGACTAATAAGGTAATTATCCACTGGTGCACAACGGAAACTGTGAACAGACATACTTTTCAACACCACATTGATACCTTCATACCCAAACATCCATATTCCTCCACTCAGCCCTTCCCAAAAGGCCCTCTACAAAGGATCAGCTGCAGAGTAGAGAAACCCTTCATGAGAAACTGCGATCTGAATGTCCCTTTTTAAAAACCAGGACACTGTTAAAATAAGTGCCTCTACTACTTGCAACCACCTTATAGGGAGAAAACTATTTCTCAAGAAGTTAGAGCCCAAACAATTTGCAGCTTTATAGGTCAAGACCGAAACCATTTGTAAGAACATAGGAATTGCCACACAAGATCAGACCAGTGATCCAACTAGTCCAATATTCTGTCTCTAACAGTGGGCCAGGACCAGACGATTTATAGAAGTTTTAAGAAACAATAACGGACAGTTAATGCATGACTTATGCCGTCCAGCATGAGTTCTCTCTCATATATTTAACACATCTAATGTAATTGTAGTTGACATTATAAGAATGTCTAATCCTTTTTGGAACTATAAGTTATCTGCCTCAATGATATCTGGTGGCAATCAGTTCTACAGGATAGTTAGGATTTGTTTAAATAAATATTCCCTTTAATCAGTTTCAAACGTGTTGTTTTTAAATTTCATTCAAGACCCAAGACTCTTGTATTATGAGAAAGATAAATATTCTCATCAGATTCTTATACTGTGCCCATCAGTAATCATTCATTATTTTATTTTTCTCTACACTATACTACACTCCTACTCTCACGCTGCACTGAACTATCCCTATCTTCTCAATCTCTCCACATGTAGGAAGTCTTCTCATGTCTCTAGCATTTGAATGTAGTATTCCTATTGAGAGTGTACCACAGATTCATATAACGGCATTAGAAAATACTGTGAATATTAGAACCATTCCTTTTACATCTATCGTCATGCACTTTTTTGCCCACTGCTGAGAACTGAGCATTTCAGGGGGCTGGTCAGAGTGACATCCAGGTCTTTCCTGAGTATTTACAGTTTACTCAGAGCCAGTAATGTGCATTATTAATTCAAATTATTCCTTCAAATACGTACTACCTTGCATTTGTCAACTCTGAATCTGCCAGCATGCTTTAATCTAGCTTTGCTAGCTCCTCCTGGAGTTCCTTACTCTACTCCAGTGTAAGTAAACAAAACAACAGTGCTATCTTCAAGTATTATTTACTATTCACTCCCTTTCTTCCAGATCACTGATGTATCAAACACCGTGAGTCTTAGTGTGCAACCTGAGGGAATCCTTCTGTTAATTTTTTTTTGCCATGTCAGAAACTGGCCATTTATTCCTTTTGTTTTTGTCTTTTTGCCATTTTTTATTCTACAACTGGATGCTGTCTCATACCATGACTACTTAGCTTCCTTAATAGCTTCTTATGAGGAATTCAGTCAAAGGCTTTTTGAAAGTCCAGATAACTAGTGTAATCCAGTTCTCATCTTGACAATAGGTACAGAGTACTGTGTAACTCCCTGTCTGATGTTTTTCACGTGTACAAGACAGTCTCTCTTATCTTACACTCCATGCTCCAAGGAATGGTAGGGATAGGACATGGAGCTTTAACCAACCTGTTGCAGGGTGTTGGTGTGAGTGTACACTGAGGTGTCTGAAGGGTGGTGAGATGAGTGTGTCCTGGGGTAGGTGCTGTCTGGTGGGTTGAGGGGCCAGACAACCCCACATACTTTCTGTCCCACTAGTTGCATCCTCCTCCAGGCTTATCCGCCTTCTCACTTGAGGCTCTCCAAGCTGGATCCAAATGGGGAGGTAGAAATGCCTGCAAAGTACCTGAAGAGCAGTACCATAACTACAGGGCCATTTCTGTAGCCCAGCTGGATATGTGAGATCTAGCTGGTCTGCGAGAATGCGAGACTGAGCTTTCAGATACAAGACACTTGGCAGCCCTGCTTGTAAGGCCCACACTTGGGAGAAAATATCTAATTCTATCTATCTAGCATCCCCCTTGTAGTTTCTCAGTGCCTCACCATCATACTGTTAAAATAGCCACTTGTTATATTATCAGAAATTTTGGATAAAATTTATCAGTAGCCTAATTTAAAAAGTGCTAGGCGATAGAAGGGTCTATCAACAATCTAGTAAAATCGAATACATATATTTGTAGGGTATATCTACTCTAAGGCCAGAATCCTCCAACCTCCTGTGAAATGCTGAACTCTCTCAACTACATCAACAGAAATTTGAGGGCATTTAGCCTCTCTCAGGAAGCAATCAGCATGTTGCAGGATTGGGTGCTAACAGGAGCACGATAGGGCTCTCAAATGAAATTTTGCCATGGGCTTTGACAGAAGCAAGATCAAGCTCTAAGCTTTGCTCTCCAAAATCTAACTCAAAATGTAACTGAAAGTGATTTGTGCCCCATTAGCGAGCACTATCAGGTGGGCAAAGTTCAGTTTTTTGTTCATACTGGATCCATACATTAATACTTGATTATTAGTAGCACTGTACAATAAAAAGAGCTTATATTAACATAAAAAGAAATACATTAATCCATCCTCTAGGCCTCCCACTGCACTCTGTCTTGTAGGCTGTAAACTCACTCACCAGGGATGCTAGAATTCCCAGGCACTATTCCTTTACTTAACCATTCTAAAGCCACTGGCAAACGAGCAGCAGAAGCTGGAATCTGGCCTGATTCATATAACCTGAATTAACAAGTATTTTGCCTGGAAGCAATACATGCTCATTCTTTTATTTAGAAGAATGACAGAAACTGGTCTTAAAGACAGTACTGGATTGTTCCCTTTCTGGGAATACAGAAGAAAAATCAAATGTAAATTACAATTAAACAAACATTCTCTTTTCAATATATCTAATATTTTGTAGTAGCAGGATCTAATCTGATTAATGTTATTTGTTGTGAGCTATCATGCCAGTTTGGAATGATATAACTAATTGAAAACACTTATAATTTAAAAAAACTCACATTCCTAACACAAACAATATTAGTCAGCTAGCTAATAAACAAGAATCAAATCCAATACTATTAGTATTGTTCCAAATGCATAGATTAAAGATACAGAAAACAAATACACAGGTCAGAGTGACTAGCCTTTTCTTATTACCTCCATTTTTGCAAAAATATGGGGGCTGGAACAGATGCAATATGAGGCAAAGCAGACAAAGCAGGGAAGATAATTGCTATAGTAAGATATGCTGCAGAGGCACCAAAAAATCGGAACTCTGTGTAGTTCCTGTTACATCAATATCAGTTCCAGACTGGTGGAGTAGAGGATGCAGAAATAACCAAAATAGCAAGACAATTTTCCCTTAATCATTAAATAATTTCCTTGAATTAGTACTCATAATCCCCCTGTAACTTTAGCCTGGGGTATTCGTTTATCAAATTATTGAGCTAGCTCAAGAACTGCACTGCTGACCTGCTAAAAGATAGGTCTGAGGATTTTACATCAAGTTTTTCAATAGATAGGAAAGAACTTTCTCAACAGCAAAGGTCTGAGTTTCTAGAATCAATTACATAAAAGAGATATCTCAGAGAATGCACCACTATATTTTGCAAAAAAAGGGAAACAATGAAAACAATTATAAAACATGATTTAATGGTTGTTTTTTCCTTAATTCAAGAGAAAAAAATAATGAAATATAGATTTGATTTTCAAAATTTCCTCAAATTATTCTCTCATCAAGACACGTTTGCTCCTGCACTCAAGGCAGAAACAATATCCCTACGAGCTCCCAGAGAGCCAACCTGTCTTGCACTCCCACATGCAAGCTGTGCCTTGAATGTAGAATACAGCCCTCCCTCTGGGATGTGCTTCCTGCTTGCACATATGGTACATGTTCAAAAACTATTACTCAAGATCCATCATCTTTGCTTTTATAAAATACTAAGCTGCTACATTCTAAATATTTCTTGCTGTCACGAACAGTCATATCACCAGGGAACTATGCCAAAGCCATCTGATGCTGATTAGATCAGTTTCAGAACTAACCGTATTATATGCCATGGATACAGGAAATGACTATGAAACAAACATGTCCATCATATTAATCACATCTTACAAAAAATGTGGTATTAAAACCACTGGTTGCATACAGGTATGATATCAAACTGAGAAAAGGTTATTTAAGACATAAAACAGCAACTAATCTTTACTATTTTAGCTCATGAAGTTAGAGGGACACAGTCAACTTGAATTTAAGACGAATACAGCACACTTGAGAAGTCTTAAAATGTTTTTAATTCTTAAAAATTAATTTTATATATACATTATATACACGCACACAAAAACAGTTTTTGTTTTTTCACTCCCCATTGAGTTTCCAAGCATCTTCTCAGAAAGGAGAAAAAGTAAAACTGATAATGCAGAGTACTACTGACTACATCATAAACTGGGGAACAAGGTAAGTAATTTTCCCAGTAACTTTTCAGTGATAATGTGGAAGGTATTATGATCCTTATCATACAAGTCTATACTAAAATTTGCATAGCTCTCAGTTTATAAGCCATGGTTAATCCATAATGTCTAGTTTAAATATATTACACAAACTAAATGGCCAAGTTAATTAACTTTGATAATCTTCTTACTGCCTACGCATCAGCACATACTTTCAAAACGTATGTATTTTTAATAGCAGAAAGGCTGCACCCCATGCAAGGATGTCTGTCCATGTTGAAAGAGTTCTAGTATATCTGCTAAGTCACCCACTGTTTGAAGATGACTGCCAAACATGGCTTCTGCACTACTTTGGAGTTTCTTATCTTATCTGTTTAGGCCTTAAACAGCTTGTGCATATTTAAAAGAAAGTGGCAAGGCAGAAAGGCTAAAACAATAAAGCACATTAAACATACACTTTTCCAGTATTCATACAACAGTAAATGCTTCCCGATACACACAAAAGCCTTAATATTAACCATTCTTAGGCAACTTTCCATAACTATGAACGTTAAGTATTATTTTCATAAAGCTAAGTTAGGCCCTATTATTAAACCTACTGGAATTTAATTGCTTAAACAAGAAGTCGTCATCTTAGCTGTATGCTGTAAAGTGGAAAAATATCTTGTTTTTTATTAATTATTCATAAAAATCAACAGGAAATTCAAATGGCAGTTATGAGGAGTGGTGCGGAATTCAGATTAACAGCCGTTAGGAAGGAAGCTTCCAAACTTTATCTAATCCACACCCTATCCTATCCCCACCAAAACTGATTTATTTGCTTGTACTTCCTTCCAGAAATGAAAGGTTTATTGCTAAAAGATATACACAATGGAAAGGATATGTGATGCAGATTTAGGATACACAGAATTCTGAACTATAATAAAATAAAGATACAGCATTTCAAGAGACTCTCTTTGTTTCCATTTGTATAAAGATTACATCCGATATCTTACAACTAGTGGTGTAGGAAAAAAATAAATATAGCTTCTGATGGCCCATTTAAATACGTTTATATATCTTTTAAACCACAAACAAAATGTAAAGTAGCAGTAAGAATTTTATCTTTAGTTCCCCCATCCCAACATTCTGAACCATATAAACAAAACCATCACAATATAGCTACTCTAAACACATAGGCAGAGATTCAAACAGTTTTATGACACAGTATCTTATTTGTGGATCTGAATACAGTAGAGAAAAATCAGTGAGATCTCAGGCATTGCTAACCTTGTCTGACTAAAATCTTTGAGGGGAAGAGTGTTGAGGGGTGACGGAAATACTCAGTTTATATCTCATTTAAAAGAGCTAGGTTTCAGAGTAACAGCCGTGTTAGTCTGTATTTGCAAAAAGAAAAGGAATAGTTGTGGCACCTTAGAGACTAACCAATTTATTTGAGCATAAGCTTTCTTGAGCTACAGCTCACTTCATGAAGTGAGCTGTAGCTCACGAAAGCTTATGCTCAAATAAATTGGTTAGTCTCTAAGGTGCCACAAGTACTCCTTTTCTTTTTTTAAAAGAGCTAGTATTTTATTGTACAGCAATTTGAGAAATGTAATTATTTACCTTTATTACCATAGTGTGCAGGAGCCCTCGTCAAGAACCAAGACCCTGTTGTGATGCATGAAAAGAAAAACAGGCCCACCACAAAGAGTTAAAATCCACAGGACAGAGGGATGGGGAGCAGAATGAAACAAGATGACAATATTGGGCAGAAAGACAGTTGGTGATATGAGCACACCAGTAGCCCACCAACCACTGTCACATTTTTTGTGGACATCATGGAAAAAGGAGAGTCAAAGAATTTGAAGGAGAACAATGAAGTCGCTTTGTGGATGTTTACAGGTTGTTCCTCCCAAATGTGATGGACAAAATGGGAGAACGCACAAAGATGCCCGTTTGAAAATTTAACTACTGGGCGACAAAGGCTGACATCATGGTCCAATCAGTAGCATGTCTGTAAATTGTTACTTTACATAGTCATTTAAAAAAAAAAAAAAAAGAGAATGAGAACTAAACTACTCTTCTAAAATGGACTTTTTATCATCATATCTATAAATGTTTAACAAATCAGTTTTTCTATTTGTTATAGGAGGAGCTAACCTGGTGCACCTAATAATTTCTAGGTGCCCTATTTAGGTGTTTGACTTACTATACTATATATGAGCAATGAAAGGTTGAACTTAAAACAATATTGTTTAATGTGCAAACTATATTTAGTTTAGCTATAAAAATTCTTAAATTAATACCAAATACTATGTTACATTACACAGCTGATTAAACTAAAGAAAGAAAAATATTTTATTGCAATATCACAAGTTGAGCATGCACTGCAGCTAAGAATTTTAAACATCTAACTAACATAAGCAAACCTTGAGCACTGAACTAAAGGAACATTAGGATGTTAATGTGAAGTACAGTTATTAAATGTTAAATGTTCACATCTATGCTAAAAACTTCCAATATTTTCCCAGACATTTGTATACTGATGAGTTTGTTTTTTATTTCAAGTGTTACCATGTTTGAGAAGTGAATAAGCAGACTAATGCACGAAGGTCATTTCAGGTCTGGGGAAACAGAGGGCAAGTTATGGCTACTCAAGAATTTCAGGTTAACCATATACCTTCCAATGTCTGAAATTCTCAGCATTTGGCACTCAAACATTTGAATGGTTTTCCTCAGCACTAATGCCTTGTCTTCAAAGCTTCTGACACAGTCTCCCACAGTATTCTTGTCAGCAAGTTAAAGTAGTATGGGCTGGATTGATGGACGCACTACAAGGTGGGTAGAAAGTTGGCTAGATTGTCAGGCTCAACAGGTAGTGATCAATGGCTCCATGTCTAGTTGGCAGCCGGTATCTAGCGGAGTGCCCCAAGGGTTGGTCCTGGGGCCGGTTTTGTTCAATATCTTCATTAATGATCTGGAGGATGGTGTGGATTGCACCCTCAGCAAGTTTGCGGATGACACTAAATTGGGAGGAGTGGTTGATACACTGGAGGGTAAGGATAGGATACAGAGGGACCCAGACAAATTGGAGGATTGGGCCAAAAGAAATCTGATGAGCTTCAACAAGGACAAGTGCAGAGTCCTGCACTTAGGACGGAAGAATCCAATGCACCGCTACAGACTAGGTACCGAATGGCTCGGCAGCAGTTCTTCAGAAAAGGACCTAGGGGTGACAGTGGACGAGAAGCTGGATATGAGTCAACAGTGTGCCCTTGTTGCCAAGAAGGCTAATGGCATTTTGGGCTGTATAAGTAGGGGCATTGCCAACAGATCGAGGGACATGATCGTTCCCCTCTATTCGACATTGGTGAGGCCTCATCTGGAGTACTGTGTTCAGTTTTGGGCCCCACACTACAAGAAGGGTGTGGAAAAATTGGAGAGAGTCCAGTGAAGGGCAACAAAAATGATTAGGGGTCTGGAACACATGACTTATGAGGCGAGGCTGAGGGAACTGGGATTGTTTAGTCTACGGAAGAGAAGAATGAGGGGGGATTTGATAGCTGCTTTTAACTACCTGAAAGGTGGATCCAAAGAGGATGGATCTAGACTATTCTCAGTGATAGCAGATGACAGAACGAGGAATAATGGTCTCAAGTTGCAGTAGGGGAGATTTAGGTTGGATATTAGGAAAAACTTTTTCATAGGAGGGTGGTGAAACACTGGAATGAGTTACCTAGGGAGGTGGTGGAATCCCCTTCCTTAGAAGTTTTTGAGGTAGGGCTTGACAAAGCCCTGGCAGGAATGATTTAGTTGGGGATTGGTCCTGCTCTGGGCAGGGGGTTGGACTAGATGACCTCCAGAGGTCGCTTCCAACTCTGATATTCTACGATTCACTACTAAAAAAAAAAAAAAAAGGTCTTTTTTTTTTTTAACCTCAGGGTAATTAACATGTGAACTATCCCAAATGAAGACAAGGCACCTACTGTCACTATTAACATTTGTGCCTTAAATGTAGCTACTGATGCACAAATTAGTTTCCAGAAATCAAATTTTGTTAGTATGGGATTGTAGTTGTAAATATTTTAACATACGACTTGAAAGATAGAGTTATGGTTACAGATAAAATAATTGGATAACATGGAAGTTGTAAGTGGACGTATCCCAAGCAACTTCAATTCAGCTCATGCATCTCAGCAATCTTGTGCACCCTCCAGGTAAGACAGATATGTGCTCTTTGGGGATGTTTACCATGGGCATTATTTCAATCTAATAAGAATAATAGGGTTGTCGATTAATCGCAGTTAACTCATGCGATTAACAAAAAAAATTAATCGCGATTAACCACACTGTTAAACAAAAATAGAATACCAATTGAAATTTATTAAATATTTTTGGATGGTTTTCTACATTTTCAAATATATTGATTTCTATTACAACACAGAATACAAAGTGTACAGTGCTCCCTTTATATTATTTTTTATTACAAATATTTGCACTGTAAAAATGATAAATGAAAGAAATAGTATTTTTCAACTCACCCGATAAAAGTACTGCAGTGCAATCTCTACCATGAAAGTGTAATTACAAATACAAGATTTTTGTTACATAACTGCACTCAAAAAACAAAACAATGTAAAACTTTAGAGCCTACAAGTCCACTCAGTCCTACTTCTTGTTCAGCCAATCGCTAAGACAAAGAAGTTAGTTTACATTTACGGGAGACACTGCTGCCTGCTTCTTATTTATAATGTCACCTGAAAGTGAGAACAGGCATTCGCATGGCATTTTTGTAGCCGGCGTTGCAAGGTATTTACATGCCATATATGCTAAAGATTCATATGCCCCTTCACACTTCGACCAGCATTCCAGAGGACATGCTTCCACGCTGATGATGCTCGTTAAAAAAATAAAGCGTTAAATTTGTGACTGAACTCCTTGCGGGAGAACTGTATGTCTCCTGTTCTGTTTTACCCGCATTCTGCCATATATTTCATGTTATAGCAGTCTCAGTTGATGACCCAGCACTTATTCTTTTTAAGAACACTTTCACAGCAGATTTGACAAAATGCAAAGAAGGTACCAATGTGAGATTTCTAAAAATAGCTACAGCACTCAACCCAAGGTTTAAGAATCTGAAGTGCAGTCCAAAATCTGAGAGGGACAAGGTGTGAAGCATGCTTTTGGAAGTCTTAAAAGAGCAACCCTCCAATGCGGAAACTATAGAACCTGAACCATCAAAAAAGAAAATCAACCTTTTTCATTATCTGAGTTAGATGCCACCAGCAAATGAACATGCATCGGTCCACTCTGCTTTGGATTGTTATCGAGCAGAACCCGTCATCAGCATGGATGCATGTCCTCTGGAATGGTGGTTGAAGCATGAAGGGACACATGAATCTTTAGCGCATCTGGCACGTAAATATCTTGCAACACCAGCTACAACAGTGCCATGCAAACGCCTGTTCTCACTTTCAGGTGACACTGTAAACAAGAAGCGGGCAGCATTATCTCCTGCAAATTGTAACCAACCTTGCTTGTCTGAGGGATTGACTGACCAAGAAGTTGGACTGAGTGGACTTGTAGGCTCTAAAGTTTTACATTGTTTTATTTTTGAATGCAGATTTTTTTTTGTACCTAATTCTACATATGTAAGTTCAACTTTCAGGATAAAGAGATTGCACCTCAGTACTTGTACTAGGTTAACTGAAAAATAGTATTTCTTTTGCTCTTTACAGTGCAAATATTTTTAATAAAAAATAAATATAAAGTGAACACTGTACACTTTGTATTCTGTGTTGCAACTGAAATCAATATATTTGAAAATGTAGAAAACATCCCAAAATATTTAAATAAATGGCATTCTATTATTGTTTAACATTGCGCTTAATCCCACGATCAATCATGATTAATGTTTTTAATCGCTTGACAGCCCTAAACAATTATAAAGATTGTTTGGCTACTGGTATTAAGGTAAAAAGACAGATGGAAAAAAGAGGAAGATGGAGAGGTGGGTGAATTCATGGCCTTCCAGGAAGAACACCTATTGCAGGATTGTATAAGGAGGGTGACATGGGAAGAGCTGAGGGCTTGAATAGGTAAGACCCCAGCCCCAAAGTGACTGGCAACCACAGCTGTATGGGTTTCTGTTTTTCTCCTTTTGTTGAAAAATATTGCACCAGAAAAATTACAGAAGAAAAAGCCACAGGCAACTTCTCTAACAGCTGGAATGTTCCGATTTATGGTAAGTTAGCCCTCATATTTAGCTGGCCTACTTAACCCTTCACAGTTTTTGTCTTACACTCAGGCTTTGTGCTCTGGTCCCTAGCTCCCCAGCCTTCTGCCTATCATGTCTGACTTTGCTTGGCTGGCAGCCACAAAAAAAGTCATCACCTTCGGCTTACTGGGCAGACAAGAGGCCAGAAGCTGAGACTCTCTCATCCCCACAGTCATAATCAAACACACACAGATTAAAAACCATTGTGCCAGACAGAGTGATCACAACTGAGGGTGTTGCACTACACAAGGCCTGGTGAAGTTCCCAGATCTGGCTCAATCCTGCAAATCCATGAATCTCTGGGGCAGCCCTTTGGTCAGTGCCAGGTAGAGTCAGCGTGTGCACCACTTTGCATATCGATGGAGAGTTTGAGAGCATGGTGTGCTATGGTATTTCTACCCATCCTCGTAACATGGTGGAAGAGCATGCAAAACCACTTTTGAATATAATGAATGACTGAAGGAAGGCCAGATCTCTGTAAGATGCTGCCGCCAAACCACTTTATGTTCTGGACTTAGCGCTGACAGTGCATATGAAATGCCTCTAGTCTGACCAAGTCTGCCTGTAGGATGGCCCAGGTTTCTGACCCATACAGTAATACAGGTATGACATGGGTTTGATGTATCCTGAACTTTGTTTCCGTGCTAAGATGTTATTGCATCCATAAGCGAGATATGGACTTCGTGCAGAAGTGGCGAATCCTATTAGTCATTTTGCTGTGAACATCTGAACTCTGCTTGTACCCAGATAGGATGAACTTGTTAACACTTTCCATAATATCTGACCCCACCTGTTCTGGGTTCTGGTGGTCCAGCTCCAAGGTTCTGGACTTTGGTCTCCTGCCATGAGATGTTCAACCCCATAGCCTGCGTGGCATCTTAGAGATCTTGGAGGACAGGGTTGAAGTTACTGGACTTCTCAACAGGCAAGGCAGTGTCATCAGCAGTCTTGTGGTGAACTACTGGTATTAGTTGACCAATCTTGATTCTGATGTGTGAAGTGGCAAGCCCTAATATCCAGTAGGCAGCTCAACAGAATAGTACCAGGCAAGAACGCATCCCTGTCACACACCTGAGGTTGTGTAGAAACATAGGGAAAGTGATGAACCAATGTGCATTCTCACAGCAGTACTGGTGTGAAGATTGTGCACCAGATTTATCTGAACATCTGTTACACCAACTCATTTCAGTGCAAGCCAAACTGCTGGCATGTCAACCGAATAAAGGCTGCTCTGAGTTGGTATATGCTATGTGAAATGGGTAATTAAATTCTCAGTGCAGCTCAACTAGAAGCTGGAGGGTAAGGACAGCATCCACTGCTGACCATCCAACAGTGAAACCTGATTGCTGTGATGACAATGTCTGTTAAGGAACAACCGCATTCTACCAAGGAGAATGTGAACAAGAAGACCTTTCCAGGATAACAATGATACTGGCCTGTAATTGCCACACACAGTGCAAGATTCTTTGCCTTTGTACTGGGACACTATGATCTCTTTCCACACTGCTTGTACTTTGCCTGATGGTCATACCTTTAAGAACAGCTGATGCAGGCCAATGCTCACTGGTTCCAACACACCTTTGAGCAGCTGGAGTGTTACCAGATCTGGCCACTGCACTATATATTGACACTGTGCCTGCTAGAAAACTCTACTCAATTTATTGATTAACACTTATTTGCCTGGGGAAAAAGGCTAAAAATTCCCTACTAAGATGCAAATCAATTTCTTTTCCTAATCCCTATGTCTGTGTAACGGGGTGCCTGTTGCACCCCTGAGCATCCAGTCTCTGGGCCCTGCTCCTCACAGACTCAGGAAAACTCCAAGCTGATGCAACTCCTATGCTCTTTATTTGTGTCCGTTTCCCACCACCAGTTTCCTACTATATACAGGCTATTTACAATGGCTTGGCCTAATACAGGCCTGGTCAGCAACAGAGTAGCAGGCTCCTACCTCTCTCAGAGCCTTCCTTCCCTCCTGGTCTCTGCCACCCTTTTCACTCACTTCCTTATAGCTCCTGCCTAATGAGGCTGGCAGGTGCAGTCAGTGATTAGGCAAACCTAGGCTATTTCCCCTGATTGGGGCTGGAGTGGCAGGAGCTGATTGAGGCTTCCCCAGCAGTGCCCTGATACAACCTGAAAACACGTAGAAAGGTTTCTTTCATGTAAACACGTAGAAAGATTTCTTTCATGTGTATAAACAAAGACCTAAGAACTAACTGACACCCAAACTCACTGTTAAATTGTTCTCCCACCTCAACAGCTCTGATAATTTAATACTGTACTATGAACACGTTGCATAGCCAATTTCATTGTATAGTTTACCTGCAGCCAGACATCCTTTATAAAAGTGTTCTACAAAAAAGAACAATGAAGTGTTCCTGAAGCCTTCACCTCTCCCTTATTAACTGGCTTGGTCCCTAGGTAACTTACAAAGGACACAGTAGTTGTTGGAAATGTTAATGGATTACCAATTACATGAAGATTTGCCCCACCTAGTCTAATAAACTTTACTATAAAATAGGAAAGACACTCTTTGCAACGTATGCTAAATTAACAAGAGTACAACATGTGTAGGAGAACACTGATAGCCACAATTGTGGCGTGGGGGGGGGGGGGACGGACTCCCTTAGGAATCAAAATAAAAGCTTATGCAAAACATTGGACATATTAATCAAATCACCTAGAACTTAAAATGACATTTTTGAAAAGTTAATAGTTAAAGCAATAATTTAGTTGTGCGGATTCCTAGCTGAAAGTTTTGACATTGTTTTTAGAACTGGTGCAAGCACTTTGAGCAAATAAAAGGAGCACCAGTAACTGGAAAAAAAAAAAAGAAAAGAAAAAAAATTACATTTCCATCTACAAATTGTGTATCTACTATAATTACAAGATCCAAAATGAACACCAGTGAATTTTTTTTCTAAAGCTGCCTCCCCCACAACTTTACGTTATACATTTGACAGCAGTTTATGTATAATCAATTTTAGTGTCCCTTGTATAGCAAGTTCCTTCTTTTAATTCAAGACATTTAACCAATGCTGTATTAGAAGCAGGTTTTTAAAAATAAACTGGTCAATTTAAAAAAAATTCAAATAGACAGTGTCCCTCACAACATGTAGAGTAACAATGCTATCTCGTTTTACTGCAAGTGGACTTACATTTGGATGCAGAGCATGTTTCACATGAGTGGTTCAAAACCCACTAAAGAAACTTAGGCCATATCTACACTACAAACTTATGTCAACTCAAATTACATCAGCATACAATTGCCTCAGTCAGTACTTCACTTGTGCATGTGCATACTTGGCTCCTTATGTCAGCAGTCTGCTTAACACCAGGAATGATTGTATTGATGCAGACTGTGATGCACCAGTGATGCATCCCACTGTGTAACTTGCCAACATCTAGCGCATGGTCTTTTGGGAAGTTTTGGCAAAGCATGCTGGGGCTGAAATAAGTCACGCATGGGTGACTGGAATCATGCGGTAAATGTCCCAGTTTCCAACTGTCTCCATCCCATAATGTTATCTGTATCCCACAATTTTCATGCCCTCATTTTACAAATTCCCACAAACCCAGGTGGCCCTCCTCACTGTCCACCATCTCTGACGGAAGCATGGAGCCTGCACAGCTCTGCTCTATTGTCATGAGCATTTTAAGCACAGGGCATATGATCCTGGAATATTTGCAGAGCTGCAATAAATAAAAACCATGATGATTCCTTGGAAGACTGATTGCTGTGGGACATAGCAAGAACTAGTTCAAGGTTGTTGGTAGCTTTCATGGACCAGCTGCAGATGGTGGAGCACCACTTCTGGGCCCAAGAAACAAGCACTGACTGGTGAGTTCACATCATAATGCAGGATTGGGATGACAAGCAGGGGCTGCAGAACATTCAGATGCTCAAGGCCACATTCCTGGATCTGTATGCTGAGATCGCTGCAGCCCTCCAGCACAGGTACACCAAAATGAGATCTGCACTGACAGTGGAGAAGCGAGTGGCTATCGCACTGCAGAAACTTGCAATGCCAGATTGCTACCAGTCAATCAGAAATCAACCTGGAGTCAGGAAATCTATCAGAGGTGGGGGGAGGGGGGGAGAGAGACATCGTGATGCAAGCATGCAGGACTGAAACTCTCGGCAATATGCAGGACACAGTGGATGGATTTGCAACTATGGGGTTTCTGAACTGTAGTGGAGCCATAGATGGCATGCCTATCCCTATTATGGCACCAGACCAGCTTGCCACTGAGTGCATCAATAGGAAGGGCTACTTTTCTACAGTTATACAATCATTGGTGGATCACCATGGATGTTTCAATGACATCAATGCACTGGTCAGGGAAAGTGTATACCATCTTTAAGTGCACAGCACTGTTCAGAAAGCTATGAGCAGGGACTTACTTTCCCAACCAGCAGATTACCATTGGGAACGTTGAAATGCTAATAGCAATCTTGGGGGACCCAGCCTATCCCTTGCTTCCCTGGCTCATGACGACATACAGTAGTTACCTTGACAGCCAAGGAACAATTCAACTACTAGCTCAGTAGGTGCAGAATGACAGTTGAATGTGCTTTTTTTTGTTTGAAGGTTCGCTGGCTTTGTTTACTTCCAATGATTATAGCTGCATGCTATATCCTGCACGATATATGAGAAAGAAAGGGGGAAGAGATTCCACCAGGGTGGAGATGGACTGGCTGGCTGCTGAATTTGAACAGCCAGATACACAGCTATTAGAAGAGCTCAACGTGGATCTAGACAGCTGAGGGAGGCTTTGAAAGACCATTTTAACAGTGAGCAAAAGTATGAGTGTTGTAGTGTACATCACCTGGCCCTACTCTTATGTGTCCTGCTAGGAATCGTGTGGTGACTGCTATGCGTGTCAGAATAGAACATTCTCAATGAACCTATTAATTTTGTTACGATCACTCTCAGAGTTGTGTGACACTATGGGTCTGTCTACACTACAAGCTTAAGTCAACCTACATTAGGCAGACTTGCAGCCACCACAGAAATTACTGCAGTTTTTCATGTACACACTACTCTCCTTCTGTCGATGGTGCACATCCTCTCCAGGAGGATGTCCACTGACTTAAGAGGTATAATGTAGGGCTGAGCTGCCTCCTGGGCTCTCAGCTCCACTCCCCAGCGGGCAGACCCCCTGATACTCCTAGGGGTGCCGCAGACCGTTGAGAAATGCTGCTCTAGAGCCCTGTGGGATAAAAAAGATTGGATCTGCATCTGACCCACAAAGAACCGCATCCATGGATGCGGATATCCACGCAGATATAAAGTGGATATCCAGAGCTCTATTCATCAGCTGTTCCCTGTCATTCTTGTCAATTTCACAGCTCCCATGCTGGAGCCATGAAATTGACAAGGAAGGCTGGTAGGCTCTCTGCTGTGGGCCCCTTGTAGCTCACAGCTTGGGTTGTTACCCCGGAGCAGGCGGGAGGCTCCCAGCCCAGTGCTCCCCACTAGGATTCGGGCTCCCAGTTCCCCACTCCAGGGTTCATTCCTGTGCAGTGGGGGGGGGGGGTGCCTCTTGCAGTGGAGGAGTTATGTCAGTGTACTAGGGCACTTACAAGGATGAAGTGTAGACGCTAACATAATTAGCGTGACGTGAGCTGCCTTACGTTGACCTAACTCTGTAGTGTAGACCAGGCCTGTGAAGCAGGTAATTGGTTGCTTTCAGAATTGCTGATTACTCAGCAGCATATCTTGTGAAATAAGAACTGTGTTCCAACAAGAATTTTTTTCTGTAACAAAATCAGTACCAAAAAAAGCAAATACATTAAAAAGTTAATAAAAACTTAAAAAATTAAGAGAACAGAAGTTATGAAGGGGAATGAACATTAATGTCCATTTCAGCTATACATACAACCACCATGGCTTGCATAGGTCAGCATATGTGAAGGTGTGATTATATTCAATATCCTCCTGAGGCGGTGGCATTGGGGTAGTGCAGCGACCACTAACGTCAATGTGTAATGTTGGGGGGGGGTAGATAGGGGGGTAATAGGGAGGTCTTGAAGTTGAGTTCTCAATGGGCTGAAGAGGGAGGGGAGGCCAGGAATGTTGAATCTGCAGGTCCACCGAAGTCTGCAGCATCTGTGTTTACTGCCTGAAAAGCCCCATTAGGTCTCCCTCTCCTTTTCCTGCTGGGACTCTCCTCCTCTCCACTCTATCCTTCTCCAGGCTGTCAGCAAAGTTTATCCTCCAGACCCAGTGCTCATGATCTGATGCAGCACTGGCTTGCAGGATCTCACTGAACATGTCATCCAGAGTCCTCTTCTTTCTCCTTATCTGGCTCAGGCATTCTGCGGGTGTGGAGGAGGGCCGCAACGGCAGCAGATGAAGATAAAACAAGCAAAAAGATAAAAAAAGAGGTACCATTATCAGCGTATTCACTACAGAAAGCAAAACAAGATGCTGAACTCCTGCCCCTGGCTTCCCTAAAGTTTTAAGCACTAAATTCTCACTTCTGCCTGGGATTGTTTGTGCACAACACCGGCAATGGTAAGCATGACACACCAGGGGTTGGGAAAATGAGGAGGGAATTGCTCAGTTACATGATTCTAGTAGTATAGTGCAATGGCACTGAATAGTGGCACAGTTTTCCAGAGGCAGTGGTTATTTTAGCTGATATCTCACTCCTCAGAGTAACAAAGGCAGGGTGTGCTTCTGGCATCCCAAAGATGCCCAGGCCCATATGCTGCTAGCCTGTGTACTGCAATGGTGCTTCCTGAAGTTATCAATGAGTCGAGTGGGAAACTGTCCTACCACAGAGGAAGGAATAAAGCAGCCTCTCTCTAGAAACCTTCGGCAGAAGATTGCAGAGTACCTCCAAGAAAGTTTCATCTAGATCTCTCAGGAGGGACATCCCCATAAACAAACTGCTCCGCATCAACCTAAATCTAGAGAGGGAATAAAAAGCAGACAGAACTCTCTCTCTTGGTTGTGCCACTACCTCTTCTAGCACAAGTAAATTAATGAAAAGTCAAAAGATTGTGTCCTTGTACATTAGGGGTACCATCCCTGTAATTGAAAATTTATCTATACACTTACCTGAGATTCCATCCCATGCTTGACTGGTGGGACTGGCTGGACTGTGGAGGAGTCAAAGAGGTCCTGGCTTGCTGTGGAGCTGGATCACCCAGTTGACTGTCCCTGTACTCCTCCTCCACCATCACTTCCTCCTCACTGTTCACAGCAGGCTCCTGTGACTTGTGCTCCTTGGAGGTATCCATGGTGCTGGAGGGGGCAGGGAGGTCATGGCGTTTCCACCAAGCATTACATGCAGCTCTTTGTAAAAGCAGCAGGTCTGCATCTTGGCAACAGATCAACTGTGGGTCCCCCAAGCCAGCTGGTATGCCTGCCACAGTTCCTTGGCTTTCATGCAGCACTGCTGCTGGTTCCTTTTCCTGCATCCCCAGAGCAATCTGCTCATAGATTTCAATGTTTCTATGGCTGGTTCAAAGGATGCCTGCACAGCCTCTTCTCCCCACAGGCCCAGGAGATCCAGTATCTCCTGTCTATTCTATCCAGGAGCACATCTGGAGAATGTAACCAGCATGCTCAGCTGGGCACTTGCACTCAACAGTGGAGAACTGCTAGGTTCTCTTACCAAGCCGGGCAATCAAAAATCAGAATTTCAAAAATCCACAGGGCTTTAAAGGCTTCCGGTCTCCATGTTCTATGGGCAATGGAGTTCACAATGGTGACCAGAATGGCCAATGTGGGCAACTGTGGGACAGCTGCTGAAGGACAGTTAGGGTAACAGTGTCAGCACTCACAATGTGTCTACCTAAGTACATCAGCCATGGCTCTATGCCACTCGGAGTGGTGGTGTTGCTATGTCAGCCTACTAGAGCGCTTTCAGTGGTGGGAGACAAACTGAAGTGCAGACCGATGCACAACTAGGTCGACATAAGCTGCTTTGCATTAACCTAACTTTGTAATGTAGATCAGGCTTTACTTCAGCTACTGCCCTAGAGAGTAGTTCAATATGCTTGACCCCTCATAAGAGAATGTTCACTGGAAAACCAGGATGCAAGAATAAGAACATTGTAATTGGATATAATTACTATGAGCGTACATAACTTTGTTAAAAATAGCCACACCAGCTTAGGACTTGTCTATACTTAAAACATTACAGCGGCACAGCTGTAGCATTTCAGTATAGACACTCACTACAGCAATGGGAGGGGTTCTCCCACTGGCGTAGATATTCTATCTCCCCAAGAGGTGGAAGCTCAACAGAAGAATTCTTCCATCAACCCTAGCACTGCCTACAAGAGAAGTTAGATCAGCTTAACTATGCTGTTTAGAGTGTGGATTTTCACATCCCTGAGTGATGCAGCTGGGTCAACATTACTTCTGAATGTAGATCTGCCCTTAGGAGTTCAGGGAGAAGGATTTTTTTTTGGGCGAGGTTCACTGCTGGTGTAAGATGTTGCAACTCCATTAGCTTAGTGAAGTCGTACCAACAGTGAACTTGACCTCTCATGAGATTCAGGTTACATGAAACAACAAAAATACCTTAAAATAATGTCAGGAATTTGAAAACTGACACACACACACACCCCCCTCCAACAAGTAAAGAAAATTGAAGTAAGTTCCAACTTAAGTCTCATGGCTGAAGTTTTCGTTCAGTGACAGTGGTTTTAAACAAAATGTCTACTGCCACCCCCAACTTCCAAGAACAGCTCTGGTAAATAAAATAGGTATTCATTCAAAGTTAGGAGAGAACCTTACCATGCTCAACACTGCCAGCTCATCCCATGAGAAAGTGAACAAGAATATGTAAAATGTAACTGATTACCTGCATTTACTACTCCAGCTATTTATGGTATCTCACTTCAACAAGACTGTCATAAATATAAAGGGAAGGGTAAACCCCTTTGAAATCCCTCCTGGCCAGGGGAAAGCTTCTCTCACCTGTAAAGGGTTAAGAGGCTAAAGGTAACCTCGCTGGCACCTGACCAAAATGACCAATGAGGAGACAAGATACTTTCAAAAGCTGGGAGGAGGGAGAGAAACAAAGGGTCTGTGTGTCTGTCTATATGCTGGTTTCTGCCGGGGATAGACCAGGAATGGAATCTTAGAACTTTTAGTAAGTAATCTAGCTACGTATGTGTTAGATTATGATTTCTTTAAATGGCTGAGAAAAGAATTGTGCTGAATAGAATAACTATTTCTGTCTGGGTATCTTTTTTGTAACTTAAGGTTTTGCCTAGAGGGGTTCTCTATGTTTTTTAATCTAATTACCCTGTAAGATATCTACCATCCTGATTTTACAGGGGGGATTTCTTTATTTCTATTTACTTCTATTTTTATTAAAAGTCTTCTTGTAAGAAACTGAATGCTTTTTTCATTGTTCTCAGATCCAAGGGTTTGGGTCTGTGGTCACCTATGCAAATTGGTGAGGCTTTTTATCCAACATTTCCCAGGAAAGGGGGGGTGCAAGTGTTGGGAGGATTGTTCATTGTTCTTAAGATCCAAGGGTCTGGGTCTGTAGTCACCTAGGCAAACTGGTGAGGCTTTTTATCAAACCTTGTCCAGGAAGTGAGGTGCAAGGTTTTGGGAAGTATTTTGGGGGGAAAGACGCGTCCAAACAGCTCTTCCCCAGTAACCAGTATTAGTTTGGTGGTGGTAGCGGCCAATCCAAGGACAACGGGTGGAATATTTTGTACCTTGGGGAAGTTTTGACCTAAGCTGGTAAAGATAAGCTTAGGAGGTTTTTCATGCAGGTCCCCACATCTGTGCCCTAGAGTTCAGAGTGGGGGAGGAACCTTGACAAAGACGTATGGCGCAAACTGCAGAATCCAGAAAGAAGTATCACCTAAAGTCCTTTACAGACTATATGAACTAGGACCACATACCCCAAGACAGTGAAACACAGACACCTTTGTGGCAGAAATACAGCAGTTATTCACACCATCAACACTGAAATGTTTTAAAGAGGAAAGTAAAGAATAAAAGAATAACTGAAATTATAAGGGAACATTGGTAGGAAGAATATGATTTAAGCTAGGATCTCAAACAAGTAATTAAGAAATTGAAAAAAAAAATCTTTCTGAAAGCCACAGTTCAAAAAGCAGTGATTACAATTACAAGAGGTACAATTTAACTTGTCAGGGTATGTCCACACTGCAGCTGGGAGCAAACTTTATAGCCTGAAGACTTTTGTTAGTGTGGTTGTTCATTCCCTCTGGGGCACCTGGCATTGCCACTGTCGGAAGACAGGATACTGGGCTAGATGGACCTTTGCTCTGATTCTTATGGCTCACCAGGTAACTGGGTGGCTATGAACTTTCCATTGCTAGCCCAAGCCTCCGTCAGTGTGGCAACGTTCACACAGCTATTGTTAGTCCACAAGCATGAGACTCGCCCTCCAACAGACGTCTGTCTATCCAGGTTGGGAGGCTTGCTCCCAGCTGCTGTGTAGTCATACTCTAGGGGTTTTGAGAATATTCGCTTCATAAAAGTATATATATGCTTATAATCTGCATGCTGGACATGTTTGTCCAATATTCAAAATCTGTTTGCACACATTCAGAACATATTGCAATGTAGCATTCTAATCTGAAAGGGAACCTAGGTTAGATTGTTAAAATGTTCACCCTTTATTTTCTTCTCAGTTTGCAGAATTCATACAGTAGTTGGTAAAAGACTTTTTGAATTTCTCTCTTTTTTTCCCCCCGCATCTATATTAGGTCAAGCTCATCAGATATCACTCAAGAACTAAGACCCCAACCCTGTAATGGGATCCATGTCACTGGACCCCCTTGTTCCCACACTGAGTGCTACTGCAGTCAGTGAGGGTTTACTTGAAACTAAAATATTTGTTTACCAAACACTTTTCCCTCCACTGAATGTGTGCTTGCTGGCTTGCTAAAAGGGCAAGTTACCAAGAGACATAATAATGAGGGGAAATATTACTTTAATACCACCTTGCAAATATATCATAACTTGACATTTTTACATGAAATGTGCTAAAAGACATATCCAAGATTATCCTATAAAGCGTTAAAGATCGTTAAGTCCAAAGCTGACTGCGAAGAGCTACAAAGGGATCTCAAACTGGATGACTGGGCAACAAAATGGCAGATGAAATTTCAATTTCAATTGAAAAATATAATCCTGACTATACATACAAAATGATCGGGTGTAAAATTAGCTGTTACCTCTCAAGAAAAAGATCTTGGAGTCACTGTGAATAGTTCTCTGAAAACATCCACTCAACGTTCAGTGGCAGATGAAAAAAACTAACAATGTTAGGAACCATCAGGAAAGGCATACATAATAAAACAGAAAATATCAATGCCACTACATGAATCTCCAATACTATATGCAGTTCTGGTCAACCTATCTCAAAAAAGATATCATAGAATTGGAAAAGATACAGAGAAGGGCAACACATTTTTTATTTACATAACACAAGAACTAGGGGTCACCCAATGAAGTTAAAAGGCTGCAGATTTAAAACCAACAAAAGGAAGTACTTCTTCACACAATGTCTGGTCAACCTGTGGAACTTGTTGCCAGGGGATGCCATGAAGACCAAAAGTATGAAATTTAAAAAAATTAGATATGCACATGGATGATAGGCCCATCAATGGCCATTAGCCAGAACGGTCTGTGATGCAACCCCATGATCCGGGGGTCTCTAAACCTCTGACTGCCAAGAGCTGGGTCCAAACAACAGGAGATGGATCACTTGAAATTGCCCTGTTCCGTTCATTCCCTCTGAGGCATCTGGCACTGTCCACTGTCAGGATACTGGGTTAGATGGACAATTGGTTGTTCTCATGTTCACAAAAAACAATCTTTGGACCAAAATGTTTTCTCTAATAACAGTTTAAGCAAAAATGAAGTCAAATAGAAGTGGAAGACATTCAATATGTTTAGTATATCAATGCATGCATTTTCATCCTGGAAGACCAAAGCATCCTCAAGCTGGAAAGTCAGATCTCAATTAAATCCTGCCACCTCAAGACTACAACCAAAACAAACCACAGCAGGCATTAAACTCACTTTGAAGTAATTTGATATATTGTACTCCATCTTAAAACAGCTCAAGAGGTTGTTGATAATTTGAGTTATCCATATTCCTCGATATGGAGGGCAAAACAGAAAATGCATTCTAGATTCTGTTTTTCAGTTCAGTATAACAGCCTATAAAATGAAGACAATTTTCTTAGTACAGTAGAACCTCAGAGTTACGGACACTTCAGGAATGGAGGCGACTTAATACAGCTTTGAAACTTTACTAAGCAGAAGAAAAATGCCGCTTTTAAGCATCTTAATTTAAATTAAACAAGCACAGAAACAGTTTCCTTACCTTGTCAAATCTTTTTTAAAAAACACTTTTCCTTTTTTAGTAGTTTACATTTAACACTGTACTGTACTATACAGAATTTGCTTTTTTTGTGTCTCTGCTGCCTGATTGCATACTTCAGGTTCCAAATGAGGTGTGTGGTTGACTATTTTTTTTAAAAATAAGTATTTGTATAATTTAAAAAACCCTCTTTATTCCATGATAGAAAGGATTTGTTGTGCTTTCTATCCTTCTATCACACCTGGAGTATCATTATATCACCTTAATTCTGTTGCTCGGTGTTGTACAGAATAGCTACACTGCAGCCTGTATGTACGGGAGACTAATCCTGTAGATTCAGGCAAACCAGACTGTTTAACTCAAGCAGTTACAGTTGAGAATTTAACAATTTTAATGAACAAAGTGTATTAATTTGCCGACATAAATCACTAAAGCAGGTAATAAAAAAAGACCACTGTTGGTAATAGCTTTCAGAAGACCAAAGAAAAGAATCGGCTTTGAATGGACATCCACCAGCTGCAACAATATTCTGTGAAGATTTAGATCCACCACTGTTCATGGCCCCCACATAACTGTGGTCTTTTCTAGATAGGATTTCCCCCAGTTTTATTTAAAGCCAACCTAAATTAAGACTCAATGTCAAACACAAAACACTTACAATATATATTTGCTACGTGCACAGATGCTTGTAATGTTTTGTACCCAGGAACAGATACTGGAAAGATGAGAAACACTCTATGAACACAAAATGCAACAGCTGCCCAATGCCCATATCCAGCAACTGGTACGTCACCAATCAATAACACTGTACACAAATACAACAAATTCCCCGTTTTCCTCCTTCTCCCTGTTTCCCTCCCTCTAAACCAGCTGCTGTTATTAATCTGTATCACCCACTCTCCACACCTTGCAAAAATCAGCAAGTCATTAGAGATGTTTACAATCAATCTAATTCCATAAAACAGCGGATCAAGGGAGAACCGGGAAAGAGGTGGTAGATGCACCAAGCGGTGTAATGGAGATCTGAACACTGAGCAGCTGCTTCCTGCAGTAACGGCATCAGCCCTACACCTCACCCATCACAGGACTGCAAAGAGGTACAGACACACAGTGACCGTTCCTCTCACCACAGCATCTGCTTAGACCACCACAGGAGCCCCCCTCACCCCAACTGCCAGCACAGCAGCTTCCACACAACTCCCAGACAAGAGCCCCCAGCCCATCCCCTGAGTCATCCAAACCAAAAGCTTGAGGCCCCTCAAAACCTCCACACCCTGAGCCTGGCTCCCAACCCCTCGCCTCCCTAACCCAATCCCAAAACCTGAACTACAGCCCCTTGCCCCAGACCCCACATCTGCTAAGGCTTCTCCCACGCATTATGTCCCCCACCACCACCACAACAGTGCCTGCTCTCACTCCAGGACCAGCACCCTGACCCAGGCTACGTCTACCCACCAAGGTCAGAGATCTCCGCCTCTGCCCCTGCCCCCTAAGGCCTGCACCCCCCGCCCAGCCCCTCCCCAAACGCCTGCACCCCCAGCCCAGATTCAGCCCCTCTACCCAACGCCGACACCCCCAGCCCAGGCTCAACGCCTCCGCCCAATACCTACACCCCCTCCCCCAACAGCTGCGACCTTTCTTCGCCAGCCCCTCCTCACAACGCCTGCACCCCTGCTCCGCCAACCCCGCCCAAGGCCTGCACCCCCGCCTCGAGACACCTGCACCGCTGAACCCCCAGCCGCTCCCCCAACGTCTGCGCCTCTGCTCCCCCCCGCCCAGGCCGCGCCCCGGCGGCGCTCAGCTCACCCCGGCGTGTGGAAGAAGTAACGGCGGCGGCACCCCGCTGCGGGTGCTGGGCGGCAGCTGCAGAGTCCCCCCCAGTCTCCGGCGCGCCTCCGTCTCCTCCGCCTCTAGCCCCAGCACCAAACCCCGCCCCGCTCCCCCGACACCCCACCCCGGCAGGGTGCGGCTTCCAGCGGCCGCAGGCCAACAACCGCGCCGCCCATTGGCGGGCGCAGGCTCGGCAAGCAAGCGGCTCTCCCATTGGCTAAGGGAGAGGAGCGAGGCGGGGCGCGGGCCGGGGTAAGACGGAGAGGAGCAAGTGGCGGGAGGGTGGGATCAACGGTAGGGGTGTGGCGGGAAAAGCGAACGGGGCGGGGGGCGGGTTGAAGGCTGGGTTGGGGAACAGAGCCCGGTGGCAGGTTGAAGGTAGGGGGTGGGAGGCAGCTACTTTGAGGGGGTGAAGGCAGATGGGGGGGTTGCGAGCTGAGCACGGTGGGGGTGCTAAGGCAGAAGGTGTTAGCTGTAGGGGAAGCAGAGACAATGGGGTGGTGCACGCTAACGGGAGCTGTGTTCTCTTCACCTCCGAGAATCCGGCCCGGTATTTAGGTCCCTAACTTTATCCTCCCCACCATCAAAATATTGTCCCTCTGCATTATCATTGTTCAGGCAGTGCTATCAACGTGTACAGATAGGACACTATGAATAAAAAAAAAATCCACAAATATTAAATCATTGCTGGTAAAGCATGCAGATGAACCATATAGTGGTGGAATGGTAAAAAAGTCACTCCTACAGAGTGACGTGGATTGGTTAGTAAGCTAGTCGAACATGAACAATATGTTTTAATGTAGCGAAAAACTATATATTCTAGGAACAACTTTTGGGTCATGGTGAATAACCAACTGAACCAAAAAATCCCAGTTCTAAACAGTGCATATGAGTGGAAATATGATCCTTAGTTGTATGAACAGTAACAGTAAGAAGTGGGGAAGAGGTGATATTACTCAGGGCATTTGGTGAGACCACTAGTGCAAAGGATTCAGAAGGAGTTACAAGAACAATTCAAATTCTGGAAAACCTGCCTTATAGGTAAAAATGAAAAAAATCTTTAGTTTATCCAAGAGAAGGTTAAGGGATAACTTGATCACTATTTACTATTTAAGTGCCTATATGGGGAGAAGATTTGATAAGAGAACTGTAACAGACCCTGTTATAACAAGATCCAGTCAGAAGCGAAAGCTAAACAAAGTGAGACCAGAAGTAAAGTGCAAATGTATAACAATGGGGGTAATTAAACATTGGGCCATTTACCTACAGATGTGGTTGGACAGTCCATCACTTGAAGTATTTAAATCAACACAATGTCTTTCTAAAAGATAGCTTCCAGTTGAGTTGTGCTGTGAGCTTGTTTCTAGAATCACATGGTGAAATTTTGTGGCCTGTGTTATGCAGGAGGGCAGATTAGATTATCACAAATGGTCCCTTTTGATCTTTAAAAAAACCCAACAACAACAACTATGAAAGAGCCCTTTCCCAAGGAACTGATTATCCCAGAAAAAAAAAAAATCTTGCTTCAGCCAATTGAGATATCAGACATTAATGTCACCACATTCTATTCACTATCCTTGCTGATTTACTTCCCACCCTTTTGACTACCATCCCCACATATTTTAATGATCTCTGCATCACACCTGCTAGGTCTAAAAAACAGTGCTTTATAGTCAGAAAGCAGACAGGGCTCTTGCTTTTCAAATAAAGGTACAAATCAGTGAAAACATGCTTTCACAGTAAACTTAGAGCACTTGTCCTGGACAAGTTATTAGAAAGAAAATAATAGAATCCCTGATAAAATTATGTCAAGAACTTTCAAGAGCCATAGTGAAGAGAATGTCTCTGAGAGGCTAGTTGAAATACAGCCACTTATTAAGGTTGCAAGACCTGTTTTAGTCTTTGGTTTGCTCACTGGTTGGCAGAGAAAAGCAGTAGGCCAACATCCTGTCCAGCTGGGCTCTGAAACAGTGAGACATGGAGAATGAGATATTTTTGGCAAAGTGGTGCAAGAGTTTCTATTATGTAAACAAAATTCTCAAAAATTATATGTAATAATGCTCAACACTTAACAGACTAAATAAATATTAGATGGCTTCCTTCTGTCTTCTGTCAGAGCCTGATCAATTGGAATTGCAGATGCCCAGCACCTCAGAGGATCAGCCATCTCCATGCAGCCACCATTCTCTACTCCTCTTGTCTCAGGCCTTCTGCCTCGCTCATCTCTCTCTCTCTCTCTCTCTCCCCCCCTTTACTCTCCACACCTCTTTGTACACTTAAAGCTCCAGTCATTCACTCCTTATTCAGGCAAACCTGCCAGTGAAGTCAATAGATATTTTACCAGAATAAGGAATGTTGGAAAAGGCACTTACTTTTATAAGTGCTCATTTCTTTTGCTTCTACAACATCCTGTCCAAAGAGTTTTAGTTCTAAAGAGTAGTGGCACTCTTCTTGCATGGTAATGCTTATTTCACATACTGAAGAGAGAGAGACAGATAGATGCTAAAAGTACGGATTTATTGCAGTAGAGGAGAAGCATCCCTGCAGCTGCAGTAACACACATTTGAAATAGGAGAGAACAGAAAAAACACAGATTACAGTGAGCCTCTGGAATCAACAATTTTCCAGATAATGAAATGTTTTTCCTTTTGTTAGCCAGAAATAGGTCAAAAATCAATATTTGCCCACTCCATTAATGGAAAAACAGTCTCAAGGGACAGCTACCTGTTATTGAAATTGTTCTCTACACCTTCAATTTACAGTTGCTTTGATACACCAGAGAGCTAACAACTAGAATTGTCTGCTACCAAGGTAATTTATGGTCTGCCCACTACAAGCCAGAATGACATCCATCAAGCCATCAACCATTTCTCATTTAAATCCTTCCTCAAGACTCATTTCTTCCACTGTTCCCACCTAACACCAAATTCATGATATTCACCATCCTATAACTTTCTCATTTTCAGATAAATGTAAGAAATAAAAACAAAACCCCAGAACACAGAACCACTAAGAGAGACATACAGATGCCTAGACTGACCATGTGATTGCTGTAAGCCTTTGGATGCTTTCTGGGAGTACCCTGGTCTGTGAGGTACCTTACTACCACCTGCCTTTAACATGAGGAAGCCTTGTCTATGTCATCTGCTAAGATCAGCTCCTCAGCTTCACTAGGCACAGGCAACACAAGTACTCCCCTCTGGACCTGTGCAGACCATACTGATTCAGAGATCCGCTGCTTCCAAAGAAACAGTACACCCAAATTTATCAGTTCCACCTCAGATCACTGCCCCACTTAACACATAGCACTTAGATATGTTTACAGTGAAATCAAGTATAGATTTATTGAACAAAGCACTGAGATTCAAGTACTGGAAATAAATGGTTACAGATACAATCAAATCATAACAGTCATTGTAGAACCTAGATTTAATTAATTAGATACCCTCATGTCTTGTAGAATAATGCTCATCCTAAATCCTTTCAGCATTTTACAGCCAGGGTGGCTGTGACCCTCCTTTCATAAGACAAACATGTTTTTAGCTGGTCTCTTCAGTAGAGAAACCTGTGCATTCCCTGATATACCAGATTAATCCTTTGATCTTCGTCATAAATGGGACACCCCGTTTCTTTTTTTCCTGTAGATTTTCTCTCTAATAGATTTCACAATCTTTCAGCTGGTATCTGGCTCAATATGCAAATTGGCATCCATTGTGAGGCATACAATGCACTCATGACCATCAGTGCTGGAACAGGGGAGACTGGGGGCCATGGCCCTCCCATTTTTTAAAAGTGGACTGGCCTGACCACTTTTTGCCACAGCCCCAACCCCTCCTCTTCCCCCGAGGCCCTGCGCCCCCAGCCGGGCTGGCAGATGGAGCCCAGGCAATGTGTGACGCCACCCCATGGACCCTCCACCTGCCCAGGGTTTGGGGGCCGAGAGCACCCCCAGTCCATGTCTCCGCCCAGGACTGCTTGGCTGCGCGGCTCTTACTATGGCCAGGCTGTGGCTCCGAGGCATCATCCCCTGGCCAGAGCTGGGTTGGGGTAAGAGCCGTGCAGGCAGCTGTGGGGAGCCACGAACCCTCTACCTGCTCAGGGTGGGGGCTGCTGTTGGGTCTCGCCCCCCCCGACAGGTGAAGGGTCTGCGGCTCCTGGCCCGCTCTGGCTTCCAGCTTGGCCTCAGGCAGAAGGGGTGAGACACCCCCACTTTTGGGAAGACTCTGCTGGGGCTGCCTCATGGCCAGACAGAGAATTAAGCGTGTTACCTCCTGCCTGAAAGAAACATGTCCAAGTTAGGTCACCTCCTGGTGACCTATCTTAACTCCCGAGCTGAAGTACATAATTTTTAGTATAAATACATAATTTCATAAATATGACCCGTGCATACATTTCGTAATGATTATGATGACCAGGGCACCCAGTAGAGCTCTCACATGCCTTTGGTGAACTATTGTGCCTATAATTGACCCAGGAAATGCCTGTAAAGTGCTATGCACCCCCTATGCCCTCTGCCAGTTGGCACCAAGAGGTTTCTTGGTCACACCCTTGTTCTCCTCAGTCCCTCCTCCCTACTCTGCCACCCTTACTTGTAAGCTATAGACCAAAGGTTCTCAAACTGTGGTCCGTAGCTCCATTCAGGTGGTCCACGGATAGTTCCTCTAAGGTGCGCACCCGGGCGGCCGCACACAAGAGCATCAAGGGCTACCCACCTAATTAGTGTAGCCGCGCAGATGTGGATCCACTAATTAGGTGCCAGGACGCTGAAGAAGACCCACATGTAAGGTGAGATGGTGGCCTTGGAAAGAATGGGGGGTAGGTGGGAAGGGGCAATGGGGTAAGAAGAGGGGGTGTGGGGAATTTGGGACTTACAGGGCTGCAGTGGCCAGAGAAAGAGGCGACTTTCCCCAGCTCCAGGGCTGTGGCTGCCAGAGAGAGATGGCCCTCCTTCCCAGCCCCCACTTTGGGGGCTGCCATGGTGGGGGAGAGAGGGCACATCCATCGCATTAGAAAGGTAAGACTACTGATATTAAAATATGAGTTGTGTGCTTTTATTTGTAGAACAAAGAAAGGTAATTATTAATTTTTTTATATATAACGCTTTTATCCAAGTGCTTTACAATAGTTAGCTAATGATACAAACAACATTTGGAAAGCTCATTAAGTGGTTTGCCAAGACCCTCAGCAATTTTCAAGTAGTCCGTGAAAAAAAAAAAAAGTTTGAGAACCACTGCTGTAGACTGTAAATTCTCTGGGGCAGGGACTGCTTTTTCCAAAATTCGACAGGACATGTACAATATTTCCTTTTCTGGCTGTGGTCTGACTCCCTCTCTTGAGTCATTTGACATGTTCAGGTCTCAGTTTCCCCACCTGTGAAATGGTGGTGATAATTCCTACTCCATGTACCTTTGATGAGTTTAATTAATTGATATTTGTAAAGCAGTTGAGGTCCTCAGAAAATAGTAGTAGTACTCTTATTTGAGCTCCAAAGCCTAGCAATGTTATGGAAATGATCTGCATAAGATTCACCTAATTGTTCTTTCAACCATCAGTTAATGTCTTTTGGGACTCGAGTTATTTTTTCCCCATTTTCCAAAATAATTAAACACCACAATGGTCCTGTAGCAGAGTTGCCATTTACTGTGATATTCCCCTAGTGTTATCCGGACCAGTGATCTGCTCAGTCACTCCAATCCTTGATTCTGGGAGCCAGCCTTACCCTGCTCTGCTGTGAGAACCCACACTCCTGGGCTGTTCACGCACAGCCTCTGGCATGTAAGCTGCTCCTTGGTTTTTGCAACCAAATGACACTAGCCAATATCTCTGATCCCAGACACAACCCTAGGAACCTCCATCTTGCAATGTCCAGTTATGCCTACTGGACACTGCAAGCTTATATGAGTTCATCAGTTTAACAAAGAAATTGATATGCACCAGGCTTGTTATGCCAAGGGGAGTTTCTGACACACTTTAAACCAAATGCACTGCTTCAGGTAGAACAAACAAACAAATTTATTAACGACAAAGATAGATTTCAAGTGATTATAAGTCAAAACATAAGTCAGATTTGGTGCAATGAAATAAAAGGAAAACACATTCTAAGCTGATCTTAACACTTTCAGTGCCCTTACAAACTTAGATGCTTCTCACCACAGGCTGGCTGGTTGCCCTTCAGCCAGGCTCTCCTCTTTGATTGGCACTTCAGTCGCTTGGTGGTGATGTTTGTAGATGGAGGTGGAAGAGAGAAGATAAGCATGGCAAAGATCTCTCCCTTTTATCATGTTCTTTCTTCCCTCTTGGCTTTGCCCCCCCCTTCAGGGTCAGGTGAGCATTACCTCATCATAGTCCCTGACTGACCAAAGGAAGGGGGGTGACTCACACAAGACTCCAACAGATCCTTTGTTATTGCCCAGGTCAGTGTCCTTTGTTCCTGTGAGGCTGGGCTGGGTTGGTCCCATACATGCCCTGATGAGGTCTGAACTGCCCCTCTGTTCTTGGAGAGTTTTTGTCTGGGCTTGTTTAGCCATGAGGACACATTTTCAGCCTCATAATTATATACATGAAATGATAACCTATAACATTACTGTAACAACAATGCTCAGTGCATCATGAGCCTTCCAAAGACACGCAACATGACAAACTTTGCATTGGATACCACACAATCATTTTACAAGGATGAACATGGGCGGTAGGGCATTCCCACAAGGTACAGAACATCAAAACTGAGCACCACCTTTTGGCCTAAGGTGCCTCTGCACCACCCTGGCTCTGTTTCTCCTCTTTGGAGCCCCTTAAGAGCTCCCTCCAGACTTTCTTGGGACTATCACCAACCACTGCCTGGCGCTGGGTTGATAGCCTACAGCAATTCAAAGGAGTCCTCAATGTCCTCAAAATAAAGTCCACCATAGCAACACAAAAGTTCATACTCACATCCTGCTCTTCTACCACACACGGAGTTCTTTCTCTGTCCCAGAGAAACGTTCTTCACAGAGCTACTGATTATGCCCTTCCTAGTAGAAGCTCAGCCTTCTAGCTCTGGTTTCCTTCTTCCAATGATTGCACTTCCTGTTCTGAGAGCAGGCAGCATATATACCGCTGCATATATATCAGCTTCTTCCTGATTGGGAGAGAAGGGAGTCCCGTTTTCTCTCCACCCCCACAGGTCTCCTGGTCGCAGGCCCTTAAAGGGGCAGTATCCTGTTTTTTTCCCATCCAGTTACTAATTCTCTGGGACTGAGTCCTCTCTTCTTGCTACGAGACCATTTCCAGGGCCTTTGTTCATTCCAATATCCCTGGAATGGGGTCTTCTGGCCCCCTCCAGTCTTAAAGGGCACATATACCCCATAACAGTCCCTTAGGTCCTAGAGAATTGGGTGTTTTGCACATTGAGCAGCAGTCTTCCTTCTCCGGGTGTCCTAGGCTCTACACACTGGGACATCAGACTCTAGTTTGGGCATTTGTGGGTGAGACTTTCTGGGATTTGTGGGTGGTTCCATGTTGTGGCTTGTAATTATCATCTGATCCAGGCCTTTGAAACAGCTCTTCTGGGATGGTCTCTAATTCCTCTGGCCTTTAAAAGTCCCTCCCCTCATTAGTTCTCTTCTAGCTTTTCCCTGGCGCCTGAAGGGGAAGATCTAAGCCTGCACACTTCCTTGTTGTAGATCCACAAAGGGAAGACCCACATTGCAGATAATACTGCTGAAAGACCTGGCTCAAAGAGGAAAAAACTAATAAAGGTAAAATTTCCTCATGAAAATGGGCATATGGGTCTAGATGCAAGCTCTGTGCATCTCACTGAAATGGCAGGACTTTCCCCTTTATGTTTATTGGTAAGAATGGAGGTGTGCGTGATTTGAGAGCTAAAGTTGGTATCAGAATGCTTTAAGGTAATTTTTCATTGAGACTATCCTAACTTTTAATGCTTTGATTTTTTTTTCCTGGTACAGGATATGTGTAATCAAACCTTATCTTTTGAATTCCACATAACATCCTTAACTGTAACTTAAGGATATTTTATGTATAGAATTGCCAAAGTTTAGACATCTTATAGCATAGTTAAGGTTGTGCCAAGAGTTCTGTTATAAGCCTTACCTTTGACCAGGTGCATTTTGACCTTTTATAGGAAGGAGTTTTTCCTCATGAAATTTTTAGTAACATAAAGAGGGGAAATTTTCTGCCTATTTAAAAAAAATTCCAAGAAATCTTTCCTATATAAAAAGAAAAGGAGTACTTGTGGCACCTTAGAGACTAACCAATTTATTTGAGCATAAGCTTTCGTGAGCTACAGCTCACTTCATCGGATGCATCCGATGAAGTGAGCTGTAGTTCACGAAAGCTTATGCTCAAATAAATTGGTTAGTCTCTAAGGTGCCACAAGTACTCCTTTTCTTTTTGCGAATACAGACTAACATGGCTGTTACTCTGAAACCTTTCCTATATAAAAGCGTCCCTGTGAAACTTAAGATGCAGAAGAACTATTCTGCTTTACTCACCTAGCTGAAGCCAGTCTCTGGGCTTTGAATTATGTCACTCCACAGCTACACACATTCACATCTGGAGTTTATTTGGTCTGAAAAATACATTAAAAAGAACTGAAACAGCAGGTAGGAAAATAGGGTAGAGTTTCTGGATCAGAAGGATGATTGATGCTGCCAGATTTTCATATAATCTATGTAACCTTGAAAAATAATGACTTTTTGTTTCACACTAAAATAAATAAATACATTGTTAAACACTGTAATGAGTCTAAACAGAAATCTACAATAGTAGATCAAGCTGGTTAATGATTGCATTAAAAACACCAGATTTTGGGGAGGAGGATTTCATTGGTAATTATTGGTCTGAAAAAGATCAAAGGCAAGTGACAAATTTTTTCTTTTTAAATTGTTACAGTACTATGACGTTTCTGAAAAATCCTTTCTGAAGTGAAAGCGAGCCTTTGAATTTGCAAGTGGTTCTCATCTCAACTTTTAAAATCCTGTAAACATCCTGTATTTAACAGATTTTGGGTGGAGTTCTCTAAATGAATGACCTGTATGGTAGCTATAGTGTTTCTAGATATATTTAATAAACTCATTGATATGGGATTCTTACCCTTTCTTTAAGGACACCTTCCTCATCCTTGAGCATTAAAGAAAGGAACAGTGCCAGTCGCAAAGGTTTTGGATTCTTCATAGCCCAGTTAGAACTGAAGAGAAATTAATGTAAGAAACATCTGAAAATAGATCAACGGAAGAATTGAAGAAATCAAGGGATGTGTAAAGCAAGGAGGATGAGGATGAAATATGGCCAAGAGAGGTTACAAGCCAAATGGGTACAATCTACAAAACATCATTCAGGAAAAGCCTGGTATTGATGGCAATAAACAGAAAGTAACACTTTCAAGAATACCTAGGTATGATTTGAAAATAGTACTTAAGTGACCACCGTATGAGTATGTCTACACTGGAGCTGGGAGCGTGCTTCACAGTACCAGTAGATGGATGCACCGGCTCTACTTGAGCTAGCATGTCAAAATATAGCAGCATGGCTGCAGGGCCATGGGTGGTGGCTTGGGCTAATCACCAGTTTGTACCCGGGGGGTTGGGTAGGTAGCTTAAGCAGTCACCTGTGTCCCACAGCCACACCGCTATTTTTAGCGTGCTTGCTTGAGCAGCGCTAGTACATGTCTGTCTGCCCATGCTGGGAAGTGTGTTCCCAGCTGCAGCATAGACATACCATGTGTGTCTGGCAGCCATTGGAAAGGCAAACAGAAGTGGGATATAAGTAAAGCACAAATCACAAGAGATTGTTGAGGCACCATACTCACAATTTGTGAGGCCATCTGTCCCACTTTTGTCATGTTTTCTGTAATTCAGTATATTAGGCCTCAATTCTACAGGCTGTTCTCTCACTGCACCAGAGTGAAGGCCTATCAACTTTAATGGAGTTGTGTGGGAGTAGGAGTTCAACCATGCAGAACAGCTTGCAGGGTTGTGGTCTATGTGGGTAACGGTTTCAATACACAAGAAGGCCCAGACTGATATGAAGGAAGAACTAGTCACATTAAGGGTTGTTTAGAGCAGTGGTTTTCAAACTTTTTTTTTCTGGTGACCCAGTTGAAGAAAATTGTTGATGCCTGTGATGAGGGGTTTGGGGTGTGGGAGGGGCTCAGGGCTGAGGCAGAGATTTGGGATGCAAACGTGAGGGCTGCAGGGTGGGGCCAGGAATGAGGGGTTCAAGGTGTAGGAGGGGACTGTGGGCTAGGGGTGCAGGTTCTGGGGTGGGGGATTTGGGGTGCAGGAAGGGGCTCCAGGTTCAGGGGGGCTCAGGGCTGGGGATTGGGGCACAGGGTTACCTCGGGTAGCTCGCAGTCAGCGGTGCAGTGGGGTGCTGAGGCAGGGTTCCTGCCTGTCCTGGCACCGTAGACCATGCCGTGCCCCAGAAGTGGCCAGCAGCAGGTCTGACTCCTAGGCGGAGGCACAGAAGCGGCTTCACACGGCTCTCACCCACAGGCACCCCCCCCCCATCCCATTTGTTGGGAACCGGCCAATGGGAGTGCAGAGCCGGTGCTTGGGGCAGGAGCGGCACACAGTGTCAGAACAGGTAGGTACTAGTCTGCCTTAGCTGGACAGCACCACTGACAAGACTTTTAACAGCCCGGTCGGCGGTGCTGACCAGAGCCACCACGACCCAGTACTGGGTCGCAACTTGCAGTTTGAAAACCATTGGTTTAGAGGGTAGTTAGTGTGGAGGGGATAGCGAAAGGCAGGAGAAGCAGCTACACCGAAGAGCTGAAAGCATTAAACAGCCTCATAAAAGCATTAGACAAATGAAAAAGGAACAATAATGTGACTTTCAAAAAACAAGAAGTCTCCTAATCTTATTTTGTTGACTTGCTCTTTTTGCCTCACTTAATTTCATCTCCCCTTCTTCAAAACATGTTGCATCTAAATCAGGGGCTAATCCTGCAAAAAGTTACTTCAGCAAATATCCTGTTTCCATGAAAAATCCATTTGCTTCAGTGAGAATGTGTGATAAGGTTATACATGGAAATGATTGTTTGCAGTGTCTAGACTGTAGGCCCCTCAGGGAAAGAACCGTGTCATGACCGGGTTGCATGGCCATCTCCCTAACAAACAGGGATTAGATGCTATCATTAGGGTATATACAGGATAGGTAGTAATGGATAGCCCTGTGTTTGAGGCACATATTGGGAGTCAGCGGACCTGATTTCTGTGCTGGCTCTGCCACAGACTTCCTATATATCTTCAGCTCACTGAACCTCTTTGTTTCGGTTTACCCAGCTGTAAAAGTGGAGGTACAGAGGCGTGGTGAAGCTAAGGTTTGCAAAGTGTTTTTCAGATGGAAGAACTACAAGTTATTCTGTATTTAATGAGCTGTACAAATAGTCTGGCATCCCCCAATGTTCCTATTGCTGAAACAAAAAAGTGCCTCATCAAAGTTTAAAGGAAACTTTGAACATTTAAGGGGCTAGAAACCCTTTTGAGATATCAGATATGTTTGATATGGGGTCAAACAGTTTTCCAGCCAAAAATATTTCAATTTCACAACAATCAGCAGCAATCCTGTAAGGTTTTGGGATAGAATAAATATTGATTTGTCGTGAGACCAGATGCCCAACATTGTGCAAATACTATAAACGGAAAGTGTTTTTCCTAGAGTAATTTAAACATAAGGAATATCACAAGAAATTTGCCTCAGTCTTTCCCTTGGCCAAATCCTGTCTTATTCAGGTGAGGAGTGCTACTGACATCTGTGGAACTACTTATAGGAGAAATGTGAGCAGGATTTGGTCACATGATGTTACACCCAAAACCAGTTACAGTAGTGTTCCATCCCATCAAGTTTTCACTTGATATTGAGACTTGAGCTTTAAGACCTAGCTTCTGTTAAGAGTTTCACAAGTTCATATAACAAGGATTTTTTCCAAATCACCCAATCTTTGTTGAATGTATTCAGATGTAGAATTTATCGTGCATGGTGCTATTTTATTGCTTGACCAGTTGATGTCACTAAATTCAAAGCAACTGCCACAGAGGCTCAAGAAATCTAAAAAAAAGCAATGTTAACTTTGACAACAAAATCTTCACAAAGCATGAAGCAGCACAGACCATATATGTTATCAAACTGTTTTGTATGTGCATGTCAGTAAACTTCAATTTACCTGCTTAATCTCTCCAGCTACAAACATCAAGGGTACAATACTTCCAGAGACATCTGTAACAAAGGAACAATGTAGAAGCACCTTCATTTTCTAAGGACAGAAAGCAAGTAAAGCTAATTGGAAATATTTTAATTATCAACATCTCTGTTTATAGCTTCTTCATGACAGTATTTGACACTAGAGATGAATATTCTGATTACAAGGCTAAAATGGCAGTGGTTTTAGCACACCAGCTGCATAATCATGTTGACCAGTATTGTCTAGTTTGTGCTCTCCCATCTGTCTGTCTCCACCTGTTGTCTCGTCTTGTAAGCTGTTTTTTGCCTCATATCTCCCCATTGGCTTGGCCTACAATTTTCTGTTTTGTTGACTTTGCTGAAAAATGCCTTTTTAAAGTGCTTTATTGGTGGAATTAAAAAGATATAAAAAGCTTGTGATGGGATGTACGTACCCCACATTCAGATAGACGGAAGGAACTAACTAGAGGCTACAGCTGGAATATTCTCCCTCTACTTGGTTCTTGAAGGGATTATATCTAGTGTTGCACTACATCCTATCTTGTAGTCTGAAGACTGGCTGGTTGGCCTTCTCTGCCCTTCTGAAATCTTAAAGAGATAGCAGTTGTTGGGTGCTGGTAAGTAGGCAGACCCACTGTCACCCCCCATAAACCCAGTGGAAGGTTCCTCAGGGAGACTCTGTTCCTTGCTTGATTCACACATGCCCATTCACCCAAGATGTTCTTCATCTAATTCTGCTATAGGCATCACTCAGCATTTTGTGTCCTTAAGTGAAATTAGCATTTCAGTGCTTACTTCTGGATGCAGGGGAAGAAACCCTAATGAGAGTGGCTAGCACTGACAAGCGCAATCAGTGGTGTGTCAGTTGGTATAATACATCCGATAGAAGCACAAACTTCTAGTGATAAAATCTAGACAAGATCTTTGCTGCACAGACTGCCTCACTTCAATGATTGTATGCAGTATTGTTGTAGCTGTGTTGGTCCCAGGACGTTAGAGGAACAAGGTGGGTGAGGTAGTATCTTGTTGGATCAACTTCTATTGATGAGACAGACAAGCTTTCAAGCTTACACAGAGCCTTCAGTGACATACTCTCAGCTGGGGACTGAACCTTAAACAAATCGCCAAGTCTATAACCTGTTGGGGTCTCTTGCTAGAGGCACAATTATGGAATAGATGATGGGACTCCCGTAGGGGCATCAAATAACCTCTGCATCCAGACAGTTCCACTACACTTTGCTGGGCTGATTCTCAATTACATTAAGGCTCCCATGTTTAGTGATTTTTTCTCCTTAATATTTATTTATTTATTGATTGCACCTCACAATAGGGTACAGTTTCATGATCACAGAATCGTAGAAATATAGAGTTGGAAGGGAACTCAAGAGGTCATCTAGTCCATCTTTCAGCACTAAGGCAGGATTAAATATACTTAGACTCAGGGCTGGTTCTAGGACATCAACTTTCATGGGAGTATCTTTGTTCAGTTTTGCTGATTGGCTAGCCATATTTTGTTTTGTTTAGCTGCTCAGCAGGGGTGGAGGGAAGGGGTTGCTGAAAATGTTTTCCATTCTGGCTTGCAAAATGCATAGGTCCACTCCTGCCTAGGACCATCTCTGACAGATGTTTGTCTAATCTATTCTTGATACACAATTATTTGCAGAAATAATGATTTTCTGAAAGGTCTTTCCATATACAACATTACTTCTCAATGGTGCTGAAAATCAAAATCAAAGAATCAGATGCTCCTTAAAGATAGCACAACAAAAGGAGAAGTTTCCTTTTTAGTGTGTATGCTAGGTCAATGAAATTACACAGTTGGTATGAATTCGTCTTAAAAATTTATTTACCTCAGAAACGTATACATTCATAGGTTTGTCACAAGGAAATTGGCAGTAATTCACAGAAAATGAATATTTACATGTGTGCAAATTTCACATATTACACAAGACAGTGTTATGTAGTTTTACTATACTGTGTTATGTAAGTACTTTTGCAGTTTAAGGCACTCAAGATGAATAATAATAGTTGTCAGAGGAAATAAACAAAATGCTAGTATAATTCTATATCTGAATCAACTGCTTCCTGCAAGACAGTATATTGTAAGTGTCAATGGTCTGGTATGACCTAGTCAGTTGTTTTCAGACAGGGCAGAATTCATTTGATCAAAATCTGCAAAAGAAAAAAAAAAAAGCAGAGGTCGAAAGTAATAAACGTTTTCTGGGTTACCTCTGAGAAATCCTCTCCTCACACTAGTTCTCTCAACATAGAGTAGAACCAGCTCTAATGACTTTTTGCAAACACTTGATTGACAGCATGCTTCACATTCAGCTCCTCATATTAGAGGAGAAGCAGAGAAACCTAGAGGATTCCCATTAAAACTTCACAAATATTAACCTATTAAAAGATATCAAAAACTTGCTTTACATTTTCCAAGCACCACATAAACCTTAGTTTATACTCAACGTTCCTTTAAGGTGGGCACAGAGATTAAGTGACTTGCCTAAAACCATACACTGTGTTAAAAGCTGGGAGCTGAACCCAAGGATTTTGGCTCGAAATCTAGTTCAAAGATCACATCTCTCTTTTCTAAAGGAGAATTCAATCATAGGTAATATCTAATGTGGATCCCGTTTTATTATTTTTATAAATAGAAAATCTTACCCTATAACACCTTTGTTAAATGCATGAAATAACTTAAATACAAACAGTGTCAGAAATAAAACCTGGTGTGCATAAAGATATAAAAGTCAACACCAGGAGAGATTATTCACCAATCTGGATTCAGAAACCTTATCATACAAACTTGGATCAGTTCTATTCTCCTTCTACGGAGTTTGAGCTCATCACCATGTTACCATTACAGTACTCTTGAGACACAAAAGTTAAGAAACACAGGACTTTAAAGTACGGTATTTTTTCCCTCCCTCCCCTTGTTAAACAACATACACTGGAAAAGTCAGTTATGTGGAAATGTTGCTCTTCCTATTAACACCTTGGCTTTAGGATTTTCCTACACAAATATATGTCAACAAGAGTTACATGCACCTACCATTAATAGGGTTGTTAATGCTGCAATTTTATCTTAGCTGACAGGAAGTGAGAACAGTAGGTTTGGGATCATTTGTAATACACCACTTTATTTTATACAAGGACTCCAAACTGAATAGACATGTTAAAACCAACAGAAAGAACCATTTGTGATTTACACAATGTATAATGGGACCATTGTGCTCTACATATACTGAATTTGATGCGCTGACAACTTTATCCACGTGATTTAATAGAAGTTTTATGTATTATTTACCATCCTTCCTATTGCCTTTGATAGTGATGATATGGGAGAAGTCTGAATCTCAATCTGGGTTACTCTCCAGATTATTCTCCACTTCAGCCTATATCCTCCTTTTTTCTTTCATACATACACGAAAAAGTTTTATTGGCAACTATCTTTCTGACTGAGAACTTGTGAATAGGGTTTCTGATGGAGCAAACTTAATACTGGTCCACAATTGTCCAGAGAGGTTATCAGTAAGCAATATATAAAAATCCACACCCACCATCAGAGCTGAGCATACCACTGCAGGCACTGGGAGGCTGATTGCAGGAGTTAGAGATGGGCCTTCTGTAAGGCATGACTTACAAAGCCCACTTCCTTGATTTCCTATATCCACCATTGAACCAAGTTATTTCCATAAGCATCCTTGTTATTTACAGATTAATTATAAACTATTACAAAATCTCAGTCAAGCACCAGTACTGACTCAAGAAGCAATACAAGTCAGAAAATTAGTATTCCCTGTCACAAATGGACAGTGCTTTTCTTTCAAAAGTTCTCCTTTCCTAACAGTTTTGTCCACAATGCCTCTTTGGCCAGGTCCTTCCTCCAACTTCACATCCACATGATTAGGAAAGTAGCAGCAGCGATTCCTCAAAGGGCACGTCTTGTAAATACCTTTCACAGCAGAGCCAGATCAGCCTTTTTCACAGAAAGAGCTGTAACGAGGGTCTGAAATCCAGCAGCCTGGTTTGGAAGGGCTTATCAAAGAGATACTTTAAATGCAAGTCTGTAGGCAGTGGGAGAACAAATGGCAGAAACAGTTTCTGTGTGCAAAGTTCAGGAAATCAAACCCAGTGGCATGGGAATTCCTATTTAATTTTGGGGGAAAAACTACCATCCCTCTAAGTGCCCATTTTTCCACAGTGTGTTTGATCTTACAGTCAGTTCATTTTGCAGGCTGTGTCACCTTGGTCCACAGTAACCATAAGGACATTTGAGAATCAAGCTGTCATGGCTGGGTAAGACATGGGTGGAATAGTATTCAACCAAACTTCCAATGTTCCAAAACATGGTTTCTGAGTCCAAGTAAAACTGTGAATCCTGTTGTAGGGATAGAAAATACATCTGTAATCAATGGCACCTATGAAGCCTTTCCAAACAGACCACTACTTTGCAAAGTATTATGTACGTGACCTAAGCTCTAACCCTAAGCTCATGTCACATAAATGATAAGCCCAAACCAAACCTGGGGATCCAAACACCCTATAATTTTACTGAAGATCATATTTGGGTCTGAACATTATAGACTTCCTATCTTCATAAATGGAAGGCCCAGATCAGAGTTCTCCGGCTCTAAATCCAGATCTGATTTTTGCAGCTCAGGCCTATCTGTACTTTTTTTGCAGAGGGGGGAGGGAGGAAGGGGGAGAGAGGGTGTTTGGAGGTAACGGGAAGCCTTAGGCTGATACTGTATGATGTAACTAGAGCAGGTGTAAATACCATAGAGGCCCTTTTTATATACAGCATTCATACCAACCTTTTCAAAGATTCTGTAGTTTCTCACTTTCTCAGCAGATTCATCCCATACAACTAATACCTTGAAAAAGAAAATGCAATATTACATTCAGCATGCATAAAAAAGTCTTCCTAACAAATTTATGAAGAAAAAACTCAAAACTACCTTTTTTGAGGAATCAGTTACATTTCTTTCAAATAACTGAACATTGAGCATTATGCAAGTTAGGATGTACAGCTACTGCTTCAGACCTACTTCCCTTTTTAAAAAAGGGCATGTCTAAATTGCTAAATACATTACTGTAATTAAACTCCAATATCGTTAATTTGCAAATAACAATTAAATGGGAGTTACATTTAATTAACTTATAGCACAGGTTCCCCTATTGTGAGTTACCTTTCCAGGCTTGGTAGATGAATTCCTAATACAGTACAATCCATTTTGTGGATGTCCTCTTGAGCTGGTAGCTTTGAACATCCTAAAATAATATGGAAACTGTAAATATCACATTCAGAAAATACTAACAAACTTAACAGATTTTGGATAGAATGGTTATGTCTACATCTCAAAATCCTTAATGTAAATCATCATTTCACGGATTGTAATGATTTAGCCTAAGAACTGACTAAAGGCTGGGAAGGCAGTTTCACAGACTGATGGTAATGGACACTTAATAGAACCTCATCATTTTAGGAAGACTCATTAGGGTCCTTAAGCAGCTAGTGTATAGGGAGGTAGTGATGTCTTAGTGGATTGCGCACGGGCTGGAAAAAAGAAACTCTAGGTCTCTAATCTCTACTCTCTCCCCAACTTGCTGTGTGGCTTTCAAAACATCACTGACTCTCTGCTTCACTTTCCCAATCTGTATTTCCCTACTAGGATGGATGGTGTGAAGATCTCAGTTGATTAATATTTGCACAATACTTTAGACTCAATTTTTTTTTAATGGATTCTATGCTCATGAAACATGCTGACTGGTAGCACTGAAGCATGAAGGTCTCTTTCTCCACAGACCAGTGAATCAAGTTACATTCAAGTCAAATTGCCTATTGTTCCCCTTCTCCTAACCTATCTATGTCTCTGTCTCTCTTTAGATCATCAGCTTCTCCGGGCATCCTTGGATCATCTTCCTGAGTAATTCAAAACTCACTAGCATATATTGGATGGTACGAAACAAACAACAACAGAGCAGGCAGTAGCAATACAATTTTCTCATACTGCGCTCCCTTCTTCTCCCCCTTCCCGCCCCCCAGTTCTCCAGCTTTTACTTGGAGGGATCACCTTTAGAGCGCGAGAGGACAATTCAGTCGCACGCGTTCTATCATTGGCCTCTCTGCTGAGGACTGCCAACAAGCTTATGGTGGCAATTGTTGTTGAGGATACTTGTCCATTGGGAACTGAACTAAGACCATCAAATTCATTTCATATAGGTCATGAAATGGCCATCACATTATAATGACTTTTGGTCACTACCAGTCTGGGCTACATTTGAACCAGTGACCTAGAGTTTAAAAGTTCTATAGAACCCTAAGCCAGACTCCAGTCCAATTCATTGTCCCAGAAGGAATAAATCTTATGCATTACTACTTTATGGTCAATACTTTAACATGTAATTAGCTTTCCTAGAGGCCACTGGTTTTCAATTTAAAGGACTTGTAATTTTTTATTTATATACAAACTAATGGTAAATTATTTCATGCGTTCAATAGAAATCTCACGTTGATTTACTAGTCTTAACTCTCACAATATGGCTTTCTAGACTGCAGGTCATTTTATTTGAGGATTTATAAGCAACTCCTCTTTCCAAAAAAAAGAAAAAAAGTTAAGTTTACCTTTCTACTTCAATGGATTCATAGGTCTGGACAAATACCGAATTAGGCAGTTCAACCTGTTAAGACAGCGTTTAAAAAAAATTAAAATGTGTAAAGTAAGGTAAACAGCAATATTTTAAAAAGATGATTGGAATAACTGAAACAGAGCAAAGTGTCTTTTGACATACTGCAGCTACCTAGGATTCTCTAAATTCAGGCCCAAATTTTATAGGTAACTTCTATGGTACAGCAAATATTTTGTAGAATTAAATTACACCCATGGTCTCCTGATTTTGTTACTATACTATTATTCCCTATTGTGTGCTCCTTCAAAAGCGCTAATACATTCTGGCGTATCTGACATTAGAATCAAAATCTGTTACCAGCGCTCTCATAAAGTTGGCCAATGCAGTGGAGCAGTATTCTGAAGTGAAGTATTGTTACTAATTATACTAACTCCTTTCTAACTTACAGACCTGACTCAAGCCCAAATTTACAACCCCCTAAAACTTAGAAGTGTTCTCTTTAGGAATGTGCCATCTGATCTTACTTTTTCATAATCCTCATCTGAATCTTCACCAGACTTGTTTTGCTTTGAAGGTAATGCTGGTTTCTCAAATGAGAAGCTTCGGAAACTCTGCCCATCTGGTGGCGATCTCCTGGAAGAAAGAACAAAACTGAAGAACGTTTCTGCAGAAAAAACATTCAGAGACAATAAATGCAGAACCAGTTTGTTCTGTTTCCGTTAGCTCCTTATTGGTCATTTAACAGTTTTTATTATTCACTTCAAAACTGCTGAGCAATGCAATGGACATAGAGGCTTTCATCTGTAAGGACATTTTTGCAGATATACACCATGTCCCTTACTAAGGAATGTACTTACACTGAAGCATGCATTTCCTTCTCTGTAAGAGCCTGCATGTGCTTTAAGAGCATAAAGCTATTTTTTCAATTCCTGTTGAAATACTGATGTGAAGGCTTTTTACCAGCTACAGTCTAAGACTCTGTTGTATCTTTTCAGCATAACCCGACACAGACAAGATACACTTTTGTTCTTATGTGCTTTACTTTAGGTTGTATAATACTTATTCCTGTATTTCCAAGAGCCACAGTTTGTTGCAGGGTTTTCAAATGCTGTGCAGTTAAGATTACAGACAAAATCAGTGACTATATAATGTCTCATAAGGAACATCAGACATATTCACACCCTGAAGACAGTAGGGGAATACCATAAAACTTCCAGACAGATTCCTTAGTGTAGCAATTTTTAAACATGGAATCATAGAAATTTAGGGCTGGAAGGAACCTGAGAAGTCATCAAGTGTCGTCCCCTGTGCTGAGGCAGACAAAGTAAACCTAGACCATTCCTGACATGTTTGGCCAACCTGTTCTTAAAACCTTCCAAAGATGGGGGATTCCACAACCTCTCTTGGAAACCTATTCCAGAGCTTAACTACCTTTATAGTTAGAAAGTTTTTCCTAGTCTCTAATTAAAATGTCCCTTGCTGGAAATTAAGTCCATTACTTACAGTCCTACCTTCAGTGGACATGGAGAACAATTGAACACTGTCTTCTTTATAACAGCCCTTACTTAACATATTTGAAGACTTATTAGACCTCACCCAGTCTTCTTTTCTCAAGACTAAACATGCCTAAGTTTTGGGGTTGTTTTTTTTTAAAACTTTTTTTATCATTTTTGTTGCTCTCCTCTGGACTCTAATTTATCCACATCTTTTCTAAAGTATGGTGCCCAGAACTGGACACGGTGCTCCAGCTGAGGCTACATCAGTGCCAAGTAGAGCAGGACGTTTACCTCTTGTGTCTTACATACAATACTCCTGTTAATTCACCACAATATGATATTAGCTTTTTTGCAACTGCATCACATTGACGACTTATATACAATTTGTAATCCACTATAACCTCCAGATCCTTTTCAGTACTACTACTAGCCAGTTATTCCCATTTTGTAGTCATGCATTTGATTTTTCCCTCCTAAGTGAAATACTTTGCACTTGTCTTCATTGATTTCACCTTGCTGATTTCAGACCAATTCTCCAATTTGTCGAGGTCATTTTGAATTCTAATCCTGTCTTCCAAAGTGCTTGCAATCCCTTCCAGGCTGGTGTCATCTGCAAATTTTATAAGCATATTCTCCACTCCATTATCCAAGTCATTAATGAAAATGACCCAGGACTGATCCCTGTGCAACAGATACACCCACCCAAATTGACAGCGAACCACTGACAACTACTTTGAGTACAGTCTTTCAACCAGACTTGCACCCACCTTATCGTAATTTCATCTAGATCAATGGTTTTCACCCTTTTTTCAATTGCAGACCCCTAAAAAATTTCAAATGGAGATTTAGAAATCTTAGTCTGTGAAGCCACAAGGGTCTGGGGACCACAGGTTGAATACTACTAATCTTGACCATATTTCCCTGGTTTGCTTAAGAGAATGTCAGTGGGGGACTGTGTCAAAAGCCTTTCTAAAAAATCAAGATATATTATGTCTACTGCTTTCCCCACACCACAAGGCCAGTAAGTGGCACGATCTGTTCTTGACAAATCCATACTGGCTATTCTTAATATACCTATTATCCTCCAGGTGCTTACCAATTGATTGTTTAATAATTTGTTTCAGTATCTTTCCAGGTATCAAGGTTAGATTGACTAGTCTATAATTCCCAGGATCTTCTTTGTTCCCCTTTTTAACAATAGGTACTATGTTTGCCCTCCTCTTGTCCTCTGGGACCTCATCCATCCTCCAGGAGTTCTCAAAGAAAATTGCTAACAGTTCCAAGACTGCTTCAGCTAGTTCCTTAAGTATCCTAGGATTAATTTCATAAGGCCCTGCTAACATGAATACATCTAACTTATCAAGATAAAGAATATTTAGATCTTTCCCTATTTTGGCTTGCATTTCTTCCCCCTTGTTCTTAATGTTGATTGTGTTGAGTATCTGGTCACCACTAACCTTTTTAGGGAAGACTGAATCAAAATAGGCATTAACATCTCAGTCTTTTTCATGTCATCCTGGATCATGCTTACATGTATCATGACTTACAATCAACCACACTGCATCTGTTCTATATCTCCTTGAGAAGTATCATATCAAGTTGGCGTATAACAGTAAAACTAAGAATTGGTTTGTTTACTTTCACTGATGAACATTACAAAAATGTGCAGTAACTTCACTGCAAAGCTTGGGGAAGAGGGACAATGCTGACTTGGGCCTGATGAACTAAGTATCAGAGATATCATTTGGTAAATATGCTACAGAAAGTTTGATCTGTTTTCATACTTACTGTAACTGAGGAAGTAAAGATTTCTCTGATCTAGATTTGAATACAGGCACAGGCGGTTTAGGTAGCACTTGTGGCACGAACAGTCCAGGTTTGCCATGTTCTTTTGGTGCTCTGGTCTCCATTGGCACTTGTGGAACATACATCCCAGGTTTGCTGTGTTCTTTTGGCACTTTGGCCTCCACTGGCTTCTCCATTAATAGCTTGGGTTTGTTGCTTGGTAATGGAGGTGGGACCCGTGGAGAAAGGTTCATTTGTTTTAGCCCCTCACATCCTTCACTGCCCACTGAAATGCAGACTAGAGGTAGACTCTCTGCTGATGGCGAGCAGCTCTCTTTGACACAGGAAAGATTTTTGAGATGAGGCATAGGGGGCACCGGTGGTGGTAGATCACTTACTCTACGGCTCGATGGCTGTATTTTTAGATTTGACTCCGCTCTGCAATGAAACTGGGATTCTCCCCTTGTATTTAAGGAATCCTCTGGTTTTATATCAGGTAAGCTTCTTTTAGGAGGTGGTGGAGGAACCATAGGCCCAGTGGACTGGCCTGCATAGGAGTGCACCCTTGTCTCTGCATAGGGAACTTTTCTGATGTGAGGAACTGGAGGTGGCGGGTAGGCTGGTGGGAGGATCATGTTATCTGTGTAAGAAAACCCCACAGAACATGAGGAATTAAATTTAAAAATTGAAAATAAGATTCTACTCTCCTTTTGTTTGAAGTGAAGTTTCTATTTGATTTAGGATATTTTAGGGCACCTATCATCATGATATCTCAGTGCCAGATGGACACTTAACTTTGAAACACAGTTCTGGACTTTACTAAGGGCCAAACTCTGCAGTCCGTACTCTGGCACAAGTCACATTAACTTCATTGGGCGTTTTGCCTATGTTAGGATGGAAGGAAGTCCAGAAGCATGTTGAAAAGAATCATCCATCCTTTTGACGGATCCATGGACTAGCAGCAAGACCTTCCAATATTCAGCTGGCTGACAATGGCTAGAAACACAGTCATTTAAAGGTACTCAGCACTTGTGCTAATGTTCTTGGCTTCCTCAACTGCCACTGGTTTCACTGAGAGTTTAGACATTGAGTACCTCTCAGGTTAAAGCTCCACTTATTCATTGCTTTACAATTATTCACAAAAAGAAAAGGAGTACTTGTGGCACCTTATAGACTAACAAATTTATTTGAGCATAAGCTTTCGTGAGCTACAGCTCCCTTCATCAGATCCGATGAAGTGAGCTGTAGCTCACGAAAGCTTATGCTCAAATAAATTGGTTAGTCTCTAAGGTGCCACAAGTACTCCTTTTCTTTTTGCGAATACAGACTAACACGGCTGCTACTCTGAAACCTTTACAATTATTGTAACTACCCATGGCGCTTCACACATACTGAGTTAAAGCATCAGCCTACAGATGTTTTTATATTTCACATGTGTGTCACCTTTATCTGAGATCTTTAAAAGGTATCATGACTGGTGAATATGGTCTTACCATCTGGTCTCCCTAAATCCGTAGAATCTGGCTGTAAGTAAGATTCCTCATCTTCTTCCTGGTCATAATCTGCAGATAAAATTAAAATGTGTTTAAAACTGTAAAGTACTCATTGGGATCTGATCACAGGGAACATGCATATGCTGATTTTTATTAAAAAAAATAGATTTTTTTTTTTATAATTAATGAAAATCTGGTTCCATTACAAGGGAAAACACAAGACAGAAGATTAAGTAATTTTGGCTAGTTCCACTCAGGATAGAACCACAGGCGCCAACTTTCAGCTTTCTCCACAGTTGCTGGGCTCTAAAATAGCAGCATAGACATTTGGGCCTGGGACCCTGTGAATGGGGATAGTTCCAGAGTCTGGAATATAAATATAAACTGGAGCTGTAATATAAAGTATTATAGCAATTTTACAGCCCTGCAGCCCAAGTCAGCTGACACGGGCCAGCTGCAGGTGATTAACTGCAGTATAGACATACCATAAGTGACATAAAGGCTTTTGAAACTCCATTCTCAGCAGAGTCCCCAAAGGCTCACCTTTCCCATGAGTCTGCAGTGTAGACATACCCTTACAAGCCTAAGTCCCATTGAAAATTGTACCCACTGTCTCTGTCATAGGCCTACTCAACCCAGCTGGTCTATAAGGCCCTAACAACAACTCATTCCTCTGGAGGAGGACTCCTCCAGATGCAAAAATATTCTAATAATACACGAATGGTTAATAGGTTAACTTTACAGTTTGTGCCGGAAGCAGGTGGTTTACAGAAAGTCATGCTAAAAGTCCACATAATTCACTGTATTGCTTCTTTTTAAGCTTTTAGAACATATTATATTTAAGTGATTATAGCTCTAAGCGGCTTCTGTAAAAGTAAAGGGCATTTAATCACTCTCATTGTCAGCTTTAATAAAGATCATTTGGCATTCCCATATTGGGCAGACAGACATGGCTGAATGTTCCAAAAAAAAAAAGTGTCTTCATCCATGCTTCAGTCAGATGTATGGGCGAGAAGAATGACTTTCTGACATTAAACTGATGGACAACTACTAAGAGCACAATCTTTTACGGTGCTTAGCAACCCCTGTAAGGTTGCTTCTTCAATTGCCACTGACTTCACTCGGGGGTTTAGGATGCTGAGCATCTCTCAGAATCTGATCCCAAGTGTCCCTTATTTTACAATTATTGTAACCTTTCATGTATTGTAATGTTATCATAGGCATTAACAATTTTCTATTGTAATACTAGGCCAAACATTCTTATAGTATTTCAGCTATTTGAATTTTTTTTTAAGCCCATAAAAGTGCTGCAAACTCAGAGTGGTTTGACGAGGAAGGAGTGATCAAAAAGTCTAATTTATTGATGGAGTAAGGAGTAAAAGAGGGAAACATTCAAAATTAAAGTCTCACCTTCATTTTCTGTAGAATGAGAGTAGTTGATATTGATGGGGCGTTCTACTGAGCCATAGAAACTGTCTGCATCAGAACCAGAGTCACTACACAAAGAAAAGGAAAGGGATTTTATAGTAAGAGGTGCACTGTTGCCTTAATGGGATTTAACAGTAGATATTCAGGTTAAGAGCACATTGGCAAGTGCTGGTCTTAGAATATTGAAAACAGCAGAAAAACTGATCTAGTCTCATTTTTCAACTAACAGCCAAATAAATACTTCTAATTTTTAAGGACTTGAAATATCAACTTTATAAGTGCTCTTTATAAAAGGTTTATATTTTATTGTACTTAACCTATGTAGTAAGAAAGTCAGACATAGTTAGGAATTACTGTACTTGCTACTGTTTAATGGTAATAAAACAAACAAAAAAATCATGTTTTGTCATCAGGTGCAAAGAATGGGAAGCAACTTTATAAACATATGGGCCCAGATTTTTAAAGTTTTTTTTTTTTTAGGTGTTACTGTGCTCAGCATCACAAGGCCAACTGATTTAGGAGCCCAACTCTCATTTTCAAAAACGATGTAGGACCTTAGGAGTCTAAATCTCCTCATTTAAACACTGACTGTAGCAATGCCTAATAAAAGCAACGGCCTTACTCTTTACTAAGGAATTTTTGATAAAGTGCAAGAATCAAGAAAGTGATTCTAGAATTAGCAGGTGCATACCTTAAATCTGTTACAGTTTCCTTCTTGTCATGGTAGTAATCTATTTCATGCCTCAGTGAGACCATCCACTTCTAAAAGAAACAATTTCATGTAAACTTACTCTATTGCTTTTAGTAAAGAAATGTATAAAGCGTCTGCCCTCTGAAAGGCTGGAGGTGCTAGCAATTATGGATTGACTGCATAACAACATTTACTCACTCACAAGGGTATTGTAAGTTCCTGTGCTTTGAACATATAAAGGTATTAGAGCAGTCTAAAAATGTTACTTACCACTTACTGAACTTTTGCTCTACAGATCTCAAACTGCTACTTAGAAAGCCAGGTAATTTAATATTCCCATTTTATATATGGAGAAAGGATTTAACAAAGTCATTTTCCATGTTTATAAAAACTTTTATACTGTTTATTTCTTGAACCAAAAGTCAGGATCTGAAGACATAACATGCTGTACCAATATCTGGATTAGTACAATAGTGAGAACTCAGGCTTTTCAAATGAGGCCAAGGAGTTAGGTGCCCAAATCACAGTAAGAGAATTAGGCACCCAATTTCTAAATTCCTATGAAAACATATTCATTCCCCCCCCCCCTTGGAATATATTCTTGGGTCATGGGAAGTTATTCACCTTTCTTTCATCTTCAGAGGAGGCAGAAAAAAACCAGGTCCTGTGCTTCTTGCTAATATGAACTAATTTGAAAGGAAACACGTTGTTTGATGTTGTCTCCTCAGCTGCCCGCATAACCCTGAGAAACAGAACAAGCAACAGTGTAAAAAGCCTAGTCAATGCAGTTATTTCTGTTGCGCAGGTAAATGTAGGGTCCTAATGTTCAGCTACAAAATGGCCCTTCAAATCAACTTTGTCAAAAGGCTAAAGAAAATCTAATACCCATAGTGCCATCTGCAGTATTTATCTCATGAAAATGGAGGATGCTAGCCAAAGAGAAAGGGAGAGATCATTCACTACCGAAATCACCAAAAAGGATACCTGCTACATTTGTAACAAACTTGTTCATTATAGATTTTTAATTTTGTTATGTTATTGTACCCCAATTTCATATCATGACAGGAGGTATTTGTGTGGTTGTGCTCCTCATTTCAAGTGTCCTCACAAGGGAAATTCACGACACTACTTTTCCATTAACATAAAGGAGAACTAATATTAACTTTAGGCCTTATTTTGCCTTTCCACTCATTTTAGTGTAAGAGAGTCCTTTTAAAATAACTGATGCTTAATGACACGTGTCATTCAGCTCCTTTGAGGAGATAGGTTAGATATAGTTGTTTCTGTTTTCCCCTCCTCACCAGGTAAGACCTTACTCTCAGGTGCACAACTCAGACAGACCTCAGATGGAAATTGCTTACAAATTCATAACATGGGATTTTGGGGAGAGAAAAAGAGGTTTGGGGCTCTCAGTGCTAAGATTTTTGGTAGTCTGAAAAAATACTTGTATCCACAAAAGCCAAAGGGAACTAGGCTTATGACTACCATCACAGTTACTAGTTCATAGCTCTCATTAGGAAGTGGTTTTCAATGCTATTTTCAATGCTCTTTTCCTTCTAAAGAACAGCTTTTCCTAGAGTCACTAACTCATTAGAAGACCCTGAACCAGCTGGATTTTGAACTCCAGGGACAGATTTTCAGAAACACTCTGCTCTCATTTAGGCAGCAAAGTTAAATATATTTTTTTAAATCTGGCCAACATGCAGCAGCTGCCATTAAGGACTGCTGAACACTTTAGAAAGATCTATGGCCAGATATTCAAGATTCCCTGTCTAATTTTAAATCCTAGCTATAGTTTGCTGACATGGAGTCTTCACAGAAAAGGTTAAAAATGCAACAGGAACATGTTCTCTTACTAATTAAAGACATAAGGAAGTCAGTGTAAGAAATACCCACGGTGCTTTAGGACTGGTGTTGGTGAGTCAAGCGACATCACTCTTCCTTCTGAGTCACTTGAACCCAATGCTCCTCTGTACTTTTAGACACAGGACTGTTGAACGTGAGATGTAAAACCAAGGTCTACTCAAGGACCCAGATCCTCTTTTCAGACAAGCACATGCAACTCCCATTGATATGAATGAGAGTTGCACACATTTTCTTAGATTGTAAGCTTTTTATTCAATATTTGGGGCAGGGACAGTGTTTATGTCTGGGTTTGAACACCACCAAGCACAACATGGCCCTAATTCCTGGGACTTTTGGGTGGTGGTATAATATAAATATGTAAATGTAATATGTAATACATCACCCATGTCAATGACAGTTCCCATATTTCACATGAACAGAGGTGTTAACCCTATTATCATGGCCAAATTTCAACTCAGTTAACTTTATTCTGTTTATATAAATTCTCTGTGCACTTCTAATTGGATATGGTGTTTTCTGCTATCTTCCCTTAAGAGTTGTTTAGCACAGCTGTGCACTGTTGAAGAACTGTCACACATTACTAATACTTTAAGGCTGAAAATCCCCTACAAATAAGTATGAGAATGCGTATGTGGCCTTAGAGTGAAGAATCAGTAGAAAAATAATAAACCTCATAAGTTTGTAGATTCCAAGGCCAGAAGGGACCACTGTGATAATCCAGTCTGACCTCCTGTATAACACAAGCCATAGAACTTCCCCAAAATAATTGCTAGAGCATATCTTGACTTCAGCGGTTGTGACTAACATGGCAATGTACTCCAGATTCTGTATCCAGTTTGGTCTTGTATTGGCAGTAACTATAGTGCTGTTTTTCTAAATCAGTTTTGATTTATTAATGTGACTCTCATATATTCTGTACAGACCTATCAAATTTTGACAGTACTGTACAGCTTGAAAGAATGTGTCAATTAGATTTGTCATCACCGATTTTAAAAGCAAATATTTAATTTACATATCACATACATAGCTAGATGGGTTACAGATTTTTGCATGCATATTCTCTTGTTTATGACCATATGGGTGGTTTTGTATCGTTTCCTTTTAGCATGTCCTCTATAAGGAGGCAACATTGGCTGGCACCAGTTAACTCCAAAAGTATTTCTATTATTTTCTGATGATGATGAAGATAATTAGAAAACATGGGGACCGTGATAATATCTGCCAAAAACAAAAAGGCCACATCTATCAGTGTAAATCAGAAATCAAGTTGATCCTATTTGTTAGCATTTTGATAGCTTCTCTGAAGAAATGGTAAAAGGTGAAAGGAATAGGATCTTCTAGTAAGGAAAAACGTCATATTACCTATTGGAGCAGAGATCTCACATTGCAATACGGTGTAACACCAACAGCAACAGTGAGAAGTCTGCCTGTATTATGGAGTTAATGTAGGTTTTCCTCCCTGAATTAAACACACTACAGCAGTATTACTGTAAACATCGGTAGTGAATATGTATTTATAAGAGCATGTGCCTTTGGCACATAGCCTGTGTCTCTAAGGGCATTTATGTTGACAAAACAGTTTATTCAGATAACATAATGCCAACAGTTTGCAGCTTGAAAAGGCAACCCCAAGATCCCTTTCCCAGTTGCCTGATCACCATCTGATTTGTATGGAGTGAATGGAATAATCCTTAGTGAAATGTCACTGTGGGTGCATTAAATGTTCCTTAAGTAAACTATAATTAACAAAATCTGCATAACTAGAAAAAGTTACTTTTCCCTGAGTCAATGTTACTTAAAACTTAAGTAAAAGCCATGCTTTTATCATTAAACGGTGTCTGTGTATAATATAAATATTTTGTACCACTCACCTGTTATAGCCATTTAAAGAGAAAGCACCCTGTGGAGATGCAGATGTGCTAGTCTTAAAGTAGTAAATACATCCCTCATGGATAATCACAAATCTCAGTGGCCCTTGAAAGAGAAGGTGGGAGGAAAAAAATCAACTCAAAGTGAGTGAATTACTAAGCACTTTCAAACAATTCTGCCTGAATTACGCAGTTCTGGCTAGTTTAATAGATCATTATAATTGATGATTTTTTTAGCTGAATGACAAGTCACATGATACTGCAGTCAACTCATAAGCCTATCAGAATGTAATGTGCTGTCAGTTCTCTTCATTTGAGAGACAGCTGCTCTGAAGGGGAGTGGGGAGGTACTTCAAAGGATGTAAGGCTGACCCATACCTGTATTTCTCTAGTGGAGGAAAGCACTAGCATGAGACTGCAGCCCAAACCACATCCAAGGAACATAACCCAAAGGCCAACAATACCCGATCTCCGAAAAAAGCCACACTTCGTGACTGAAACTAAAATCAAAACATGTTCACGCTGACCCCAAAACCAGAACTAAGCCTCCCTTGCCTTTATATAGTTAGAGAAGTTGGCAATAAAACTGAGTAGTTTAAAAAAAAAATCAAATTCCAGTGTTTCTCCCTCCTATATCAAAAGCAGCAATTTCTTTCCATATCTGTTATAATGAAACTATATTTTATGCATTTCCTAGAAACAAAGAAAACACACAGCCTTGGATTTCTTACCTTAAAGGTATGTGGATTCCAGGAGCAATTACTGATATGAAAAATATGTTTACTCTAAATCTTAAGGTAGGGTGCTTGGGGGAGGTCTACCTCCAGTTCAGAATAATAGATTTCATACATTCCAATCTGGACAAGAAGTTGACTAGAACTTTGTTTTGAAAATAATGGACCAAAATGTTTGAAATAAATGAGGTATTCCAAGCACACTGGAGAGAAAGTAGATTCATTTTCTCAGTCTTATTTTTGGAGGCACTGACATCCAAATCCAACAAACTAGAGGGAAGAAAGAAATGCACATCCTCACCCCACCCCCATCTAAAATTTTTAATATTCTAAAACAAGAAAGCATCATCTTTAGATATTACTGTAAAATTAAATCCAATACGAACAAAACACATGAAAGGGCAAAGCTTCATTATAAACACAGGAACACTAACTGCCTGCCTATAATGCCTGCCTGTCACTGTCCACAAATGCAAACATTTAAAGCAACCAGATGCAGTCCAACTAACATCCTCCCCAACTTACATTTTAAGATCTGCAGCTGGGTGCCTCCTTTTTTGTGCAGGTATCCTGACTTGGTAACCCCCCCAGGCATTGTCAGTAGGTTCTGTGCTCCAATTGCCTTCATTGGGACTGGCCAGTGCTGCTCTTCTGCGGCCATTGTTCTGCTATTTAGAATGAAAAAAGTGTTTCACATTGTATGTATATTTTGCTTTAAGAAATGAACTTTCAGAAAGGAAACTTGTTTGGAAAACATGTTTAAGGAAATAACTAACAGTACAGCAGCCAAGTATGTGGAATAAACTAGTGTCTCAGAGATTTCAGGAAGTTTGCAATGCATAAAAAAAATATGGTGCACAAAGTCACGAAAGCTCATGCTCAAATAACTTGGTTAGTCTCTAAGGTGCCACAAGTACTCCTTTTCTTTTTGCGAATACAGACTAACACGGCTGTTACTCTGAAACCTGTTTATTTTTGTACATATCACCAAGGTAATGACAGTGGTCCGGAGAAGAAGTTTAACTTCATGTGTAGCAACACATTGTGAAAACATTTCCATGAAAGAAAAAAAAAAGGGGGGGGGGGCTCAATCCAGTAGTAACGTATATAGCCTTGCTGCTGGAAGGGTTAAGATCCACCCCCATTATTCGAAGAAGTGACATTGTGATTCAGATACAGAGTGCACCTCATTTCTTATCTATCTCAGTTCTTTGTACTGTCATAAACCGGAGTGTGTATTACATAACATTGCTTTTAGTGTCACATGCAATACAGTGAGGATATAATCAAACTCAAATTCACCCTCCCTTGATGTTTCATTTAATGGCAGCCTACATTAATTATTGCTGCCACACTGCACTGAGTATCCTAGCAATTACAGTTCTTTCTGCTCTCCCTTCTTATGCAGTTTACAGGCTACAGAGTATTAATTCCTTAATAACTAGTTTTATCAGCTTGGTTATAATCACAAAGAGACCCTTCTTTCTTCAACTGGCAATAAAAGGCATTGTGCAGGGCTTGGATAAATCCCTTAATTATCTAGTACTGAGAACACCCTCTATGAACTGAAGAGAAACTTTGACCTTCACATACAATGCTGTATTATTCCCAAGGCTTGAACAGAGTACCTCAACGGGAGAGAGCAGGGCTCATGAACTGCTAAAGTTCCTCAGCTATTATTAGTTGATTTCAAGCTGTTTGTGACTTGAACAGATGTTGGACGCGGAGCAGAAAGAACTAAAAATTTAAAGGATGCTGTTTACTCCATCTTTTCCACAAAAAAATGCTAACACTGTCAATCTATAACCTAGGAACGTGCTTTCCACACATATAATTTCACTAACTAAATTCCCTTCAGCCTAACGTGGTGACTCAAAGTACCCATTGTGAAGAGAGCAAGGAGTTTGTTTTTGCTGAATGATTCATTGCAGTAGTACAGTACATGCTTCTGTTTTCCCACAGCATGTACAGTGGGTACTTTTTTCTTTCCATACTAGTTTTCTGATTGAACAGAGCCACTAAGAATTTGGTCCATGTTTGTTTAATAAAATCATAATTATTCTGAAACGAGAGAGGAATCAGTGTTTGAGGTAACAGCAGTGACTCTGAAGCCATAGGTGTGAGCTGCACCACAAGTAACTAGTACCCTACTAGCTTTCTTTTCAAAACAGAGCAAGACAAAACTGCACAAGGTGCCCTAGGCCGCAAAGTTCTGAGGCACTCTGAATGGAACCAACTATCTTACCAGCTCTTGTCCCCACCCATGGCCACCTGGCTATATTTTAGATATGTATGAGGTGTCTATACCTCAGTAATGAACTCTTCCCCAGGGGACTCCCCCAATATCATTATTCCATCCATTGAGTTTCTCTATATTCCTAATAGTCTTCCTCATTACGCTGTTCCCTCTCCGTTCTCACTGATTCTATCCCAACCTTAAACTCCCCAATCTACTCAGCTCGCTGTTCCCAGAGTCTCTTCCTCTTGCTCAGAAGATTGCCAGTCCATGCTGCTCCCTCTGTTCTCTCTCTGACCCGCCCTCCCAATACTTCCAGAGAGGCCCCATCTCCTATGCACATGTCCTGCTTTCTCGGAGGCAGTGATGTATTAACTTATGGGCCAAAGTGGTGAAGCCAGGTACACAAATGTCACACAGAATACTAGATTGTGGATTTGATTTGACCAGGTCACAATCAACATAACCCACTCTCACCACTGAATGACACCACCTTATGTTGCCTTGAAAAAATGGTCATTAAAAAGTTACCAGAGCAGGATCCAACCTACTTGCCAGCTCCCTGCTGTGCTGACAATGATGGGGAAAAAGCCAGTAATATTTTACTTCTCCCTCAAGAGCAATTAAACTTGCCCTGGATGAGAACGTTTTTGCGAAGTGTTATGCATTTATGCATACTTGCATTGTCTGTCTGCTAGATTCAGTGCTAGTTTTCCTAAGCAGCCTAGCGCTCAGGCATGGATGTTAGTTTTGCCCTCTATTTTTAGAAAGGGTTCGAGAGATGGAGGGCGGGGGGCTGCAATGTTTTTAGTCTCAAACCCAAGACAACAGATGGAGCCATGATGGATTAACTCGAACACCACCATTAGCCCACTATAGGCTCCACCAGTACAACGGGAACTCCCTCACTTGCCCCAAATACTTTCCCATTCTCACTGAAATAGTTCCTCTTCTGCACATACGCTGTATCTACACCACCTTCCACTGAAGCCTCTCCCCAACCCATTACCTAATCCCTAATCATGAGACGACTTGTTCCGCTGCACTCACAGAGATCTTTGATAAAAGCAACATGATAATGAGCCAGAGATGCACTATGCACAGAAGCTTTAAACTCCAAAAAAGCATTGAAGTTATTCCTGCAAACTGAAATCAAAACTGGATTAAATGTTTTTTGTCTATACCGCAGAAGCTGAAAAGTAGGCATGAGGGAATGTGAGCACATTTTCAGTTGGCTGTAGAAACCCAAATGTTGCAACACTCTAGTGTCATCATGGGAGTGATTTCCTTAAAATGAAGGGTGTGAAGGGGAAATCCGGGACCGACAAATATTTTTTTTAAATGACAAACATCAGTCAAAATATACATTGAAATCATCAGAAATCAAACTGATGAAATTTCCTGAGATTTGGTTATGTTTAAAAAGGAGATTAAGTAAAAATGGAATCTTTCTATTTAACAGGATAGTGTCTCTTCTGTGTTATACTAGTATAACTGGAATAAACTCATTGACTTTAGTGAAGTCTCACCAATGTAACCGACCAATTTCAAGCCCCATATATATCTTCATATCACAACTGCTTACTCTATTAGGGAAAAAACATATTTTTCTAATACTACTCTTGATAATACCACAGATCCAAAAATATCTACGGAAAAGAGAGCACTAGATTCTATTCTGCCTCAGATTTCATGGACACAACTGTCAGAAAAGTTCTGATTGCAGGATCTTTATTACTGCTGATATAGGAGAGACAAAGAACAGCTTGATTTTCAAATCCCAACTGGAGTTGGCAGTTATTGCAGTAAATCACTGTATGATTTATAATCTGAGCACATTAAGCTCTCGGATCACTAATAGACAGGGAATGCCAACTCATTTTTCAGATTATGGTTACATGTCTAAATACCTGAGACTGCAGGCCAAGACAAGAGACCCTGAGCCAGGTTCTGATCTTAGATGCACTGCTAGCGTAGATGCTCTAAGCTGACAAAAGACAGCTCTCTCGTTGACTTAATTACTCCAGCCCCCACGAGTGGCAGTAGATACGCTGGCGGGAGAAGCTCTCTCGCCAGCATAGCGCTGTCCACAGTGGCGCTTAGATTGGTGTAATTTACATTGCTCAGGAGGGTGCCTTATTTGCACCCAAGAGACATCACTTACACTGATGTAAGCTGCATTGTGTACCTAGCCTCAATTACAGTGGTGTAAGTACACCAAGTTTAACCAGCATAAGAATGGGGCCTCTTGCTGAGGCTACTCAGAAAATTTTCCCCAACTCATTCTGTGAGTTCCTTGTAACAGCAAAAAGCATTTGTTTTTAAGAAACAGATACATTCTTTTGCCTAGTTTTCATCATGCTGACCAAGCCAAGAAAACAACCCATCCTTCTCCCCTCCCAAAAAAACCCAAAAACAGAGTGCCCACTGAACACACATCCTTCCCCACCTGAAGTAGTACTGAGACTGATCCAAAGACAATCAAAGCACACCAGAAAGGGCCTTGTCCCTGTTGTACCTGACTCCTCAGGGATTTTCTGGGACAATCCCATGTCTGTTAGGAAGACTCTGTGCTCTATAGTATGCTGGGGTGGAACACAGGAACAGTAATTTATAGCACTATCTTCAATACTGAAGAGTTTTCTTTGAAACACAGCACAGTGTGGTCACGTTACTCTCCAGCATACCTCAAAGCCTATTCATACTCTACCTAGAGCACGTACTTAACACATATCGAGTATTTCTTCTTTTGCAAAGCGACCATTAGAAATAGAGTTTGCAACATTTTTGGTAAATGAACGGAGTATTAAGGGGTTAGGTTCGCCTGAGTCTGTATCACAGGTAATTTGAACATAGCTGCAGTTGCTGTGATGGATTACTTGAGAAGTTATTTGGACAAAAAAGTATTGCTACAGCATGTTTGTGCCAACGCTTGTGAAAGCCATAACAGCATACATAAGAGAAGGTGACTGAGGTAAATCTTCTACTGGACCAACTTCTGTTGGTGAGAGAGAGAAGCTTTCAAGCTACACAGAGCTCTTCTTCAGGCCTGGGAAAAGTACTCAGAGTACTAAAGCTAAATACAAGATGGAACAGATTGTTTAGCATAAGTAGGTAGAATACGTGCTAAGAGACCATTCCAGTTAAAGTGACCCATTTACACCTCTGCAGTCACAGGCCAAAAGGGGTGTTAACGCATCACAGATTACTGTAATAAATCATAAATCCAGTTATTTTTTAGTGTCTAACAAAATTATGAATTTAAGCTGCCAGGCACAGTTTTGAAGATGTTGTGCAGGTTTCCTTTGAGGACAAAGATTGAGAGGTCAGACATGGAGTGATTTTATAAGTATTCGCCCATGGGTGATACGGTGTTTTTGTCTTTTATCATTTTTCTGTGCGAGTTCATTCAAGAATGTAGTGATTGTCTGGTTTCACTCACCTAGTTGTCATTGGGGCATTTAGTGCACTGGATGGGCACACTACACATAGTGAGAGGTATGCCTTGGATTGATGGATCTTGAAGGGTTTGTTGGTGGTGGTATCAATCATAGTAGCAGTGGAGACATGTTTACAGGTTTTGCATCTGTTGTTATGGCAGGGTCTGGTGCTACTTTGAATTGGTGGGTCCTGTGGGGAGCTTGCTTCTGATAATGAGCCCCCTTTTTTGTCCTGCGACTACAGGGACATTAATAGGCCCCTTCACCTTGAATGGTCCCTTAAATAATTGCTGACAACTTCTGCTCAACAATCTGTTCCATCTTATATTTAGCTGTGACACTCTGAGTACCTTTCCCAGCCCTGAAGAAGAGCTCTGTGTCAGCTCGAAAGCTTATCTTTTTCACCAACAGAAGTTGGTCCAATATATTACCTCACACACCCTGTCTCTCTAATACCCGGAGACCAACACAGCTACAACAGCACTGCAAACAATGGCATACGGACAGCTGAAGGCAGATGCCATTCACATTATATTGTCCTCTTGGTAATACCACTTCAACATGAGGTTGCAGAGAGGTCCTCAATCTTGGTATAATGGCCTTTGGTTACTGAAACTCATCAACTGCAGAAAAGTTGCAGATTTCTGCGGCAGATGGGGTGCTTAAATCAATTATCTAAATCTTATCGAGAAATGAAATCTTATTCCTACCCATTCCTCCATTAATCTCTTGAGCACATAGGGTATATATAGCAGCTAGATTCAGTTATGCATTTAGATTTACATAAAAAGAACCCAAACTAATGTAATTTTGCCCTCAAAATCTGGAGTGTATTGTAGAACAACAACAGACTCTTTTGGCCCTAAAATCAATTAACCTAAAAATATGTGAATGTTGCAAAGACATCCAGCCTAAATTAAAGCAAATACAGATTAACAGATAAGGACTTCACCCTGCATGGCACGGCATGCCCCAACTCCCACTGAATTCAACTGGAAATGAGGCAACTTGGTATCTTGCAGTTACTGCTCAGCATCTTGCAGGATTCAGGCCTAAAAACCATGTTATTTTTCTCTCTGAGCTTTCACCAACCCGAGGTTATACTGGATGTCTTAGCTTTCCATGATATTATTTACACCCTGTGTTGTTAAACACTGCGGATCAATTTGGTCAGCAAATGAAAAACAGCCTCTCAAATTTACAGCACAAAACATTAAATCTGAGTTCAGTTTGTCAGAAGTGTCTCAGCATACTATATTTGAGAATTATAAAAAGTGCCATAATTTCACATGTACTGTAGCATTTCATCTTTAAGTCCCATCTTGACAATACACCCACGAAAAGTGAGATCTCAGCTGGGAAGCTTTTGAACCTACAAATAATACAACAAAAGGAATGGTGCAGTAAATAAAGATAGAAGGAAAGACAATTGAGAATTCCATCTTACACAGGTGGCCTAGCCAAGAGAGAGACAACACTATACACGTAGCCGGCTGCAAAGAGCATGGTTACTGAGGAAAGGAAAAAAACAGCATATTCTCAGCATGTCAGAACAAAACTCTACCATTTCAGCTTCAGCTAGCCACACATTTACTTTCTGTTCCTAAAACTGGATTTTCTAACCTTGCAGAGATCTCAGGTGCTCTTCCACTAGAAAAATCCATTTCACACTGAAACATCTAATAAAAATCAGATACGCAACATAATTTAATTTTCTCAGGTTAATCCTTTTCCTGCCTCCGTTTTCATCAACAGTTCTGTCAGAGAGGATAATTACCGATACTGGCAATGCTGTGGAAGTCCAGTCAGTATTATGGGAAGAGAGACACTGGGGACTGAATCCCACTGCAAAGCATTCAATTATGAACAAGTTTAATGTGCACATAGCGTCTTCACTGGCTTTTAATTTCATGGAAGTGCGTTCCTTCCCCGTTCCCCCTGACCCCCACGTTTTTTTTAAATGACTGATTCATTCTTAATCCACATACAAGAGTCAAGAACAAAAGAGGATTTTTTTCTTTTTTCTTATTAGTTTACTCTTTATGTAGGTAAAAGGAAAAGAGCATAGATTAACAAACCACAAACTCATACTAACCTGATGACAAGATCTGACCGGTACACAGCTTTCTTACTGAACGTGGCACCGAACGAGCTTTTCCTTTGTACAGATGAAGCCATTAGCCATTTATAATCTGCCTCAGGTAAGAAAGTTAGCATATCTCCCTGTAGTGTGCACCTATTGATTAAATATCTTTGTCACGGTTGCTGCAGCAGCTTCAGGTTTCATATTAGAAAAGGGAGGAAAAAAACCATGCCCTGACCCTTCCAGGCAGTGCAGTAGGGTCAAATGGGACGCCTCAGCAATGGGTTGCTTCCTTTTTTGTTGGCTGTGTGTGTCTCTGTGTGTGTTGCTTCCTGTTCCTGGGGTCATTGGGCAGCATTATCTCTATCAGAATTTCCTGATACACCAGAGAGGTAGTAAAACGAAACTTACAAAAATCTCAGCCTGTGGCAGACAGCTACCCAAAAAGGGAGAGAATTTTCCATTACAGCTGGTTTGGTACTTTTTTCATGAGGAAATGGAGGATTAAAAAGAGGAAGTTTTGGGGGGGTGTGGCTCTGTGCTTGAATTTACACTCAAGTGGAAGCCTGGTTCAGAATGATTGCTTAGTGCTTAAGAAGAGAAGCAAATGTTTCAGATGTTGGTGGTTTATAATAATGGAATGGATTAAATATTTATCTCTAATGTTACCCAAAGCAACCTGAGATTGCCCTTCTTCTTTCAAACAAAGGAACTAAAGACAGCCACCTTGTTAAATACTCACAAAACTGATGCAGAAAGTTCACCCTCTATGAAAGCAGGAATATCTTAAGTACTGTCAGCATGCTTCACCTTACACAAAGCATAAGGGAAGACAAAACCCTTCCCTAAGGCGCTTGTAACGTAAAGGCAAAATTCTACAATCTAAGGGCCATCAGATGATGATGATGATATATAAAATACCACTATTTTATACTGTTATAGCCCCTTCAACTGAGGGTCTTAAATTATAAAGATGCAAAAAATTCACATGCCCTACTGATGTCAGTGGGAATTAACCAGGCTGAATTAAGTGACACCACAGGATAGAAAACACAGTAAAGCCACATAATACAATAGATGACTAGCACTGTTCAGAGTGGTGGGGACAAGACATTTTTTAAAGAGGGATGCTGTGTACTGAAAACCTATTTTGGTGGATCAGCACCAACGGGCTTCAAGGAAGATGTGTGTTTTAAGAATATACGAGTCCGGGTCTCAAAAGGGAAGGGGAGAGGTTCCAAGCACAAGGAACAATATGGAAAAAGGAGAAGGCTACAAATGGTATGGTTAGGTGCATGGCTTAAGGAGAACAAAAGCTGTACGAGAAGGATGAAATAATCTAGGTTGAGATACAGATAGCGGTGGTATTGGGTAGGAAAGCAGTTCTCAACCTTTTCCATACCAGGACACCCACGAAGTCCTCCTTCCACCTTCCCTGGACCCCTCCCCTCACTTAGTAATAAGGCAAGGGTGGCTGAAAGTACCTGAAACCTCTACACAATCCCAAGGTTGAGTACCACTGGGACAGAGCCCTGAAGGTGAGTTATTAACGTCTCTACACTTAGCCACAAATGTTAACAAAACCTCACGGTGGGAGCCGTGCTCCCGCTAATTTTTTATGTCCGTGTGCAGAATGAATTTTGTTATGTGCACCAATATGGAGGTGATGTGTGACACATTACCTTCATGTTGGTGCACACAACAAAATTTGTGTGGTGAGGGTTGGGCCGAGGGGTTTGGAGTGTGGGAGGGGGCTCAGGGCTGGGGGTGTGGGTCTGGGGATGAGGAATTTGGGGTGCAGGAGGGGGCTCAGGGCTGGGGCAGAAGGTTGGGGTGCAGGGGATGAGGAGTTTGGGGTACAGGCTGTCCCTGGTCTGCGTTGGGGGGAGAGGAGTCCCCCCCAAGCCCTCTCTTACTGCAGGAGCTTGGGGCTCGGGGAGAGGTGCCTCTCCCCGACTGCAGCAGCTCCGGCGGGGCTGGGCCGGGCCGAGCCGAGGGATGGGCTCCTCTCCCCTGGCCGCAGCAAGTCCGAGACTGGTCTGTGCTAGGGCCAGCAGGGAGGGGCACCTCTCCCCACAGCAGGGCTTAATAGGCAGCTGTGCGACCACATGGCTGCACAGCTTAGAGAGAACTTAAGAGTGGGAGGTAGGTGGGTATGCATGACGTTATCCAGGGTACAATCTGGACTGATGAACAGCTGTTCCCCCTCAGTTCTGCAACCTTTTACACTGTGCCAGTGCGTTTTACACTGCTTTGGTGAGAGTCACCACTCCTGGTCTGCTCACACACAACCTCCAGCAAGTAAGTTACCCCCATTTATATTATATGAGCGCTATAGCCAGTCACTTATGAATTACACTGCAGAGAGACACCAGCAAATTCCCTGGCCCAGACTTTACCCCAGAAATGTATGTCTTGTACTGCCCAGCTCTCTCCTGGACAATACAAGCTCATAACACGCCCCTCGTTTTATTAATAGAAAATGATATGCACAAATCCTGTTATCCCAAATGGAGTTTCCCAAGCACCTGAATCCAAATATACTGATTTAGATAAAGCAGTAAAACAAGTTTATTAACTACAAAAGATAGTTTTTAAGCAGGGCTATCAATTAATTGCAGTTAAGTCACAATTAACTCAAAAAAATTAATCACAATTTATCAGTTTTAATCAGACAGTTAAACAATAGAATACCAATTGAAATTTATTAAATATTTTGGATATTTTTCTACATTTTCATATTGTGACAAAAGTTCCTCCTCTGCCTTGGTGAGGACCCAATGTGCTTATTGGCGGATTTTCTCGCCTCAGAGGTTCACAGCAGCCCTCAGTTTGGCCACTTTTGTGACTCAAATCGGCCGTTCACTCAGTTAGCCTTATCATTGTTCAGCATGGGGAAAGGAAGAAGAACAATCCCCACAGTCTCTGCTAATCCACCTAGTGGTTTGGAGAACAGGCCAGAGACCTTTCCTTCTGGTGGAACCCACAGTCCAGTTCAACTCCTCCAGTACCGAGTTGGGGGGAACCCGGGCCCGCCCTCTACTCCGGGTTCCAGCCCAGGATCCTGTGGATTGCAGCTGTCTACAGTGGCTCCTGTAACAACTGCGTGACAGCTACAACTCCCTGGGATACTTCCCCATGGCCTCCTCCCAACACCTTCTTTAGTCTCACTACAAGACCTTCCTCCTCATGTCTGATAATGCTTGTACTCCTCCGTCTTCCAGTAGTATGCCTTCTCACTCTCAGCTTCTTGGGCCTCTTGCTCCCAGCTCCTCACACACTACAAACTGAAGTGAGCTCCTTTTTAAAACCCAGGTGCCCTGATTAGCCTGCCTTAATTGATTCTAGCAGCTTTTTGATTGGCTGCAGGTGTTCTAATCAGCCTGTCTGCCTTAATTGTTTCCAGAAAGTTCCTGATTGTCCTGGAACCTTCCCTGTTACCTTACCAAGGGAAAAGGGACCTACTTAACCTGGGGCTAATATATCTGCCTTCTATCACTCTCTTGTACCCATCTGGCCCAACCCTGTCACAATATATATTGTATTCTGTGTTGTAACTGAAATCAAAGTGTATATTATTTTTATTACAAATATTTACACTGTAAAATAAACAAAAGAAATAGTATTTTTCAATTCACATCAAACAAGTACTATAGTGCAATCTCTTTGTCGTGAAAGTACAACTTACAAATGTAGATTTTTCCTTACATAATTGTACTCAAAAACAAAACAATGTAAAACTTCAGAGCCTACAAATCCACTCAGTCCTACTTCTTGTTCAGCCAATCACTAAGACAAACAAGTTTGTTTACATTTACAGGAGATAGTGCTGCCCTCTTCTTATTTATAGTTTCAACAGTAAGTGAGAACATGCATTGCAGGGTACTTTTATAGCCGGCATTCCAAGGTATTTACATGCCAGATATGCTAAACATTTGTATGCCCCTTCACGCTTCGGCCATCATTCCAAAGGACATGCTTCCATGCTGATGATGCTTTTTAAAAAAATAATGTGTTAATTAAATTTGTGACTTAACTCCTTGGGGGAGAATTGTATGTCCCCTGCTCTGTTTTACCCACATTCTGCCACATATTTCATTTTATAGCAGTCTCAGATGATGACCAGCACATGTTGTTCATTTTAAGAACACTTTCACTGCTGATTTGACAAAACACAAAGAAGGAACCAATGTGAGATTTCTAAAGATAGCTACAACAGTTGACGCAAGGTTTAAGAATCTGAAGTGCCTTCCAAAATCTGAGAGGGACAAGGTGTGCAGTGTGCTTTCAGAAGTCTTAAAAGAGCAACCCCTGATGCAGAAACTACAGAACCTGAACCACCAAAAAAGAAAATTGACCTTCTGCTAGTGATATCTGACTCAGATAATGAAAAGGAGTATGCGTGGGTCCACACTGCTTTGGATTGTTATTGAGCAGAACCCATCAGCATGGACGCACGTCCCCTGGAATGGTGGTTGAAGAATGAAGGAACATATGAATCTTTAGCGCATCTGGCACATAAGTATCTTGGGATGCCAGCTACAACAGTGCCACAAGAACACCTGTTCTCACTTTCGGGTGACATTGTAAACAAGAAGCAGGCAGCATTATCTCTTGCAAATGTAAACAAACTCGTTTGTGTGAGTGACTGGCTGAACAAGAAGTAGGACTGAGTGGACTTGCAGGCTCTAAAATTTTACAGTGTTTTATTTCTGAATGCAGTTTTTTTGTACATAACTCTACATTTGCAAATTCAGTTTTCATGATAAAGAGATTGCACTACAGTACTCGTATTAGGTGAACTGAAAACTTCTATTTCTTTTGTTTTTTTACAGTGCAAATACTTGTAATCAAAAATAAATATAAAGTGAGCACTGTACACCTTGTATTCTGTGTTGTAATTGACATCAATATATTTGAAAATGTAGAAAACATCCAAAAATATTTAAATAAATGGTATTCTATTATTAACAGTGCAATTAATCACAATATTTTATCACGCAGTTAATCGCGATTAATTTTTCTAATTGCTTGACAGCCCTAATTTTAAGTGATAACAAGTAATGAGGCATAAAAGTCAGAATTGGTTACAAGAAAATAAAATGCAACGAATACCTAATTTAACAAGCTAAGTGAATTTAAAGCAAAGTTCTCTCTCACTACATGTTACAGCACTCTTACTGACAACTCCTTTCAGTCAGAATCTCTCTCCCATTCCAAAGCTGTTTCCTTTGTTCTTCAGATGTTGTGGATGCCGTGGGTAAAGAGAAAGGAAGGAATGATTTAGGGTGCTCCCTCTCTCATCTTATAGATTCTCGAAGAAGAGAAAACATCTCTAGCTGAGGTTCAAGAGACAGAAAGTCTGTGTGATGGGAACCTACAGCTGTTATTTTACCAAGATAAAGATTTTTACTCACATCCTCTTTCCTGCCAAAGGATGGCCACTTAACCAGTTGATGGTCCATTTGATTTTGCTGAACCTGGCTGAGGCACTGGCTAGCTTTTTGTCTCTGGGGAACTGGTTTGTGGCTGCTCCTCCCATACTTGGAACATGTCCAATAATAACACACAGAGGAATTCTATAACTTTACATGCAAAGTTGCTCCACATTTTACTAGGACAATAATGATCAGCAAATTATGAGTTTTCATTTACCATCTCACAAGGCGTACTTTGTACAAAAGTTATCAGTCTTGTAACAGGGCTGTACATAGGGGTACAGACTGTCACAGTAAGTAACCCCATTTTACAGATCAGGTGCTTGAGGCATAGAGGTTATTTGCTCAAAGCTACGTTGGGACTCAGTGACAGACAAGACTAAAGCTCTGTATTTCCGGAGTAGTAATCACTTGCTTTAACCACTATACTGCACCATATTACTCTACATACAATACAAGGTGGATCCCAGTTTAAACCTCCTCCAAACAATAGGATGATAAACCTAAGGACAGAATCTCCACATCTCTCCAACATCTCCTCACCAACTCCAAATCAGAGTGGATATAAGCAGGGTGGATTATTTAAAATCACCAATTTAAATTATGATATAAATCAGCTAATAGGAAACCTTGATTTAAACCATCAGTTTTAATCATGTATTGCACTTGTACATTTTAGTTATTTTTCTTAAGAGGTTATTCTTATTGATTGGTAACCATTAAAACATGTGGATTTGCAACAAAATATAGTCTTTACACTAAATTTGGTACTTCTTTTTGATGACTAGGAGGATACACTATAGCAGCTGTGGCCAAACTGTGGCTCGTGAGCCACATGCGGCTCTTTTACAGTTAAAGTGCGGCTCTCAGAACCCCCCCATGCACACCTACAAGACTGGAGCTTGAGGCTTCTGACCTGTAGCAGCGGGGTGGGACTAGGGACTTCTGTCCTGCGGTGAGGTGGTGGGACTAGGGGCTTCTGCCCTGCAGGGAGGGGGGGGGGGTCGAACGGCTTTAGCCTAGTGGGGATGGGGGGCATTGGGGCAGAAGCCCCGCACCCCAGCAGGTGTCGCCCCGCGGAGCAGGTTGTGCGTTTCTTGCTGCTCTCAAACTTCTGAAGATTTTTGTATGCGGCTCGGAGGGTCAGTAAGTTTGGTCACTCCTGCACTATAACTATACACAATTAAACAATTATATAGTGTAACTTAATTTTTTTTATTATGTTAGCAAAATGGTGCATAATGCAGTACATATTTACTAGGTGGTGATTACTTTTTTACTTGCTATTTACATCAAGCGCTATTTACTTTCAATTTGAATTTCCATTAAAAATGCAAAGAAACAGTATTTTAAATTATTTTATTAAATAAAACTACCTTAAAAATGCTGGATACATGTGCTTTGATAAACAATGGATTTATTTAAAAAAGAATTATCTATAGTTAGTGAGGAGAACCGATTTTTTTCTGGTTACTATGTCTTTCAAGATTTTAGAAATAGTAAATCCTGTCACATCTAGGTTTTATTCATTGCTTGGAAGAGGAAAACAAGCTTTCCTGCTTTTTCAATTCCCAGTTGGTTTCTTAACTTTGAATAAACTAATCATTGAAATTAACTAATTGAATAAACTGAAATAAAGAAAATATTCACTGTGCACCTGCAGAAGAGGCTACTGCTGACGCAAGCTGGTTTTGCCCTTCAAACACATTCTGATTCCAGGTACTTCAACAATGACTTCCACCAGTACAGGAGTTTGACTTTCTTTAAAACTTGGCAGCAAACATGTGCTGCTTAACATTTTGTGTATTTAATTTAAATGACTTTAATCGATAGTAAGCTTAGGCCTTAACATAAGTAGTCAATTTCAAATTTAGTTTTAAGTAAGTTTATTTTTTAAAAATAAATCTGGATTTAATTTAAATAAAATACAATTTAAATAAAAAACCCAAGTTATTTTAAAACAATCAGTTTTTATCAATCTTAGATGCAAGTGACTTCCTCTTTCCTCCCAAGCTCTCTACATCACCACTGATATACCATCAGCAGGCTCCTTTAACCCAGGATCAACAGTTCTGTGCCACACTTCTCCATCTCCTTTCTCTGCAGCCCACATCCAGGCTGCTATCAAACCCTGTCATTTAATTCTCTATATTAGTGGTTTTCAAACTGTGGGTTGCAACCTAGTACTGGGTTGCGGAATGTAAGGCACAGGGTCATGACAGCTCTGGTAGCACCACCAACCAGGCCATTAAAAGTCCCGTCAGCGGTGCTGTCCGGCTAAGGCTATTCCAACACCACGCTGCACCTCGAGAAATGGCCAGCAGCAGGTCCGACTCCTAGGCGGGGGGACCACAGGGCTCCATGCGCTGCCCTCACCCCGAGCACCAGCTCCAAACTCCCACTGGCCAGGAACCAGCCAATGTGAGCTAGGGGGGCAATGCCTGTAGGCGAGAGCCATGCGGAGTAACTTGCGTACCTCCACCTAGGAGCCGGACCTGCTGCTGGCCACTTCTGTCCCTTCCTTTCCACCTCTTAGGGGCAAGTGCAAAAGCCTATCTCAGCTGACTCCTGCCTTTGCTACTACAACATGCTGGTCTCCGGTGTTCACATTCCCACCTCAATCCCCTCTCATTTATCCAGAGCATATTCCTTTAGCAACTACTTGGTTCACATTATTTCTCTCTTTGAATTCCACACCGGCCTCCTTCCACACTCAAGGCAGACAGATACATAGTGCCAAAAGGATTTATCATTTCAAATTCCAAGAGCCCCTTTGGAATTTTCTGGCTGATTTTCAATTCTGTGGAGATACTCATAGGGAGGGAAATGCAGTCAAAACCAAAACTGTTTCCTGTAGAAGGCATTGGGGTTAGAGTGAGAAACTAGGTAAGAATGCTTACACAGTTCCTGATTCTGGAGGAGAAGATGCAGTTTGAACGTGTGTCATTTCCCAGCACAGGAATAATCAGAATCACTGTGCCTTTTAGAACCATAAATGGGAAGGCTGATAAAAGTTAAATCTTCCTGAAACAGATTAACAAGGGAAGAGTCAAACTTGGCAACTGTAGGAATGTAACAGTACCCCAGTGAAACAGACAGGGAGTACTTTTACATACATCCTTCTGCACAAAGAGTGAAATTCACCCCCACAAAGAAGGCCAGCACAAGGCCTACACACCACTAAGACTCAGGCCTTCAGTGTAGGACTCCAAGGGCTCATAGGCTTCATGCTGGCTCTGCACAGGGAAGAATTTCACCCAGAAGGATTAACTACAATTTTACCCCTTTAGTACTACAAGATTTCAATCAGGGAATTAGACTGCAGACAGAATATCACAAACCAAGGGCTTGTCTTCATTATCAAGTTTTGTTGACAAAACTTATGTCGACACCGAACAGTGGACAAAACAAAAATGGCCAAAGGGTGTTCACACTTGCTCCCTCTGTCGACAGATCATGTCCCCATTGGGAAAACCATTATCGACTGTGTGAGCAATGCACCGTGGGTATGTAAGGAAGATGTGGGAAGGAAGACCTGATTGCTGCGCGAGTTCTCCCACAGCCCCCTCAGCTGCCGAGAGCAGCACCATGAGCAGCTCTGTGAGCTCTCCGTGCTGAGGAACGGCAAAGCGGCATAGCAGTCTGCCTGCTGCCGTGTTCCTAATGCCGGGCAGAACAGGAGCATTCCAATGGTTTGCTCTTTGTTTGTTCCCCAAACGGAGCAGCGCTCAAATACTTCCAGGAGCTTTGAAAGGGGAAGGGCGCATGCTGCAGAGCAGCAGAGATCAAAACACTGAGCAGGGCAATTAGGGCAGGCACTGTGGGCTACTGGAGGAAGCCAGTTCTGTCGACAAAACAATCAGCAGTGTCTACACTGGCTCGTTGTCGACAGTAAAGGGAGGGGAAAAGACAAAAGTCTCTCGTATGCGTGGAAGTTTTTTGTCATTAACACTGGGCATTTTTCGTGACAAAAGTCCCATTGTAGTGTGTTCACTCTTGCATACAGTTTTTGGTGACAAAACTTGGTAGTGTAGACAAGGCCCAAGTGGCATTTGAATTTCATGCCAGCAGAAATGTGGAATTTGGATCCTTCCCTGATTCTTCTGCGTTCCCCACTCTCTACCTTTCCCAGTCAAAACCTGTTCTTCCTCTACCTTAGGTGCATGCAAACAAAAGCAATGAGATATACATCTCTAACACTGTGCTGCCCTTGCTGGCATTCGTTCTCTAGTCCAGATGCAGCACCGTGCTGAGCGGGCTCTGCAGTGCCGCAAGCAGTTTCCTCTTGCTGACCAATTTACAGGAAGCACTGTGTGTGGCCAAGAGCAGACCGTAAACAGCCCTGCAACAGGCCACACAGGCGAATGAGCAAAGCAGCAAGAAATGAAAATACCACTTTTTTCTTTATAAAGTGCTAATTTCTCCAGGCCCCAGGAAAAAGTCAGCTGCCTGAATGAATACCGCAGAGTATCTTTAATAACCTTGCTACGTGTCTGTATTGACCTTACATTGTAGACTTGGGGAGAGAGAGAGAGACAGAGATGTAAAATAAAACAAGGGATTAAATTCCCTCTTGCTATAAGTCTGCTGGCTTCAATGATCTTACATCAGGACTGGATCTGTCCCAGTAATTTACAGTAATTCACCAGTGAAATCTAAAAGTGATCTGAAACTTGTACATTCCCAGAAATCCAAACCTTAAAATGGAGTTTGGCCATTTCAGTCACGGTAAACGGTAGAAAGCACATCATAATCATATTGACAGATGTCTCATCTGACAATGCACTCTGCAAGTGCAGCTCCTATTACATCCAATGGGATTTGCTCATGTGAATTCCACTTGTGCAATTTATTTGTTCAGATTTACTTCTATTAGCCCCATCAGAGTTTTCTAGACGCTTTGCAAAGTGAAAATCATATCAACAATTAAAAACAGAAGATAAGGTCTCCTGCAAAACTTTCCCCAACCCAAATGAGCTCCAATCCCTTCAACCCAAATAAAGCCCCAATCCGTCATTCCCCAACTCCCCTTAGCCAGAAAAAAGCCTGAGGAAACCCGTCAGTCTTGTAGAGGATGCAGCAACAATAACTTTGAAGACACACTACTTTAATTAAAAATAGAAAAAAAGTCAGGTCTGTCTCTCAGCTTAGAGTCTCTACCTCCCCTCTACCTGAGCTATGAACAAACTTCAGCAGAGTGTGTGCTTGGAACCTCTACGAAGCAAGACAGCACTAACTAGCTGTAGACATGACCATGATGCAGATGAAGATCCATATATCAAGTGGAAAAGGAAGAAAACTAATTTTAATGGAACTGGACTGATTCACAGATCAACCTCACCCAAAGCTTTTCACAATTAAATTAATCTTCACAATAAGAGAAACAGAAGTATCACAGCACTGCAACTTGGCAGACCACCACTGCACTCAAACAGGTTGTCATGCATCAGCGGGATCTGGACAAGTATTTAAGAGCTTGTATACCTGGGAAAGCTATTTTATAAAAACCTAAGGTGTGCATTTAAACTGATATACCAGTATAACTCCTTGTGTAGGCACTCTTATAAGACTGGTGGGGGGTTTATCGTATGTCATATTGGAAGGGGTTTAAGCTATGCCAAAAAACCCTACTCTTATACCACAATAAGAGTGTCCACACAGGGTGTCATACCAGGAAAACTATGGCAATATAACTATATTGGTATAAACAAAAGGAGTACTTGTGGCACCTTAGCGACTAACCAATTTATTTGAGCATAAGCTTTCGTGAGCTACAGCTCACTCATGCTCAAATAAATTGGTTAGTCTCTAAGGTGCCACAAGGACTCCTTTTCTTTTTGCGAATACAGACTAACACGGCTGTTACTCTGAAACCTGTCATTATATTGGTATAATTATACAAGTAAAACTTTCCCACGTAGATAAGTCCTTAAAAAAGTAGACTTCAGAAAGCTTGATGCCCTCCCTCCCCCAAATCCTCAGTGTACTATATTTGTTTCTAAGACCCCAGGAAAACCTTATCTATATTCCAACACTGCTTTCAGAAAAAATAATCCTGCGACATACATCTGCTGTTGAGTCTCTCTCCATCATGTTAGGGAGCACAGTGAGCAACAAGTGTCTCTCACAGTGCCCCGTTATAAAGCCCAAGTAACCAATTGGAGAATAAGAGGCAAGAGTCACTATGTAGACTTAGAGTACTTGTGGCACCTTCGGCCCACGAAAGCTTGTGCTCAAATAGATTTGTTAGTCTCTAAGGTGCCACAAGTACTCCTGTTCTTTTTGAGGATACAGACTAACACGGCTGCTACTCTGAAACCTGTCATGTAGAATTATATACAGTTAGGAACATTCCTTAACCTAAGAGAGGCTTATCTTTAATTCACTGGCAAAAAGTTCTTTAACTTGAGACCCTTAATTCTAAGGCAAAGAAGTTCTTACCCCAAACATTTTAGCCCCTCATCTTAAATCATAATTTCTTTGGAATCTTGAGGTCCCCTTAGCTAATCAAGATTTCCATCTGTTCCCATTCACACGTGTCTGACCCTAGTTCAAGCTTTCACCCCCTGTAACTACTTCTCTGTTATATGTACCTCCTTATAAACATGGCTATTAAAGGGCTAGTTGAAATCATTATGAAGTGATTTTAGGGTGACACACACATAGCAAATAAAGACATTTAAAATCATGTAGGTGAATGACGTTGCACCTTGCAGCCACCAATGCCCTATTTCTCCATAGCCCACAGACAGAAAGTGCACTGCAGATGGCTGCAATGGGAGTTTCCTCAAACACAGGGGGAAGTTTTTGGCTAGAGTTCTCAGCTCCGACTGTAACATGCTATCACTGAAGCATTTCAACTAGTAGGCTAGTTTGCGATGAACTGTTTACAATTATAGGTTGTGGGTAACACAGATGATCTCATCTATGAACTGTGCTCAGACCATACAATTAAGCTGTCAGCTTTAATAAACAGAACAGTTTGAGAGAGGTAGCCATGTTAGTCTGTATCCACAAAAAGAACGAGGAGTCTGGTGGCACCTTAAAAACTAACATTTATTTGGGCATAAACTTTTGTGGGGAAGTGGGGTTTTTTTACCCACAAAAGCTTATGCCCAAATAAATCTGTTAGTCTTTAGGGTGCCACCGGACTCCTTGTTGTTTTTGCAGAACAGTTTGAGAGATCTGAACTGAAAATTTGAAAATAAATGGGCTTTAAAGATCCATTATTACTTCAGGAGTTCCAAAGTTTAAAAGCAACAGATACGGAGCTGAGTGAGCAGGAAGAACAGTTATACTGGTTTTTGCTTAGAGAGAGTGATATTTTAGCTAATACTTTTATTTGTATAAGTCTGCAACACATGCAAAAATTCTAGCTTGCCTTGTTGCTTATGGACAACTGAGTAACAAGCAGCTGAAACTCCTTTCTTATCATTGAGACTCTAGTCTGCCCATTCTATCAATAAAACAGAGAACTTACCTGGCTTTTATTGCCTATTTTACTTAATACATAAAAAAAAACAACAACAAAAAACCACCTATCATAACTCCCACAGCAAACCTACATTAATGTCATGCGAATTTTACACAAAGATTCAGAAAATGCAGAAATGATGGCTCTAAAATCAACAATAGCTCAGCTACACTCCACATCCCACATATTTTAGGACCTACTGCTGGTCATAAAATCTATTTAACCAGGAAAAAAAGGAACCCCAGTTAATACAAGTGTGCAGTGAGGTAGAGTTACTGTTGGAACCTATTTTTTCTATTTCCTAATGGAAAGATCTTTTTTTTTTTTGTTTGGTATATTTAAGGAAATCTTGGAATTTGCAGATTATCAGAGTGCAGCAAAAATTGCAAAGAAACCGAAACACTGTGGGATCCATGCTTACTTTTGTGTTTACTATTTTCTGGCTGTTCCTGATGCTAAGGCATTTTGGAAGCAGGAAGCATGTGCACACATCCCTCATTGAAAATCTCTCTAGTACAAACTTCAAGCAAAAAACGTGCAGCAGTAGCCCTGGGCCTGATCAGGAGAACATGCAGGACATGGGAACAGGGTTTCATTAGTTTCCATTTTAAGGAAATCTGGGATGTTGCAGTTTTGTCTATTGTTCTTTCAAAAACATAAAAAATAACTGAGTAGAAAAGACACTGAATAAAAATCATTTAAAAGAAGATCCCTAGAGTATGACATTTAAAAAAAAAGAAAGCCCATCAATAACATCTTTTCAAATATCTACCAGCAAACAGCTGCAATGAGAAAGTTTATAAATACTGTTATTGTTCCAAACAAAGACAGTAACTCCTCACTTAACAGGTTTCAGAGTAGCAGCCGTGTTAGTCTGTATCTGCAAAAAGAAAAGGAGGACTTGTGGCACCTTAGAGACTAACAAATCTATTTGAGCATAAGCTTTCGTGATGAAGTGACCTGTAGCTCACGAAAGCTTATGCTCAAATAAATGTTAGTCTCTAAGGTGCCACAAGTACTCCTGTTCTTTCTCCTCACTTAATGTTGTCCTGGTTAATGTTGTTTTGTTGTTACGTTGCTAATCTATTAGGGAACAAGCTTGTTTAAAATTGCACAATGCTCCCATATAACATTGTTTGGTAGCTGTCTACTTTGTCCACTGCTTGCAGGATTCTGTGGAAGAACAGCCCCTCCTTGTGGGGATTAGAAAGGGGCAGGGGGGTGGCGGTAGCCCCCCCGCATCTACTCCCCTAAATTCCCTGTAAGGTCTGTGGCTCGGCAGCTGCACAGCCGCAGTTCAGCTGTCCCTTCCCCCACTGCCGTGCAGCTCCTGACCCGCCCTCTGCCTTGGAGTCGCTCCCGGGAGCTTCCTGCTTGCTGGGGGAGGGGGGAGAGGGGTGCTGATGTCAGGATGTCCCCCTGCTCCATACCCCGTCTCCACAAAGCGGAGGAGGGGGACAGGGCTCAGGGACAGAAAGGAGGGAGCTTGCTGGAAGCTGTCGCTTCCTGTCTGAACTGGCTGATCTGTTTAAAAGGGCAACGTACTTGAAGTGCAGGTCAGTGTACTTAAAGGGGCAATTCACATCTCTCTCTCTCACTCATGCGCGCAACCCCCACCCACAGCACTTTGGAAAGTCAGCACCTGTGCAGCCGTGCATGTGCTGTCAAGAGGAGGGAGTGTTGTGCTCCAGCTGGATAGCGTGGGCTCACCATGTTGTTTTTGTAGGGAACTGTTTGCAGCTACTGCCCTGCATCTATTGTGTTTCCTCCTTCCTGCCTCAGTCCATGCTGCCTTGTAGAGTGTGAGGCAACATTAACAACAGCGTATTAACCCTTGCGGGCTCAGCCAAGTGCTAGTTCATCATTTAGCAGCAAGGCATTCCTGGGGAAATATCCCACCCTCTTACCCCACCACCTCAACCAAGCTTTACAATCATTCATTGCTGTGTACAATATTAAACTGTTAGTTTAAAATTGTTTAAAACTTATACTGTATATGTATATAATGTCTTTTGTCCGGTGAAAAAAATTTCCCTGGAACCTAACCCCCTCCTATTTACATTAATTCTTATGGGGAAATTGGATTTGCTTAACGTCGTTTCGCATAAAGTCACTTTTTCAGGAACATAACTACAATGTTAAGTGAGGAGTTACTGTATTTAACTAGATGCTAAATAAACCTAGTGAGCCACTCTCTCCTTCCCCCGTCCCCACTAGGAAGCATATGATCCTGTCTCTGATATACAGGAGGTGGAAATTAGCCCCTCTCCTGGTGGATACTGGTACTACTTTATATATCAAGTTTTACCTCTGCAGGCAGATTGCTGCACCCAGCACCAAGGAGGAAGCTCAACTTCTGTCAGACCCTGAGAGAGAAAATGAAAGACATTTTTTTAAATTCTGCTTACAAAAAAAAAAAAATATCGTGTGATACAATTTAAAGACAAAAAAATAACAAAGATCATCTTCCATTGTAAATTTTCTGCTGCACAGCATTGGACAGTGCTGCTCTCCGAACAGAGATGCAGCAAAGCTACAGTATAGAGATTAGACTTCAGATTTGGAAACTTTAACTAGGAACAGGTGACTTAAAAATAAACCAGTATCTACTTCTGCGTGTTATTTTCTATATTACAGTACTGCCTAGACGAGGCCCCAACGGGGCTAGGCAATGTGCAGCCACATTAGGGAAGGGACGACCAGTTACAAAGAGTTTCTAATCTAAACAGACAGGATAAAGGGTGGGAGAGGAAACTGATGCACAGAAAGGAAGTGCTTTTCCCACAGAGCAGGTCAGTGGCAGAGCCAGAAACAAAACCCAGGTTTCCTGACCATCCAGCCACGTACCCAAACCACTGGACCACACTGCCACTCAAACCACCAAAAAAGACTTTACAGAATGGGCTAATCTTAATCTAGGAAGGAGCTTGGTACTGTAGTAATCTGGTTATAAATAATATACCACAATACTTACACTATAAGCTTTTGGGGGCACAAACTGTCTTTTTGTTGCGTGTTAGTACAGTGCTTTAGCAAATCTGGGTCCTGGTCCATGACTAAGGCTTCTAGCCAATGCTTCAAAGCAAATAATTACTATACTACTTCTTGGAGGATGGGAAGAGGAGGGGGCATGGTGGACACAAAAGTATCTGGAAAAGTCAGAGTTAAAGTTAGGTTTAAAGACAGAGCACTACTATGTTCCATAGGGATAAGGTGCTGCTGGGTGTTTAAGAGGAGAGACAGAAGAGTCACCAGCAGACTGTGCTTAAGAATGTCAACAGCAGAGCCTGGCAGCCTCTACCTCCTCCATGTGTTTCTTTGCTTAAGTTTGGGATACTGGGTTTTTATTTACCTTCAGATGAAATACTTGGTTGAAAGGGATTCCACTATACGGGACAGCAATAAATGGGATTTTTGCAGGTGAGGAAGCTACTATTTTCCCCTCTGATTTAAAATAACTCTGCAAACAGTTATAGTTTTGTGAAACTAGTTTGCTTTACTGTATGATTTATAAAAATGCATTTACCATTGCTTGAATACTAAGGGATCAATCAGGGGAGATCTTTCAATGACACTGCAGCTTATTTTAGAGTTAGGAAGTCCTAGGTGGGAAGTGGGGCTCTTTTCTTTTTTTTTTTTTTTTTGGGGGGGGGGTGTTAAAATCCCCTCGTGAACAGTACTGTGCTCCGAGTGCGAGTATTAGCACAACACAGACCTATTCCTTTGAAGCTAAAGATGTATTTAAAAAAAATTCAGGATTAGTAATGCAGGCCCCTCTCCAGATAGGATAGACATTCCATGTACAATACAGCAGCACACATTTGATTACATTTAACAGAAAAAATATTTACATGAATTTAAAGCTTTATGAAATCTGACCACAGTATTTCTGATTGAATTTGTACATAATTATAATTGTCATAGTACCAAGAGCATGGTGTGTAAAAAAAAAAAAGCACACTATTGGAGTTATGATTTTAAATACTCAGATATCGCTCGTCTTGCACAGATACTTGTTTTTGGAAGCCATGACCAGACTATGGACCAGATTTGGGCTGGATGTGAGCAGCTGCCAGTGCATTCTAACCTTGAGGACAAGAATGATTTCTATTCACATGCAAGCAAAAGAGAAAGAGGGATTAAATTAAGATCAGCCCCATATCTTCCACATGTCTCTTCCCTAACTAATTTGAGTATTAACTCCATGGATTCTTATGGGTGTGTGTGTGTGTACACAGACATATTTTACACACACACACACACACTCCTGAACACTTATTTTCACGGGGGGCGGGCGGTGGGAGGGGAAATCTACTTACTTCAAGTCCAGATAACTTGTTTTGATTTCACAATATAATGAAAAAAATCAGTAAAAACTCATCCCTCTGAAGTGACATTTTTCTTTCCACTTTCAGAATGTTACACTGGAAAGCAACCAAATGAATTCATTGCTCTTCCTTTTCATCTCTCAATCATGGTTCCCTTTTGTCTCTGCTCTATAGCTGCCTTGGTTCACCCCAGCGAACTAGGGGCATGGGCAGTTGGCATGCAGACTGCAGGAGTTGCAAAGTAATTCCTGCTTTTTCTTGCTTTTGTTAATCTTGCAAATAATTCTTCATGGATCATGACAATACTCTAAAATTATTTACAGTGGATTCTAATTCAACCCTTTAGTTGATGCAAAGGTTCATTAGAACAGAAAGGAGTGTAAATCATGACATTTATTGTACATTTATTGTGCCCCAAGGATTACATGAGAAAGAGAGAAGTGTGGGTGGAGAGAAAGATCTCTACTAAGTTTACCAGTTTAAGAATTTAGTAGGGCCAGATTCTATTCTCACTTATAGCCTGTGCCAATGCCTGTGAAGTTAGTGGGCTGCCTGGGAGCATGAAAGCAGAATTTGTTTAGAAAAGTCACTTACATCAATAAAACACAAGTGTGTATTAGAGTTCCCTTGGAAACAGCCATCTCACATGAGCGAGGCTAATAATTGCAACTGTTTTAGTTTATTTGGATGGGATAAAGTTAAGTCTGAAGTTGGAAGGGACAGGGTAAATACTATAATAAAAAATAAGAAAAGTAATACAACACTGACCTTAAAACAGTTGCTGTCAAGTAGTTCATGCCCTAATCTGACCTACTTTAGAACTAAAATCTGACAGCGAATTGGGGAATTATATATTATTTTCATTTTTTTTTAAATCCAGGCTTGTTGCAGATGTACAAGTTGGAAGGCATCACCAATACGGACAAGGATCAGAATATTAAACAGGAAGATCTGGATGATCTTGAAGACTGGGAGTGACAGAAATGGGATAAAACTAAATTGTACAAAGTCATGCACGTAGGGTCTAATAACAATTTCTGCTACAAGCTGGGAGCTCCTCAGTTGGAAGTGACAGAAGAGGAGACAGACCTGGATGTGGGGGTCAATCACAGGAGGACCATGAACTACCAACATAAGGAGGCTGTGAAAAAAGCAAATGTACATTGCTAGTACAGATTGAGAAGTATTAATGCCATTGTACAAGGAAGTGGTAAGACTTCATTTGGAATACTGTGTTCAGTTCTGCTCATGGAAGTTCAAGAAAGATGAATTCAAATTGGAACAAGTGCAGAAAAGAGCTACTAGGTTGATCAGGGAATGAAGAGGCTATTTAGGAGATTCCTCAGAGACTAACAAATTTATTTGAGCATAAACTTTCGTGAGCTACAGCATCCGATGAAGTGAGCTGTAGCTCACGAAAGCTTATGCTCAAATAAATTGGTTAGTCTCTAAGGTGCCACAAGTACTCCTTTTCTATTTTAGGAGAGGAGACAAGAACTGATGCACTCTCATTGTGCTGGGGAGCTGCCCACACAAGGGGTGCAGATCCCTTACTTGTCAGAGAATAGCACAGGAAGCTACCTGCACCTCAGTGCGCAGGGCGGTTGAAGCTGGGCAGGTTCATACATCCACCAGTTAACGGCCCAATTTTCTCCCACAGAAGGGTTAGGGCTAAAGCTTAGTGAGCAAGCGCACCTGCAGAGCAGCTGTGCCATTTAGCAGTGGCCTGAGGGCAGTGGTGAGAGTTCCTGTCCCTGTGGGCATGCAGCTGATTTACTTGAAGCTTTGTTCTGGAAAAGGATTTTCCACATCACGAAGATGTTCTCTGAAGAAACAGTTTTCAAGGTAAGAGATTTCCACTAAGGCTTCCAATAGATATTTGAAAAAAGGGCAGTTATAGCTACTGGAGAGTATCAGATAGGCCAGCTACATCTGTCCTGTGGTTTACTTATCAGATGTATCAAAAGGATTCCCTCCAAAACCCACAAATCAAATATTTATCTAACTCCCTTGTACTTTCTACAGCTAGACAGACTCTGGACTACATGAAGTGAGACTGGATTTTCAGTCCAGTTCCCAACAAACACCTACAACACACACACACACACAAAATGTAAAGCAAATAATTAGCAAAGCATACTAGCACTAATTGCTAGCTGTGACGCATGGCTAGAAAGGGTTAAACATCCGGCAAAATAAATAACCCTCAAAAGATATGTGGGGAGACGATGTTTGTGTTTTTGTGTATTTACATCTGTATGAGTAGGGTCAACAATGTAATCAACAGTCCCTGTCTGTGCTGTATTCTGATAATTCAGAGGCCAAAAGAATAGCCTAGCATTTAAATTAATTGTAAACACGGGATATCTCGGTATTCATCTCTCTTTGAAATGTACTGTGAATGGTGGAGGAACAAGCAAATGGCCTTATGTTAATTCGTATAGCTAAGTACTTCCTTCAAAGTCATCCCAATTACCTTTTGTTCCCCGAAGAAATCCCAACTTGTCAAAAGACATGAAATTATATAAAAGATCCTTGGATCCTGATTCTGTCATCTCAGATCTGCTTAAGCTTCATCAGGGGAAGTTTGAGTCGCAAGATTGAGGTCCCAGTTGTGCTGGTACGCCCTGAAGGTGATATTGGACGTTGGACTATAATCTGTGAACTATTTCTGAGAGAACTCTTTGCAGCTACAAAGCTCACCAGCTCTGCTATGAATCTGCATCTCAATGAATTGAACTTACGTCTCTATGTATACTGATCTTTTAACCATGCTCTCTCTCTTTTGTGTTTTAATAAATTTTAGTTTAGTTAATAAGAATTGGCTGTAGCGTGTATTTGGGTAGGATCTGAAACACTGATTAGCCTGGGAGGTAATCTGTCCGATCCTTTGAGATTGGTAAACATTTTCTTTTAAATGAAGAAATAAGATTTACAGAAATCTTCATCATATTTGACGTGGGTACCTGGATGGAGGCCTGAGGCTGGATCACTTTAAGGAAACGGTGTTGTTTGGACTTCTGAGTAACCAGTAAGGTAATAAAGAAGCTGTTTTGTGCTGGTGTGGTAAATCTAAGTATTGGACTATCCATCAGCTTTATGGTGATTCTTTGCAGTTCACCCTAATTGAGTGACCATAGCTGGCTCCCCACTAGGACCTCCCTAGCTGGCAGTACCAACGGAGCAGCCCATGAGAGCAAACTCTTCTCTCTGACCTCTCCAGAGTATGGTTCCAGGGTACACAATCCAGCATCTTTCACAAACATTAAAATAAAATAGCTACTTATACTAGTTGCTACATCTCCTCATCTAGATAATCTGCTTCTGTTTCTCAAAGGTCTAACACTTCCCTAACTTTTAGTTTGCTGCCCATTTCAAACAATTTTGTAGCATCTGTAACATGTGGAGGAGGGGCGAGGGGGAGAAGAATTCTCTAAGCTCTCCTTATATCCCCAACACAAGTCCCCAGTCAGACATTATTTAGGGATGGACAGCCTGTCAAAGACCAGTTTCCACATCTGCAGCAGCAGGGGTTGGAAAAGGTTTGCTGCATCCCACAACAGCTGGTGTACCCGCCCCTTTAACAGCCTGCCATAGGGGGCATATTCTCAAAGAATGAGGCAGAGGTTTAGGTCAGTGGGTGTCAACCTTTCCAGAATATTATACCCCTTTCAGGAGCCTGATTTGTCTTGTGTATCCCAAGTTTCACCTCACTTAAAAAACTTCTTGCTTACAAAATCAGACAAAAATATAGAAGTGTCACAGCACACTATTACTGAAAAATTGCTTACTTTCTCATTTTGTCTGCATTAAATTTTAGTTTGTACTGACTTCACTAGTGCTTTTTATGTGGCCTGTTGTAAAACTAGGCAAATACCTAGATGAGTTGATGTACCCCTGGAAGACCTCTGCATACCTCAGGGGTACGCTCACCCCTGGTTGAGAACCGCTGATTTAGATGACTAAATCCCATTCCACCCAGAAAATTGCATTGCTAGAACTGTCTGCAATGCTTTGAAAACATTCCTATCTGAGACTTTACTAGAGAGTGAGTCAGTGACTTCTGAATTACAGGAGCTCAAAAATGTTCACGTCTGGTTGATTAATTAGTCACTTAGGAGTTGCAGGTGCTCAGCACCTCTGCAAACCAGGTCACTTACTTGTTTGTCTATATGCAGACCCAAGTACCTAACTCCGGTCAGCCAAGTTTCCAAATGAGGGACAGTCTTCATAGAATATGTCTTGACTGAAGAGTAGTCTGGGTAATTGGCACCTGGGCGTAAGCAGCCACCTTGCCATGCCCCATTTGAGTCACTTGTCCTCACTGGCACTGCGTGGGCTTCTGGGGGTATATCCCAAGGTTCTTTGTGCTGCAATAAGCTGAGCCACGTTACAATTCTTTCCCAGTGAATTGTGGGAGAACTCATCTATCCATCTGGGCACGTAGAGGGAATTGTGGGATGGCACTGAGTACTTTAGCCTGCATCCTCACTGCAAAGTGGACAGGTTACCGGCCCAAATGAAAGCACCACTCGAACTTCTGTGAATAACCTGAAGTCAAGGGAGCTAGCCCCAGTTGAAAGCACTACCAAACTCGGGTGAGAGGTTTGTGTGTGGATGGCAGGTGGGTTAGGGACAACACCCAGTAAGACCCTGGGCTAACTGCAATGAAGACATACCCAAGTGTTTGGGGATGAAAGGCGCTATAAAGCTGCAATTATCTGAGGTGGTCTCAAGCCCTTATCGCTGTAACACAGACCAAATCTGTGACCAGGAGAGCAATGGAGAAGTAACAGGTTGTACACACTCCTCCCAGTCCAAAAAGACTGGATTACTTCTCAAATGTTTAACAGATATATTTGTTAAGCAATGTGTCAAGTTAATAATTCTTTCAGTTTCTAGCAGCACTGTCACAAGAATAATGATTAACCCTTCCAAATTTTCCTCAGAGGAGCCACACTGCAGGGTTAGCTGCAAAGATATAAAGTAACAGCCGTGTTAGTCTGTATTCGCAAAAAGAAAAGGAGGACTTGTGGCACCTTAGAGACTCACCAATTTATTTGAGCATGAGCTTTCGTGAGCTACAGCCACAAGGACTCCTTTTCTTTTTGCAAAGTTATAAAGTAATTTCTTAAGGCCAACGTCTGCCCTCAGATGCATGTAAGCAGCTCTCACTGAAGTTAAGAAGAGTTATATGTCTCGACCCAGGAGCAGATTTGTCCCCTAATGATTTTGTAACAAATTTCAGCAAAAGTCTGGGAATTTATGACGTATCCTGCCTATTTAAACAGTCACGAGTGGGAAAGGGTTGATTTTAAAAGGGATAGTAGAAATAGTTTTGAAAGGAAAATATGCAAACATTTGTTATTAAAAGATTAATTTGTTTCCAGGATGATGATTAGTTTCTGTTGGTATAGTAACTGAAGTTAAAAATAGGTTAGGGGAAACAAAGGTTCATGCCAAACCACTCTCTGCTACTCTATTTTTTGGTCTGAGGAGGCAGACTTTGCTAGACTAAAAATATCTCAGTTTTGTCTAATCAGTTTCCAACTCCCTTCCTCCTTTCTTCCCTCACATTTAAATGCAACCTATCTAGACATTTTAGTTTTCAAGTTATTTTTCCACATTAACCTTTAAATAAGAGGAAAGAATTATAATCTAAGCTTCTTAGATGTTTTAGAAGAATCTCACAAACCATAAACACTCATTACGTTCAAGCACTCCGATACTAATCAAGTTTAAAATTTGCAATGTTATGTATCTGCCAAACCGACTTCTTGCTACAGAAGTTGTGCTCCAGAATCCAAGCATTCACTTTACACTTATGTTGCTAGCACTTTTAGTTGTGCAGAAAATCTTCTATATAACAAAATAAATATTAACTAATACATAGTTGTCTTCCTGAGTTTGCAGCCAGCCTAAAACAATAGCTCTGAGAAAGGCAAACTGCCCCCATTCATATAAATGAATAATTAACTCAGAATCCTAATGGCAAAGTTATCTTTATATATATTTTTAACTCTCTCATTGATCATTGTTTTAGCACAAACACATCCAGCCAAATCAATATACTAACCTACCACTGTTGGGTGCAGGAGCAGTAGGGCACTAGGCAACTGATTGCTATCAAGAGTTGCTGGAATGGAAAAAATAAGAGTTCGAAGCCTCTTTCACAAGTTTAAAATCAACTCTGTGCTGTTGCACAAATGGGAGGTAAAAAGGAGACTCATTCCCTTTTCTGTGCCAAAATCTCAACCACCTGCTTGGTTCCCAATATCCAAACTGCCCCCCATGCCTTCCAAGGAGCCAAAAGTCCCAAACGTCTCCTCTGCCAAAACTTTTAGCTCCTTTCTCTCTCTCTTCCCCTTCTCTGCAAAACTTCTACAAGCAGTTGGGAGTTTTAAGTACAAAATTCTGGAGCACACTAGAGTTCTGGGATGGAGGAAGAGTAAAAATCAACCAATTTACTATCCAATTAAATAAAAAACCTACTAATTGTTAAATTAAATATGAAAATGAACAAACATACACTTTTTAATTTATTCAGATCTGCTGCAGAATCTCTAAGCTGCTGCAAGGAGTGCTGCATCTACCAGCGGACCCGGAGGAGAATTTCAGGGCAGAAGAAAAAGATTTCCCACCCCGCCGGGGCAAAGGCTCCTTCAGCTGGTTGAAAATCAAACATAAAAATAGAGTCAAATGTACTCAGTGAAATATTTTTCCAAATGTTCCTCTTTGTTATTTTGATTCTCTTTAAAGCAAAAGAAAAAAGAGAAACAAGGAAATTAAATGCAAAATCTTATGTTAACACAACATGAAGATGGAGAATGATTAATCACCCCAATGTAAGGATGTTTAGAGTTAAGGCTGCCTCTATGCATTATTATAAGGCCAATCACTAAATCGCACAGCAGAGGTTTGTCTTAATTATATACTTGGTGCTTTAAAATGGTCAATTTCACAAAGCTGAATACAATTATGAGTCAAATCAGTTGGGAAAAAATTTAAAGAGAATAATGTGCATGCTAATTGGAAACTTTTTAAGAACATTTTACTAGCTGCCTAAAAAGGTGCAATCACACAATTGAGAAAAAAGGCCACACTGATTAAAAAAAGCCTACCTGACTTAGAAAAGAAGTGAAAGCACACAATTTTTTTTTTAAAAATATGTTTGCAGTGTTGTTTGCAAAGGAAACCTGCACAACACCTTCAAAAGGTGAGCCTAGGAATTTGAATTGATAACACTGCTAGACACTAAAAACCCTGGATTTAAATGGGACACTGGTTTCATGACCCATTGCAACATTCTGAAACACACACCACCTCTGCTTGCTAACCATTAATGGCCCACTTCAAACCCCTTTTGCATAACAATCTAACCCTTTTTGCCCACACTATCTTAAGTGACCTCCTACCACCTTATGCTTTATTCTTAACTATCTTTCCTTACTTGTACTTAACTCATTCTGATTTCTTTCCCCAGATCAGAAAAACTCTGTGGCTTATGGCTACAGAGGTTTTCAACCAGAGGTACAGAGAGGTCTTCCAGGAGGTACATCAGTTCATCTAGATCTGTCTCTCTCAATCTGGGGGTCACGACCCCGCGGGAGGGAGGGTGTCGCAGGATGGGTTGGGGGGGGGTCACAAGTGCAAGGCCAGTGTTAGGAGATGACAAGCAGGGCAATTGCCCGGGCCCCCCCCGCAAAGCTAAGTTACATGCTTCAGTCCTAGGCAGCAGTGGCTCGGACTTGAGCCCCAGGGCTCAGGCTTCAGACTCCTGAAACGGATACAGTAGTCAGAAAAGGTTAAGAACCACTGCACTAGAGAGCTTATGGTGCAGCTGCACTAATGTAAGCTCTCTGTGTAGTCGTTCTACACAGAGCTCTCCTGCCCATATAGTGTTGTCTACACTAGCACTTAAGTCAGCATAAGTTATGTTGCTCAGATTCACACCTGCAAGTGACAATTTATGTCAACTTAAACTGTAGTGTAAGCCTTTAAGTCTGAAAGCTTGTACCTTCCACCAACAGAAGCTGGTCCAGTAAAATATATTACCTCACCCATCTTGTCTCTTAAAAAAATATAAGAAATAAAAGAAAGGGGAACTTGAGAATAATGAATGTAAATCAGAAACTAGTAATTGTAGAAAACTGGTAAAGGAAGCAAAAGGACACAAGTAGAAATGTACTGCCAGCAGCGTTAGACAATAATGAGTTTTCTGAAAGTATGTTAGGAACAAAAAAAATCCTACAACTGGTGTTGGTGTTAGTAGAGGGAAGTGGTAGAAGTGTCAACAATAATGCAGAAGTGTTCAAGAAATATTTCTGTTCTGTATTTGGGAGAAAGCCAGATAATATAGTCACAGCATGGTAACAAAACACTTTCCATCCCAACAGTAACTCAGGAGGCTGTTAGCAGCAGCTACTAAAGATAGACATTTTTAAAATCAGCAGGTCCAGATAATTTAGATGCAAGAAGCCAAGCCCTAGCCAAGGAGCTCTCTGGGTTGTCAAGGTATGCCTACACTATGATAAAAAAACATAGCACTGAGTTTCAGAGCCCAGATCAGCTGACTCAGGCTAGAGCTCTAGGGCTATGAAATTGAAGCTTAGATGTTTAGCCTCAGGCTGGAGCCTGGGCTCTGACACCCTCTCAATTTGTGCTGTCTTATAGTCTGGGCTCCAGCCCAAGCCCAAAACTCTACAAGTTTGAAAGAACAAGAAGCAGTGGTCTCAAGTTGCAGTGGGGGAGGTCTAGGTTGGACATTAGGAAACACTATTTCACTAGGAGGGTGGTGAAGCACTGGAATGGGTTTCCTAGGGAGGTGGTGGAATCTCCATCCTTAGAGGTTTTTAAGGCCTGGGTTGACAAAGCCTTGGCCGGGATGATTTAGTTGGTGTTGGTCCTGCTTTGAGCAGGGGCCTGGACTAGATGACCTCCTGAGGTCTCTTCCAACCCTAATATTCTATGACTCTATGAATACAATTTTATAGACCACAGCCCAAGCCCCATGAGCCCAAGTCAGCTGACTTGGGCCAGCCACATCTGAACCATCGGTCTTCTATTGCAATGTAGACATGCACTTGATGATGATTTTCAAATCAGTCGTGGAAAGCTAGAGAAGTTCCAGAAAACGGGAAGAAAGCAAGTGTTGTGCTAATATTTAAGAAGAGTAAAAGGGATGACCAAGGTAATTATAGAATTGTCAGCCTGACATTAATCCCAGGCAAAATAATGGAAAAACTGAGATGGGACTTGATTAATAAAGAATTAAAGAAGGGTAATATAATTAATGCCAGTCAACAAAGGTTTATGGAAAATAGACCCTATCAAACTAATTTGGCTTTTTTTTTATGAGATTATAAAATTTGGTTGATAAAGATAGTAGCGCTGATGCTTAGATTTCTGTAAGGCATTTGATTTGGTACTGAATGACATTTTGTTTTAAGAAACTAGAATGATATAAAATCAGTATGTACACATTAAATGCCTAAATGACAGGTCACAGAATGCAATTGTAAATCTAGTGGGTATTTTTAGTGGGGTCCTATAGGGATTGGTTCTTAGCCTTATCGCATTATAATCTATGAAAAAGATTGGTTGCATTTAGGTTGGGTTTAGCTAATATGCTAGCTATTTCTGACCTAAACACGACCATTTCCCCCCAGTATAAATGTAGGGTGGCACTTTGTCAGTCCATTTAGCTAGGCTAGAACTCAACCAGCTACAAATGGTATGATGAGGTGATACTCTCAATCTACCCTGGAGAAAATGGTCAAGTTTAGGTCAGGATTATTTACCACACCAGTGAAGCACAATCTGAGCTCGACCTCTTTTCCTATTCGAACCACACCCCTTTTCCTAGTCGAACCAAACCCCAATGTCACTTGAAAGTGAGAATATGCATGCTCCTAACACTGTTGTAGCCGGCATCCCAAGATATTTATGTGCCAGATGCGCTAAAGATTCATGTGTCCCTTCATGCTTCAACCACCATGCCAGAGGACATGCGTCCATGCTGATGACAGGTTCTGCTCAATAACAATCCAAAGCAGTGCAGACCGACACATGCTCATTTTCATCATCTGAGGCAGATGCCACCAGCAGAAGGTTGATTTTCGTTCTTGGTGATTTTCGTTCTTGGTGGTCCACATCGGAGTGTTGCTCTTTTAAGACTTTTGAAAGCATGCTCCACACCCATCCCTCTCAGATTTTGGAAGGCACTTCAGATTCTTAAACCTTGGGTTGAGTGCTGTAGCTATCTTTAGAAATCTCACATTGGTTCCTTCTTTGCGTTTTGTAAAATCTGCACAAAAGTGTTCTTAAAATGAACAACGTGATGAGTCATCATCCGAGACCTCTATAACATGAATGCGGGTAAAACAGAACAGGGGACATACAATTCTCTCCAAGGAGTTCAGTCACAAATGTAATTAATGCACTGTGCCATGCAAATGCCTGTTCTCACTTGCTGATGAATAAGAAGAGGGCAGCATTTTTCTCCTGTAAATGGAAACAAGCTTGTTTGTCTTAGCGATTGGCTGAACAAGAGGTAGGACTAAGTGGACTTGTAGATTTTTTTTGTTACATAACTGCACTGAAAAATAAAACAATGTAAAACTTCAGAGCCTACATTTGTAAGTTGCACTTTCACGACACAGCGGTGGCACTAAAGTACGTGTATGAGGTGAACCGAAAAATACTATTTCTTTTATCATTTTTACAGTGCAAATATTTGCAATAAAATAATATAGACTTAGATTTCAACTACAACTTAATACAATATATATGAAAATGTAGAAAAACATCCAAATATTTAATAAATTTCAATTGGTATTCTATTGTTTAGCAGTGTGATTAAAACTGCAATTAATTGCAATTAATTTTAATTAAAAAAATTAATTGCAATTTATCACAAGTTAACTGCAATTAATCGACAGCCCTAGACAGAAGCAGTACCGCAGATCATAGGTGGTCAATGATCTACAGATTGAGAGCCAATGCCATTAATGGAAGTAAATTCAGAAAGCTTTTTAACTAGTCTCTGTTACAAGTTATTTCTAAATATAAAAAGAGTTAAACAGGACTCCCTCCAGCTCTGGCCTTCCTTGAGTTTCTGGGCCTTTTGAACAGGTTGTAACTCCATAACACTCTGTTCACTCCACCATCAACTGTCCACAGAGATGGTCAGAATCCCTTTAGTGGCATGGTAGATGGCTAGGTTTATAAGTGGCCAAAAGTGCTATCATACAAGGGCAATTATTTAGCCCAGCTCTTTATAATATGGTTTTTTAATTGCCAGAGCCTATGCATTCCAGTTTCCTTTTCCCTGGGCTAAGAATGACAGGGAGAAGAACTTCCTGAGGAAGAGCTCTAGTAGAGAAACCCTAGCTAGTCAAGTTTACAGATTTAATAATTTTATTAAGATGATGTTGAAGTAAAAAGAAAACCGTACGGCGTTTAAGCATAGAAGTTTCTGGTTATCAGGGAATAAGGTACAGATTATCAAGGGGTGCGAAATTCAGTTTAGGAACGGGTGGCGTAAGGAATACATAATCTGCAATCTCCCCAACTGGGGGTAAAAGTTTAACGGGTCAAAGTACAGACATTGAGATATAGGGGTATGTTGTTCATATAATGGCTATGGTCAAGTGTGGAGTAGAATGAGTGGATACGATGAGGATGCATTTACCCTCATTTGGTGGGATGTAATGTTCAGTGAGTTTATGGTTCCAGTTCATATGGTCCAATGGAAAAAGTCTCTCAGTCCCTTTCCCACAGTTGATGCACGATGTCGTACCAGCTCACACCTCCTGGTACTGTCGGTGGCCGGTGATGTGTTCAATGTAGATATCCCTAGGCCATCGGATGGTGTCCGAGACCATGAGGTGCCGCATACTACACAGCAATTTACCACAGGAATTCAAGCTATTCCCCTTCCTCACTTGTCCCAAAGCAAAATCTGCATGAGATGAACACACTAGTATTATAGAGAGCAAATTTTAGCCCTAGTCTAAACTACGAAGTCATGTTGGTATAACTACATGGCTCAGCGGTATGGAAAATCCACACTCCTGAGTGATGCAGTTATACCAACCAAACTTCCAAGGCAGACAGTGCTATGTCGACAGGATAGCTTCTCCTGTCAACATATTTACCTCCTCTCAGGGAGGTGGAGTTCCTACGCCGATGGGAGAAGCTTTCCTGACAACACAAGTAGCGTTTTCACTTAACACTACAGCAGAGCAGATTTATCAGTGCAACTGCGCTGCTGCAGTGCTGTAAGTGTAGACAAGCCCTTAGTTTCTGAATGGGAGGTTTGTTGAGCAGATTTGTTGCATTACTGCAACTTCTTTAATGTTTTCAAACCAGTTAACTCCTTTAACTTTTTTTTTTTTTAAAAAGTCTGTGTTTCTGCCAAAGCATTTATGGCTGAGCACCTGCAGCCTCTGTATTGAGATCCTCAAAACCTCCAGAAGTCAGGCCATTACTGTATGAAATTCACCCCTTGCTTGGGGAAAAGTAGTTTTCACAGAATTCCTTCTGGGCAATCTACCTCTATAACCTCATAATCTCAGATGCTATTTTCAACACACACACACACACACACACACACACACACACACACACACACCTATTTGCACTTATAAACAGAAAAGAAGTTTATGGTGAGAGCTCTACTATTTTAAAAGGCAAGTTTTCAAGAACAGCAGCAAAAAATCTTCAAGACTGGAGTTCACAAAATATTATGGAGGCCTTATACTGTCTCTAGAGTTGAGGATACATTGAAATTTCCACTGTTAGCCTTAGTTTGACCTGCCCTCTAATTTTATGTCTCAGCAAACAATTTGAAGATGTGTGTGTGTAATGTAGGTTAGGAGAAGAATTTTCTTCTGAAAATTTCATCCCATTAGGAAACCAGAGTGTCTGAAGTGGAATACAAAGAGGTACACAGATGAGACTTTCAGGGACACAACTTCCATCCCTTTCAGATGATGTCATTGTATCCTCTCACTCTGAGGACACCCCTCTGGGGTACGGGACCCCTATTATTAGAAAGAGACAGGTAATAGTAATGGGGAAATTCGACTGTTAGAAATATATTGTTTGATTTCTGATGACCAGAAGAACCGCAAAGTGAATTGCCTGCTGGTTGAAGACCTCATGAGACATCTAGATAGACTTTCAGAGTAGCAGCCGTGTTAGTCTGTATTCGCAAAAAGAAAAGGAGTACTAGTGGCATCTTAGAGACTAATAATAAATTGGTTAGTCTCTAAGGTGCCACTAGTACTCCTTTTCTTTTTGCTAGATAGACTTATGTGCAGTGCTGAGGAAGAACCGGTGGTCATGGTATATGTAGGCACTAATGACATAGGGAAAAGTAGGAGAGAGATCCTGGAGACCAAATTTAGGCTGCTAGTGTAGCCTATAGATAAGGCTACAATTTAGTCACAGAGGTCACAGCAGTCACAGATTCCGTGACTTTACCCCACTTCAGCTGCTGGGCTGGAAGCGGGATTGTGTAACCCTGCTCTGCAACTAGGGCTGGATGGCTGGAACCAGGACCCTGCAGCCCCTGCCCTATGGCTTGGGAGGGGTGAGGGGGCTGCAGCAGGGACTGCACACCTGTCCCGCAGCTACAGCCAGCTCCGGAGTGGGAGCTCAGCACCGCTGTGGCTGCGCCCCATACTGCAGCCGCCGGGGCTGTGTCCCCCACCATGGCAGGGGACTCGGCCTGTCGTTCCCCCTCCCCCATGAGACTCCATTCCTCCCACCCCTACTTAGCCCTGCCTCCAGTTATTTTTAGTTAAGTCACGGACAGGCTCCGTGAATTTTTCTTTACTCCCCGTGACCTGTCCATGGTTTTTACAAAATCTTAGCCTTACCTATAGGGCTAGCTTGCTTGCTTGCATAAAAATCTTTTCTTATGAGTTTAATCATTTGTTACATTATAAGTTTGTTATTATAATAGGTTTATCAATTTGAATTAGGGTATTTTAGATGTAACGCAAGGAACCTACAGGCAACATCCTGTATGTTAAGCTAAGGCAAGTTAACATATATATGATCAATACCTTCACCCTGAATAGGTGATGATGAGCTAAAGTATATAGTATATATGTTTGTGACCTTTCACACAGATAAGTGGGAAAGTTAAAGCAAGTTGGTAGGTAAGGCCTTTTTCGACTTAACAGGTACACCACAAAGAACAAGAAAATAACTGGTCAGGACAGATATAAGAGAGGTGAGGATGAGCTAATGGTCTCTAATAGTTACAAATACATCATTAATATGCATGAACATGCCAGCCTATAGAGTAAGGGTACCCTAAAATTTTTGTGGCTGAGGAAGTTAAGTTTGGACATGGAAGGAGGGCACTTAGGGATCAGGCCCTATAATAGGGGCAACCCACCATGTTGGGGAAGTTCAGATTCAGCTTGTTTATTGTTAGTTCATCATTGTTAGTTCTTAATTGTTAGTTTTAAGTAAACTAAGTTAGCTTCTATAGTCTTTCTATAGCTTTTAGCTCTAGTTTCTTCTAAGTTCTTCACACTTCATTCAAGACTTGAGGAACCTGGACCATCGAATTCACTTGGCATGCCTGAGGCAAGGCTAGCCTTTTGTCTCTTATCACCAAGTTATTATCAAGGAAGGGTGTGAGTATTTTAATTGATAAACTTTTATAGTTTATAATACCACATGTACTGCTAGAATAACATTGCTTTTGTAATTAATTTGATTTGATTACTCCATTACTGTTCCATTTATCTCAATAAAAGGTTTAAAGCTGCCTTTTGTTCTCAGTGTGAGTTTCCTTATCATACATCTCCCTGCAAATTCTGTGTAGTCTGATTCTGACACAATAACCTTATCTTCTGATCAACTGGTGAGCCTATAACCCATATTATCTAAACAATATTATTAATCTCCCATAAAATCAGGCAACACTAGGTAAGAGACTGAAGTCCAGGACCTCCATGGTAGCATTCTCTAAAGTTCTTCTGGTTCCATGCACAGGGCTAGTTAGACAGGCAGAACTGCAGAGTCTCAATGAGTGGATGAGAAAATAGAGTTGGGAGGAGGGATTTAGGATTATTAGGAACTGGGGAACTTTTTGGGAAAGGAGGGGCCTATACAGGAAGGATGGGGTCCACCTAAACCAAAATGAAACCAGTTTTTAAACTGGGGAGTTCTTAAACCAAGGGCTGGGGGAAAGCTGACAGAGGAGCATGCAGTTTGGATAGAGACATCAAGTAGGGGAAGATTTATTAAAGGACATACTCTGTATCTTAGTAAAGAGGAGAGGATAGAATTTGATAAACTACAGGTAGGAACTGAAGAGAAACAGTCAAACGAAGAAAAGTCAATTATACCGCATGAAGGCAGACAACTTGTATACAAACGTTATGGGTGAACCCTAGTGCCTGGTATTAAATGAGGATATTGATATATTAGGCATCACAGAAACTTGGTGGAACAATGATAGTCAATGGGACACGGCAATACCAGGGTACAAAGTATATAGGAATGACAGCGTAGGTCATGCTGGTGGGGGAGTGGCACTACATGTGAAAGAAAGCATAGAGTCAAATATAGTAAAAATCTTAAATGAATCAAACTGTATCACAGAATCTCTGTGGGTACAAATTCCATGCTTGAATAATAAGAGTATAGCAGTAGGAATATACTTCCGACCACCTGACCAGGAGTGATGGTGACTGTGAAATGCTCAGGAAGATTGAACAGGCTACAAAAACAGAAAACCCAATAATAATGGGGGATTTCAACTACCCCCATATTGACTGGGTACATGTCACCTCAAGACAGGATGCAGATATAAAATTTCTAGGCACCACTAACGACTGCTTCTTGGAGCAACTAGTCCTGCAAGCGACAAGTGGAGAGGCAATTCTTGATTTAGTTCTAAGTGAAGCATAGGACCTAGTCCAAGAGGTGATCATAGCTGAACTGCTTGGTAATAGTGATCATAATGTAATTAAATTTAACATCTTTGTAAGGGGGGAAAATACCAAAGAAACCCACCCCCGTAGCATTTAACTTCAAAAAGGGGAACTACACAAAAAGCGAGGTGGCTAGTTGAACAGAAATTAAAAGGAACAGTCACAAGAATGAAATGCCTGCAAGCTGCATGGAAACTGTTTAAAAACACCATAATAGAGGCTCAAACTAAATATACAACCCAAACTAAAAAAAATTAAGAGGACCAAAAAAAAAAAAAAGCCACCATGGCTAAACAGAGTAAAAGAGGTGGTTAAAGCAAAAAGACATCCTTTAAAAACTGTACATCAAATCCTAATGAGGAAAATAGAAAGGAGCATAAACTCTGACAAATCAAGTATAAAGGTGTAATTAGGCAGGCCAAAAAAGAATTGGAAGAGCAACTAGCAAAAAACACAAAAAACAAACAGCTTTTTTTGTTTTAATAAAGTACATCAGAAGCAGGAAGCCTGCCAAACAATCCGTGGGGCCACTCAACCATCAAGGTGCTAAAGTAGCACTCAAGGAAGGCCAGTCCATCACAGAGAAACTAAATGAATTCTTACCATTGGTCCTCACTGAAGAGGATGGGAGGGAGATTCCCACACCTGAAACATTCTTTTTAAGTGACAAATCTGAGGAAATATCCCAGGCTTAGGTGTCAGAGCAGGTTTTGGAACAAATTGATAAGCTAAACAGTAATAAGTCACCAGGACCAGATGGTATTCACCCAAGAGTTCTGAAGGAACTCAAATATGAAATTGAACTACTGATTGTGGTATGCAACCTCTTACCAGATGACTGGCAGATAGCTAACGTGATGCCAATTTTTAAAACAGGCTCCAGAGGCGATCCTGGCAATTACAGGCCATAAGCATACTTCAGTACCAGGTACATTGGTTGAAACTATAGTAAAGAACAAATTATCAGATACATAGATGAATATGATTTGTTGGGAAAGAATCAACATGGCTTTTGTAAAGGGTAATCATGCCTCACTGATCTATAGAATTCTTTGACAGGATCAACAAACTTATGGACACGAGTAACACTGTACTTGGACTTTCAGAAAGTATTTGACAAGGTTCAATGTCAAAGGCTCTTAAGAAAAGTAAGCAGCCAAAGAATTAGAGGGAAGATCCTCTCATGGACCAGTAACTGGTTAAAAAATAGAAAACCAAGGGTAGGAATAAATGGTCAGTTTTCACAATGGAAAGAGGTAAACAGCGGGGTCCCCCAAGGATCTGTACTGGGACCAGTACTGTTCAACACATTTATAAATGATCTGGAAAAGGGGGTAAACAGAGAGGTGCAAAGTTCACAGACAGTACAAAATTACTCAAGATAGTTAAGTCCAAAGCTGACTCTGAAGCGTTTCAAGGAAAAACTGGGCGACTGGGCAACAAAATGGCAGATGAAATTCAATGTTGATAAATACAAAGTAATGCACATTGGAAAACATAATCCCAACACCATACAAAATGATGGGGTGTAAATTAGCTACTGCCACTCAAAAAAGAAATCTTGGGGCCATTGTGGATAGTTCTCTGAAAACATCTTCTCAGTGTGCAGCGGCAGTCAAAAAAGCTATCACAATGTTAGAAACTATTAGGAAAGGGACAGATAATACAAAAAATATCATAATGCCACTATACAAATCCCATGGTATCCCACATCTTGAATACAGCATGCAGATCTGGTCACCTCATCTCAAAAGATACATTAGAATTGGAAGACACAGAGAAGGACAACAAAAATGATTAGGGGTACGGAACAGCTTCCATATGAGGAGAAATTAAAAAAGACAGACTGTTCATCTTAGAAAGGAGATGACTAAGACGGGATATGATAGAGGTCTACAAAATCATGAATGGTGTGGAGAGAGTGAACAGGGAAGTGTTATTTACCCCTTCATAGAACACAAGAACCAGTGGTCAACCAAAAAATTAATAGGCAGCAGGCTTAAAACATAAGGAAGTACTTCTTCACCCAACACAGTTAACCTGTGACACTCATTGCCAGGGGTTGTTGTGAAGGCCAAAAGTATAACTGGGTTCAAAAAAGAATTAAACAAGTTCATGGGGGATGGATCCATCAATGGCAATAAGTCCCAGGTGTCCCTAAGTCTCTGACTGCCAGACAGGGAATGGATCACTCAATAATTGCCCTGTTCTGTTCATTCCCTCTGAAGCATTTGGCACTAGCTACTGCTCGAAGACAGGATAGTGGGCTAGATGGACCATTGGTCTTGACCCAGTACAGCCATTCTTATGTTCTTGTGAAACAGTTTTCACAGTGTAGTTTAAAAAATTAGCACTCAGTATATTTCAGTGTCTCATGGACTCTTTTCAACAAAGAACATAGTTTAGATTCCTCAACTGGCCTCAGTCTTCAATTAAGGATGTGTTTTATATTCCTTATTTGATCTAGACACTTTAACATAGGATACTTTGAAAAGCCCAGGAGAAAAAACAAAAACAAATGATCATTAAATGCATCTGTGTCATAAGAACAGGCGGACATATACAAATGTGAAAGAGACAGTTTAAAAGATACACACTCCATTCCACATTCTCATTAGAGAAGATGGCTAGCATCCCGCCACACCCCTCCCAAAAAGCCTCCTTTCAACCAGGCTCGCACATCATCTCAGCTATTCCATGACCCCTCCATTCAATTGCCTGCACCCCAGCTTCCTCCCACAGACTCTTGTAATATCCTGGTTTGCCCCAACTCACCACAGCCTTTAGAGGCAACTCTGAAGTGCCTCACTTAAGGGACACATTTAAAAGAGAGTGAGGTTCCATGGAAGTTACAAGCATTGCTGGCTATTTGGAGAAGGATCAATAGGTCACAAAGACCTGGGGCCTAACAGAATTTTTTCCCCCAGCAACATGGATCGGCCTGAGGACTTATAACACTCCTTCCCTAGGACCTGTGCAGGTTAATCGGGGCCCTAAAAGGTGTAACACACTTCCCATTTGTTAAATCCTTCAGGTGTTGCAGCATCAACAGAAACCCTTGGAATCCTCTGCGTCAAAAGACTGAATGCAGGGTGAAGTACTCCAAGGTCATTTGGTATTTCTGATGAAACTCTGGAGGCTGCCTGGGCCACTATATCTGGGTAGGAAAGGTCTCATGGAGGTGGTAACTGCTAAACACCTCACCAACATTACAAGACTCACCTATCAGTTATCTTGGCAAAATCTGACACTTCTAGAAAACAAACGGGCCTGCAGAAGCAATAAACTCAGATCCTGATCTTGCAAACACTTACATACATACAGTAATTTTATGTATAATGGGACTACTCGCATCCGTAAGCATCTGTACGATCAGGGCCTAAACCACCAACAAATAACTGACCAGACGCTCACAGGGCTACACGTCCCACCGAAAGTAAAAATATGATGAATTGCCAGAAGACTTGTAATTGTTGTTTTTGTCAGATGTTCAGCACCATGCAACTGGACAGAAAATCCAACAGTAACAGGACACTTACAAGTTAAAATTCATATTAAAAAAAGAGAGAGAGAATTAACCACCTGTGTTGCTAGCACCTCAGATTTTTAGAAATTGAGTTTATTTTTCACCTCTTAGGTTCTTGTGCTGCAAACGCACATCTGCCTAATTTTATTCATATCAAAGACAGTTGGACTACTCACATGGGTAAAATTAAGCACAGCTGTAAGAGTTTGTAGGCTCCAGGCTTTAGACTGTCCACTTCTTGCATTTCTATCAGTTTGAGCAATGTAAACAAACCATTCAGTTTTTAATCTTTCAGTTTCTGATTGCATGCATCGGGAAAATAACTGCAATGTTTGGTTTTCAGCCACTACATTAGAATGCTAGATAGCTTTTAAAAATAAACTGTTCCCATTCATATTTTTATTTCAGTGGAAACATTTCTATTGGCATTAGGTTTTGTCAAATATTACTTAAGAAAATGTAGGCTGACCCGACAGCACCCCTTCAAGTATTTGATCTTTAGTAACTAAACTGAAAACTAAGGATGTGCTCTTGCAAGCTTATGTGCAGCGTCTATCTGTGCATGGGAACTTAAAGCATCAGGATCTAAACTGTGACAATACTGGTCTTATGAATAAGTCTGTATAAACCAGCCTGAAATTTCTGCAACAAGACATTTTTGAGCTATGAGAGATCACAAATACAAAGATTTAAACCTTAGCCAAAAAGTGGTTCCTTCCACACCCCAAAAGAAGAAAAAAAAAATCTGTCTTCTTGCCTTTGACAAAGCATGAAAAAATTCAAGCCAAAAGGAGTTTATTGAACATTTGGAGATTTATAACAAAAACACACAGAGATGAGATTATAAAGGAAACAGTATTTAACCTACCACTATGCAGGCTCACTAGTAACTCCCTATCAGTGGGGCACTGACTAGAGAGCAATGACTCACCTCCTCAAGGTGAAATACAGAAAGGGGGTGGGGAGGAAGAGAAACATTCTAACATCTTTGGAGATAAAAGGAAATTAATGTTTTGCATCTGGTGTGCAAGTTATGTCTGAATAAAACATGCCCCAGAGTCTGCAGCTATACATTCCTGCACAAATAAATAAAAATTAGAAATAAGAAGGGAGATATGTAGTTGGCCATGTGAATTCAGATCCCAGTCTCAGATTCACAAGCTAGTAGGAGGCAGAGACTAGCCATTCACAGCAGCAAGCCTATCAGATAATTTATTTTAAATACCTTTAACTAAATACAATACTAGGACTCATGGAAAGTGGCAGATTAACACCACACTGAAAGCTGAAGTGATTCTCATCTACAGACCAAATACAGCACAAACAGCAGCAGAAGCGTCTCCACATCACCCCAACGATGGGCCCACAGCCTACCCATGATAGCTACCTCATAGGAGTACAAGAGCAGGTAAGTCCCCATGCTCATTTATTCCTGGCCTTCTCTGTTACTCACAAGCTCAAAACATGCCAATTATTATGGTGTTTTCTGGAATGTGAACTTTCCACTGAGAAGCAGGCCAATTCACTTCTTTCCTCCTCCCCCTCGCACCCTCCTCCCTTTAATTCTGGATGGCAACAGCTTTCAGTCATCATTGACCTGGGCTGGATTCAAGCTGGTCACCTAAAAGATTCAAGGACCCAGATCCCACTACATACTATTACCCAAGCCAGCTTCCCCAGCTCTGGTGACCTGAGCAGGGATGTTCATAGAGTTCAGTTTCTCAGATAAACGTTAGATGCAAAGCCTGAGGGGACTGGAGGTATGTTTAAAGCAGAGGAAAGTGATCTTCAAAGCTTTCAGGGGCTTAAGGAATATCTTACCACTACTACACTGCTGTCCCTGAGGAAAATGTTTTTAAGCCATCTAGTTCTTTGCACACCTCACCTTTAAAAAGCCTCTCAGCCTTATGCTTTAATATCTAACTTTCACATGACTGGAAAAATACCAGGAAGCACTTGTGAATGCCTACAGTTTGTAATTCAAATACCAAAACACCATAAAGGCTCAAAGTTAGTTGGAAAGTGATGATTTTTAAAAGACAGCACAAGGCACCCACTCAGATTCACAAATTCTAAGGCCAAAAGAAGATCATCTAGTCTGACCTGGAAACAATGTAAGTTGTTTCCGTACAAGTCTCCCCCTACTTTCCCTCAAATACAACAGACTTCTGGGCTCACCCTACTGAGCTGCTCTATCCCTCCCTCCATCTGACCTCCTGAGGTCCCTTCCAACCCTGATATTCTATGATTCTATGATCTGCAGACACACAAACCAAAGAGAGATCTGAAAGGAGGAGTGAATGCTGATTGCAAGGGTCAGATGCTAGATCTATTCTCCCCTAAGGACTACCACAGAGACTCTCCTCTGAGAAACCAGGGTGACGGGCATACTATTTTTAGGGTTGCTAAAATTGTCAAAAAAAAAAGGGTCTGCTTTCTTAGCAACCCCACCTCTCCTCTCCATATCATCATCGTTATTATAATTAATATTAGCAATAGTAATAAGCAGCACTCACCTACACTTGCCAGAAGTATTATTTGCAGCTTTTTGAAGCACTCAGCAACTCCTGATCTTGTTGTACACAGAGATGAAGAAATAAGGGCCATCCCTTGTAATAAGGGACTGTTGGCAACCCTACCATAAGCACCTTTCTAGCACCAACTACACAGGCATGCCGCGTCCCAAGCCCTGCGGATAGTACGCTGAGCTTCCAGCCTGGACCTGTTGCAGGTAATTTCTCTGAAGCCAAATAATGGGTGCAAAACACACATTACGCCAACAGGTCCTAGCAACTCAAAACGTGCCCGGCTCACCAAGAGGGAATGTTTGCATTTGAAACAAAACTCATTTTTAAGCCACTGTGAGTCATCGGAGTTTCCAGCCGCCTTTAGGCTACGGCTGCAGGATTAGCCCGGCAGCCCTCGACCTAAGCAATGCTGCTTAGTCTGCAAAGCGCTCGGTGACTAATGCCACACACAACTCCCCCCACCCCACCCGCGGCCAGGAGAGCAGAGCGGGGCCGCCCCCAGTCTAGAGCGCTTGCTGCAGCGCGCTGCCGGGGACGGAGCCACGAGCGGCCTCCCCGCAGCCCATCCCGCGAAAGGCAGCAGGCGAGGGGCCGCCCCCCTCCTACCGTGCAGCAGGAGCAGGCAGGGGGCGAGAGGCTCGCCCAGGGCCACGGGAAGGGCGCCCCAAAGACAGCCCCGCCAGGCAATCCCCGGGGGCGCGGCCTGGAAGGGGTTAAGCCAGCAGGAGAACCCCCCCCCAAGCCGCCCAGGGAGCGGAGCGGAGCGGAGCAGGGGCGGCCAGGCTCTTTCCCGGGCGCTGTGGCTCAGTCCCCCCCGCCAGCAGCTCACCTGGCTGCCGCCGGCTTCCAGTGGCACCTGGAGCGGAGGCCCGGCCGCGCAGCCCCTTCCAGCGCTGGAGCCGAGCCCCTGCCTGCTCCCTCGGAGCCCGGCCGCTTCCTCCACCTGCTCCAGCTCGGCTCTTCCTCCCCGAGACGCGCCCGACTCCTCCCCGGGAGGGCTCCGCGCGGCTCCCTCCCGCGCGCCCCCGCTGCACCTCTGTGGGCGCGGGGAAGGGGCCGGGACTGGGGCGGCCGCAGGTAGGGTGCAGGAGAGAGGCTCAGCCCGCCCCGCGAAAGTCACGGGCTGCCTGCGACGAGACGTGGTGAGGCAGGCCCGTGAGTGACAGTGCGCAGGTCTGAAGGATGTTGGGACTGTCAAGTCCAATCTGAGGGTGAATCTGACCTAACACTATTAGCCCCATACAAAAAGTGTTGTTTGTTTTTTTCTTTAGCGAGCCCGTCATGTACTTCTACGCACGCCAGGGTTTATGCGTTACTAGTCATTTTGAAGCCAGCAGCAGATCGTGATTGTGTTTGTCTAGATCTGCTCCTGGATCACTTTGCACCCCAGTGGTAAATGAGCTTTTGTTTTGTTGTGGGCATTGTGGCTATTAAAGAGAGATGAGGACAGGCCAAGCAGGAGCAAGGATATCTGGCTTCTAGTCCCAGCTCTGTCACTCTCTTGCTGTCACATGGGGTCTGAGCTTTGAAAGATATGTTTACACTTGTGGTGAGGAATCCCAGTGAAATCATGTGTTTAACTTGAATCCACTAGGGCAACCCACATATTTGAAGTGAAACATGCATAAATTTTTGCAGGGGCTAAATTTATTTATGCCTCAGTTCCCCATCTGTAAAATAAAGGAGGACAAGGTATTATCAGTTTAATAAACACATCTGTAATCTGGTTTAATGAATGCACTAGAGCTGTTCGGTTTGTTTTATTTTAATTTTCAAACAAAGTTTCATTCAAAAAAATTCAGGTTTTTAAGTTTTCAATTAAAAAATTGAAATAAAATGCATCTTCTCATTGTTGTATTTTGGTTCCCGCCTCCGCCGCCATTTTTCAAAACGTTACTGTTTTTTCCACTGCACTAGGCACTTGTCTGCATCTTTAGATAAAAATCTGTCTCTAAATCACTTTTTGAAAATGGGACTTTAGGCTCCTAAACTATTTAGGAGCTTTTGAAAATTTTATCCTAAGTGATTTGCTGATGGCCGCACAGCCAGTCATTGTCAGAGATAGGATTTGAATTTAAGAGTTCACGGCTCTCAGTTCTGTACTCAGACTACTAGACTACACTTCTTTCTACTGAGGTAAATACATAATTAGCCTCTCCCTACCACTCCTGATACTTTATTCACTAACTTTTACACTCTAATAATAACTGACTTTGGTTTTAGGATGTACAACACAGAGTGTAGATGTATCATAGTAGATGAAAAACTTACATTTTTCCCCATTTCCAATCTTTTGAATGTTTTAAAAGTTGATATTCACCCCACTGCAGATGACCCTGCAAAGCTGCCCACACCACTTAAGCCCTTAGAGACAAAATCCTAGCCCAGAGTAATCTAAAGGTGTTTTGTCATTGACTTCAATGAGGTTGGCATTTAGACCCCGATCCTGCAAACACTTATGCACATGCTTAACTTTAAGCGTAAATAATCCTATTCACTTTAAGGGGGGACTACTCACGTATAAAGTTCCAGCTATGCCATTGTAGCAATGTAGCATAGACACTTAATACAGCAACAAAAGGGGGTTTTCCGTTGCTGTAGTAAATCCACCCCCTCAAGAAATGGTAGCCAAGTTGATGGAATAACTCTTCTGTTGACCTAGCGGTCTCTACACCAGAGCTTAGATTGGTTAAACTACCGCTTTCAGGGGTGTGAATTTTTCCACATCCTTGAGTGACATAACTAGATTTATCTAAATTATAGGTGTAGACCAGGCCTAAGTCTTTGCAGGATCTGGGTCCTAGTTCTTAATTTGAGGCTTAAGTGGTGTGGAGAGCCTGGAATAAGTCCTCTGCACTGGGTGGAATTTCAAGCACAATGCAAAAGTATTTCAAATCTGCTATATTTTTTTACACTCATAACAACCATTCTGTAAAATTCTCTATGACTATATTTGAAAGCATGTTCATTTTCAAGAAGCTGAGACATTTATGCCAAACCTCAAATTCATATTCTGATTGAAAATAAAATTTGTCAGGGAAGTGCCAGACAAACACAGTATGACATTTTAATGTCCTTTGAACAACTGAGATTATGTTGTGATTCTAACACATTCCAAATTTTCAGATTCTTGAGTAGGTTGGTAATTTGAATCTGAAAGATACTTTGCATCTCAAGAATTTCTCAGGTGATGTGCACTCTATCATGCTAAGATGGACGTACAGCCAGTATTGCTTTAATTTCCTTCTGCTTACGTTAGTTTCTGTCACCATCTGGGAATATATTGCAACTGAAATCACAGAAACAAAACTTCAAGAAAACCAGCCCAGAGAGGCTCTGATCTTGATTGGAGCGTCTGAATGCAACTATAATATAAGTAAAGAATATTTGCTTTTTGGATATATGAAGATACTAACTGTTCCTCCAAGAAACATACATTTAGCATTTAAAAATAGAAATATTTTAAATGTAAAGATGTTGTGTAGTTGTGTTAATCGAAGCCCTGAAGAGACAGGAAAAGGCTCTCAGGTACAAAGATAAATAGATAAAATAAGAACGAATATTTGCATATAGAGTATTTCTTCTGTGTTCATTGGACACGTATCACCTTTAACAAGAATGAGCTCTCAAAACTGGAGACTCTCATACAAAACCAACGTTCCACACAAACTTCCACATGGCTGGACTTTACAAAAACAAGACAAGCCATTTACAATGCACAGAGGAAAAAGGACAGTAAACGATCTAAACTTCTTCATGCCACAGGGGGCTAAAATAGTGGTGCCCGTAACTCACCCAACAATATTGTTAATCTATCCAACCACACACTTAGTCCGGCAGAAGAGTGTGTCCTATCTCGGGGACTCTCTTTCCACCCTACCACCTCCACAAACATGATACAGCTCTGCGGTGATCTGGAAGCCTACTTTCGCCATCTCCGACTCAAGGAATATTTTCAACACACCACTGAACAGTGCACTGACCCACAGGAACCCTCCTACCAACAGTACAAGAAGAAGAATTCTGCGTGGACTCCTCCTGACGGTCGAAATGACAGACTGAACTTCTACATAGAGTGCTTCTGCAGACGTGCACAGGCTGAAATTGTGAACAAGCAGCATCACTTGCCCCATAACCTCAGCGATACAGAACGCAACGCCATCCACAGCCTCAGAAACAACTCTTACATTATAATCAAAGGGGCTGACAAAGGAGGTGCTGCTGTCATAATGAACAGGTCAGATTATGAACAGGAGGCTGCCAGGCCTCTCTCGAACACCACATTCTACAGGCCACTATCCTCTGATTGCACTGAGGAGTACCAAAAGAAACTACACCATCTGCTCAAGAAACTCCCTGCTATATCACAGGAACAAATCTACACAGACACACCTCTAGAGCCCCGACCAGGGGTATTCTATCTGCTACCCAAGATCCATAAACATGGAAACCCTGGGGGAGCGGGAGGCTCGGATACATTCAATGATACCACACCAGGTACATAAGTATAACTGGTTTTATTGCCAAAGTATAATAAGCTTCCCAGCCTTCACACATTACTAAATACGTGCTTTCCAGCAAGCAAGCAAGAATCAATGCTTACACCGCTTCTGGTATGCACAGTCCTGGACCCTCCAGCCTTGTCCTTGTGGGCTTGTAGCAGGCACTGCTCCAGCATGGGGAATTCCTGGGCACCCACAAGGCCAGGGTCCGCAGGTGAGACTGTTCATCTAAAGCAATTCTCATAGTTCCCTTTATCATCATCTCCTTCAAAGGGGGGTGGGGGCGTATTCACCCACAAGGAGGCTCTGGCAAGAAACAGTACTGCTCTCTATTCCCACACTCAACACTCTCCGGGCCTTCCTTATCTCTTTCCTTGTTTATCCAGTCAAGTGTCTGCAAGCCAGCCTGGCCGGTCAAAGCCAGTTCACTACTAGCTCCCTCCGAACCATTCTGTAACAATAGCCCAAGGTAACGGGCAGTCAGCCCCAACACCTGGACGCCCCATCATCTGAGGCATTGGCACTCTTACGGCAGGGTTATCTGGCTATTTGGACTCTCTCCTCAGACTCTACGTTACCAGCACTCCTAGCTATCTTTGAGACCCCACCAACTTACTGAGGAAACTACAATGCATTGGTGATCTTCCTGAAAACACCATCCTGGCCACCGTGGATGTAGAAGCTCTTTACACCAATATGCCACACGAGGATGGACTACAAGTTGTCAGGAACAGTATCCCTGATGAGGCCATGGCACACCTGGTGGCTGAGCTTTGTGACTTTGTCCTCACCCACAACCATTTCAGATTAAGGGACAACTTATACCTTCAAGTCAGTGGCACTGCTATGGGTACCTGCATGGCCCCACACTATGCCAACATTTTTATGGCTGACTTAGAACAACGCTTCCTCAGCTCTCATCCCTAGCGCCCCTACTCTACTTGCGCTACATTGATGACATCTTCATCATCTGGAAGGGAAGGAGGCCCTTGAAGAATTCCACCTGGATTTCAACAATTTCCACCCCACCATTAACCTCAGCCTGGACCAGTCCACACAAGAGATCCACTTCCTGGACACTACAGTGCAAATAAGCAATGGTCACATAAACACCACCCTATACCGGAAACCTACTGACCGCTATACTTACCTACATGCCTCCAGCTTGCATCCAGGACACCACATGATCCATTGTCTACAGCCAAACCCTAAGATACAACCGCATTTGCTCCAATCCCTCAGACAGAGACAAACACCTACAAGATCTTTATCAAGCATTCTTAATACTACAATACCCACCTGGGGAAGTTAGGAAACAGATTGACAGAGCGAGACAGGTACCCAGAAATCACCTACTACAGGACAGGCCCAACAAGGAAAATAACAGAACACCACTGGCCATCATGTACAGCACCCAGCTAAAACCTCTTCAGCACATCATCAACGATCTACAACCTATCCTGGAAAATGATCCCTCACTCTCACAGACCTTGGGAGGCAGGGCAGTCCTTGCTTACAGACAGCCCTGCAACCTGAAGCAAATACTCACCAGCAACTACACACCACACGACAGAAACACTTACCCAGGAACCAATCCCTAGAATAAACCCGTTGCCTACTTTGTCCTCATATCTACTCTCGTGACACCATCACAGGACCCAATCACATCAGCTACACCATCAGGGGCTCATTTACCTGCACATCTACTAATGTGATATATGCCAGTAATGCCCCTCTGCCATGTACATTGGCCAAACCAGACAGTCTCTATGTAAAAGAATAAATGGACACAAATCCGACATCAGGAATGGTAACATACAAAAGTCAGTAGGAGAACACTTTGGTCTCCCTGGACATTCTATAACAGATTTAAGAGTAGCCATACTTCAACAAAAAAACTTCAAAAACATACTTCAAAGAGAAACTGCAGAGCTACAATTCATTTGCAAATTTAACACCATTAATTTGGGCTCAAATAGGGACTGGGAGTGGCTGGCTCACTACAAAAGCAATTTTCCTTCTCTTGGTATTGACACCTCCTCATCAACTATTGTGAGTGGACCACATCCACCCTGACTGAATTGGCCTTGTCAACACTGGTTCTCCACTTGTAAAGTAACTCCCTTCTCTTTATGTGTCAGTATATTTATCCCTGTATCTGTAATTTTCACTCCATGCATCTGAAGAAGTGGGGTTTTTATCCACGAAAGTTTATGCCCAAATAAATGTTAGTTTTTAAGGTATCACCGGACTCCTCATTGTTTTTGTGGATACAGACCAACACGGCCACCCCTCTGATACATATCACCTTTAGTCTCACACTAATTACACTAATACTGAAACATATTGCAGTTAATTTAAGTCAATCTATTTTAGGGCTCAATTATGGCTCTGCAGAGGCTGCGCAGTTCGGGGAGGGGAATAAAATGTGCCCTCAAAGTAGAGATGGCTGGCGGCATTGTGCCTTTGTAAATCATGATACATCCTGCAGCTGTGAGGAGGACTTTCTGCACTTGTATAGCATGTGGCCACAAGCCAGTGTTTCCCTCCCCACCTTCACCATGTCCATGGCAGTCCTGGGTCCAGGGTGATGGGAACATAACACTTCTGGGGTCATTACTGCTGCTAGCAGCAGCAGCTGCCAAGCATTTAGAGCCAAATTACGGGCTGCTCCCGTATAGGGAAAAGGCTCCCTCTCTCCTACCTATATTCTAACGTGCCTCTGCTGAAGAAGCCCTAATTCATCTATCAAGATTCGATTTTTTCTAAAAGATCTGCTCTGGGAATTATTTTGGGGAAGCTCTGTGGTCTGTGTTATACAGGAGGTCAGACTGTGATGACAATGACCCCTTCTGGCCTTGACATCTATGAATCTATCATTTGGCCCTTATTATCTATGCTACTGAGCTCTGGAGATTCAGTCAGACACATAAAACAGCCGAGGAGCAAATGCAAAAATTGTACCGCTTCGTTTATGCAAAGTGTTTGTGGGGGGTGGAGGGAAGATATTTGAAATATGTGCACAACAGAAATTTAGATGAAGGGAAGAGCAATCTATTGTGCCCAGGGGTTTTAGCTGGGAATTTCCATTCACTAGGATATGTCTAAATTAGGGTGACCAGATGTCCCAATTTTATAGGGACAGTCCCAATATTTGGGGTTTTCTCTTATCTAGGTGGTGCCTATTACCCCTCACCCTGATTTTTCACACTTGCTATCTGATCATCCTCGTCTGAATGAGGCCTGTATCTCCTCCTTTCAGCACTGTTTCCCTGCAGCAGTGAAAGGCTGTGGCAAGTCATAAAATTAATTACTGTCCTTGTTTATCAGGATGGCACTGGGCAACCCATTGCTGGCGATTACACACATGAGAACAGACAGGAAGGACCACGGTTCACCAACACCCATCCGCTGCAAGGGCTGGAAATTGATAGCATGGGGTGTGACCACCTGATCTTATCTGATCATTCCTGTTCAGTCCTCCAAAGAAAGGTGGGAAAACAGAAGAGTTTCTGCCAGGTACATCAGGGGAAGATTTCTTCCTCACCCAAAATGCAGTGGTCAATTTAACCCTGTGCATGTGATCAAGAAACACAACAGTTAAACACTTATCCCCATTCATACCCCCTCAGTGAAACTGGTCTCATTGTTCTTTTCCCATTTTGAATCCAAGTAAGTGGATTTTACCAGTATCTGCAGGGATAGAGAATTCCAAATACTAATAATCCTCTGAAAGCCCCTCCATGTATTTAATAATCTGAGTAGACCACGTCATACTGTGATCTCCTCCCACTCTTTCCACTCTGTTACAAAAAAAGTACACAGTTATGGAAAACATAATTCCAGTCTACTGCTGAGTAAATTACTTTCATGCTGTCAAAGTGATACAAACGTCGTAGCTGCAAAGTTTCCAATAGGAAACTACTGTTAGTGTAAACAAAACCTTTGTGTTATCTTATACCAGCAGGATTGCTGGGAGTGAATTCAAGCCAAAGAAAGGGATAAGGCCTTTCAGAAAAAGTGGTGTTTAGCTTGTGTTTGTGCTTATAAAGCACGAACACTAGGAGATTTAATGGCTAAGGTTTTTAAAGCCTCCTAAGAGATTTGGACACGCAATTCCCATTAAGATGAATAAGAATTGGGCATCCAAATATTTTGGGAGTCTGAAAATCTCAATCTGCAAAGAATGAAGCGGATTAAATATGCTAATGAAGGGTATAAATGGGGAATGAAGGGGATTCCATTTAATGGGGGTGGGAGGATAAGGGGACCTGAATGCTGTTAGGAGGCTATGTCTGCATCTTGTCCTGAGCATCCCGGCTGTAGACCTGGAAATACCTAGGAACTTGTGCCATACTTTTTTATGGGCACTGTGTGTGCAAACTAAGCCTTGGTCTACACTAGAAGTTGAGGTCGAATTTAGCAGCGTTAAATCGATTTAACCCTGCACCCGTCCACATGACGAAGCCCTTTTTTTTTTTACTTAAAGGGCTCTCAAAATCGATTTCCTTATTTCACCCCCAACAAGGGGATTAGCGCTGAAATCGGCCTTGCTGGGTTGAATTTGGGGTACTGTGGACACAATTAGACGGTATTGGCCTCCGGGAGCTATCCCAAAGTGCTCCATTGAAACTGCTCTGGACAGCATTCTCAACTCAGATGCACTGGCCAGGTAGACAGGAAAAGGCCCGCGAACTTTTGAATTTCAATTTCCTGTTTGGCCAGCGTGGCAAGCTGCAGGTGACCATGCAGAGCTCATCAGCAGAGGTGACCATGCAGAGCTCATCAGCAGAGGTGACCATGATGGAGTCCCAGAATCGCAAAAGAGCTCCAGAATGGACCGAACAGGAGGTAAGGGATCTGATCACTGTATGGGGAGAGGAATCCGTGCTATCAGAACTACGTTCCAGTTTTCGAAATGCAAAAACATTTGTCAAAATCTCCCAGGGCATGAAGGACAGAGACCATAACAGGAACCCGAAGCAGTGCCACGTGAAACTTAAGGAGCTGAGGCAAGCCTACCAGAAAACCAGAGAGGCAAACGGCTGCTCCGGGTTAGAGCCCAAAACCTATGGCTATGATGAGCTGCATGCCATTTTATGGGGGTTCAGCCACCATTACCCCAGCCCCAGCCCCAGTTGTTTGACTCCTTCAATGGAGATTGAGGCAACACAGAAGCAGGTTTTGGGGACGAAGAAGATGATGATGATGATGAGGTTGTAGATAGCTCACAGCAAGCAAGCGGAGAAACCGGTTTTCCCGACAGCCAGGAACTGTTTCTCACCCTGGACCTGGAGCCAGTACCCCCCGAACCCACCCAAAGCTGCCTCCTGGACCCGGCAGGCGGAGAAGGGACCTCCGGTGAGTGTACCTTTTAAAATACTATACATGGTTTAAAAGCAAGCATGTGAAAGGAATAATTTGCCCTGGCATTCGCAGCTCTCCTGGATGTACTCCCAAAGCCTTTGCAAAAGGTTTCTGGGGAGGGCAGCCTTATTGCTTCCTCCATGGTAGGACACTTTACCACTCCAGGCCAGTAACACGTACTCAGGAATCATTGTACAACAAAGCATTGCAGTGTATGTTTGCTGGCGTTCAAACAACATCCGTTCTTTATCTCTCTGTGTTATCCTCAGGAGAGTGATATCATTCATGGTCACCTGGTTGAAATAGGGTGCTTTTCTTAAGGGTGGAGGGGCTAGCCATGCGCTGGGGGGAGGCAAAATGCGACCTTGGAACGAAAGCACATGTGCTATGTATGTAATGTTAACAGCAAGGTTTACCGTGAAGGAGTGTACCCATTGTTCTAGAAAATGTGTCTTTTTAAATACCACTGTTCCTTTTTTTTTCTCCACCAGCTGCATGTGTTTCAAGGATCACAGGATCTTCTCCTTCCCAGAGGCTAGCGAAGATTAGAAGGTGAAAAAAATGTACTCACGATGAAATGTTCTCTGAGCTCATGCTGTCCTCCCACACTGACAGAGCACAGACGAATGCGTGGAGACAGACAATGTCAGAGTGCAGGAAAGCACAAAATGACCGGGAGGAGAGGTGGCGGGCTGAAGAGAGTAAGTGGCGGGCTGATGAGAGGGCTGAAGCTGAAAGGTGGTGGCAGCGTGATGAGAGGAGGCAGGATTCAATGCTGAGGCTGCTGGAGGATCAAACTAATATGCTCCAGCATATGGTTGAGCTGCAGGAAAGGCAGATGGAGCACAGACCACACTACAGTCCCTCTGTAACCAACCGCCCTCCTCCCCAAGTTCCATCGCCTCCTCACCCAGACACCCAAGAACGCGGTGGGGGGGCCTCCGGCCAACCAGCCACTCCGCCCCAGAGGATTGCCCAAGCAACGGAAGGCTGGCATTCAATAAGTTTTAAAGTATTAAACTTTTAAAGTACTGTGTGGCCTTGTCCTTCCTTCCTCCACCACCCCTCCTGGAGCTTCTCTCCTCCACCACCCTTCCTGGGCTACCTTGGTAATTATCCCCCTATTTGTGTGATGAATTAATAAAGAATGCATGAATGTGAAGCAACAATGACTTTATTGCCTCTGCAAGTGGTGATCGAAGGGAGGCGGGGAGGGTGGTTAGCTTACAGGGAAGTAGAGTGAACCAAGGGGCGGGGGATTTCATCAAGGAGAAACAAACAGAACTTTCACACCGTAGCCTGGCCAGTCATGAAACTGGTTTTCAAACCTTCTCTGATGCGCACCGCGCCCTCCTGTGTTCTTCTAACCGCCCTGGTGTCTGGCTGTGCATAACCAGCAGCCTGGCGATTTGCCTCAACCTCCCACCCCACCACAAACGTCTCCCCCTTGCTCTCACAGATATTGTGGAGTGCACAGCAAGCAGTAATAACAGTGGGAATATTGGTTTCGCTGAGGTCTAACCGAGTCAGTAAACTGCGCCAGTGCACTTTTAAATGTCCAAATGCACATTCTACCACCATTCTGCACTTGCTCAGCCTGTAGTTGAACAACTCCTGACTACTGTCCAGGCTGCCTGTGTACGGCTTCATGAGCCATGGCATTAAGGGGTAGGCTGGGTCCCCAAGGATAACTATAGGCATTTCAACATCCCCAACAGTTATTTTCTGGTCTGGGAATAAAGTCCCTTCCTGCAGCTTTTGAAAGAGACCAGAGTTCCTGAAGATGCGAGTGTCATGTACCTTTCCCGGCCATCCCACGTTGATGTTGGTGAAACGACCCTTGTGATCCATCAGTGCTTGCAACACTACTGAAAAGTACCTCTTGCGGTTTATGTACTCACCGGCTTGGTGCTCCGGTGCCAAGATAGGGATATGGGTTCCATCTATGGCCTCACCACAGTTAGGGAATCCCACTGCCACAAAGCCATCCACTATGACCTGCAAATTTCCCAGGGTCACTACCCTTGATATCAGCAGATCTTTGACTATGTTGGCTACTTGGATCACAGCAGCCCCCACAGTAGATTTGCCCACTCCAAATTGATTCCCAACTGACCGGTAGCTGTCTGGCATTGCAAGCTTCCGCAGGCCTATTGCCACTCGCTTCTCAACTGTGAGGGCTGCTCTCATCTTGGTATTCTTGCGCCTCACGGCAGGGGAAAGCAAGTCACAATGTTACATGAAAGTGCCCTTATGCATGCGAAAGTTTCACAGCCACTGGGAATCATCCCAGACCTGCAACACTATGCGGTCCCACCAGTCTGTGCTTGTTTCCCGAGCCCAGAATCAGCATTCCACCGCATGAACCTGCCCCATTAGCACCATGATACCCACATTGCCAGGGCCCGTGCTTTGAGAGAAGTCTGTGTCCATGTCCTCATCACTCTCATCACCGTGCTGACATCGCCTACTCGCCCAGTTTCGCTTTGCCAGGTTCTGGTGCTGCATATACTGCTAGATAATGCGTGTGGTGTTTAATGTACTCCTAACTGCCAAAGTGATCTGAGCGGGCTCCATGCGTGCTGTGGTATGGTGTCTGCACAGAAAAAAGGCGCGGAACGATTGTCTGCTGTTGCCCTGACAGAGGGAGGGGCGACTGACGACATAGCTTACAGGGTTGGCTTACAGGGAATTAAAATCAACAAAGGGGGTGGCTTTGCAAGAAACAGAATAGCCCCCTCAAGGACAGAAATCAAAACCTCAAGGATAGAACTCAAAACTGGGTTTAGCAGGCCGTGGATTTCACGGAGGGAGGGAGGAGAGAATGAATACAAAACAAATCTGGTCTATTTCTTGTTTTGATCCACTTCATCTATCTTTATACATCTTGCTGGCAGCAGACTGTGCAGTACGACTACTAGCCATCGTCATCTCCTGGGTGCTTGGCAGAAGACAGTGAAGTATGACTGCTGGCCATCATCTTCTGCTGGCTGCTGATTAAAAGACAGTGCACTGCCAGTAGGACTGAATCGCCACGAGACGAAATTTAAAAGGGAAATGACCTGGCTGAGTCACTCCCATGTTTGCCCAGGCGCCCCTGACCTCATCGAGGTCGGTTAAAAGAGCACCCAGGACTACATTGACGACGGCTACCAGTCATACTGCACTGTCTGCTGCCAAAAGGCAATAAACTGCTGCTGTGTAGCAATGCAGTACCATGTCTGCCAGCACCCAGGAGACATACGGTGACGGTTAGCTGAGCGGGCTCCATGCTTGCTGTGGTATGGCGTCTGCACACGTAACTCAAGAAAAAAGGCGCAAAATGATTGTCTGCCCTTGCTTTCACGGAAGGAGGGAGGAAAGGGGGGCCTGACAATATGTACCCAGAACCACCCACAACAATGTTTTAGCCCCATCAGGCACTGGGATTTCTATCCAGAATTCAAATGGGCTGTGGAGACTGCGGGAACTGTGGGATAGCTACCCACAGTGCAACGCTCTGGAAGTCGACGTTTGCCTCGGTACTGTGGACACACTCCGCCGACTACATGCACTTAGAGCATTTGTGTGGGGACACACACAATCGACTGTATAAAAACGCTCTCTACAAAACCGACTTCTATAAATTTGACCTAATTTCGTAGCATTGACATACCCTGAGAGAGACATCTGCCCACTGTGTCATGCAAAGGGAAGTGAGTGAATGCATTTTAATTCCACTGAAATGTGTCTGTGGAGCCTGCAAGAAGGAGCATGTTAGCCTCATACCACAGAACTGCTGGCAGCCTCCCTGCAGCATCAATCCACATATTCTGTGCTGGAGTAGGAGTTGCAGCCTCCCTGAGTCAGATCCACTAGCCCCTCCTGGCCCCCACGCTCCACCCCAACTCCACTCCAAAGTGAATGTTAACACTGGCCTACGAAAGCCTGGCACAGAGATGATTTCCACAGTACGCTAAAAGGCACAGACAAGCCTGCATGGCCACACCATCACTTGATCGTGTGGGGCATCAGGGTGTTGTACTGCCCCATGTGATGGCCCTTCAAACCAATAGTGGATTTCACTCTTTGTGTCTCACTTTTCCCATTTGAAACAAATACGTATCCCACAGAAGTGTTGCAAGGACCAATGCATGCCTCTGAAGCACATGCTATGTCACTGCTAAGAATTAATGCATAACTCTAGGGTTGTGTTGGCTGATGTATTTTCATCTGTCCCTCTCTCCTCGGTAATTCATCTTCTTTAAAATATAGATAATATTAGTCCTGCCATGCGTGCAGGGGACTGGACTAGACGAGTGCTCGAATTCCCTTCCAGTCTTACAATTCTATGATTCTATTTAATACAAAGAAAAAACTACTGGAAAATAATTAACATGAGAACAAAGAGAAGAACTAATGACTTAGTATTTATATTTCAGTAGTATTTAGGCTCTAATGGGCATAGGAAGACGTGGTGCCTGCACGAAAGAGCTTACAGTCTATGATCTCAATCCTGAAGTTGGGCATATTCCTGGCTTTACACATGCAAGTAGTTCCACTAAAGTCAATGAGACTTTGACTTGTATAAAATTAAGTATATATGAGTAATTGCTTGCAGGACAGGACCTAGAAATCCGAGCAACCTACAAGGGATCGGGGAGATGGATGCAATCAGAATATATATAATTTAATACACATTTTTAAAAATTGAAATAATATAAACTATTCCTGCTTGTGTTTGCTAATTTCTGGTAGCAGTCACCATAGAGGAGGTTCGTGAAAGGAGCTGAAGAAGGAGAGGGTAACAGCCTTATGGATCTCTTCAGGAAAGTCATTCCATGTGTGGATGAGGAAAAAAAGAATGAGAAAAAGGAGCCAAGATGGAAAGGATAAAACGAAATCAGCGACTCTGGTACAGTTAACGGTGAAGCAAAAGTCTGAGCTGGAGAAAATGAAGCTAGAAGCAGAGGAGGAAGAAGATAATTATGTTTTGACTGGAAAGGAGGATTCAGATGGGGGAAATCCAGTGAGTAATAGGATTAGAGGGACAACTGAAACTGTCAATATATATGATAAACTGTTTCCTCATTAGTATAAAAAAGCATGGATGGATAGATATTTCTGCAGCCATCTGATAAGCTGTGCTTGCTGATTTAATTGGTTCCTAACACCTGAGCTGCCATGTTAAATCCATTGCTCACACAGGGCCCAACCCCACAGCCACTGAATCCAATGAGATTTTTGCCACAGACTTCAATGGGAGCTGAATTGGGTTCAGAGGAAGCATTAGAAATTTCGGCAAGATTAGATCCTGTGCTGACTCCTATGCTTTGAATGCACAGTTTGAAAGGTTTGGATCAATACTGGAAGTGTAGTGTACAGGCTTAAACCTGGAGTCTCAGCATGAGCCAGGTTGAAAACTTCTCAGAAATATCTATGCCGTGGGCACAGAGACTGAGCTGAACTGTCCTGTACCCTGAATTCTGACCTAGAGGTGCCAACTGTAAAGGTGAGAAAGTTCTGGTTTCCTCATCAAACTTTCTTGATGGTAAGGGATACAGCAAGTCACCAAGAAGGGCCTGTACCCTCTTCCGGCCAATAAATGAAAGGAGCTCTAAGTTCCTAAAAAGCCAAATTTAACAACCAGAAGCGCAAAGACAGCATTGGGTTTGTAACAAGTGTAGACATCTGTCCAAAAAATGTGCCAAGAATTCAACTAATAAGCAAAACACATGACTAAAAGAAACAAGGCAGTGTTGTTTCATCAGGGACACTGTATGGTACTGTTCAGTGCAATTCAGAAGAGCACATACTCAGTGACTGTGACTGACATAGTGAAACAGGACTGACAGAAGTCCCTGACTTGAGACCTGAAAGAATATTTCAAGAGCAATATTTTCCAGGCAAATTTGTCCAGGCTAATGCTATATCACAGGCCCATCTGTAACAGTCCCTGTGGCAAAATTTGTTAGACTGGAATTGGGTTAGGGAAATATGAGGTAACCATTATTCAAGACTTACCACTGACAGGCAATTTTATTTTCTCTCTAGCATCATAAATGTATATGACATTTTTAGATAGCTAATGTTAGTCAAACAAGGAACAGAATCGATTCCTGTTATGGTCTAAAGGCACAAGCAAGGACAATACAGGACAAAATAAACACAGGAGAGGCTAGTGGAGTTCTAAGGAATAACTTTGACACTACAACCATTGTTTGTATCACATAGCAAAGTCAAATGAGGATACAGTAGGAAGAATGCCAACCTGCTGTTTCTTGCCAGCCTGCCCCAGTGTGCTAGGTCACTGCACACCACAGAAAGCCAGAACATTGCAATAATCAACCAAAGCCTTATTATTACCCAATGCCCTCAAGGCTTACAATTTCCATGACAAGCAGGAAGCCGATAGCAAGCTAATTTGTAGTAATTTGTAGCCGATAGTAAGCTAATGTTTGAGCTACTGAGGCTCTGGGAAGGCAATATAGTATGATATAGAGGGTACAAGGGATAGTGTAAAATTAAGGTGGGTCTGAATTTCAAAATTCAGATCGCACCAGTCTCTAACTGTATGCTATGGGTTTCTCAGTCTTCATTTTGTTTACCCATAGATCTTTGTTCCTTCTGCTAACTCTGAGGCATAACCAGGGGGAAAAAATCAGATGATTGCAATTTATTTTCCCAAACATGACGGAGCAACCACATACTTTCAGCATAAAGTGTATTTTACGTCTCCCTACTCTATCCCACAGGGGAGTTGAAATGGTCAATTTGTTATTGCTTGTAAAGTACTTTGAGATCCTCAGATTAAAGGCATGAAGAATGCAATGTATTATTGGGCTAAATCCTGCAGTCCACACTCAGGGCTAAATCCTTTTTGCTGAGTTAAGCCATGGTAGCTGGGCTTGGTCCTGGGGCCTCCTCCTCTGACACAAGTTGGGAGTCTTGTGTAACCACAGAAGAGAAAGTAGGATTTGTTCCTCAATTCTTGCTCAGGTAAAACTCACTGAAGTCAGTAAACAACTCCATGACTCATTCTGCTTCTAATAAAGTCTGAAAATTTTGCCAGCATCAGATGGAGCTGCCTGATATTGCACCATCTGAAGTTAATGGACGGACTCATGGGCTCATATCCTTGAAGGTAATTAAGCACCTAACTTCTATTGAGTTCAGTGGGAGTTAGGAAGATAAATACCTTTGAGGATCTGAGCCTCAGTGACTTCAGTAGGACTGGAATGTGCCCTGAGAAGTGCACAGTTTGGCCCTTTATGATTATTTATATTGCACTGTGATTAAAAAAAAATATAGTCCTGCTCACTGACATACCTCTCAGCTGTACCTTCTTTTGAAGGACATGGCTCATTTTAGTCTCAAAGTCAGCTACTTTCCCCACAAATCTAGTGTCCCCTTTTATTGTAGATCAGAAATACAGGATAATGAAACTGACATTACAGAGTTATTCACACTAAAGGAAGGAATACCACAGTATTACAGGCTTCCTGTTTAGAATTGTGGGTCCCTCTCATTTTGTGTCTTTGAACCAGATTGAGAGGTATGCTATATGCACTCTGTCCCCTGCCCTCTCTAATGTTAACTAAATACCCATGCAGATAGCTCACTTTGAACATCAAAGAGTATATTTTGCATAAATTGTGCTTCTAATTATAAATATAATATTTGTTTAGTTAAATAATAGTTAAAAATAGCATTTGTTTAGTTAAACATATCAGACATGTAAATGATTTCTCCCCTGACAGCTGCATCTAGATTATTCATATATTCTAATAATAGTTAATTTAGCTTTTCAAGCCAAAAAGTGTCATTCCTATAAGCAATAATGTTGTTGGCCAGTGTACTAGTGCCAGGTCTTGCTCTCACTGAAGTCATGGTAGTTTAGCCATTGATTTGACTACAAGCAGGATTGGAACTTTAGTCTCACTTTCACATTAGTATATGAAGGGATCTAAAATATTTTTCCATGTCACAGAATGCAGCCAGTTATAAAACTGTGTGCAGGAACTATTCTTTGCATGGGGGTTAAAATTACTTTGAAAAAGCATTTATTTTAAAATAAGACAAAATAACACTAAATCAATGTAGTACAAAATAAATATTATGCACCAGTATAAAAAAAAGGGGAAAAATACAACATCTAACCACTATAGTAGTGGGCCTTTCACTTCATTTTGTTTTTCTACTTGCCCAATTCAACATCCAATAAATGGACCTAGTATTCAACCATTACATTATTGAATTAAAATTATATTTACAAATTATCACACCAGCTTTAATCATTACAAGTAAAAATACAAAACATAATACAGCATGAATTGCTAAAAGAAAAACTAATTATAGATCACTGGTGAAGATGATCATATGGTTACAATATGGGACTGAAAGTTCTGGACTCTAACTAGATCTGCCACAAATTTTTTACATGACCTTGGTCAAGTTACTTAACCTTTCTAGGCCTCAATCTCCCCATCTGTAAAATGGGAATAATACTTCCATACCTCATAGGGTTATTGTGAGATTAATTAATGGTTGTTACACTTCGAGATCCACAGATAGAAAAGTGATATAAAAATGTGACTGATTATGTATTTAGATTACTTCTGGGTTGTGTGTAGGTTGAACAATGAGATTGTGGCTATACTGGGTCCCAGGCCTGCTGTGATATCTCTCATCTTTGGGACAGGAATAGAGAGGATTGCCAAGAAAGAGTACTGAAAAGGATCCCCATGCACAGTCATAGCATCTGAGAGGGACAATTGTTCTTTTGTTTTGTGTATGGTCTGCAGCCTTCTCAGGAATTTTGCCCAGGTTATATTATTTGTACAGGATTAGATCAGATCCTTGAATAGTATTTTTGAATTCTTTAAGCATGGCATGTATTTAACTGTAAGTAGGATAGTAAAATTGTGTTATACAAAGTGGTATCCCATGTGTGTCTACCTTCATGAATAACTGCTAACATTTACATAAATATACAAACAACTGACTTCCGTGGAACTCATCATCTCAGTAACATTTGGGATGCTTTAAATAATAGCCAACCCCTCCACTTAATTTCTCCTAAATAGCCACTTATTTGAATCTTGATTTTTAAATCTTTACAATCACTCCGATATAGGGTTGCCAGGTGTCCAGTTTTCTACCAGAAAGTCCAGTCGAAAGGGGGAACCTGACAGCGTCTGGTTGCATATACTGACCGGACACCAAAAGTCAGGTTACTGCAGGCAGGGAGGTGCCGGGTCATCAACCCACACTAGCCCCTGCTCAGCCAGGGCCGTCCCCTACCTGCATCTCCTGGGCAGGCAGGCTCTGCTTCGGGGGCTGCAGGTGCCATCCCAGCCCCGGAGCAGGAGGAGCCCTGCTGGTGAGGGTGGCATGTGGAGAGGATTGAGTGACTAGTAAGGGGGAGGGGGGAGAGCAGCGAGCAGGGGGCAGGGCCTGGGGAGAAGAAGCAGATCAGGGGGTCCAGTTTAAAAAAAATTAAAAACAAAATCAGAAAAGTTGGAAGCCCTCCTCAGGTAATTAAACTAAAAAATTCCCCACTTAGTTCATTGAAAAGTGTTAAAATCAGTGCAAGCCCCAGGGTGACCAGACAGCAAATGTGAAAAATTGGGACAGGGGTGGGAGGTAATAGGAGCCTATATAAGAAAAAGACCCAAAAATCGGGACAGTCCCTATAAAATCGAGACATCTGGTCACCCTAGCAAGCCCTAATGTAGGCAAGGCTTTGGCAGCTGTAATCATTTCTGCCACTGTGTTTAACTAAAACAGTAATAATGGTTCTCCCTGCTGGAACCTTTGTCTACAATAGGGCTCCCACTAGTTTTAATACTGGCTCATCTGGGGATTCAGTTGGGGATTCCCTCACTGCCTTACTTTCCATTACGTAAACACTGTTTGTTACATTGGTATCAATCCTAGTAGCATCTATGATGAACCACAAATCCAACTGATATTTAATTACAGTACTTCTACCTAGCTAACAGCTTGCCAATTCAGCTAATCAATCACAGAGCAAACTCAGACCTTGGGGGAATACCTTTGTCAAATAAATTATCATAGACTACATTTCTTCTTGCCTGGAGATGGAGTGTTCTCTCCAGTTCTGCCTAGAAACCTGCCTGTAATGGATTACAACAGGCCCACACGACTACGGTAAAGGTTCAGTTTCCTGGGCCTCTCTTCCCTTCATTCTTTGTGTCACCAGCATTCATAATGATTTTTAACATGAGTCTAGGTATAGCTGGGATGGCTTTGATTTCTTTTCACATTTCCAATGACCTGTCATAGGGTATCTTTATTTTCCATCAGATCTGTTTTGAAATGTATTTTTTTGAAGACAGTTAAGTAAATTTTTCATAACCTGTCCTGTGTTCAAAACTTTCATAAAAATATCATTCATAATTGATCATAAGCTTTGATGTAGAAGCTTTCATTTTGTCTTTTCTTCTTTGGTTTATACTCAGCAGGCAAACCAGCTGGTAATGTCTAACATTGCTAGTCTGCTTTATATTCCACTGTTTCAATATTTCATCAGCACATCTTTGTACACAGGTATTGTAATCCTACAATAAATATAATTTTCAAGAGTTCTTCCTTACACAAACGTTTCAAAATACAGGCTATGGGACTGGTTTTATGAGAGAAATCTGGCTGCATTAGGCAGCCAGTCCACCAGTCTCTGTGTGGGCAGAGGAGATGGACATTATTGTACAAAGTGGCCCATAGAATGAAAAAACTGTATGCAGGTGTTTGTAATCTTGTTTTTTTTTTTCTTCCAATTTTCAATGCACTATGTATCAATCTATAAGGTCCAGCCCTGAAAAGTAGAAGCAGCCTTAGCTTCCATTGACTTTGATAGCCACTGAGCACTATGCAGGAGCAGGGCTGCACCTAATTTCCATCCAGTTCTGCCCTGCTTACTCAGGAAAAACTTCCCTTGAAATCAGTTGTGTGCCTACCCTAACTGGTGCAAATTGGGTGACTAAAAACATAAAAGGCTACGTAGTACCAACCATTTTCACATGAAAATCATCCGGTTTGTGCATGCAATCCTGGTGACTGCGTGGGCAGAGATAAGCACTGTTGTTCACGTAGAACTTAATCTTCCTGTTTAGAAAACTTGGCCCAGCAAGCTTTTACATTTGTGTGATACCTGGTTCAAATCCTCTAGTATTAAGTACTGCAAATCCTGACACTTGCAAAGTCAATGGGTGTTGGGGCCTTGATCACAATGGGGATTTTGCCCCTGTATAGCTACATTGATGTAGCTGCGCCAGGATAGACTCCAACTATAGATGGGTTGCATAGATGTAAGAAGTGATGACTTGCACATCCATTTCAAACCAGGTGGGCCACGTCAGTGCAAGTCACTCTTTCAATCAGTATCCAGCCCTCGTGCAGACAAGCTGGACTGGTGTAAATTTACATAGGGTTAGAGGGTAAAATTTTCAGAAGTGCCTAAATGACATGGAAGCCCAAGTCTCACTGGAAATAAATTGGAATTAAGCTCCTAAGACACCAAAATGGGTTTGAAAATTGTACCCAAAATTAAAACCCAGTGTAGAGGTGGCTTCAGTAAGCAGTGCAGGATTTGATTGAAAGCTAGTACAGAACATACAGCAGTATAAGATCAAAGAAAGTGAACTCTGAAGAAAGACTTCATTTTCTTCTGTCCTCAGTTCCCTTTTTAATGCTCCCCCTAATTACACTTCACAGACACAGCAAGGCTTCAGAGCATGTGCACCTCTTTACTGGATGTGTATGTATAAATACAAAGTGCACTATACACACACTTACCAATTTGCTGGTAGAAACGCTGACAGGCAGAGGACTAGGGAGTTGATTAACTACATATAAAGGTTTAATGGAACAGAGGGACTGGCAGAGCACAGGTATTTATAGGCACACGGAATTAAGAATCTGTAGCATGCAGAGTCTCCCTATGGCAGCTTTGTTGCCTATGATCTCTCTAATAGTGTCAATGTTTCTGTGATGTTGCATCCCATAATGCTTTATGGAAATATGCTTATGAATGTATATATATGACATAATTGGAACATATTTTATGCTACATATGCCATGTAACATATCTCTGAAAAGGTTATGATTTACTGAATATATTCATCCTATTTGTATGCATGTGTCATTTTTGTACTCCAAGTTATGAATATTGGCTGTATACTTGTTTAATTTTAAATAGCCTCAGTGAAGCAGTTGGTCAGCTTCCTGAGAAAAGACTATTCTCAGTAAGTGCCCAATCAAGAAGCCTTTAAGCCAACAATGAACTTGGAGATGCCAATCCACATCTGAGCTTTCTCAGGAATGTGGCTTGGCTGGTAAGGAACTCAGTCATGCATGGACATGTGACTTGCACAGGTGACTCCAAAACTCCATTTTGTAGCTGGATTCTACACAGGGGGAGGGAGGGGTGTCCACCCACAAGAGAAAGTCTATTTAAACCCCTGGGAGACCCCTCCATTTTGTCTTCAGCTGGCTCCAGAGATAGCCTCTGCACCTCCAAAGGATACCTGAAAGAAACTGGAACAAAGAACAGTAACCATGGGGATGAGTGATTGCTGGACCCAGACTAGAAGCAGACTAGTCTGTAAAAGGAAACTTACTGGAACACCTGAGTGTGAGGTTTTATCTGTATTCTCTTTTCTTACTGTATTAGGCATAGAGCTGTGTGTTTTATTTTATTTTGCTTGGTAATTCACTTTGTTCTGTCTGCTACTACTTGGAACCACTTAAATCAATCTATTCTGTATTAAAAAAATCACTTTTTACTTATTATTTAACCCAGAGTATGTATTAATACCTGGGCAGGGGGCAAACAGCTGTGCATATCTCTCTATCAGTGTTATAGAGGGAGAACAATTTATGAATTTACCCTGTATAAGCTTTATACAGTGTAAAACAGATTTATTTGGAGTTTGGACCCCATTGAGAATTGGGCATCTGAGTGCTAAAGACAGGAACACTTCTTAAGCTGCTTGCAGTTAAGCTTGCAGTTTGTGGGATGTGGTTCAGACCTGGGTCTGTGTTTGTGACCAGCAAGCATATCTGGCACAACCAGGAGGGTTCTGGAGTCCCAAGCTGGTGAGGAAGGCAGGGGCAGAAGTAGTCGTGGCACATCAGTTGGCAGCCCCAAAGGGGTTTCTGTGATCCAACCTGTCACAGTTTCCATTAGTTCTTTGTTGACTAATCAGCCACTTTCAGTCTCAGGGCTTGGCTACACTTGCGAGTTACAGCACAATAAAGGAGCTCTGGGTGCACTAGGTCACTACCCGTCCACACTGGCAAGGCACATAGAGTGCTCTGACTCCACGGCTACAGCGCTGCTGGTACTCCACCTCGGCAAGTGGAATAACGTTTGCTGCGCCCTCACTGGAGCGCTGCAGCGCCAGTGTGAACGAGGTGTTGCTTTACTGCGCTCTGATCCGCCTCCAGAAACGTCCCATAATCCCCTTAAGTCAAGTGGCCACTCTTGTCATTGTTTGGAATCGGCTGTAGGAATGCAGAAATGCCCTTTGAAAGCTCCCTTTCTGATAGCTGGCTGCTTATGTGCTCCGAGACAAAGCAACCATTCGTGTGGAATGCTGTGTGTGAGAGAGAGAGAGGTGGGGGGGAGGAGCAATGGGGGGTCTGCTGCTGTCCCAACTTACAAGACAGCATGCTGACATGCTCTTAGCCCCCCAAAACCCCACTCTCTCTCCCCCCCACATACACACAACACACTCCCTGTCACACTTCACCCACCCACCCACCCCATTTGAAAAGCACGTTGCAGCCACTTGCATGCTGGGATAGCTGCCCATAATGCACCGCTCCCAACGCCACTGCAAGTGCCGCAAATATGGCCATGCCAGTGCACTTAAAGCTGTCATTGTGGTCAGACTGCAGCGCTTTCCCTACTGCGCTCTACAAAGGCTGGTTTAACTCAAAGCGCTCTACACCTGCAAGTGTAGCCATGCCCTCAGTTTCCTAAATAGGAGCCATTTTGCTGCCATTCTGGTAAAAGAGATCCACACTATTACTGAAGGTTTAAACCTGCCAAATCAAATTTTCCTAACTCACAAGGAGTTGGGATGAGAGTCACTAAAGTTGTCACAGAGAGGTGCCCACGTCCCTCCCTATGCTAGCAAATCTCTTTATGCCCTGGAAGCATTTACCCTTGCAGAGGCCAGGCAGTGTTTCTACTGCTGCACTCCCTGCTCCTTCTAGCAGTAGGGAGCTGCATGAATTCCCACTAGGATCTCTATAGTTGAGTGCTCCAGAGAGAAGGCATTCAATAAACACTCTTCTGGTCAGCCTAGCCAGGCCATCATTCCAGTCAGAGGTGCACTGGTGGCCTCCCACCTCCCCCACCAAAGCATGTGGCAGCTACCTTGCTCCACTGCAACCTGGCCCTCTGCCAGACAGAAAAGGTGATCTTATGGTTAAAGCACTGACCTGGGACTTGGGAGATTGGGAGTCAATTTCTAGCTCTGTTACAGACTTCCTGCATGACACTGTGCAAGTAACAATGTGCCTCAGGCCAGGCCTACACCTAAATCTTAGGTCAGCCTAGCCACCAGCCCTGGGCCCCCAGCTCAGCCTCTGTCATAAGGTAGACACTTGTTTCGTGTCCACAGCGAGACATGTATGGGAAGGCGCCCATCCATCCTCTTTGCTACACCCCATTTTCCCAGATAAAGGTGCATCCATAACCTAAGTCCAAGACCTTCTACTGGCACTCCTCCCAGTCTGACTGGTTCCAGGTATGGCTCTGCCCCAGCATCATTCAGAGTAAACCCCAGACCCCCAGCCTGGCTGTAACAGCAGCCCAGGTAATCACACTAAATTATTGGGCACTCACCCAATATGCCCAGGCTTGCTGCATCTGATATGGAACACTGGACTTCCCAGTTTCCCTGGCTGTCCCAGAAGCGCTTCCACTATAGTTGGGACTGAACAGCACTCTGGTAGTTCCCATGCAACCCTGTTTTCAGCTATTGAGGTTCTTCTTCCATTGAGAGCCTCTTGGTGACTCCCCAGACCAGGTTATCCTCTTGTCTGGTCTCCCCAGGGGGCCACCACTAGTCTGTCACACTGTTCAGGCTGCTCATGCTCAGCTACTTCAGCCTTAAAGAAGGCTTCTGACCATTTGACTGGCTCCCCCATTAAGGCAGCTCTGGGCTCCCCTGGAAAGGACCTTCATGATTTTCCCTGTGGAACTAGTAGTCTCTGGGCATAACCCTCACGTAGTGAGGTCCTATAATCTGAGCCACAGTCCACAGTCATGCCCCCTGTGGGAATGGTTTGATCTGAAACAGCACCAGTACACCTCCAGAGTCAGTCCCAGTCTATCCACAATGGCAGCCTTCACCACAGGACAGGAGGCCACCTGCTTTTCACTTACTGTTCAATCAGCTGCCTGTGCCTCACCTGTCAAACGATGCCATACATAGGCAGGCAACTCATCCGGTATTAAACTGTACAGTCTTGTTGCTCAGGTTTGTCCCAAGTGTCGTACTCAGACAAAACCAGATGTAGTATTGTCCAGTATTGGGTGGGGGGTGCCGTTTTGAAGAGTGCACTGCTCTGCCCTGTGACATTACCCAGAATACGATCTGGATTCTTGAACAGTTGTGTCCCCTCAGTTCCCCCACCTGGGGTGCCGTTTACCCTGCTTTGCTATGAGAGCTTTCACTCCTCATCTGCTCACACACAGCCTCCAGCATGTAAGTCACCCCCAGTTGTACTGTATGAGTGCTATGGCCCGCCACTGATGAATTACACTGCAGAGCAATACCAGCAAGTTCCCAGTCCCAGGGTTTCCTCCAGAAATGTACGTCTTCCACTGCCCAAGCTAAGCCTGCCTTAGCCCTGTAGTGCCACGGGGGGTGGCCATCCTGCAGGCAGGATCCAAAGCCCTGATGGGCCGGATCCGGCCTGCGGGTTGTAGTTTGCCTACCCCTGCCTTAGGTGATATTTCCAGCTTACAAGCTAATCATATCAGCAATGCAAAAGCCATCACAGACTCTCATAAGCACTGTTAACTGCTACAGAAGTTTCAGAGTCCAGGATAAATTGCCCTCTCTCACAAACCAAATCCAGTGAATGACTGGATCCTCTGAGAACACTGGGGGTGGAGTGGGGGGTGGAAATCTTAGGAGGAGGCATGGGAGGAAGTTAATAGAGAAAATCATCCAGAAATAAATGTGGGAGATTCACTATGATTAATCCACTACAACATGAAGCATCATATCATTAGCAAAACATAAAACTGCTTGATGGAATCATAATCTGGGTATCCAAAGAAACCAGGCTCAAATAAATAACAACTATAGCATCACAGCGGCCAGAAACACTCCTACAGGAAATGGATGCTGACTAGAACTGAACATTGTGGAACTGTATCAAAGAACAAGTAAACTGACAAGTCAGGACAAGAGAACCCTGAAGTTAAGAGAAGACAGAAGGAAGAGTCTGGAGAGATATTGTATGGTCCTTGTTTCTGGCTCTTTATGGCTGGGGCTTGATTGTGTATGGAGACTGAACTACCCTTTTATCCTTACAAATGATTCTTTCATGTCAGGTTTGAAGCACATTGGCAGGGCAGTGTGGGGAAGCTTGCGCTGCTGCTTCTAGTGCTGTATGCATTCTGTACATGAAAGACTTTGGTCTCCAGGGTTATCAATCCAGTACTTTTTGCGGGACACTAAATTCCCTGGAAAAAGATAGCAAAATTGTTGGTTTGTTTTTTTTAAATGCGACATAGCTTAAGACATACATTTGCAAAAGTTAGGGCCAGAATCTGATCTCATTTTTGTTGGTATAAATCCAAATTAACTTCATTGACTTCAGTGGAGTTACTCCTGATTTACACCAACACAGCTGAGATTAGAGTCTGGCCTTCAGTCTTCTAGCAGTTAAAATGCAGCCTGGCCTGTCCAAAAGGAATCAATTGAAATTCAAACTGGAGGGGTTTATGCCATGCTACAAATAGAAAAGCCAAACAAAACAAACATCAGAACATTTGAGAGTCAGCAGAATCCTAATGAGAATCTTCCTTTATTAATTCAAGTTTCTTTTAACCCCCTCTTCTTCCAATCTTATTCCCTCTGCAGCCAAGACCATTTAGTATGGATGACAGGTAGACAGTGGAGTGGGAGCACAGGAGACTTTAGTTCTTCCTCTTAGTTGTAGCCAGACAGTGGCAAGCTTCCTATCCTGACATTTGCCCATTCTATAATAACAGCATTGTTATGGTAGATCCTGAGCCATGTATGGTGGGTGGGAGGTGCGTGGCGGTGGGGGTGGGGAAATAAAGTATATTCCTATCCCAAACTTCTAGTCGCTCTTAAAATCCTTCTATTTTTCCTGTTTAACCAATATTTCAATGTAGTCCAGATCAAACTAAATCTGGATTACTGCACTGCTCTGTACCTCTGGAGACCTGTATTTAAATCTCAGTCAAACTGCAAGAGATACTTTGGAAAACAAGTATCTTTGGAAAAGAGAATAATTAAAGAAAAAAATCTACCTCATTATTTCCTCCAACGCAGACCAATAGGCTGTGGCATTCCAGGGTGCAATCCAGGCCGGTGAGGGGCTGTCTCACACCTGCCCTGCAACCTTGTGTGTGTTACAGTTAGGGCTGTCAAGCAATGAAAAAAATTAAAAGCAATTAATCGCACTGTTAAACAATAAAAGAATATCATTTATTTAAATATTTTCAGATGTTTTCTACATTTTCAAACATATTGATTTAAATTACAACACAGAATACAAAGTGTACAGTGATCTTTTTATATTTAGAAGTATTTGCATTGTAAAAAAGAAAAGAAATAGTAGTTTTTAATTCACCTAATACAAGTAAAAGTTGAACTTACAAATGTAGAATTATGAACAAAAAAAACTGCATTCAAAAATAAAACAATGTAAAATTTTAGCGCCTGCAAGTCCACTCAGTCCTACTTCTTGTTCAGCCAATCGCTCAGACAAACAAGTTTGTTTACATTTTCAGGAGATAATGCTGCCCGCTTCTTGTTTACAATGTCACCTGAAAGTGAGAACAGGCATTCTCATGGCACTATTGTAGCCAACGTTGCAAGATATTTACGTGCCAGATACGCTAAAGATTCATATGTCCCTTCATGCTTCAACCACCATTCCAGAGGATATGCGTCCATGCTGATGACAGGTTCTGCTTGATAACAATTGAAAGCAGTGAGGACCCACGCTTGCTCATTTTCATTATCTGAGTCAGATGCCACCAGCAGAAGGATGATTTTCTTTTTTGGTGGTTCAGGTTCTGTAGTTTCCATATTGGAGTGTTGCTCTTTTAAGACTTCTGAAAGCATGCTCCACACCTCGTCCCTCTCAGATTTTGAAAGGCACTTCAGATTCTTAAATCTTGGGTCGAGTGTTGTAGCTATCTTTAGAAATCTCACATTGGTTCCTTCTTCACATTTTGTCAAATCTGCAGTGAAAGTGTTCTTAAAATGAACAACATGTGCTAGGTCATCATCCGAGACTGCTATAACATGAAATATATGACAGAATGCAAGTAAAACAGAGCAGGGGACATACAATTCTCCCCCAAGGAATTCAGTCATAAATTTAACTAATGCATTTTTTTTTAACGAGCGTCATCAGCATGGAAGCATGTCCTCTAGAATGGAGGCTGAAGCATGAAGGGGCATACGAATGTTTAGCATATCTGGCACATACATACTTTGCAATGCTGGCTACAAAAGTGCCATGCAAAGAGACAAAGAGATTGCACTACAGTACTTGTATGAGGTGAATTGAAAAATACTATTTCATTTATTTTTTACAGTGAAAATATTTGTAATAAAAATATTATACACTTTGATTTCAATTACAACACAGAATGCAATATATATGAAAATGTAGAAAAACATCCAAGATATTTAATACATTTCAATTGGTATTTTATTGTTTAACTGTGAGATTAAAACTGCGATTAATTGCAATTACTTTTTTTAATCACGTTTAATTTTTTTGAGTTAATCATGTGAATTTACTGCGATTAATTGAAAGCCCTAGTTACGATGCTTTGCTGCTGCAGCTGTCACCTGGGCTGCTCAGACAGCCTTTCAGCATGCAAGTCATACCCTGGGTATCTGTGTATAACTGCAGCCTGCCAGCCACACTTAGGTTACACTCTGGCTTTTAACAGCCTGGGTTACTTCTGCAGGGTGACCCCAACACACTCCCTGTCCCAGACACCCAGAAGTATGTTCTGTACTGTGCAGCCCTCTCCTGAACAGTCCAAGGATATTAGGTCCATTATCTCATTAAGGGAACAATACCCAACACAGTACCCAATACCCAATACCCAAGGTAAAGTCCTTACCACATTCTTCTAACACCATTAGTGACCAAAAACTTTTCAGGTCAGGCCCCCTCCCCCCAAAGTCTAATGGCTGTTTCCTTTGTCTTCTGAGGTGCAAAGAGGGAGATTGACAGAGAAAGAGATAACTTGGGATGTTTGCCCCTCACTTTTATAGCTCAGTCCCCCCAAAGTTCTTTTCAGTTGAGAGCAAGGAGATATTAAGTCTGGTGAGGAAAGATGCTTCATGCTATTTTCTTTCACCTGTGTGCGCTGAGATGCAGATTCTTTGTCTTTTCTCTCTTCCTGTCTGAGGACTCTGTTTACAGCTTATATAGAAATTGAGGTAGCCACACATCCCTTTGTTTAAGACCTGCTTGACTAGTTGTGTGTAATCGGGGCTATGTGAGTTTGAACAGGCTCCTTTAACATTTCCTGGGGGGATTTAAATGATACCTCACGAGTCACATTTTATACAAAGATTACTAGAATAATGTGCAGGGTGTGAATACAGGAGTGCATTCAGTTACACAGGGCCCACTATTCTGACATTTTTGGATGTCAATGCATTGTCAGTTCCACCCACAGAATGACTGGTCCATGACTGGTATACAGATACCATTAGTGCCTAGGTATTTATTGATTCCCATAACCATAGTGTCTGAGATTGTACCTTCTATACTCTTTCAAGCCATGCACTACCCCTCAGTGAGACTACTCTGACTTTGTCCACATAGGGAAAATGAGGTGTGTACATGTTAATTAGCACCTTTAAAAAATATTTCTTATCACACAGCACAGGCAGAAACATTTTGGTTTTGAAATGTGTTGGCTAGTTGTGTATTCCTCATGAGTAATACACACATTATTAAACATCACTGTCTGTCAGAAATTATGACTTGTCTGCAGACTAATTTCAGACATCCTCTGGGCAGGCATCTTGAGAGGAGGTTCACAGCAGTTCAGCTTATGTGTCAGAGGTTGGGAGGTGCACACAGTATCTGAGCATTTAGGCTCTATAGCAGAAGTTCTCAAACTGTGGTCCATGAGCTCCATTCAGGTGGTCCGCAGATAGTTCCCTCTTAGAGGTGTGCCTGGGCGGCTGCACACAAGAGAATGAAGGGCCACCCACCTAATTAGTGGAGCCGCACAGGCATGGCTCCAAAAATTAGGTGCCTGGACCCTGGAGAAGACGCACATGTAAGGTGAGGTGGTGGCCTTGGGGGGAATAGAGGGGTAGGTGGGAGGGGCCAGTGGGGTGAGAAGAGGGGATGGGGGGAATTTGGGACATGCAGGGCTGTGGCAGCCAGAGAAAGAGGCGACTTTCCCCAGCTCCAGGGCTGTGGCTGCTGGGGAGAGACCCCCCAGCCCTCCTAGCCCCAGCTCGGGGGCTGACGTGGGGCGGGAGAGAAGGAGAGACCCCCCTCCTTCCCAGCCCCGCTCCGGGGCTGCCACGGTGGGGGAGAGAGGGCGATAATTTCTATCACATTAGAAAGGTAAGACTACTGATATTGAAATATGAGTAGTGTGCTTTTATTTGTAGAACAAAAAAACGTTAATTATTGTTATTTTTAATATAGAGCTTGTATCCAAAGCACTTTACAATAGTTAGCTAACAATACAAACAACATTTGGAAAGATCGTTAAGTGGTCTGCTGAGATCCTCATCAATTTTCAAGTGGTCCGTGAAAAAAAAAGTTTGAAAACCACTGCTCTATAGCATGGAAGTACCCTAACATACTGTCTTCCCCACTGTAAACTGAAGGGCTGATAGTCTGTTAACTTGGTCTTGATGAACACTGCCTTCACCAAGATGAAATTCCACCCTCAAAGCTGACCCTGTGGGCCCTGATCCAAATCTCACTGAAATGAACTGGACTCGTTCCACTAACTTTAGTCAGACACTAAGCAAGTCCCTGTCATATGGCTTGTTCAGTATGCTATTAGGAAAGATGAATTGTTGTGACAAAACTCATTTGTAATCAGAAGTGTGGGAAAGCAAATACAATGTACAATGGAAGCGACTGAACACTGATCTTTTTTGACATTTAAATATAAAGGCCATGTTCTGTCCTCTAATGCTCACACAGATATCCCTGCAGGGGTACATTAACATGCTTACTGCCATGAGACACATCTCCCTTCTAAAGATCTAGTGTACATATTCAAGAGTTTCAGAGTAACAGCCGTGTTAGTCTGTATTCGCAAAAAGAAAAGGAGTACTTGTGGCACCTTAGAGACTAACCAATTTATTTGAGCATGAGCTTTCGTGAGCTACAGCTCACTTCATCGGATGCATACCGTGGAAACTGCAGCAGACTTTATATATACACAGAGATCATATTCTCTGTGTATATATAAAGTCTGCTGCAGTTTCCACGGTATGCATCCGATGAAGTGAGCTGTAGCTCACGAAAGCTCATGCTCAAATAAATTGGTTAGTCTCTAAGGTGCCACAAGTACTCCTTTTCTTATATTCAAGAGTGTTTATAGTTTTGGGTCCAGGTCCTTTTAAGAAATCTCAGACTGGTCATCAAAAGTCATTAGTCACTTTTGAAAATCTAAGGGCTTGTCTATATTGGCACTTTACAGCGCTGCAAACTTCTTGCTCGGGGGTGTGAAAAAAACACACCCCTGAGAACTGCAAGTTTCAGCGCTGTAACATGCCAGTGTAGACAGTGCACCAGTGCTGGGAGCTGCGCCCCTCATGCAGGTGGTTTTTTTTAGAGTGTGCCAGTGAAGAGCTAAGCCCTAAGCCACTGCATTTGAGCTTTACTAATATGTTCCATTCACTTTTTCATTTCCTTTAATAACAACCACCCCCAAACCTCTTTTCATTTGCTTTTCATATTTTTCTTCACTCTCAAAAGTGAATTAATTCATCTAAGTCTGTCAGCCCACAGACACACTTTAAAAATAGCAATGGCCTGGGTTTGACTTGCCCACAACATCTTACTCGTAATGTTTGAAGTAACACTTCTATCTATTTTTGGACCATTTTTGTAATTTGGGTCTAAACATAGCTGCCGCCCTCTAATTACAGCCTACGTAGGATGTATGTTTTGTACACAAAGTCATCCGTTTCTCTTTTCTTTGTTATCCACTCCACCCACACACACACTCACCACAGATGAATGACAAATGTAAAGCAGAACCTCTGTGCTTGGTTAGTGGCACTAGAAAGAGGAAGTTCAGTCAGACATGTTAACTTTTGGTTAGTGGCTTCAGTTTGGTAGTGGTGGGACAATACTGTTGCCCCTTTTTCACCTGAGCAGCTAGTCAAAGTTTGGGACCCTGCGGATTTTCTACTCCCAAGTAGACTTTGGGACTAGAATCTGGTATCTTATTGGATGTATTGGATTTGCCAGTGAAACTTTTGTTGGTAAAATTCTGTGAGTCGGCGTGTGAAAAAAACACCCCCCTGACTAACATAAGTTTCACCAGCAACAGTGCTGGTGTGGATAGCACTATGTCAACAGGAGAGGCTCTCCTGCTGACATAGATAATGCCGGCCACCCATTGAGGGTGGTTTAATTATGCCAGCAGGAGAGCTCTCTCCTGCTGGCAAACAGCAGCTACGCGGGAGGCGTTTTTTACCACTACAGCTGTGCTGCTGTAAGGTCCGTAGTGTAGACATAGCCAAAGGTGGAGGGATTCTGATTAACTGATCCTGACAGTTACATTAACTGAAGAGTTAGTTCACACCCTTCAATCTCAGCAAGGTTTTAACTCTACCCATAAAAAGGTTTCAAAGAGCTCCAAACAATACTTACAAGATTTGGGTCTGATTCTGGAAACGTGTGTGAATACCTTTACCCACATGAGTAATCACATTGAAGTCAATGGGACCGTGCATACAGGAATATACTGTCATATTGAATCAGATCAGAGTTCTTTAAAGTACTGTGTTTTGTTTCCAACAATGCCAGTATCATAATCTTCAGAGGAAGGTGCAAGAAACCCCGATGGAAAATTATGTTATAACCTGCTCATAGTAGATTTTTTTCTTCTTAATCCCATCATTAAAAGGTTGGTTTATGCCCTGAAGCCTCAGGGTTTGTATTCCTTTTAAAAATAATCCTATCTAGCGTTGCTGTGGATGTTCCCATTATCCATACACATCAAATCCTTTTATAAATTCTGCTATTAGCCTCAATGAGATCTTGTGGCTGTGAGTTAGCCATAGGCTAGTGTGCACTATGTAAAATGGTGTTTTCTTTAGTGTGTTTTGGTTTCACTAAATGTTCCCTTGACGTATTATGAGAAATGGGAAGTACCTTCTCTATTTGTTATTTTGAACACATCTGTCACTTCTCTCCTTATTCATCTCTTCTCTGAACAAAACAGTCCCCATCTTTATATTCTGTCCTCATGCCGTAATCTGACTCCATGTCTCATTTGCTTGTCTCTGTAACTCCCTTAATTTCTTCTTTACCCTTCTGAGACAGGGTGAACAGAACTGCACACAGTATTCCAGGTGAAGTCATACCATTGATTTTGGTATTACGTTTTCAATTTTTTTTGTCTGCTGCTGCACGTTCACTGGAGATTTTCCTTAAACTGACTACAGCTAATCTAGAACCCACTGAGGTGTATGAGTAGTTCAAATGATTCCTTCCAGTATGTTATTACCTTATATTCATCAAAGGATTTCATCTGCTGTCACACTGCCCATTCACCTAACTGGTTGGGGGTCTTCTGAAGCTCTCTACACTCCTCTGCAGTATTGACTAACCTAGAAGATTTTGTATCTTTTGTAAATTTTTGCCACCTCAGTTGTCACCTCCTTTTCCAGATAATTAATAAATGAAAGAGGGGAAAAGGGAGAAGAGAAGAGAGGGAATAGAACTACTATACAATAACAACAAAACATGGCTGCTGTACAGTTGGAAAAGTGAAACTAACTGAAGGCCCTGATCCTCTTGGTGAGCGGTGTTTGGTGCAATAATGCAGCAGGAGAGAAGCACAAAGGTGGCCTTAAACCACTTCTACGCTCCTCCTTTATGCTCCCCCAATCCTAAGTAGGGTTGCCAGGCATCCAGCTCCAGCTCTACTCTGCCTCAGCACTGATGCTGATGCTCTGCCTCCAGCTCCCCTGGCTGCTTTTTCTGGCCCCTCTGGCTCTGATTGCTGCAGCTCTCCTCCCTGCCCAGGTCTGCTCTCTGGGCTGCTTCTGTGGCTCTGCTCCCAGCACTGACCTGCTCCCTGGGCTGCTTCTCTGGTTCTCTCTGGCTGGCATGGCCCTGCTCCCCAACTCAGCTCAGGCCCCTGCTCTCTTCTTAGCTCGGTCCCACTCTGTCTGACCCAGGCAATTCCAGCTCACACAGAGGATGGAACGTCTCTGGCCTCCTGACTCCCTCATTGATCTGCCCTGTCAATCAGGCTGACCCGGAGCATTGGCCTCTCCCCAGTCCCCTTGGGGACTGTCCCCTTCCCCTTTCTTTTGGTACTGGGAACTAGTCAACCAAAAAACCCCACTGAATTTTAGTAAGGGGCCAACAGTCCCCTTACACTCAGATCCCCATTTTGTCACAGATATTTTTAGTAAAAGTCAGGGACAGGTTGTGACTTTCATGATTTTTTCTTTATTGCCCACTCCATGACTTTTACTAAAAATATCTATGACAAAATCTTAGTTTTGCTGATGAACCCAGGAAGCTGAATAGCACATACTACCTCCTCAGCTGCCCCGGAACCTGCATGGGGCATAATAAACCAAAAACTTCTCCTACCAAACCCGCAACCAGGCAACTGGCGGCCGCATCAATGCCAGGCACTGCCCATGACTAATCATTCACTGGAAATAGATGAGAAAACAGATTACCTGTCTCTGTCTTCAATTATGCTCCTGTGTAGTTCCAAGGAATTTCAAAGCAGGATGATGTGAGAGGTGATGCATCAGAGAGAAAATCATATCTCCATCATGTTGTTTGACAGTCACATGGTTTTTAGTCTGCCACAAGATTGATAGTTCATGTTTACACAGTTTCCATTTTAGGCAAGCAAGCTGGGATAAGGGGCTTATTTGCCAGCAGATCTTTTCTCCCTGTTTTCTCTAATATTCCCCACTCCAGTCCTAGGACTCCTGAGGAATTTGGCTTGCTATGAATATAACACTCAGTTAGAAGGATGGGAGAGCGAGCTTGGAACAGTTATACAGTCAGGGCTTAGCTAATGTTCACTCCTGACCCAGGGCATACACAGGGTAAATGACGCCAGATTTGCACCTACTACTAGAGTCTGCATTCTACCTGATGACAGATGCTCTAAATGTCAAGACCAACCTACTCCCAGCCAGTCCTCCCTGAGACTTGAGACATGATACTCTTGGATGGGGACTCAGACTGTTGGCGCTGCAAAATTATTATTCTGCTCAAAATTTTCAAAGATAGGCACCTCAGCTGTACCCCCCAAAATATGTACATCTAGAGTCAATGGTCTAGACACCGCACACAGGTTAAACAGCACTTTTATGGCACTCTGACTAGTACCCAGGACCTTTGCTTCCAAAACCACAGGTTTCTACTTCTTCAACTTAAGGCTGTACTATTCTGTAGACGTACTACTAGAGCTTGTGTCATCTAGAGACTGCAGCCTTTACACTGCAGGTAATATAGGCAAATATAGGCAAATAGCAGGTCTGCTATTCCAGAGGTCAGTGGTACATGTGCACTTAGTCACTAAACTAGTGTAAGCCCAAACAGCTAATTTTGCATGCAACTATATCTGGAGAAACAAAAATGGATAATTTTGTACCCAAGTACCCATTTCGCCCACACAAATCCGTACTGTGGTGTTCAGTAATCACTCCAAGGCGCTTGAAAGATCCTCTTTATTCATTGACCAGTTCCAACAGCTTCTCTATAACAGAACATAGGCTTCTGTAGTAGTCTGCCCCAAGTTCCCACCCTGGGAAGCTAAACCACTTAAAGATACAGTTCCCAATACCAGAATATTGTCTTATGGGATATCAGTTTCACTAGTTCTGAATGAATGCTGTGAACACAAACCGCCATAAAATGCTAAGTCCTCTGAAAACAAATCAGGGCCTAGGTATCTCAAACTGGGCACCCAAAATTAGTGGGAACAAGACAGTTTTAGCCTTAATCTGTGTGTCTTAGTTACCCAGCAATAAAATAGGGATAATAATACCACTTCACCTCATCAGGATGTTGTGAAAATAGATTCATTAGTGTGTATGAAACACTCATACTATGGTGAGAGCACCAAAGAAATACCCAGGTAGAAATAATTGTGTGTTCAGAGCAGGGTTTGGATGGTGTGTGTTAAATAAGAAATGTTTAATTCACTGAATAAGGCAGGAGTCCTGAGGGAAATTATGTGACCATGTAACTAAAGACTGTATCATAATGCATACGCACGGGGGTGTGGGTGGGGGGGAATTATAGTTGTACAGGAACCTTAATTCTGACATTTCCTAATCTGATTGCTTGACTTTGCCACTTTAATAGTCCTCTTTTAAACAGTTTTTTGTTGTTGTTGTTGTTTTTTTTTAAGACATTACAAAAAAACTCTTCAGGTCATCTTCATCATGAGGAAGCAAAAAGGACAAAAGCCCAATTTCTCTTCTTTTGCAGAATACTTTTAAATGGTCCTATGCTTGCAAAGACCCAAATAGGAGGCAAAGGCAGCAACTGGAAACTCAAGTATAACCAAACAAGAATCTCAAGGCAACAATACTTCATTGGAAGTGTTCATGTGTTAGACACAAATGCCATTCTGAACTGAATGAGAGCTAAAGGGACAGAACAGGAAATGTTGAAGGTTCACCCGCCCAGTTGCAATAATGTCAGATTGTTTTCTGTGTCACAGGAGGGAGCAGTTTCCACTGGGTTGACAGAAAAGACACCATAAAAGTCACTTTAACCATTCATGTCAATGCAGTGTTTGTCACACAGGTGCAGGCTGGTAGTTTGGACACAGGACCGGGAAGCAGCAATTCTTGGGTTTTAATTCAGCCTCTGATGCTGACTACTTTTTTGATTTCTGGTAAAGCTTCGAGCTTGATAACACTGCCCTGCAGTTCTGGCTGACAGGGTCTGAGTAGCAGTGTACACCAAAGTACTGAGCTCCAGCTCCCCCGTGTGGACGCCGTGGGCACAAACTAAGTGGTTTCTAGTCCATGTTAGTGCAATCCTCTTCAAGCAGGACTATGAAGAAAAGGAGTACTTGTGGCACCTTAGAGACTAACCAATTTATTTGAGCATAAGCTTTCGTGAGCTACAGCTCACTTCATCGGATGCATAAAAGTGGAAAATGCAGTGAGGATGCACACACAGACCATGAAAAAATGGGTGTTTATCACTTCAAAAGGTTTCCTCACGAAACCCATAAGCTCACGAAAGCTTATGCTCAAATAAATTGGTTAGTCTCTAAGGTGCCACAAGTACTCCTTTTCTTTTTGCGAATACAGACTAACACGGCTGCTACTCTGAAACCAAACAGGACTATGTTAATGCAAACTAGGAACCTCGTGCCTGCAGAGTCCAAAGTGGGCGGGGAAGGAAGCGGGGAGTTTACAGCTCAGCACTTACAACTACAGGGGTGTGGATAACAATGTGCACTAGACTCTGGGGTTGTGTACATATAGCCTTAGTCTGTCTTCACTGCCAAACAGTGTGTTTTTACTGCAGAATAATTAATGTGCATTAGCTATCCCATTGTAAAAACAGAGGAGTTTTACTGTGCAGTAAACTAGGCAAGGTCAATCCCAGGCCTTCTGACCTCACCTAGCTACCTCAGAGTACACACTACAGTGCTTTGTCTCCATTTAGCATTTCACAGCAAGATAACTATCATGTTTGTTAACTTGCTATTCAAAGGTGCTCCCCAACACCTTTTTAAGGAGTGAAGAAAAAAACAGACTCTGCCTATTCTCAGGTAAGGGTGTTGTGAGGATCAATTCATGTGAGCAAAGTGATATCTGCCCTGATTCAGCAAAGGGAGTTAGGTGTGTGCTTTGCTCAATCAGGGACTTGATGGTGAAGAAAAAAAAGGTGTGTGTGTGGGGTGGGGGGGGGGGCCTGCAGGTTTTTAACATGGTTTTTGAATAGGGGTGGGTGGCTTGATGTACTGGCGCATGTGTGGAGCTGGCAGCATTTGAGTATGGGCAATGGTTTTGTAGGAGGGTGAACTGATGGTATTGCATTTTTGTGTTGTAATTTTAAGTTATTGGCAGAGCACTTAGAGCTTGTGCTTTGTTTATTCTAAATCTAAAATATGACAGATATGCTGCTCATCATCAGTACAGACAGGCATTTTACAAAATCCAGTTACCACTATGAAACATTCTGGACATAGGTACTTCATATATCAACTGTGTCATTGCAAGAACGTTAGTATGCCAGAGTCTTTGGCCTTAAAGTGGCTGCAGACAGCCAGTGGAGAATTCCCTCTGTATAGGGACACTAGCCATTAGCATAATTCTCAAGGAAGCACCTCTGCTGCCTTATACAGCTGATGCCCTTCCAGTTTCAGCATAAAGGGAAAGAGAAGAGGCGGGTGTGTCAGGGCATTCTGGGGGCAGGGGACGGTGAGAGTGTAGTGGAACAGAGCTCTGCTATGCCTGATCTTTCTCTGGAGTAAGCAAGAGCTACTGCTGTGCAAAAACTGGGAAGCTCTAAGTCTGGAATCTGTAAACAGGTCCCTGCAGCCACCCGTATTCAATGCCTCCAAGCACAGCTCAGATGATTTGGAGAATTTTTATCCAGAAGATCAAACAAATTCAGGGCAGACAAATTCAGACTTCTCTTTGCTGCTTGTGCTTGATCCTCCAGACCTCAAAAGGTAATCCTGTTTTTTTAGAGTCCCTAGCACTCCATGCTGCACTATTTTAAAGTTAGCATTAAAAGTGTGATTTTGTTCCTGGCACTGCCACTGACTTGCTGTGTGACTTTGGACCACGGTACTACAAACCTCAGTTTTCACCTCGTTGAAATAGAAATAAAAATAATCTTGTTGTGTTGTAAGATTTGCTTCATGTTTGTACAGACCAATGGATGAAAGTCTAGATACACAGTTTTCACTTATCGAGTCTACCTATCAGTCTACCTAGATTATGGACAGGTAAACCAAGTAGAATACAAAGGACAAACCAGGTGGACCAAAACTTTGAAAATATTTGTGAATTCAAATTATTTCATAAAACAAAACCCATATTGTTTCCCATGGTGATTCACTTAAAGAATATAGTTCTGGTTCTGCCATCACGCCCACCAGTAACTCCTACGCAAGTGAAAGGAGAATCAGATCCCATGTGTTGTTCCATTCAAGGAAGTGTGCTATGCAAATTAATATGGAAAATAAGGAACATAGCATGTATGCTGTTCTTCTATCTCAGAATATAGAGAAACACAGATAAGTGATCAGTTGCTGGGGGTAATTGCTTGCATTGTAGCCCTGCTACTGAAAGTTTATCTATTTCAAGGGCTTCCATCATGGTAGTATCTAGGTACCAAAAATAATACTATTCACTTCTATAGTGCCCTTCAGCCATGGATCTCAAATCACTTTACAAACATTAATGAATTAATCCTCACAACACCCCTGTGAAGTAGGCAAAGATTATCAGTAGTCCCATGTTACAAATGGGAACACTTCCCCTCCCCCACCTCTAGAGTATAATGGATAATGTGTTACAACCTATGGAGCCATTACTATCTGTAAAGTGGCAGTCACCTTGAGTGCCTCCAAGCACCTGGAAAGAGTACCACAGTCCTTTTCTTTCCCTGGCACCCACTGCAGGGTGTCAGCCAAACTTGGGATGTCTTCAGTGGCTTGACCCTCTGGCTGAGTCAAAATCCAAATGAACTCCTCCCAAAGTATTAAAGAGTCTATTTCCCCTCGCGAGGGTCTTCAGCCCCAGCTCTAGGCCCTTTAAATTCAGCCCTTTGTTCAGGCTCCCATATAATCCTTCTTGGGATTTATACCACTTTATCTGTGGCCAGTAGGAGAACCCAGGCCAGCCCACTACTCTAGGTTCCAATCCAGGGATCCTATGAACAGCAGCCACAAATTGCTTACTCCAATTCATCACTGCTATTTCTGTGAGCATTTTCCTACCAGGCTGCTTTATCTCTAGTCCTATCTCAGGACCCAGCATCCTCAGGTTCGTTCTTTCTCTCTCTCTCTCCCCGCACCCTCCTTCAATCTCAGTGTAAGTTCAGCCAGTCATAAACCCTGGCTACTTATCAGGTGGCTTTGGCCAGAAAGAAGCACCCTTCCTCACTCCTCTTGTCCCAGCCAGGAATTTACTGAACTCCTAAGGCCCGACAGCGCCTTTTATCTGAGCCTGCTGGGCTGCTTCCGTAAGGCCTCTCTAGGCAGCCCTGGAGGACCCACCTTTGCTGCTCCATTCCTGTCACTTGCTGCTTCCTGGTGCAGGGGGTTTACTAGGACTGCGGAGCAATAATACTGCTGTCGCAACAGTTGCATCTGCAGAAGAGGCCTGGACCATGGCATAATTTTTCATGAAGGTATGAATGGAGCTCCACATAGCTGCCCTGCAAAGGTCTAGTATAGGTACTTATTGAAGAGATGCTATTGAGGTTGCCTGTGTTCTCGTGGAATGGGCCCTCACCCTGTCCAGAGTAGGAATACACAGCAGCTGATAACAAAGAGTGATACAGCCAGAGATCCACACAGAAAGTCGCTGAGTAGATAATGCTTCCATGTGATTGCTCCACTATAGCAACAAATAATCTAGGTGTCTTCCTAATTGATTTTGTTTTCTGCAAATAGAACATTAAAGCCCATCTGACGTTGAGAGTGAAGTCTCCTCTCCACCTTGGAAACATGAAGTTTTGGACAGGATAGTGGTAAGCGAATAGGTTGATTATGTGAAATTCAGAAACTACCTTAGGGATACATTTCAGGCGGAGTCAAAAGAAACCATCTCCTTATGAAATGTGGTGCATGGCAGGCCAGCTATGAGTGCTCCCACATCACTCATCCTTCTGGCTGGTGTGATGGCGAATAGGAAGACAGCCTTCATGGACAGGTGGAACATGTGGCCAGCAATTCAAAGAGTGGTTTGAAAAGTATTGATGACATAAGATTGATGTCCCATTGCTGTGTTTGTTTCACCACCAATGGAAAGGTCCTAATGAAATCTTCCAGGAATCTGACTGTTGCTAGGTGAGTAAAAGTAGAATGAAAAGGAGTACTTGTGGCACCTTAGAGACTAACCAATTTATTTGAGCATAAGCTTTCGTGAGCTACAGCTCACTTCATGAATGCATCCGACAAAGGGAGCTGTAGCTCACGAAAGCTTATGCTCAAATAAATTGGTTAGTCTCTAAGGTGCCACAAGTACTCCTTTTCTTTTTGCGAATACAGACTAACACGGCTGCTACTCTGAAACCTAAAAGTAGAATATCCTTCAACCAGAGGATGGAAGGCACTGATTGCTGCTAGCAAACTAATGGAAAGCCCCGATGTCTTGAGAGTGAGGATGTAGTCTAAAGTAGCAGGAATACCCACTGTTTCTGGAGTAACTGATGTATCCAGATAGAGAAATGCCTCTGCTTAACTAGTTAACATTTTCTGGTGGAGTCTTTTCTCCTTTGATTGAGATTTAATTGAACTGCCTCCAAACATGAATGTTCTAGATCTGATGCCCTCCAAACACCAGGCCAAGAGGTGAAGAGGGTCCGGGTTTGGATGTTTTATCTTTCTGTTCTCCTGAGTTAATAGATCCAGGAAGGGACAGATGCTGATGAGAGGATTGATTGACATTCATAAAAGTCCAGAAACCAGAATTGTCTGGGCTAGTTCAGTGTGATGAGAATGACTCCAGCTTTGTCATATTTGAATCTTTTGCACAAACTGTGGAAGCCGTGGGATGGAAGGAAAGGCATACCTCAGGTGGTCTATCCAGGATAACAGAAAGGTATTTCCCCTGGAGTCCTTGCCCAGTGCTACTCTGAAACAGAAGGGGAACTTGTTGTAAGTCTGGGAGGTGAACAGGTCCCAGGATGGTGTTCCCCACAAAGATTTCGTTCAGGATGGAACTGTGTATCTCCTATTTGTGGTCTGTGGAGAAGTGCTTGCTGAGATTGTCTTCTAGAGAGTTCTGTGCATGCTGTAGATATGTTGCTGAGGCTGTGATGTGGTTCCTTATGCACCTCTTCCATAAACTTATTGCTTCTAAACATAGAGCAGTGATACTCAGACTTCAGTGGTTCAGGAGCCAAATTAATGATCAACTTTACCCAAAAGAGCCACAGTAGTGTGAATTCATTTACTATAGTACTACTGTATATATTCATATTTAAACAGTATGACAGGGGAAATATTTAGTTTATATATGTATATATATAACTCCATTTATTCGACCCTTCATTATGCAGCTCTCCGTGTTAACCAGACAACCAAAGCACACAGGCCAAAAGGGGACGCTCTCTCCTGTGGCCACTAGATGGCGCTGTAGCATTGCACTTTCCCATTCTCCAGTTTATACGTATTTTTGATTATCAGATCTGGCCCCGGTTCCAACTAGATTGGATAAACGGGGTTTTGCAGTATATTTTATTCTCACAGCAAAATGACTGATGAAGTATTATTATTTTATCAACTACAATTGCTTAATAACACAGTAAAAGCATCTTGATTGGTTAATAAATAAATCACACAGTGTTTTAATATCATATGCTGCAAAGAACTGCAGGAGACACATTAAAGAGCCACTTGCGGCTTGTGAGCCTCAGTCTGAGTATCACTGCCATAGAGTAAGAGATTTCACTCCAGCTTGTTTGTTTGTATAGAAGACAGTTGTCATGTTGTCTGACATTATCTGTCTGTGACAGGACCATACAAGTGGGAGGAATGCATTGTAGGGTTGGTGGACTGCCCTTAATTTTAGGAGATTGATATGCAACATGCACATATGATATGTACATGAACTCCTGAGGAGTTCATGCAGGGCTGTCCCTAGCTATTCTGGGACCCTCCGCAGCCCTCTGCAGGGTATGTGTGTGTGGGGTCCTAGGCCTCCATGGGGGGGCGGGGGCTGGCTTGGGGGGCAGGGAAACTGCCCCCCAGCTCTCACTGGTGGTGCGGCTGGGTCTGGGTCTATTCCGACTGCCAGTGAGTGCAGGCCTGGCACTGCTGCAGTCCTCAGGGGAATGGGGGCAGGGCTGGGGCAGAGCAGGGTGGGAAGAGGCGGGGTTGGGGAAGAGGCGGGGGGGCATGGGGAAGAGGCAGGGCAGGGGCTGGAGCAGCACGCAGCTGCATAGGGCACCAGGAAATTTGGGTCACCAAATTTCCTGATACCCTATGCAGCTACATACTTTGTGTATGGGTAGGGACAGCCCTGAGTTCATGTGTCTTGCACAGAGTGACTGCCCAAAGGGACTCTCCTGCCTAGGAGGGATGCATCGTGATTATGGTTGCATTGGATGTGGACAGAAGGAAAGGGACTCTTCCATGCACTTGTTCCAGATTCATTCATCATACAAGAGAAGTCCTGACTTTGGCAAGAATTATTTCCTTGGTGTTCATTTTGTCTCTGTCTGGTAAGTAAACAGAGTGGAGCCAGACCTGTAGGAAATAGAGGTGAAACCTGGAAAATGGTGTTATGTAGGTACACAAGGCCATGTGGCCTAGTAGAGAGAGGCAGACTTGACTGTGGTTTGAGGTCTGAGAGTGACTTATGCTGTCAGGCTGTTCATGGCCTGGACCCTGTCCAGAGAGGTAGGCCTTTGCTGAGGTTCAGTCTAGGGGTGCTCCTATAAAATGTAGTATTTTTGTGGGAGACAAAGTAGATTTTCTGTTTACACAGTTTCCTAAGGATGCCAGAAGGTGGACAAAGATAGGGCTGCCAACTGACCCTCTTGGTTGGATCTGTCCATTAGGAGCCAGTCATCCAGATACAGGAAGATGGTATAGCTGCTTCATCTCATCTGGGCTGCCACCTCCAAGAGGACTTTCATGAAGACCCTGCTTCAAATGGAAGTACTATGAACTGGTAGTGGTCTTGTCCCACCAGGAATCTGAAGATATGAATGTTCACATGAAAGTAAGCATCTCTCATGTTGAAACCCATGAACCACATGCCTTTTCCAGGGAGTGGATTATTGATGCCAGTGTAACCATGCAAAATTTTGATTTGCGAATAAAGATATTCAGCTGATGTAGGTCAGCAATGGGTCTCCAGCCTCCTTTTTTCATAGTTCCTTGGGAACTATGAAATATGGGCAGTAGCACCCTTTCCCTTGATGCTGAGGTGACACTTGATCTATAGTTCCTTGCTGTAGGAGAAAGCCCACCTCCAGATGGAATATCTCCTTGTGAGAGTGGTCCCTGAAGTGGGGCCAAGCCCCTGGAAAAGTTCCCCCTGCCCCCGCTCCCCTGGCGGCAGAAGCCATGAGCCCCAGCTGCCAGGCAGGCGGAGCAGAAAAAGCCCCCGTGCCCCGACCCAGCTCCCTGCAGCAGTGCCGAGCAGTGGAAGCCCCCCTCCAGCAGCTCCCGACCCCCTCCCTAAGCAATGTTCCCTCTATTTTTTTCCATCCATATGTGGAATGAATTTTTTTATGTGCAGCACGAATATCAAGGTAATGTGCCGATGTGTGCCACCAGTAGAAACGAAAAACCTAGATATAATATATATTTTTAAAAGGTTACCATGAAGAAGAAGAAAGATTATTAAAACAAGGGATAATTAACAAGGTGCACTGCTTAGGATGTTTATTTAATATGAAATCAAATAAAAAGAAAATTAACACTGCAAAATTTTCAGTAGCCTTTTAGAATCTTACATGTACCTATTCCTTTGAGGCATAAAATAAAATTATCAATTTTCTTGACATAGAAAACAAAATATTTTATCATTAGTATTGATGCATGAAATAAAATAATTGTTACTGTTTCTTTATGCTTGAAATTAAAGATTACATCTCTTGGCTTGACACACAAAATAGTTTTTTATCTAGTGTTTTTATGTATGCTATATATCCCCTTTTGTTGTGACTTGTGACACATAAAATTAAACATTCTTTTGTTATGACACATGAAAGAAATTACTTTATTTATTTTCTTAATTTAGGAGACCACTAATCACTGTCATGGAATGAGACCCCGAGCCAGTAGTTGGCAGGCTAGATGATGGGGCAGATACTTGCCACTGGTCACGAACCTTTTCTCTTCTGTCTTTACCACTTTTTCAGTGTTTATATACAGTGTCAAAGTTTACTTCTCCACCACTTGAAGTGTGAAATTTGATCCTCATTAGCATATCCAGGTGATCTTCTTTCAATCTGTTTCGTGATTTAGTTTTGATATTATTGATAAGGCTAAAGCCACGCTCACAGTCAGCACTGGAAGCTAGAAAGGTTGCACATATATCCACCAGTCATAAAACTACACTGTATTGTTCTGCATTTTGTAGACTGAAACTCATCATTTCCTGGAAATTTGTCATCAACTTTGCTTCATGTTTCTCCGCAATTATGTATTTTTAATCATTGTACTGGCTCACAATGAACTTGTTCTTCTCCATGGTGTTTTGGGCAGATGACTTCACTTGACTAACGTCCAAAATTTTTCTATATTTGTCAACTAGCTTGCTAATGTTTTCAGTGCCAAATTCATAACTGATTTGCTGTGATGAAAGTAAGGCAAAGTCAAAAGCTGCCCATTCCTTTAGTTCATTTTCTGGAAACCTTTGATTCAGATGATCACACAGTAGGGATATGAAACGTAGAATAGATTCACCGCTGAACTGTTTATCTCTTGTGCTAGATGCAATTAGATTTTTCACAGTGTTGCTCCAAGAGACTGTTTCTTTGAGACACTGTCCTCTCATCTTGCGGATCTGGGCCCTTGCTAACTGTACAGCTTCAACTGTTGTTAAAGAGTTCTTCTGAAAGCATTTGGTCAGTTTTGCTAATTCATATAAGACATCATTTAATGCAGTTAGAGTGATATGGTAATTAGTATCCGAGAGCTTATTCAGGCAGTACTTTGCTATCGGGTCATTATTTTCTGAGATTTGATGTTCAAAGTATCTAAGAAGGGTCTCATAATTGCTCATCAAAGCACTTACAGCGAAATGTCTAGATAGCCATCTCACTTCATTAAGAGGTTTAAACAATATAGCCTCATTTTCTGTGAGATTTGCCATTTCCTCAAATTGTCCTGTTTGGACTGAGGATCAACAGAGGACTGTATAAATGGTCTTCAAAAGTGTCTCTATTTTCTTCATCATTGGTACCAGCATTGACTAACCCCAGATCTTCTCGATGGGCCACACAGTGTTGTTCTATTAAATGTGGAATGCACTGCTTGACTTGTGTGGCAACACCATTGTTTCTCCCTAGCATGACAGAAGCACCATCTGAAGTGAACATCATCATTTTCATCATGTCCAGCTTATTCAGAGTGTAGAAATCTTTTATAGCAGCTGTAATAGCTTGCACATTACAAGCAGATAATTTAATAATTTCACCAAGCATTGTCTTATGCACTGCAGATGCTGCAGTTCTGAATTTAAAGTAAATTATAAGCATCTTGTTAACAGAAATAGCTGTGTTTTCATCAATAATAGGTGGATGATAGGAAGACAGACGAATCTGCAACATGATTTCTGCATGGACAACACTGTTGATTGACTCCAAAAACCCAAAAGTATAATTTTTGCGACACCAGCTCGCTGGTACATGCAGATATTTTGCCATTTATATTTTGCACAGTTCATGGAGCTCTTCATTTGTACTGCAAGCAGAACATTGTCTATGAGCATTTTTATTTCTTCTGGCTTTGAACATTGTCTTTCCATCAGTTCCAGTCTCTTCTGTCTGGCTGTGACGTTAAGAGTGTAATATAATATCTCATTGAAAGGTGATAAGGCCAGAAAGAGTTAATTAACTCAGGTTTCAGAGGAGCAGCTGGGTTAGTCTGTATCCGCAAAAAGACCATGAGTACTTGTGGCACCTTAGAGACCAACAAATTTATTTGAGCATAAGCTTTCGTGGGCTACAGCCCACTTCATCGGATGCATAGAATGGAACATATAGTAAGAAGATATATATATACATACAGAGAACATGAAAAAGTGGAGTAAGAGTAGAATAATATACAAACTAGATACCATTAACTTGGGTTGAATAGAGACTAGGAGTGGCTGGGTCATTACACATATTGAATCTATTTCCCCATGTTAAGTATCCTCACACCTTCTTGTCAACTGTCTAGCTCACGAAAGCTTATGCTCAAATAAATTTGTTAGTCTCTAAGGTGCCACAAGTACTCCTTTTCTTTTCACAGACTAACCTGACCCATGGCCGAACTTTAAAGACTGGTTAGGAAGATATGTAAATGAATAGAGCTTTGAAATGCAAGCGTGTATTGTTGGAGATAGAAGAGTAGATTTTTGCTCAGGTCTTGTGATGTAAGCAAACAAGTCTTGTCTATGGCTATAGCTTTGATTCAAAGATTAAAAAAAGAATATTAACATATGCTTGCATGAAATAGTATTATTGTCTATGTCTCTTTGAAGGTTGTGATAACCTGTATCCAAACTGTTTAATGGATAAATTATCCTGTGCTAATTGCCATGATGTTTGGAAGAAGGAAAGTTAAGCCTATTGTTTTCTCAGGCCAAAAGGCTGCAGGAAATGTATAAAAACCTTGGGACAGGATCCTTCTTCATTTCAGATCTGCTTTGGGTTTCAAGCCATAAGGATTGAGATCCCCAGTCACTGACTGGAGTCACCCTGAATATGGACATTTGAGTATAATCTATGGACTATTTCTAAAAGGACTTTTGGCAACTACGAGCTCATCTCTGCTATGTATCTGAACTTCAAGAATTGAATTCAAGTCTGTATGTATATTGATCTTTTAACCAACACTCTCTCTCTTTTCTTTTTAAATAAATTTTAGTTTAGTTAATAAGAATTGACTATAAGTGTGTATTTGGGGTAAGATCTAAGTTATTATTTGACCTGGGTCTCTGGGGCTTGGTCCTTTGGGGTCAGGAGAACCTTTTCTTTTATATGATGAAATAAGATTTTCAGTAACCATCATCATATCTGACATGTGTGTCTGGATGGAGGCCAGAGGCTGGGCACTTTAAGGGAACTGCGTTGTTTGGACTTCTGAGTAACCAGTGAGGTGCAATAGAAGCTGTTTTGTGCTGGCTTGGTAAATCTAAGTATTGGAATATCCACCAGCGTTTGGGGTTTGTCTACCCTGTTCTGTTTGCAGTTCACGCTGATTGAGTGACCTCAGCTGGCTCCCACAGGCAGCACCGTCACCCTGGCATTAGTGGTTTCTAATAGAATACTTTGCAAGTCAAATCCCAGTGGGTGAGAATTTATGCTTCTAAGAATATGTACAGCAGATTCATGACCTTTGCTTGATAAATGCCTCTTCATGTCATCCAACTTCCATCCATCGTCCCATTTCTTTCTTGTACAGAGATCGTTGGATATTCTAGCTTCAGCATACATTTTGCAGATCAAGCCCACATCAGCAGTGTACTGGACTATTTCCCTCAGTTGTACATGAATCTTGCCAGTTAAGATTCTGTTTCGACTATTTCACCCAGCCACTCTCCTTTGAACGTGAGGCAGCATTTCTTCTTAGGATTTGCCCCTTCATTGGTTGATGCCGTTGCCTTCGTTTACACGTGGCTGTTAAAAGGAGCAGAAGGCGGTGAAATATCCTGCTTTTTAGGTAAAGATCAGGGAGCATGTATATAACTGATATTAAAAAGGCAACTGCTCCTGTTGCCTTGCCAAGGCTGAATCAGGAAAGTAGAGCTGAAGGTGGAGGCTGAACTGGCAGGGATTGGGATAGATGCTTTAAATTGTTTTCAGCTAATGGTTAAATGTTATTTAATGGAGTTTGAACACTTTTTGTTTGCAAAATTTAGGCAAATTAAACTAATGTGACCTATGATTCTTAGCACTGTATACTATTAAAATCACACGATCCATTGTCTACAGCCAAGCTCTACGATACAACCACATTTGCTCCAACCCCTCAGACAAGACAAACACCTACAAGATCTCTATCAAGCATTCTTACAACTACAATACCCACCTGCTGAAGTGAAGAAACAGATTGACAGAGCCAGAAGAGTACCCAGAAGTTACCTACTACAGGACAGGCCCAACAAAGAAAATAACAGAACGTCACTAGCCATCACCTTCAGCCCCCAACTAAAACCTCTCCAATGCATCATCAAGGATCTACAACCTATCCTGAAGGACGATCCACCACTCTCACAGATCTTAGGAGACAGGGCAGTCCTTGCTTACAGACAGCCCCCCAACCTGAAGCAAATACTCACCAGCAACCACACACCACACAACAGAACCACTAACCCAGGAACCTATCCTTGCAACAAAGCCCGTTGCCAAATGTGTCCCCATATCTATTCAGGGGACACCATCCTAGGGCCTAATCACATCAGCCACACGATCAGAGGCTCGTTCACCTGCACATCTACCAATGTGATATATGCCATCATGTGCCAGCAATGCCCCTCTGCCATGTACATTGGTCAAACTGGACAGTCTCTACGTAAAAGAATAAATGGACACAAAATCAGACGTCAAGAATTATAACATTCAAAAAACAGTCAGAGAACACTTCAGTCTCTTTGGTCACTCGATTACAGACCTAAAAGTGGCAATTCTTCAACAAAAGAACTTCAAAAACAGACTCCAACAAGAGACTTCTGAATTGGAATTAATTTGCAAACTGGATACAATTAATTTAGGCTTGAATAAAGACTGGGAGTGGATGTATCATTACACAAAGTAACACTATTTCCCCATGTTTATTCCACCCTCCCTCACCCCCCACTGTTCCTCATACATTCTTGTCAACTGCTGGAAATGGCCCACCTTGATTATCACTACAAAAGGCTTCCCCCACCCTCCCGGCTCTCCTGCTGGTAATAGCTCACCTTACTTGATCACTCTTGTTACAGTGTGTATGGTAACACCCATTGTTTCATGTTCTCTGTGTATATAAATCTCCACACTGTATTTTCTACTGCATGCATCCGATGAAGTGAGCTGTAGCTCATGAAAGCTTATGCTCAAATAAATTTGTTAGTCTCCAAGGTGCCACAAGTATTCCTTTTCTTTTTACTGATTTGACTGGTAGATACTACAGTATCCGTTTTTTCCCCACCTATGGGATCTAGCTGCAGGGTTTAGCATCTGCACAGACAATAAACAGCCAGCAAGTGGCAGCACTAACTTATGTAGTGATGGTTTAACTCAGTGGTCCTCAACCTTTCTGTGGGAATAGCATATTCCTATTCCCAGAAGACTGTGGCAGGTGCCAGACACCTCGCCGCCGAAATGCCACCGAGAAGTGGCAGCGGCAAGAAGCGTCACTGCCGAAATGCCACCGAGAAACAGCAACGCTTCTCGGCGACGTATCGGCGGGCGGTGTCCTGCAAGTGCTCACAACTGCCCCGGCAGGCACCATTGCACCCGAGGGCACCGCGTTGGGGACCCTGGGTTTAACTCAGTGATGTGGAGTGTAGATTTACTATGGCTTGCAAGAGGTTATGGAACATTTATTTGGAAGTAAAGAATATTTGCAGCTTTTTATCAGTCCCAACATTGTAGCAGCACCAGTTATCAGTGAAAGATGCAGTGAACGTAATTAACCAAACTGAAAAATACACACAACTGAAGTGTATTTTGATTACAGCCCATGTGTAAACCAACTGCATCATATGAGACTGCACATAACAAAACAAATGAGCAAATCTCATCTTCTTAATGACATGGCTATCCTGGTTAGTGCAAGAATGTAGCAGTGGTTAGGAGTTCAACATACTGAATTTGAGGGGAAGCTGGTAACCAGTGGTAGGCTAGCAATTAAATATTTAATTGCTTATCATCAGTTCTGAACTGGAACTCAGAATCTAAACACCTCTGGACTTTGGGTGCTTCTGGACCCAGGACACTGGATCCTAGATCCTGCTGCCAGGGTTCGGAAGTGGAGATTTAGGGAATGTCTACACTGCAATGTAAGCCTGAGCTCAGACAGGGGCTCAAGCCCTAAGCCCTCTTTTGTCTACATACAAATCTCTCAGCCTTGGGATTGGACTCAGGGTTGTGAAGAGCACAGCAGGCCACAATAATATGGACAGCACTGATGACACTGGCATCCAAGTGGGTTTGTAGACCCCTCCAATGGGATGTCAATCTGCCAAATGCACCTTCAACCAGCATTCCATACCTGCTTAGAGTCCATTTAAACCTTTTTTTGCCAGGCTCTCTGATATCGGTATACGGCTTCATAAACGAAGGCAAAAGAGGGTTCACGGGGTCCCCAAGAATAGCAGTGGGAACAGTAACTCCATTTATGACAATGACATTTGGTGGCATCCTTGAATGCAGACTTCCAATCAGCAGAAAATCCTGGCATCATGAACTTTTTCAGTGCAACCCATGTTGACGTTCCTAAATCAACCTCTGAAGTCCACAAGGTCCTGCATGATGATAGAGTAGTCCCCTTTTTGGTTTGTGTACTCATATGTTCCATCAGGAGCGCAGACTAATGGCACCTGAGTCCTAACAATGGCCCTGGCACAGTTTGGAACCCTGCTTTCCCAAAGCCAGCAGTTACTGCCACTTTCAGGTAAACCGCACACCTGATTGCCTCAGAAACCTCCACCACCACTTTACTCACTATCGACTTTCCAAACCAACTGGTTGTCAGCAGACCTGCTACAGCCCGAAGTAGCCAGCTTCCATACAGTTATAGCAACCTGATTTGGGACCAGCATGGCTGCCCTCATGTGCGTGTCCTAATGCTGGAGGGGCGAGGCAAGCTGCTCACACAACGCCAGAAATGTAGCTTTCTTCACATGAAAGTTCTGGACCCACTGCTGGTCGTCCCAGGTCTGCATGACTATGTGGTCCCACCAGTCTGTGCCTGTGGCCCTGCTTAATTTGTGATGAAAGAGGCACCAGGGTTCAAGCAAATTTTTTACATTCATAACTGATGCAACAAGCCCAGAGGTGCTGGGGCTATGAACTGCCAAGCCTAGAGTTACCGGGGCTCAGCCCTGGCAAGCCCTGGCACAAATTAAGCACTGCCTGTGGCCCTGCTCCAGAAGTGGCTATCTTGACTGTCATGGGCAGCATCAGCGAGTTTGAGTCTGCCATGTCTGTATCCTCCTTCTCTTCTTTCTTCTGCTCTATCATTAGCTCTGTCAGGTGCCTTCAGTGGGTCAGAAAATGCCACCAGAATATCCACCAGCTCTTCCTGTTTCCTTAAACAAGAGTGAAAGCACAAGCAAGAGAAGTTCTTCAAATGGTGATGCCTTCTCGTTGCTGGCTCCGGTCACTGGGAGCACATGGAACAAAATGATGGCTCAGCAGGATGTGCTGGCAGGCAGCTCAAATGTCCTGTGTGAGTGGACAGTCAAATGCTCCCACACTGCACCGCAAACATTTAGCATTTTGGAAGGGCACTAGGAAGTCTGCGGTATGTTTGGTTGAACTTAGGCCTGTGTACTGCTGTGCATATGTTGGAGCTCCAGGTTGGGGCTTGGGTTCAAAAAATCTCGACCTAGGGTCAGCAATCAACGTAGATGCTCCAGCACTGGGTTCTCAAACCCAGGGTCTACTGACTCGAGTTCCATTAACTCTGGTCTTACATTCCATTGCAGACCCTCTAAGCTCTGCCTTAAGCTTACCCAGATCCTAGGCACTAAAATTCTTTCTGCTTCCAGGCCCTTGCCCTCATTTTTGAGAGTATGTCTACATTGCAATCGGAAGGTTTGATTGCAGCATGTGTAGCCATGCCCAAGCTAGCTTGGAGCTAGCAGTGAAAGCTAGGGTATGTACCCAGTGTCCCAAGAGGGCAGGGCTAGTCCATAAAGCTGCCTGTACTACCACGGCTTCACTGCGATTGTTACTAGATCAAAGCTAGCTCAGGTATCTCTACAAGTGCTGCAATTACACCTCCTGACTGCAGTGTCGCCATATCCCCATTGCTGCCTTCTAGGGGCACAATTGTTAACTTTAAAAAAAGCTAAGGAGACGTAGAAACATAAAGCTTTCTTGGGGTCAGGTCTCTGTGGGTACATCTACACTGTGCTAAAAACCTGCAGTGCCGAGTCTCAGCACTCACGGGGTTTGCGGGGCTTGGGCTGCAGGTCTAAAAATTGTAGTGTAGATGTTCGGGCTCAGGCTGGAACCTGGGCTCTGAGACCCTCCCCTCGCAGGGCTGCTGATCCCAGGCTCCTGCCCGAGTCCGAACATTCGCAATACAATTTTATAGTCCCACAGCCCACGCCCCAGGCCAGTTGCGGCCATGATGGGGTCTTTTATTGCAGTATAGACTTATCCAGTGTGTGTGTGTGTGTGTGTGTGTGTGTGCACGTGTGGGGTTGCATGCATGCCCATGCAAGTTCCTCCATCTCTGAAAAAGCAGAGGTATTTTCCAAATAGTGTTTGCCAGTGTGACAGAGTGAATAAACCCCACACTAGATAGTTAAGGGTGCAGGAACAGCACTGGGCCTGGGAAACCCTGCCGTGAAAAGCCGGCTGGGCATGCTCTGCTTGGAGGACGGACTTACAAGGAAGTCTCTTCAGCACAGCAGGGTCGTGGGCAGAGAGAGGCAGACCTGCACTTGCTGCTGCAAAGGGATTATGTCAGGTAGGCATCCCTAGCGGGAGATCTGCTGCACTGAACTGGGACTCCCTACCCTGCTGAGAAACATGAACTAGGTCTCGGGGGCCAACTGCCAGCCGTGATGAGCCCCAAAGAGAGGAGAAGAGTGGTAGGAAGAAGCCCAGGTGGTGGACTCCTGCATTATGGTGCTCAAGAGGGCCCCTGGGTTGGAACCTGGTGGAGTGAGAGGGCCTGGTTCCCCTACCCCACAACTGCAAGGCGTTTCTACCTGAAGAAACTCTAGATCAAGAAATATAACCTTACATTGAAATGGTTAAGGTTAACCTTACATTGTACATATTGTAAGTTTCTACTCTGCCTAGAGTTAGAAACAGCCAAACTGCCATCAAATCAACATGGCTGACACAGAGCCCCTCATCTTCCTTCTCAAGCTCTCTGCACTATCTCCCTGTTCCATCCAAGCTTGCAAGCTTGGGGCTCATCTTAAATCCTACCCTCTCCTTCTCCACCACATTGACACTGTGACCAAGTCCTGTAATTTCTTCCCTCACAACAGTCAGATTGCTTGCTGGTGGTTCACGAAGAGCAGGCTGGTTGCATGACTTCCTTCTTTGTTTCCAGTTTCACAGGCACCTAGGCTCTTGCTTTCAATTAAAAGCCTGTAAAAGCCCTGGAAATAAGGAGGAGGAGTCAGGCTAGCTGCATCTACCGGCTTTCACTGCTATGAAAGAGAAGGAGGAGAGGAAACAGGGGCCCCATCAGGGTCTGCAGCCTTGAGTGGGGAGGCCACTGCTAGCTATCAGTGGGAAAGGAATGTCTACGGAAGCAGTAACTGTAGAACTCAGAGATACGCTGCACAATTTTGAATAGCAAGGGAGGTGGACCCCAGACCAAAGGGCAAGAGATGTGGGATGTGTGACAACCTATTGGTCTGCAGTCTGGATGTGCATGAGAACACCCATAACAACAGTCTGTGGTAACAACTCAAGCCCTCGTGAGGATTCTTAACATTAATATAGCGCTCTCTGTTTTCAAAATGCTATACAAATACAAACTCAGTAGTAAATGCTCAACACCCCTGTGAAGCAGGTAACTTATTCTTTGCACCTTGCTGATGGTGGAACTGAGACACAGGGAGGTAAAGTGACTTGCTCAAAGCTAGACAGCAAATCCATGTCAGAGCCAACAATAAAAATCAGAAGATCCTAGGCCCTATCTTCATATTCAGTCCACTGGATTACTCCATATCTTATTAATTACATATTTTAAGTACATTGAACCAATAGACTGAACTGGTTCTGCCACTGGCTTGTTTCATTTAACCTGTCTGCAGAATGGGTACACACAACAAATATTTAGCTGCCTCAGAGGTGTTGAGTATCTTAATCAGTTAATGTTTGTGAAGTTTTTTTGAGAGCCTGGGATGAAAGGTGTTGAAGCAGCAAAGTACTATTATTACTACTAATATTAAGATATTTAATATGTCCAAAGGAATAAGCATAAAGAACAGAGAACTTTACACTGAGCAGATTAAAAGCAGAAGGAAATGGCCAAGGGACTTTACAGAGTTGCTCACTTTAATGAACTACACTGATAAGGCTGGAAACACCCCACATACCCCTCTTCTCAATATATTTCTCTGGAAGATTTTAAGCAACAAAAAATTCTTATCTGCTGTTCTGTCAGAGCCAAGACCTTTGGTAATTGCATGCAATGGGCTATATTCTTTTCTCAGTTACCACTGATCTCACTCTGGGTTTGCACTGATGTATCTGACATCAGAATCTGGCCAAATGCCTTGCACATCTTGTCAGATTACACCATCATGGGTATGTCTACACTACCCGCCGGATCAGCAGGCAGCGATCGATCCAGTGGGGATCGATTTATTGTTTCTAGTCTAGATATGATAAATCGATCCTCGAGCGCTCTCCCGTCGACTGCTGTGCTCCACCGCTGCGAGAGGTGCAGGTGGAGTTGACGGGGGAGCAGCACCAGTCGACTCGCCGCAGTGAAGACACCACGGTAAGTCGATCTAAGTACGTCGACTTCAGCTACATTATTCACGTAGCTGAAGTTGAAAAACTTAGATCGATTCCTTCCCCCCAGTGTAGACCAGGGCCATGAGTCAAACCAGATCAAGAAATATAACCCAGGTGTCATGATTTTACTCCCCTTCATCTGCAGTGGATGTCCTGCTAATGTTGCTGGGAAGGATGCAGAAAAATCAGGAGTAGTTCTGTCTTTATGTGTTACAGAGTAACAGTCGTGTTAATCTGTATTCGCAAAAAGAAAAGGAGTACTTGTGGCACCTTAGAGACTAACCAATTTATTTGAGCATAAGGTTTCGTGAGCTACAGCTCTCTTCATCGGATGCATACTGTGGAAAGTGTAGAAGATCTTTTTATACACACAAAGCATGAAAAAATACCTCCCCCCACCCCACTCTCCTGCTGGTAATAGCTTATCTAAAGTGATCACTCTCCTTACAATGTGTATGATAATCAAGTTGGGCCATTTCCAGCTTGGCCCAACTTGATTATCATACACATTGTAAGGAGAGTGATCACTTTAGATAAGCTATTACCAGCAGGAGAGTGGGGTGGGGGGAGGTATTTTTTCATGCTTTGTGTGTATAAAAAGATCTTCTACACTTTCCACAGTATGCATCCGATGAAGTGAGCTGTAGCTCACGAAAACTTATGCTCAAATAAATTGGTTAGTCTCTAAGGTGCCACAAGTACTCCTTTTCTTTTTGTCTTTATGTGGTAACTAAACTTATTATCATTACTATTTATTCTTGCTTTAGAACATTCTGCAACACACAGCATGTACATGGGGGAGGGGAGCACAAGTGTAACCCCCTTTTCTTTTTGTCTGGTGTTCTGCCGAAACCCATTGCTGTAATTACAGCTGCTGTTCTGAGTTGATAGGGAAACATTCCAAGACAAGGTGGCAGTATAGAGGCTTGAGTGACTGCAAACAAGTAGTTGCCATTTCAACACACTAGGACTGCAGGAAGTTAACAATGCTCAATTGCTGTTTTGAAGCTAGTTTGGAAAGCTTCATTAAGGGAAGACATTCCTGCATGTACACACATACACCCTAAGGGCACGTCTTCAGTGGCAGCGCTTTAACGTGGCTTGTGTAGCCGCAGCAGAGCGTTGGGAGAGAGCTCTAAAAAACCCACCTCTGTGAGGGGAATAGCTACCAGCGCTGGGAGTGTGGCTCCCAACGCTGGTGCACTAGCTACACTGGCTCTTTACAGCACTGAAACTTGCTGCGCTCAGGGGGGTGTGTTTTCACACCCCTGAGCGAGAAAGTTGCAGCGCTGCAAAGTGCCAGTGTAGACAAGCCCTTAGTTAGAGACTGGAAGCTCCTGACCAACCAGCAGTGAGTTCTATATGGGGTACAAACTGGGAGCCATTGCTGAGCACCAGTCAGATCCAGCTCAGCCCTGCAGGGAGGAGCTAACGCTGCCGGTGTAACCCAGACTGAATCTGTGAGTTGGATCTCAGTGCAGTTTCCTGTAATCTTATAAAAATCAGTTGGATTTAGGCTGGGAAAACACCATAAAGGAGGAATTGTAGATTGGAGGCCAAATGTCTTCATGAGTTGTATTACATCATGGAACCAAAGACACCATGTGAGCCTTACAACAATGCAATTGTCAGTTTCTCTTATTTTGTATGTGCTCCATATTGTGAATGCTGAAACAATTGGTTTGGTGGTACAACTAAACGTTTTATCTAATTGTCAATATAATACCTAGGGCCTATGTGAAAGCAGAAGATATCCAGTTGTCAGAAGTTCCAATCTATTTATTTTGTAAGATATAAATATATATAATTTAAGGTTTAGGCCTTGTACTATCTTCTTTTTAAAATAAAATAACAAATCTCTAGTTAGTGATGTTAGTCTAGCAAGGGAGCATTGTAACTCTGTGTTGTAACGGTTTATTTTTGGAGTGTTATTCTCTAAAAATAAATTTAAAACTGCTAATTATGCCCACGTGAGTGTGCGTAACCTGTTTTACGGAAAAGACTGCCACTGAATGCTGAAGAAGAGAAAGAAAGTGAATCCTATTATAATTCCCACTTTTAGTATGTAGAGGATTCCCTTAGAAAATCTAATCTCTCACAAGGATATGAACTCATGGTCTGTGCAATTGCTGTATATCAGATACAGGAGTTCTGTAGCACAGAATTAATTGGTAAGTAAATTAAGTAAGTAAATTGACTTACCTCCCCTTTATGTAGGTTGCACAAGTGCTTTACCAGGGAGCTGCGGGGAGTGGGTGTTGGGACTAGACATGGTGCAGAAGCATACAGCCTCTGCTTGGATGGCCCCGATCTCCTACAGATCTCTGGAGTTTCTTGCAATCCTTGGGCATACATCAGATTTTGGAGGTGGTCCCTAAAACGTTTTCTACAGACCCAACCCCAACTGTGGAGAGCTTTACAAGGGAACCCCTGCTATGTCACTGTCTGTGGGTTTTTCCATGGGAAGACACAATCTGGGCCTGTATTATTTACCTCAGTTTGAGTTGCAGTTTGTATGAAAGACTGTGCAAAATATATTTGCATTAAATAGTAGGGACTATTAAATGGTGGTATTTTAAGAATGGCATTTGAACATCAAATACTGTCATGGAGTTAAGACTTTCCCCCACAGAAAGACTATCCTTTTGCACTGGAGTAAATCAGGAGTAAGGCCTTTCAAGTCAATGGTAGTACACTGGTGGAAATCCAGTATCACTATCCAGTATCAGACCTTGAGAGGTCATCTAGTCCAGTCCCCTGCACTCATGGCAGGGCTAAATATTATCTAGACCATTATGTCAACTATATATTCCCCTTTTGAGTAAGCCTGTCACCCAGGCTGGAAAAAGATTTTGGTTTTCTATTCCAACATATCAGTATCCCCTGTGTTAGGGGACTGGAGAACCCCCACACAGGCCTCACCATTAGATGCTCCTGTGTCCCCTGGGTGAGGCACCTTTACCCTTCTTGTTTTTAATGTTTATCTTTTTAGTATGTGTTTCATGTTTTCCAGCAGTAGGGGGAGCCATGGTTGGGCATGTCTGGACATACTGTGTATGTGTATGTCACAGGACTCATATGTAGCCTAGGGTTGCCAACTTTCTACTTGCACAAAACCGAACGCCCCTGCCCCGCCCCTTCACTGAGGCCCCGCCCCCTCTCACTCCACACCCGCCCCCCTGTCACTTGCTCTCCCCACCCTCACTCACTTGCTCATTTTCACCAGGCTGATGCAGGGGGTTGGGGTGCGGAAGGGGGTGAGGGTTCTGGCTGGGGGTGCAGGCACTGGAGTGGGGCTGGGGATGAGGGGTTTGGGGTGTAGGAGGGTGCTCCAGGCTGGGCCCGAGGGGTTTGGAGGGAGATCAGGGCTGGGGCAGAGGGTTGGGGGTGGGGGGTGGGGTGAGGGCTCCAGCTGGGGGTACAGGCTCTGGGGTGGGGCAGGGGATGAGGGGTTTAGGGTGCAGGAGGGTGCTCTGGGCTGGGACCGAAGGGTTTGGAGGGCAGGAGGGGGATCAGGGCTGGGGTAGGGGGTTGGGGCATGGGAGGGGGGTTGGGGTGCAGGCTCTGGGTGGCGCTTACCTCAGGCAGTTCCTGGAAGCAGAAGCATGTCCCACCTCCGGCTCCTATGCGGAGCCGCAGCCAGGCAGCTCTGTGCGCTGTCCTGTCCGCAGGCACCGCCCTTGCAGCTCCCATTGGCTGCGGTTCTTGGCCAATGGGAGCTGCAGAGCCGGTACTTGGGGTGGGGGGCAGGCGGCAGGCAGCAGCACGTGGAGCCCCCAGCTGCTTCCTTAGCCCCACTGCGCCACCGACCAAACCTTTAACGGCCGGAGCCACCAGGGTCCCTTTTCGACCGGACATTGAGGTTACAGGGACAAACCATCCCGATGTGTCGAAAGAATAGTAAATATGGTAGGTGACCAGCTTGGCTTAACGGTGAAATCCTAGCGGATCTTAAACATAAAAAAGAAGCTTACAAGAAGTGGAAGATTGGACAAATGACCAGGGAAGAGTATAAAAATGTTGCTCGGGCATGTAGGAATGAAATCAGGAGGGCCAAATTGCACCTGGAGCTGCAGCTAGCAAGAGATGTTAAGAGTAACAAGAAGGGTTTCTTCAGGTATGTTGGCAACAAGAAGAAAGCCAAGGAAAGTGTGGGCCCCTTACTGAATGAGGGAGGCAACCTAGTGACAGAGGATGTGGAAAAAGCTAATGTACTCAATGCTTTTTTTGCCTCTGTCTTCACGAACAAGGTCAGCTCCCAGACTGCTGCGCTGGGCAACACAGCATGGGGAGTAGGTGGCTAGCCCTCTGTGGAGAAAGAAGTGGTTAGGGACTATTTAGAAAAGCTGGACGTGGACAAGTCCATGGGGCCGGATGCGTTGCATCCGAGAGTGCTAAAGGAGTTGGCGGATATGATTGCAGAGCCATTGGCCATTATCTTTGAAAACTCATGGCGATCGGGGGAAGTCCCGGATGACTGGAAAAAGGCTAATGTAGTGCCCATCTTTAAAAAAGGGAAGAAGGAGGATCCTGGGAACTACAGGCCAGTCAGCCTCACCTTAGTCCCTGGAAAAATCATGGAGCAGGTCCTCAAGGAATCAATCCTGAAGCATTTACACGAGAGGAAAGTGATCAGGAACAGTCAGCATGGATTCACCAAGGGAAGGTCATGCCTGACTAATCTAATCGCCTTCTATGATGAGATTACTGGTTCTGTGGATGAAGGGAAAGCAGTGGATGTATTGTTTCTTACTTTAGCAAAGCTTTTGACACGGTCTCCCACAGTATTCTTGTCAGCAAGTTAAAGAAGTATGGGCTAGATGAATGCACTATAAGGTGGATAGAAAGTTGGCTAGATTGTCGGGCTCAATGGGTAGTGATCAATGGCTCCATGTCTAGATGGCAGCCGGTATCAAGTGGAGTGCCCCAAGGGTCGGTCCTGGGGCCGGTTTTGTTCAATATCTTCATAAATGATCTGGAGGATGGTGTGGATTGCACTCTCAGCAAATTTGCGGATGATACTAAACTAGGAGGAGTGGTAGATACGGTGGCAGGTAGGGATAGGATACAGAGGGACCTAGACAAATTGGAGGATTGGGCCAAAAGAAATCTGAGGTTCAACAAGGATAAGTTCAGGGTCCTGCACTTAGGATGGAAGAATCCAATGCACCGCTACAGACTAGGGACCGAATAGCTCAGCAGCAGTTCTGCAGAAAAGGACCTAGGGGTGACAGTGGACGAGAAGCTGGATATGAGTCAACAGTGTGCCCTTGTTGCCAAGAAGGCCAATGGCATTTTGGGATGTATAAGTAGGGGCATAGCCAGCAGATCGAGGGACGTTATTGTTCCCCTCTATTTGACATTGGTGAGGCCTCATCTGGAGTACTGTGTCCAGTTTTGGGCCCCACACTACAAGAAGGATGTGGATAAATTGGAGAGAGTCCAGCGAAGGGCAACAAAAATGATTAGGGGTCTGGAACACATGACTTATGAGGAGAGGCTGAGGGAACTGGAATTGTTTAGTCTGCAGAAGGGAAGAATGAGGGGGGATTTGATAGCTGCTTTCAACTACCTGAGAGGTGGTTCCAAAGAGGATGATTCTAGACTCATCTCAGTGGTAGAAGATGACAGGACAAGGAGTAATGGTCTCAAGTTGCAGTGGGGGCGGTTTAGGTTGGATATTAGGAAAAACTTTTTCACTAGGAGAGTGGTGAAACACTGGAATGCGTTACCTAGGGAGGTGGTAGAATCTCCTTCCTTAGAAGTTTTTAAGGTCAGGCTTGACAAAGCCCTGTCTGGGATGATTTAATTGGGGATTGGTCCTGCTTTGAGCAGGGGGTTGGACTAGATGACCTCCTGAGGTCCCTTCCAACCCTGATATTCTATGATTCTATGATTCTATGATTCCAGTCAAAAACCAGACACCCTAGTGTAGCCTATGATATATTTGAGTGTGTTAAGAGCTTCTCTGTGTGGTGTAGAGGTGACAGACTCCTCTAGACAGAGGAAATGGTTCATCTGACCACGGGGAGTGATATTTTACTTGGTTGCTGTAATTGTGGGCCAGGATCATATTTTTAGATCCTATTGTAGTTTTCAATAAATGGTTAAACCACCAGGTCTCTCTCAAACTTGTCTGAATTGCTCTGGGGGAAGGTCAGTTCATAACACCTGACTTTCAGTAATCACACTTTGGTATCTCAGGGAAACACATAACTCCTGTGTTCAGCTGCTGCTACAAATCACTGTATAAATCACCTGCTATATGGTGCTGTGGCATGAGATGAGCAGGCTTTCACCTTACCCCAGAACGTAAAGCAGATACCACTTGTACAGTGGCCAGAATTTTACAGCCCACTTACATATCAAATCTGATGTTTGCAGGGTTTGTAGTTTAACATAATAGCTTCCCAACTTGCAACACAATTCTCTGCCACTAAAAATCTGTTTAGTGGGCTGTTCTCTGAAACCATTCCTGATTTTAGGCTTAGTCTACACTAGAAAAGCTATACTGGTATAACTATATGCAGCTAGTGGATGTTAACAGTATAGTTATACCAGTAAAAACCCTTGTGCGGATGCAGCTATTCTGGTATAAAGATGACTTATATGTTCCTGTATGAGACAGAGCTATATATCCTGTGTGAGATGAAGCTATATCCACACTAAGGGCTTGTCTATACTACCCGCTGGATTGGCAGGCAGAGATTGATCCAGCGGGGGTTGATTTATCATGTCCCCCATAAGGCTTTATGGAAATATGCTTATTAATGTATATATATGACATAATTGGAATATGTTTTATGCTACATATGCCATGTAACATATCTCTGTAGAGGTTATGATCTACTGAATCTATTAATCTTGTTTGTATGCATGTATCATTTTTGTATTCGAAGTTACGAATATTGGCTGTATACTTGTCTGATTCTAAGTAGATTTTAGTGAAGCAGTTGGTCAGCTTCCTGAGAAAAGACTATTCTCAGTAAGTGCCAAATCAAGACGCCCTTAAGCCAACAATGAACTTGGAGATGCCAGTCCACATCTGAGCTTTCCAAGGAATGTGGCTTGGCTGGTAAGGAACTCAGTCATGCATGGACATGTGACTTGCCCAGGTGATTCCAAAACTCCATTTTGGAGCTGGACTTTGCATAGGAGAGAGAAGAGGGTCTCCACCCACAGAAGAAAGTCTATTTAAACCCCTGGGAGACCCCACTATTTGTCTTCAGCTGGCTAAAGAGAGAGCCACTCCACCCCCAAAGATACCTGAAAGAAACTGGAACAAAGGACAGTAACTGCAGGGGATGTGAGTGATTGCTGGACCCAGACTAGAAGGAGACTAGTCCGTAAAAGAAAGCTTACTGAAACTGGTGAGAATTTTTTCTGTATTCAGTTTTATTACTGCACTAGACTTAGACTTGCATGTTTTATTTTATTTTGCTTGGTAATTCACTTTGTTCTGTCTGCTACTACTTGGAACCACTTAAATCCTACTTTCTGTATTTTATAAAATCACTTTTTACTTATTAATTAACCCAGAGTGTGTATTAATTCCTGGGGGTGAGGGTGGGGGCAAACAGCTGTGCATATCTCTCTATTAGTGTTATAGAGGGTGAACAATTTATGAGTTTACCCTGTATAAGGTTTATACAGGGTAAAACGGATTTATTTAGGGTTTGGACTCCATTGGGAGTTGGGCATCTGGGTGTTAAAGGCAGGAACACTTCTTAACTTGCCTTCAGTTAAGTCTGCAGCTTTGGGGTACGTGATTCAGACCCTGGGTCTGTGTTGGAGCAGACTGGCATGTCTGGCTCAGCAAGACAGGATGTTGGAGTCCCAAACTGGCAGGGAAAGCAGGGGCAGAAGTAGTTTTGGCACATCAGGTGGCAACTCCCCGGGGGTTTCTGTGACCCAACTTGTCACAGACGCCCAAGTACTCTCCCGTCGACTCTGGTACTCCACCGGAGCGAGAGGCGTAGGCGGAATTGACGGGGGAGCGTCAGCCATCGACTCACCGCAGTGGAGACACTGCGGTGAGTAGATCTAAGTACATCGACTTCAGCTACATTATTCACATAGCTGAAGTTGCGTAACTTAGATCGATCCTCCCCTTCCCTCCCAGTGTAAATCAGGCCTTAGTGAGGTTGTACTGCATTAACAATATAGGTATAGTTAAAACAGTATAACTTGCTAGTGCAGACAAAACCTTAACAATGATTTCAAGTAACAGCTTGCCAACTAGCAGCAACAGAATATAACATTTTTAAATGGCTGTTGGAAACCATTCTTGAGACTAAGGTAATCACAGTTTGATTAGTTATTGTTTCAACAACAGGCTAAGTGCTCAGGTACTACAGTGATGGTTGCAGATGAGAGATAGATGCACTTTCCAGACAACAAAAATGACAAAGTCTCTGCCCAAAGAGTGTACTACTATCTAACTAGACAAGAGTGGTTGGTGGCCTGTAAAAGCAGCAGTGCGGCTGAGTGGGGCAAGCATGTGTTTTGTCAGTTTATTTTTTCCTGAAAGAGAATTATATTCTGCGTTTTTATTAATATTTTTGTTAGGAGCACACTCTAGTTTGAATATCTTTTGGGAGAAATAGGATGGACTTGAAGGATAAAGTGGAGGCAAAGCAGGCTGGGTCAGGCCTTGGTCTTAATCTACACGGCTATCAACAAGTGAGGGCATAGCTGTATCAGAGACCACTTCTCCATTCTTGATCCTCTGGAACAATGCAGCTAACAAGGCTGACGCTGAAGCTCTTGAGTGCTACAGATAAAGTTAGCATTCAAGGGTGCTGAACTTTGCAACTTCTGGAGGAGATATCACCAAGAGAAAGCCTAACTGTCTTCAGAGGTTGCCACAAAGTCTTCATGCCATATAGAAACCAAGCAAATACTAATACACAGAAAGCAAAGAAAAATCCTTCCAAGATTGGAACCTGTGAAAGGTGACAACCAGAATCCATTACAAAGTTTATGATGTGTTCAGTGCTTAGATATGCTGGGCCTTGTCGGGCTCTCTCTCAGAGAGAATGGCAACATTCTTTTAGAAGGATTTTCAATGGAATTCATGTCTTGTTCCTGGTGTCCACTGTGAATGCCGGCTCTATCTCTTCCTGACATGTTATCTGAAGTTTATTTCTTGGTTGTGCATAGCACAAAATGTGGGAACACAGGGCACATATTATAAACAAATCTCTTTAAAAAGCTATCATGAACTTTGTGATTTTTTTTAAACTTTGGAGTTTATTTAATTCCTAATGAAACAACCCATTTCTGTTAAAATTTATTCTGATACAATTCACAGATAGCTCTAGACATTATGTTTCTAGGAAATCACAGGGCACCAAAATAGCCAAAAATTAAGGCCTGCTAGATATAGATTAGATAAGAGGGAGAGTGGAAAAAGATAAGAGGGAAGGGCCTTAAGCAATAATGATAGGGCTGGCCATTTTGGCTGATGAACTGAAATTGGGTTTTTTGATCCATTTCTAAAAATGTTTTTTGAGCACAGCACATTTTCCAGCGTGAATGGGAGTGTACAGCCTCTGCTATTTAGTCAAAGTAGGGCTCATATGTAGGCTGTAAAAGACTGGGGTTTTCCTTGGTCATTCAACCTGGAAATTTCACCCTATTCATTTCCTATGCTCCCTTCCTCTGTAGAACCAGAAATCCCCTGAGGTGGGGTTAGAAGCCAGCCTTACCAAGCCAGGAGAAGCTTTCATTGCCCTGTGGCATGGAATAAAATAAGAATAAATAATAATAATAAAAGATAATAGAGCAGTTCTATTTACTTTTCAGCATACATCAAATGTCTGTTACAATGTGTCTGGGCCCATGCACAATTTCTTACAATCAGAACTCAGCATGCCAATTTTAACAGAAAAAACAAACAAACTTAACCCCTGAATATTTCTAGGTTTTTATACCATGCTCACTACCATGGTGGATGAGCACAATGCAGATACACAGAGAAGGCGGCTCCCAAACCCTCAGACAAAGGCCTGAGAGAATAGGTGGGTCTGGCTTTTCAGAGTGCACTTCCGTAGCTCGCATTGAGTCTGGCCTACCACTAGAGGGCAAGGGGAGACGTGAAACACTGCCAGGAGACAGGTTTCAGAGGGGTAGCGATGTTAGTCTGTACCAGGAAAAAGAACGAGGAGGATGCCACAAGTAATCCTCGTTCTTTTTACTGCAAGGAGCATGCTCTTTAATACTTCATTATATTCTCTGATGCAAAGAACTGACCTATGAGCCCTGGGGAAGCCTGGGACAGCCCCTCCCCCACCCAATAGGGGTCAGCTAGGAAGGTAAAAATTAACACTGGCCTAGCCCTTTTTCTTGTAAAGAGCCTTGAATATATGAATGGGCATAAACTGATCACTAGGTTGAACGGAAAAAGCAGCTGGGCCCCCATTTCGGCAGTTGGAGCCTGTGGGAACCTAGAGATCCCCTGACCCTCTAACACACACACTTTGTATCAAATGAGCCAGTTTGATTTGGAGTGTATCCCACAGAAGAAGCTCACTAATCCTCCCAGAGTCTCTGGCCACCCTTGTGCAGAGTGGTCTGACTATGGTGGGTGGGAACTGCTTATATTTTGTTGGGAGGAAAGTGGCAAAAGATTATTCTATAGGCCTGAACAAAAATGTTATGGCCAGTTCTGCAGATGTGAGATGTGACAAGCCAGGGCACAGACAGGATTTATAGGATCTGGACAAAGGGTAGAAATAAGACTTCCCTTCCCCACCACAACCACACACACATTTTTTTCATCTCTCCCTTCCTTCATTTTATCAATCTCTCCTTTTTTTCTTGACGCTGAAGAAACCAAAACAACAACAACAAAAAACCCCATAAAACAATCAACCCCCCCAATCTGAAATGACTTTTTCTTTTTTTCTGCCTTTTTAGAACTTAGAAAAAACACAGTAAAAGATTTCACGTCACAAAATTGAGCAGCCAGTTTATGCCAGCTCACATTTTCTTTATCTGTTTGGGAGAGGGGCTGTCATGGGCTTCCCAGGATCCACAGGCCAGCTCTGTGAATCAGAGTGGTTAATAAACAAAATGTAAAAAGATTGTCTTGCATGCAGACAGTATTACAACACTTCACTTGCCTTCTAGTGTTAGCCCAGACTCAAAAAAACAAGACAGAGAATTGCAGTCTTACCAAGAAAAGCAAGCATGTGGGAACGGGGCTCTTGGTGTATTTATATTGTGCTCATGTATTGTGAGAGGCTCAGGATCTGGTCATGAAGAAAAAAAAGGTTATTGCTCTATTATTAAATCAGATTCTTGGCAGGAGATTAGATACGGCATAATAGACCATGTCTTTTCTGCCTGCTAATTATTTTTCCAATCTTGATTTTAAAAGCTTTTTATTTTTCTAAATATTTTGTTTATTATTTTCCTAAAATATATGTATACACACCCCCGATCACATGATTGTGTATATATAGTTACATGATGGTTTCAGACTGCCTCCTATTAACCAGGAAAGAACTGTTTCCTAGCTGACTGAGCTCAAAGGTCAACCACTGACGTGTTTACAACAAACACCCAGGCTAAAGAGGAGGAATTCATTAACCTAGAATATGATTATTCCTTAGTTAATACAAAGCACATTTGGGCTATTCTTTTATTGTATGGACATTTTAAATTAAAGAGAATATAAAACCTACAAAACAACCTAAATGGGTTAGTAAAGTACTGAAATGGTAATGGGTTTTTAAAAAAATTAAAATCTCTCTTGGCCTAGAAGCTGAATCACAGATCACAGCTTCATTGTTCTAGGCCAGAGGTTGTCAAACTGTGGTCCGTGGACCACCAGTGGTCTGCGAGCTCTATTCAGGTGGTCCGTGGATAGTTCCCTCTAAGGTGCATGCCTGGGTGGCCATACACCAGAGAATGAAGGGCCATCCACCTAATTAGTGGAGCTGTGCAAACGTGGCTCCACTAATTAGGTGCCTCGACCCTGGAGAAGATGCACATGTAAGGTGAGGTGGTGGCCTTGGAGGGAATATGGGGTAGGTGGGAGGGGGCAGTGGGGTGAGAAGAGGGGGTGGGAGGAATTTGGGATGTGCAGGGCTGCGGTGGCCAGAGAAAGAGGTGACTTTCCCCAGCTCCAGGGCTGTGGCTGCAAGGGAGAGACGGCCCTCCTTCCCAGCCTTAGCTCTGTGGCTGCTGTGGCGGGGAGAGAACCTCCCTCCTTCCCAGCCCCAGCTCGGGGGCTGCCATGCTGGAAGAGAGAAGGCACATCTATCGCACTAGAAAGGTAAGACTACTCATATTAAAATATGAATGGTGCTTGTGTGCTTTTATTTGTAGAACAAAAAAAAGTTAATTATTGTTTTTTTTAATATAGCGCTTTTATCCAAGCGCTTTACAATAGTTAGCTAATGGTACAAGCAACATTGGGAAAGATCATTAAGTGGTCCCCTGAGACCCTCAGCAATTTTCAAGTGGTCCACGAAAAAGAGTTTGAGAACCACTGTTCTAGGCACTTTGTAAGATCAAGTAAAACAAAAAAGGTCCCTGCCCCAGACAGCTTGCAATTTAGGATTATGACAAGACTCAACAGGTAAATATAAAAGGCAGGAGGAAGACTTGAGGAGTGGGAGGATAAAGAAAGTAAAATGGACCCATTTTGCATCAGTCAGTAGTCTCTGAGGTCCCAGGTTGTCATCTGCCTAACCGAAAGGCAGTGAGAAGCTAAGGCAGTATCTTCATTGCTTGAATACAGCTTGAAAGTTCAGAATATAGGAGCTGAACCAATCAGAGCAGAGGGATTATAGTAGCCTGGGTAGAGAGATTTGCAAACTCACAGTGCAGTTACTGAAAAATTATTCAAATTGCTGCACTCTGATTGACTAATAGTCGCTGTCAGTCAAATCAAAGTACAGAGGTTTGCATACTCCATAGTTTTTGAGAAATAAACATGCAGTGTGTCACAGTTCAAGGCAATTGTACCTGTAGTCCCCCTCAGTGGTCCCTCAAGGCCACCCACTCCTGGCTCCTTAGCCATCACCAGTCTTAGGTAGAGACCCGTGTTTCTTTCTCTCCTGGTGGGATTTTTCCCAGGCTGCACAGTTCCCTGCCTGCCCTGGGATATTCCCAGAAAGCCAGACTGCCTAAACAGGCCAGCATCTGCACTTGGCTTACTCTTCAAAGGCTATGAACAGTGGCAGTTATGAGTTACCACACAGCTCTTTATAAGCAAGCACATTTATTTTTAAGGTCCAAGCATTGCAAAGAAAACATTAAAAACAATAGAAGTTCCTACACACATGCTAAGAATTCCCATATGCATGGTGAAAGAGGTCACCCATCAATCTTACGGGACCTCAGTAGGCAAAAGTCCTTCCAACCCTTCCCAGGAAGCATTGGGGCCCCCCTTGGACAAGAGGCCCTGTCCATTTGCTGGATCAGAAAGAAGGCCCCGAGTTGGTTTAAACTCAGGCTATTTATCAAAAAGTCCTTTCTTTGTATGTTGGTGTAGCGGGATAGTCACCCTGCTCCGGCCCTGAAGGGGTTAAACCAGCCCTGGGAGAGGGCTGAGGCTGCGAGAGGCCTGCTGCTGGGGAAAGGCTGATTGGGGAAACAGCCACAGCTGGGCCATGCCCCAATCAGGCCACAGCGGGCCCTGATAAAAGGGCTATGAGCCAGAAGATAGACACTCTCCCTCCAGCTTCAGAGGGAGAAGGACCTAGCTGCCTGGGAGCTGAGGGTACAGGCAACTGAGAAGGGCTGGGGAAAGGTGAGAGGAGCAGGGGAGCTCCTGCCTGGCAACTCCCCAGGCTGCAGGCCTTGTCAAAGGCCGAACCAAGTACTGGGGTTGCAGAGGCTGCAACCCAGGGGTTAGGCAAAGGCAGCAGATCCAAACCCCTCTTTGCCAATGATGAATGGCTTGTATACTGCAGTCTGCCCCGGTGAGCAGTGGCTAGATGGTGACTGGCAGTCGCCATAGACTGAGGCGAGGTGGGGATAGAGGGTTGGGGGTTCCCTGGGGAGGGGAGACCCAGAGCTGTGGGGGTATGGAGGAGGACAGAACCCTGCTGTAGAGGGGCACCAGGGTCTGGGAGGGACACGGGGGCCAACGACAGGTGAGACACAGACTGGTAGAGGGTGCTCCGGAGCTAGAAACAGAGCTAATTCCCAGGATGACCAGCAGGAGGTGCTGCCGGGTGAGTCCCACGTCACTTCAGTTGGTCTCTAGAACTAGTATGTGTGAAAGTATTATAACCTGAGTGAATTTGCGCAATCACACCCTGTCCTCCCCCATTCTTAGTTCCTGGAGAAGAAAGACATACAATCTCTGATCCACAATAATTCATAAACCTAATACAGTAAGAGCTCCCAAAGACATGTGGGAGACTGACATAGCTGTCACACAGTGATTTGACAAAGCAGCTGCCCATAACTAATTAGAGTCTAGGGAATTGTGGTACTAATGAAAAACTGTGCAATCAGTTATGCATCAGTAATGATCCAACAACAACTTGCTCTCTGGCTTTCAGAGTTACTTTCACATGAGTATAATCAAATATAGAAATGACTTATGTGATCATAATCACTGTGACCTATGGGCATACGGTAACCATTCAATGTACGTAGCACATTACTTTAAACTCCCCACAACAGAAAGTATGAAAAACCCACTTCCCAGGATTATTCCACCATAAGGAAAAGCACTGTGATGATAATGAAAAGGCAGACCAAGGGTTGACCACAAAGGTGTGCCTGGTACCATGCTCTGAAGCTCAGTAAGTTACCTGAGTTTAGGTTCATTCACTGAAACCACTTTGCTTTCAATCCTTAGGAGTCCACATCTAGGGACTGTGACATCACACTAATTGTGTGGCCATGATGGTTTAATGCAGATGAATCCTAAAGCATTTATAGATTAAAACCAACGCAAACTGTATCTAGAATCAGATAGGAAACTAGTGCAGTTTTTGGAACACAGATTCAATATGCCCACCACTGAAGCACGGGACTAAGCAAGTAGGATATTGCATTCTGCATTAGCTGAAGCTTTGGAGAGTGCTTCAAGGATAGCCTCAAGTAGACCACATTGCAGTAGTCCATTCTGAAGCATGACTGTGGTGATGTCTATGTTGGCAAGGAAAGGCTACATCATCCTTACTAACCATGGAAGAAAAGAGACGTATTGTACAGTATGAACTGCCTGAGATTTCAAATACAGCAAGAATCCAAAAATGTTTTGAGAAGGCAGGGGTGTGTGTGTGTGGAACAGCCACAGCTCCCATCAGTTCCCCCTACCAATATGCATCACCTCAACAAAAAGCCTCAGCCCATTTGTTGTCATCCAAGTCCCTGTTTTGGCTAGACATAAGGAAAGCAAGGAAACTGCACCACTGAGCTCGCCTATGAGAGTCAGGGTGAGAAATCTGATTTACCTGGTTAGCAGTTAAGTACTGTTGTGGAGGGTGCTTAAGACAAACCTGTTAGCTAGATACCATTTATGAACAAAGATGACTCAGGTTTTCAGTATTAATTTGTTGCTCAGTTGTATTACATTCCTCTGATCTACTTTTTTACTTAAATTGATGGTGATGATGAGATACTGAGATTTTATTTATTTATTTAAATAACATCACCTCTCCCTTGGCCTGTGGCATAATCTTGGTCAGCTTCTGAATTCTCGGAAGCCAGAGTCTTTTTCATTGTTAAAAAATAAATTAATATTAAATTTTAATAGCCAGAGATTGGGTACTAAAGTTAGTAATAGCCTAGAAGGGAAATGGCAGAGGACTGAAAATGAAAGAGTTAGAAGGATAGAAACAGAAAGCTGACCAATTGTGAGAAAGAACATCATGTTCAGGGTGCGGGTAAGGTCTCTGCTGAGCAATAAATTTAGTTTCAATGGCTTTCCCATGTTAAGCTTATGTTAACTGGTTCTGACGTAGAAGTTATGCTTATTTGAAATGACCTGGGAAATGACATATGAGAGAGAGAACTGAACCTAGTGGCACACAGTTTGCCTCTTTCTCCAGCTTGAGGTTGGAAGTTTTTCTACAAAGGCTACAGTAAATAACATCACTGAAAATGCATTAGACTTTACTGGTAATCAAGAAGGAAACTAAGAGGCAGTGTACAGAAATGTATTTGTGATGGGAAACTGATGACACAAAAGAAACCTGCATGAGGGCACATTCTCCGTTTTATCAGTTTTGCATTTTTTCTTGATCTTTCTTTAATCTTCTTTCTAGAGAAAAACACATGACATAGTATGGAGAAATGAATGATCTCATCAGAACTGGCTGTTGTCCTTACACTATTAATCAGCAAAACTGGATTATCTCTCTTTACAGATAATAGCCATTATGGAGGACCTCAATTTTGACTCTTGAGTCCTTCCTTGGACATGATCTGAAGCAAAAGTTCAGATTCAAACATCTAAACTTTGATAAAATATTGAACTGAACCTAGATTAATCTTTTCACCTTGTGCTCATCTCTGTTTAAAAACCACTGTTTTTGTGCTGATCTCTCTACAAATTTCCCCTTAATCACTCTGCTCCCCAACAGTTTCCCTATCTATAAAATGAAGATGAGAACATTTACTTGCCTCGTAAAGCACTTTGAAGTCTAGCAATAAAAAGTGCTAAGAATTATTATTAATAATAAACACATTTATAAATTGCTATGTATGCCAATAGTGCCATGTAAACTATACCAAATGCCCATTATAATCTACAGTCAATTATCAGGAAAAATAACAGTGTTTAAGAAGTCTAAAAGGAGGTCTGCAGACAGTTTATGTATAACATATGTTTGATGGTAAGGGAATCCAACTGTGAGGTGGATCTGCATTGTTTTAAGCAGCATTTAATTAAGCATAGTACTAAACACACTTGTTAAACAGACCACAGGTTTTTTTAGAATACCTTAGAAAAATCTTCAGCAATATTGGCCTTTCACAAAGATTGGGCAAGTAGTTCTAATAACAGTTTTAAGAGTGGGGTGTGATGCTAAGGGACTTGGTAAATTCACTGCATGCACTTCCTTTTAGTTTACTGAAACTTGAACATGTCATAGCCTCCTATTTAGATTAGCCAAAAGCAGGAAAGTGAGACAGAGAGAAGGAACAATTAGTAATGGGGAAATGTTTACGAACTTTACTGTAATAGGTGATTTGGTCCCTCTTGCATTACTGTATTCAGAATTTGTTTGATTTTTGTTTCTTTGTTTGCAATTCAGAGAAAAGCCTAAAGATTAAAACAGGGGTGGGCAAACTATGACCTGGGGGCCAGCCCTCCAGATGTTTTAATCTGTCCCTCAAGCTCCTGCCAGAAAGTGGGGTCCGGGGCTTGCCCCGCTCTGGCGCTCCAGCCGCGGAGTGGGGTCAGGGTCTTGCCCCACTCCGCACTGCTTCCACAAGCAGCAGCATGTCCCCCCCTACAGCTCCTATGCATAGAGGCAGCCAGAAGGCTCCGCACACTGCCCCACCCCTAGTGCCGCCCCCGCAGCTCCCATTGGCCTGGAACCACAGCCAATGGGAGCTTCAGGGATGGCGCCTGCAGACAGGGCAGCGCGCAGAGCCACCTGGCCGCACCTCCAGGTAGGAGCCAGAGCGGGGACATGCTACTGTTTCTGGGAGCCGCTTGAGGTAAGCGCCGCCCAGAGTCTGCCCCCCAGACCCCTTCCCACGCCCCAACGCCCTGACCCAGCCCTGATCCCCCTCCTGCTCTCCAAACCCCTCAGTCCCAGCCCAGAGCACCCTCCTGAACCCCCAACCCCTCATCCCCAGCCCCACCTCAGAGCCCACATCCCCAGCTTGAGCCCTCTCACCCTCCCGCAACCCAACCCCCAATTTTGTGAGCGTTCATGACCCACCATACAATTGCCATACCCATATGTGGCACTCAGGCCAAAAAGTTTGCCCACCCCTGAATTAAAATGACAGTTCATTGAAAGCCTAAAGATTTCCAGGATTTTATTATTTCCATTTCTTCAAGCACCTGGAGTATTTTCTGTCACTGAGAACCACGTAAAGGAAAACAATTCTAAATGCTGTTGTAAATAACAAAAACCGTTTGATGCAAGTAAATAACAAAAGCCAGGTTTCCTGTTCGTGAATAATTTATTTGGAATTGTCTCTTCCTGCTCATATCTCTTCTCGTAATCCCTACTATGATCTTCCTGCCTTTTGTGTCTTCTGAGGCAACTTGCCATGAGGAATAGGCTTAAAACTGCCCCATGCTGTTCCAAAACTGTATTTAGCAATGCTTGCTCCTGGTACCTAGTTCTCTGGGGCAGGGACCATCATTTTACTATGTTTATACTACACCCAGGACAATCAAGCTCTGATCCTTGATTAAACTGTTTAGTGTGCCTAGACATTACTGGAATATAAATAATAACAAGAAGCTTCCAGCTTCAATTTCCCTCACTGAAGCTTTTTAAGGCAGGTTGGTGTAGGGGACTAGTAATGATATCCAGAATCTTTCATCTTTGAACACTAGTTCAAATCCAGCCCAGGTTGATAACAGGTAGATTAAAAGATGTTGCCATGTATTGACTGGCGGTGGCTTATATGAAATGAGTTTGGTGGTCTCAGTTCAGTTACCAGTGTATGTGAGCGTGATGGGGTGTACAAACCCCACACTGAGGAACTGGGTGTTAAGGAGCAGCTCTGGTCACAGGAGGCTACACCCAACCTTCGGGGTGTGCACTCAATGGAGGTGGAGCTTAAAAGGGTGAAGAAGCGAAAGGAGACATAGCTATACCACATTAGCCTCCTAAAGGCCTGGAGGGATCAGAAAGACTGCTTACAACACCATATTCACCTGAGTCGGAGCTAGACCCCCAAGTCATCATATCGCCAGGCCCAGACCCGATTCAAATGGGGGAAGAGCTCTGACCGGAACTACAGTCACAAAGGATAGAACTGTTCTAGAAGTTTTCTTCTGGTTCTCAACCCAGCCAGGATGGACACATTTGATCTAACATCATATCATGGCCAAGACATGACAGAAAGTCCATGAGATCCACAAGCCTTTGCCAAGAAGAGTGTTGGAAGTGGTTCACAAAGAGCTGCAAGCTGTGCTAGACTTAGCAGTAATCAAGAAGTCCCACAGTGGATGGAGGAGCTCTATTGTGCTGGTGCCAAAGATGAATGGGTCAACTCGATTTTGCTTAGATTTTAGGAAAGTCAATACAATATCCAGGTTTGACACGTACTCAGTGCTCCAAATGGAGGAGCTGCTGGAGATGCCAAGGACTGCTCAACACATCTCCATCTTAGACACGATGAAGCGGTACTGCCATAGCCACTGTCGGCGGAGTTGCATGAAAAAATGGCCTTCCACACTTCATTCAGCATCTACCAATTTTTAACCATGCCACTTGGGTCCTGTGGGGTCACAGCTACCTTTCAGTGGCAAATGGGTCAGGTGCTGTGACCACACGACCAGTACGCAGCTGCCTGTATTGATGACATCGTCTTCTATAGTTGCAATTGGGAGGACTATGTGAAGCTCATCACCACTGACATTTGGACCCTTGAGAAGCCAGGGCTCACAACAGATCTGGCCATCAACCAGGAAAATGTGAAGTGACGCACCTCGTGTACACTATGGAGAAAGGCTGGCTGTACCCACTGATTGACAAAGTTTAGGCACTAGCAAACGGCTCAGTACTGCTGACCAAGAAGGAGGTCTGACTATTCCTGGGCTTGGCTGGCTATTACAAGTGGTTTGTCAAGGTTCCTTCCCCACTCTGAACTCTAGGGTACAGATGTGGGGACCTGCATGAAAACCCCCTAAGCTTATTTTTACCAGCTTGGGTTAAAACTTCCCCAAGGTACAAACTATTTTACCTTTTGCCCTTGGACTTTATTGCTGGCACCACCAAGCGTCTAAAAGATATATAACCGGGAAAGAACCCGCTTGGAAACGTCTTTCCCCCCAAAATCCTCCCCAAACCCTACACCCCCTTTCCTGGGGAAGGCTTGATAAAAATCCTCACCAATTTGCATAGGTGAACACAGACCCAAACCCTTGGATCTTAAGAACAACGAAAAAGCAATCAGGTTCTTCAAAGAAGAATTTTAATTGAAGAAAAAAAGTAAAAGAATCACCTCTGAAAAATCAGGATGGTAAATACCTTACAGGGTAATCAGATTCAAAACATAGAGAATCCCTCTAGGCAAAACCTTAAGTTACGAAAAGACACAAAAACAGGAATATCCATTCCATTCAGCACAACTTATTTTCTCAGCCATTTAAACAAACAGAATCTAATGCATCTCTAGCTAGATTACTTACTAAGTTCTAAGACTCCATTCCTGTTCTGTCCCCAGCAAAAGCATCACACAGACAGAGAGAGCCTTTGTTTCTCCCTCCCTCCAATTTTGAAAGTATCTTGTCTCCTCATTGGTCATTTTGGTCAAGTGCCAGCGAGGTTATCCTAGCTTCTTAACCCTTTACAGGTGAAAGGGTTTTTCCTCTGGCCACGAGGGATTTTAAAGGTGTTTACCCTTCCCTTTATATTTATGACATGGTTTGTACCAGACTTTGCCACAATCACAGACTTGGTAAAGGACAGTAGCCCCCAGAAAGGTCAAATGGACAGAAGCTTGCGACAGTGCATGCAAAGACTTGAAGAAATGTCTGACCCACAAGCCTGTCCTTTTCCACCCTGACTTCTTGAAACAGTTCATCCTACAGACAGATGCTTTGGATATGGACCTTGAGGCAGTGCTATCCCAGAATGCTGATAGCAAAGCACACCCAGTCCTCTACCAGAGTAGAAAGCTGTTCCCTCAGGAAGTAACCTACTCAACCAAAAAAAAGGAAGCCCTGGGTATGAAGTGGATTGTAGATGAACGACATTAATATTTACTGGGGAGCCCCATCCTACTAGTCAAGGACCATGCCCCTCTCCATTGGCTGAATTCCATGAAGGATACCAATGCCCAGATCTTGAGGGGGTATCTTTCCCTACAACCCTATGATTTCATGGCATTCATCATCCAGGGAAGACACACCAGAATAAAAATTTCTTTTCTCAGGATGGAGGGGAATGGCGGGCAGATGACAGTCCCCCAGGTCTCAGACTAATGGGGAAGGTGTGTGATGGCATGTACAAACCCCACATTAGGGAACAACAGGTTAAAGAGCAGCTTTGGTCACAGGCGGCTCCGCCCAGCCGCACCTGCTGGGCATGCTGTCAATGGAGGTGGAACTAAAGGGGTACAGTACAGCTGGGTCAGGGTGGTCAGTGCAAGGGAACAGATCTGCACTGGTAGCTCCTGCAGAAATCCAGAAGGTGCCCCACACCGTCCTGAAGCAGACGTCAACTCAGAGCAGCAAGCCACCGCAGAAGAGACAGAAGAATGTCTGCTTGTGAGTGGGAAGGGGAACCTTCTGATCCCTTCTTGTAGGCCATTAATCAGGCCTTTCCCGTGCCTCTGGAGGGCCATGGACATAGTAGGAAGTAACCCAGGGAGTAGGCTGGGTGATATCCTGGTTCTGGTCACACACCTGAACTACTTGCACAAGGGCCCTGGCCTGGAACCTAGAGGAGTGGAAGGACCTGGGTTCCCCTACTGCCAACCCCTGCATTTGAACCCAATAGGCACTACCACCAGCATTCAGTCTTGAACCCATGAGGTGCTACCATCAACCACAGGCTTGACCACTAGGTGGTATGGCTAGCCAGTGCTCTGACCACTAGGAGACATGGTCCAGGGAGATGGTCTGCCATCACCATGAGACACAAAAACCACCACCCCAATACAACTCTAATTGGTTCTCCTAGAAGAGAGATAAAAGACTGAATCTACCACATAGACTGAACTTTCTATCACCCTGAGAGGTGGTTCTGTCAGTTCTGATTTGACGTATATTTGCAGAGCTCTATGGGGAAGCTTACACTGCCACTATTCTGTGACTAAATGTAAGCGGTCCCCAAGACTTCATCTGGAGTCCTTCACAAACACTAAATTAACATAAAATATTCTGTAATCAAATGTAAATATAATTAAAAGTGAATCATATAGGAATGGAGGGCTGGAAAAGACCTCAAGAGTTCATCTAGTCCATCCCACTGTGCTCTGGCAGGATTAAGTACAGTATACCTAGACTATTCCTGATAGGCGTTTGTCTAACCTGTTTTTAAAAAACCTCCAATAACAGGGATTCCACAACCTCCCTAGTAGAGGTTTGTTTCTAGTATGGTCACATCACTATTTTAACAAACTCTTACAACTGTAACTTACTTTTTTTGGAGGAAACCTATAATGTTGAAATCTAACTTTCATTCATCTCCTAGTATTTTATTTTTAATGCTACCTTTGACCCTTGTTTGCTCTGGCTCACTGTAAAGAATCATTAATTGTTTCAGTCTTACCACGAACCTGGATTTTTCTGCCATCATCACCTGAACGTGAGTAAACAAGAGCTGTTCTAAAGTTCAGTGTCAGCAGCTTAGTTCAGAATGGTGATCACATGATCGCATAGTCATGCATAAGATGGGAAAGTACTTCTGCTATGCACTGATATACAAATGGGAAATGCTGAGCATCCTGTTAATTTTCAAATGTTTATGACTAAGAATCAATTTCAGACTCACATTCCTTGCTCATAATGAAGTTTCTCTGAAACTAGGATTGCTCTAGCACCAGTGGAGCCCCAACAGTGCTAGCAACGGTGAGAGAATTTCAGACAATGCAGAGAACACCATGAAAAATAGTGTTCAGAACAAATAAGTTCAATTGACAGACCAAATACCACAATATAGAAATATATTTTGTCCTCTATTTTCAGATTAATGTGCAGGTGTCTATGTACATGATTCCCAGTAGGTGTTAAGGGGGAATTGTGCACCTAAACACCCTGGTGAAGCCACAGAAGAAAAGAGATTCCTTTGAGTCGTAAACTGAACCGCAGGCTTACGCTATAAGTATGTGCAGCAATTTAGAGAGTGTTTTTCAAGTGGTGGGGAAAGCCCACAAGATGAAGCATCAGTAGGCCTTGATTCTATTTCTAGTTCTTCCATAGACTTTCTGTGTGATTTTGATGCAAGTCACTCTTATGATGCGTCAGGTTCTCTGGCAAAAGTAGGGATAACAGCACCGACCTCCTAACCTCACAGGAATGCAGTGAGATTAATTCCTTAATGTTTGTCAAATGCTTTAGGAGTGAAAAATATTAGCATGGTGGCCTTTCCTTCTAGTGTATAACAAGTGCACAGGGAAAAGCTTCCTGTGCTCCCTGGCACTGGGGAACAAACTCTCTGTTCAGAAGGCTTGGAGACGTTCTTTCTGCATGACGGTGGTTTGTGGTCTGTTAGATGGGAGTCATTCTCAGTCAGAGGAAACCAGGGATAAATGCCATCTGTTCATAGATTCATAGATTTTAAGGTCAGAAGGATCCATTATCATCATCTAGTCTGACCTCCTGTGCAGCACAGGCCAGAGAACCTCACCAATAATTTCAAGCCTATAACTTCTGTTTGAGCTATAGTATCTCTGTTAGAAAGACAGCCAGTCTTGACTTAAAGATAGAGAACCCACCAAATCCATAAGTATGTTCTTTCAATGTTAATTACCCTCACTGTTAATTTGTGCAGTATTTCTAGTCTGAATTTGTGTAGCTTCAGCATCCAGCTATTGGTCTGATTAGTAATCCAGGTAAAACTAGGTTTTGGTCTACACTACAGACCTATATCCGTATAACTACATTGCTCCAGGGTGTGTAAAATCCACATCCCTGAGCGATGTAGTTATCATAGAATCATTCAATCATAGGACTGGAAGGGACCTTGAGAGGTCATCTAGTCCTGATCCCTGCACTCATGGCAGGACTAACTATTATCTAGACATCCCTGACAGTTGTTTGTCTAACCTGTTCTTTAATCTCCAATGATGGATATTTCACAGCCTCCCTAGGCAATTTATTCCAATGCTTAACCACTCTGACAGTTAGGAAGTTTTTCCTAATGTCCAACCTAAACCTCCCTTGCTGTAATTTAAGCCCATTGTTCCTTGTGCTATCCTCAGAGGTTAAGGAGAACAATTTTTCTCTCTCCTCCCCTTGTAACAACCTTTTATGTACTTGAAAACTCTCAATCGTCTCTTTTCCACACTAAACAAACCCAATTTTTCCAACCTTCCCTCATAGGTCATGCTTTCTAGACCTTTAATCATTTTTATTACTCTTCTCTGGACTTTCTCTAATTTGTCCACATGTGTCCTAAAATGTGATGCCCAGAACTGGACACAATACTTCAGTTGAGTCCTTACCAGTGTGGAGTACAGCGGAAAAATTACTTCTACTGTCTTGCTTACAACAGTTCTGCTAATATATCCCAGAATGATATTTGCTTTTTTTTGAAACAGTGTTACACTGTTGACTCATTTTAGCTTATGACCCACTATGACCCCCAGATCCCTTTCTGCAGTACTCCTTCCTAGGCAGTCATTTCCCATTTTGTATGTGTGCAGCTGATTGTTCCTTTATAAGTTGAGTACTTTGCATTTGTCCTTATTGAATTTCATCTATTTACTTCAGACCATTTCTCCAGTTTGTCTAGATCATTTTGAATTTTAATCCTATCCTCCAATGCACTTGCAACACCTCCCAGCTTCGAATCGTCCACAAACTTTATAAGTGTACTGTAACAGGGTGCTGACCAGGAGGTCCTGGCAAGGCCCCTGTTAGCCCAGCTCCAGTTAAGAGGCATTAATTGGGGCTGGCTGGGTATGGCTGGCCTAAGGGCTTGATGAGAAATACCGGCAGACCTTATTAGCCGGGGGGCTATATAAAGCTGGCAGGAAGGAAGCAAAGGGGAGGGAAGACGAAAGGGAGGAGCCTGTGGCTGTAGGTCCCTGCTGGCTGAGGGAGCTAGCTGTCTCCCAGGGATCTGTGTTGAACAGATTGTATATAGACGGTGGTGGGAAGTGACATTGCAAATAAAAGGGCACTGGTGCTTGCACTCTAAGCGGTCTCCGGCTGATTTGTGGCACGAGTGGCAAAGGGCTCCGTTACATGTACTCTCTGTGCCATTATCTAAATCATTGATGAAGATATTGAACAGAAGCAGACCCAGAACTGATCCCTGTGGACCCCACTCAATATGCCCTTCCAGCTTGACTGTGAACCACTGATAACTACTCTCTGGGAATGGTTATGCACCCAACTTGTAGTAGCTCTATTTAGGTAGTATTTCCCTAGTTTGTTGTGAGGAGGTCATGCGAGACAGTATCAAAAGACTTAAGTCAAGATATACCACATCTACTGTTTCCCCCCATCCACAAGGCTTGCTACCCTGTCAAAGAAAGCTATTAGGTTGGTTTGACACGATTTGTTCTTGACATATCCATACTGACTGTTACTTATCACCTTATTATCTCCATTATTGTTCCAAGTACTGAAGTTAAGATGACTTGTCTGTAATTCCCCTGGTTGTCCTTATTTCCCTTTTTATAGATGGGCACTATATTTGCCCTTTTCCAGTACTCTGGAATCTCTTGTCTTCCATGACTTTTCGAAGATAATTGCTAATAGCTCAGATATCTCTTCAATCAGCTCGTGGAGTATTCTAGGATGTATTTAATCAGTTCCTGGTGCCTGAAGACATCTAACTTGTCTAATGACAGGTTTCAGAGTAGCAGCTGTGCTAGTCTGTATTCGCAAAAAGAAAAGGAGTACTTAGAGACTAACAAATATATTTGAGCATAAGCTTTCATGAGCTACAGCTCACTTCATCGGATTTAACTTGTTCTTTCCCTATTTTAGTCTCTGATCCTGCTTCATTTTCACTGGCATTTGCTATGTTAGATGCCCAATTGCTACTAACCTTCTTGGTGAAAACTGAAACAAAAAAGAAATTTAGCACTTCTGCCACTTCTACATTTTTTGTTATTGTTCCTCCTACCCCCTTGAGTAAAGGGCCTACCCTGTCTTCCTCTTGCTTCTAATGTATTTGTAGAATGTTTTCTGGTTATCCTTTATGTCTCTAGTTAGTTTAATTTTGTTTTGTGCCTTGGCCTTTCTAATTTTGTCCCTACATATTTGTGTTATTTGTTTATATTGTCCTTTGTAATTTGACCTAGTTTCCACTTTTTGTAGAACTCTTTTTTGCATTTCAAATAATTAAAGATCTCCTGTTTAAGCCAGGGTGGCCTCTTGCCATATTTCCTATATTTCCTATGCAATGGGATAGTTTGCTCTTGTGCCTTTCATAATGTCTCTTTGAAAAAGTCCCAACTCTTTTGAACTGTTCTTCCCCCTTAGACTTGCTTCCCATGGGATCTTACCTACCAACCAGGGCTGGCCTTAGTGAAAATGGTGCTCTGGGTGAACTTGTATTTTGGCCCCTCCCTACTCCCCTCCCACCATCGCCCCTGGCTCCTACAGGCTTCCTGCACTCCCCTGCCCCACTATCACCTCCAGGCCATTACCTATACTTCACATGGAAAGTCCAGAGGAAAGTCCATTCAATGGGCATTTTCAATGATCCATTGTGAGTTAAGTGTCCTTTGATGAGCCACTTACTTTGACTAGTTCCTTCAAGATGTGCTGGCTAACTATCTTGTGGGCATTACCCCAGGAGCAAATATTTGAAATACAAGTATAGAGCCAACACTCAAAACTTCAAATACAAAAATGATACGTGTATACAAATAGCATAAACATATTCAGAAATCATAACCTTTTCATTGACATCTTACATGCCACATTTTGTACAAGATTTGTTGCAAATATATAGCAGTGGTTGCAACAATGATCTACATGGTCATGTTTTAATCTGCTAATGTCACAATGAGTAACTGCTACAACTAGCAAATTCCTAGGCCACTGTCAGCAGAAGCACAGAAGTAAGGGTGGCATGTTATATGGTGTATTACCACACTTGCTTCTGTGTTGCTGCGGTGGCTTGTGGTGCCTGGCACTTGATCTGCGGCTCAAGGCAGGCTTCGCGCTGTCACACGGGGGCTGCATCTTGCCAGAGCCCACAGATCTCCTGCAGCCCTCCTGCAGAGCCCAGCCACTCCTGGCTCACCACAAGCATTTTGACAGGAAGTACTAAGCTGTAATAACAACAATAATAATAATAATACGAGTGTGTGTGTGTGCATGACAGAATGTCTGAGTGTGTGTATATGTGTGTGAGAGAGAGCCTGTGTGTGACTGTGTGTTGCGGGATTGTGTGATAGAGTGTGTGTTGAGGAGTGTGAAACTGTGTGTATGTGTGTGACAATCTGTGCTGGGGGACTGAAAGAGGCAGTGTGTATGTAGGTGTGAGAGAGACAGTGTGTGAGTATGACTGTGTTGGGGCATTGTGTGAGAGACAGAGTGTGTGTTGGGGACTGTGAGACTGTGTGTGTGAGAGAGACAATCTGTGTTGGGGGACTGTGAGAGGCAGTGTATGTGGGTGTGAGAGCCTGTGTGTGTGTGTGTTAGGGAAGTTTGAGAGACAGTGAGCGCACTATCATTTTAAGTCCCCACATCCCCTCTCCTCCCCTGCTCGGCCTGGCCCCCGCCATCCCCTCACTCATGTGGAAGTTTCACTCCTCCTAGCCCCAGCCCAGCTGGTCCCCACCAGAGACCGAGCAGCCAGGGCTGCCGGCAGGGAAGGACTCGGCTCTGCTCCAGGCAGCGAGCGGTGGGCTGTGCCGCCAGTGACCGGCCCAGCTGTGCCACTCTGGGCTCCCTGGGGCTGGGGCAGAGCCGGAGCCCTCAGCCGGCCGGCTGAGGAGCGAGTGAGGGAGGGGCCAGGGGGTCAGGGAGAAGCCCGCCAGCCCAGCGCAGGGGAAGGGCCAGAGAAGAGAGGAGTCCAGCCACAGCCAGCCAGGGGAAGCCCAAGCCCCTTGTGGTGCCCCCTGGCTACGGCGCTCTGGGCGTGGGCCCCATTTGCCTGGCCCTGAGTTTGCTTAAGCCTGTCTTCTTGAAATCCATTATCATTATTGTGCTGTTTTCCTTCCTACCATTTCTTACAAACATGAACTCTGCCATTTCATGATCACTTTCACCTCAGTTGCCTTCCACTTTCAAATTCTCAACCAGTTCCTCCCAATTTGTCAAAATCAAATCTAGAACAGCCTCTCTCCCCTAGGAGCTTTCTCCACCTTCTGAATTAAAAATCTGCCTCCAATACATTCAAAGAACTTGTTGGAACCTATACTGACCTAACCCCTCTTGTAGACAGCACTATGTTGGCAGGAGAGTTGGATTAACTATGCCGACGGGAGAACTCTCTCCTGTTGGCATAGAGTGTCTTCATTAAAGCACTACAGCAGTGCAGCTGACTCAGTGCCGATCCAGTGTTTTAAATGTAGACTTGCCCCAGGTCCCTGGATGGGACATGGGGCAGGTAGCAGCTATCAAATATTTGGGCAGCGTTACAGACAGTGCTGGTGGATGCTTGAAAGACATGGCAATCATTTAGCAGTAGCTGGTGCCATGTTTGAGCCCTTCAGTGGCCTGTGTAGGGATCTCATGACATCAAGCTTGCTGTGAAGTTGCAGATCTATAGAACCATAGTTATCCCAACTATCACATGGCAGTCAAACGAAGGCACTGAGGAAGGCTGAAGAACACTGGATTGATGTTTTCAATTCCTGTTGTCTTCGTCAGCTGCTCTATATCAAGTGGCAGGCTCATATCAGAAATGAGGATATTCAAAGCCAAACCTAGCAACTGCCTCCATCAGCACTGGTTCGATTTCGGCAATTTTCTTGGGATGGACATATCATTAGAACGGAGGACCAATGAATTCCAAGGGTGTGTACCTAGGAATGCCGCTACATGCTCATCGATCACATGGGTATCAAAAGCTTGGGTGGCGCAACAAGATTGCCAGTGATTGACATAAACTGAGTATAGAATCAGGCCTCCTAAAGCACAGAGATTGATCTGGGCAGCACTCAGTTTGCCAGGAGGCCACGTCCTTTTGGGATTTGCCATGATGATGATCTCTGCTGAGAATCCCAATCAAGGGTGCCAAATGAGATGGTGGTTTTTTGCAGTGGACATGACTGATTTTGCCTGGATTTGAACTGATGTCCTAGAAGTAAAAAGCTCTATTTTCCACATACCATTCATTCTCCATTAAATTCAGGTGTTTACAATCAGAGCCCTTAGAATTCTTCAATAAAACTTGCTATGAACAAGATACAAAATCGAAAAGCACCAGTTTTTCAAAGGTGATGAAATATTCCAAGATTTCTTATATGTTCCTTTAATGATGCAGAGACAAGGTGGGTCAGGTAATACTTTTTATTGGATCAAATTCTGTTGGTGAGAGAGACAAGCTTTCAAGTTGGTCCAATAAAAGATATTACCTCACCCACCTTGTCTCTAATATTCTGGGACTGACACAGCTACAACAACGCTGCATAATGGTGCACTCCGTAATTATTCTCTCTATTGGCTGCAAATGAGCTATCAAAAATAAAAATAGAGTGATGCATATGTGTGCTCAGCCCCTCCTGTTCTTTGTCAGGAAGGAAATAAAATCATTTGTAGTTATGGATATGTTAATTTAACATGGCAAAAGGGAAACAGATATCTGACATTTGGTCCTGGGCTTTATCAAGGGTGTTTTTCTTTTTGATGAACCTGAGAATGGTATATTTGGACTCAGAGACAGTATAAGTTAAACAAAAACATTATGGTTAAGATATAACCACAAAAACACTTTTGGCTGCTTGTGGGCCTGTCTTACCGTTACTAACTTTAATATCTGCTCATCCACATGCCTCAGTTCAACACCTGTTCCACTTTTTCCCACAGTCAGTTCAGTCCTGAACACGTATGCTGTGTCTTCAAGGTCTAATGAATTACAGCAATAATACAATGATTGGGGTTCATAATACTACTACTTTGCACTTGTGTCTTGCCTTCCACTTGGTCTCAAAGTGCTTTGCAAACTTTAGTGTGCACAAGGATATCCTGCAGCCCTAGACTACCACCATGGAAGAGCCCAGAGATCCTTTTTCTCCTTCACCACAGTGACCATTAAGTCCAGAAGAACTGAAAACCACTGAAACCAGGCTGAAAACCACTTTGTTACCAAGAAATTTTCCACTCGGTTTCAGGATACAGCACCTCTCATGGGAAAGAATTACCAGCCTAGTTCTCAGAAAATATCCCTTGAATTTAGGATGGCCCATTTGGCTCCCAGGAATGGCTCACTGTGCAAATGACTAATAAAATGACATACCTTTCTCAAAATCTGACACATTCACACAACAGTAAGTCCTACAAGCATTGAACATTATTCAAGCCACTATTTGCAACCCTGAACCATGCTGTTCCTGACTGGTGAAATACAGTAAAGAGTGCCTACTCTCTCTGTTAACAGGGATTGTCAACACTTCCTTTGAAAAGAACAGTCCATACCCTACCCTAACACACACAACAATCCACCTCTTACTCAACAATCATCACCCGACCCAAATGATCTTGCTAACTATTGCCTAGTGTCTGAGCTCCCATTTTGGGGCAAAATAATTCAGAAGCTGGTGAAGTGCCATCTACAGCTACACTTGGCCTCTGCCAAGTTATTGGACCCTTTCTAGGAAGGCTTTAGACTGGGATATGTCACACAGATAGTGATGACTAACATTTTCTTCTCGGGTATGGACAAGGGGCAAATATCCATATGCTTATGACCAGATCTCTGCAGAATTGGACACACAGTCATGCGAGGCTACTGATTCACCTTTAAGACTTAGCAGAGGTAAGCAGAAGAGTGTTGAGAAATGCTCTAATCCTTTCTCTGGAGAGGTTCATGATGGACAACTGCACCTCTCACCTGAAGAGTTCTGCAAGGATCGATCTGGTTCCCAAGTATTTATGTAAAAACTGGGGGTAGAGACTTTGACTTGTCTTTGTATATGGAAGAACATAAGATGGACCTACTCTGACTTCATCTATTGTGGAGGAACAGGGCTCTTTATTCCTGATAAACATTCTAGAGGTTTTTTTCCTCTAATTTAATTCCTTTTTGGACTAAAACTAAGCAAGAGGTTTTTATTACCTTGTTGTTTTCAGTAAATCCTATTAAAATGGTTACAATTCTTAAGCTGTAGTACTTGAAGCAAATGCTTCAGACTTGCTGCTTATATGATTTATTGAACATATTTCACAAAGCATTGATGGAGGAGTAATGTTAGTTTATTAATCAGAATTATCTCCCAGGTCACATGTGGTTTCTCAATTCCTACAGTATTATTCATGAGCATAAATGAAATGCAATTTTGTATCCCATGATATCCTAACCTGATTTCAGGCTGCTGACTCTGAGTTTAGAGGGGTTAATACCAGAAAGTTTACGGAGGCCAACGTACCTTAACAAAACTTCTCAAGCCTGACCATGTTGTCTTGACTCGCCCAGTGATGAGCTGCCAAAAGCTGAAGAACCGGTTCCTTCAGTTGCTCCGGGTCTTCGGCGGCACTTCAGCGGCAGGTCCTTCAGTCACTCCGGGTCTTCGGCGACACTGAAGGACGTGCTGCCGAAGACCTGGAGCGCCTCCGGGTGAGTAAAAATTAAAAAAGGGATTCTCAGAGGAGCCTCCCCAGAGGAGAGCTCAGGCGGGCTGGACAGGATGGTTCCGCGGGCCGGATGTGGTCCGTGGGCTGGACTTTACCCACCCCTTTAACAACTGGTTCTAAACTGGCTTCAAAATTTAACAACCGGTTCGCGTGAACCGGTGCAAACTGGCTCCAGCTCACCCTGGACTAGCCCCATTTTCAGATATTATTAAGTAAACTCTCAGAGCTGAGCATCTGGCAAAGAAGCATTTTGCTATTATTTACCTGTCCCCTTATCTCTGGTTGTTGTTTTCTGATTGTTGAAAACCTTGATTTTTCTGCTAGTCAGAATTGGTAAAGGCTTTCTGAACTATGTGAAGTTACGTATATACAACTGTTTTATATATCTGAGTTTCCTGCCACAGATTTTTGTTTGCTTTTTATAGATCAAGCATTGCGTCTTCTCAGTTGAAGACCCCTTTGTAAAAAGTTCAGGTTCGAAACATGGTGCAACATTAGTTTTGATTACTGTGATTATTATATTCTGCCTTGGGCAAATCATTTCACCTCTCTGTGCCTCAGTTTTCCATCACAGAATGGGGTAATAATGCTTACTCACTTTTGTAAAGTGCTTTGAGATCTACACCTGACAAGTGCTGTTACTGCTACCAATTATTCATTTGTATTGGTTTTTTTACTTCCCTCTCTCCCCTCCCGCCACTCCCTTCTGAAATCATACTCTTTGCCGTCCGCTGACATGGCACTTCTGAAAATCAATAATGCTCAAAACACACTTCTCTTTTCAAGCCAAATCAACCATTTGGGTACTCACACCACAGCAAGAGTGAACTTCCACACTGAACTTCCTTTGGGTTTACAGGAAACATATAATTTTGAAACTTTTTGGGGGTTGCCCACAAAAGTGAGCAATGAACTGAGACCTGTGGTCATTATTTGTCACATTCACAGCTGTTTTTTCAAGCTGAGACACTTCTTGGACCATTCACAGGAACTGAAAGATGGCAGGAAGATTCTGTTTCATTTTCTAAAAATACTGGGCTGGTCAATGGCCATCCACATGGTTTAAAGTGAAAGATAAAACATTTTGCGGGAATAGAATGTATTTCACCCAGCAAGCCAGAGTGTTTATAACCTTGTTCAATCACAGAGTTTCAACAACATAAACTAAAAGCAAGTCTCAATATTTCAGTCAGCCTGCAGAGAAACCACTGTCTCCTCTGAAAGAAAAGGAGTACTTGTGGCACCTTAGAGACTAACAAATTTATTTGAGCATAAGCTTTCGTGAGCTACAGCTCACTTCATCGGATGCATTCAGTGGAAAATACAGTGGGGAGATTTTATATTCACAGAGAACATGAAACAATGGGTGTTACCATACACGCTGTAACAAGAGTGATCAGGTTAGGTGAGCTATTACCAGCAGGAGAGCCGGGGGGGGGGGGGGAGCCTTTTGTAGTGATAATCAAGGTGGGCCATTTCCAGCAGTTAACAAGAACGTCTGAGGAACAGTGGGGAGGAATAAACATGGGGAAATAGTTTTACTTTGTGTAATGACACATCCACTCCCAGTCTTTATTCAAGCCTAATTTAATGGTGTCCAGTTTGCAAATTAATTCCAATTCAGCAGTCTCTCGTTGGAGTCTGTTTCTGAAGTTTTTTGTTGAAGAATTGCCACTTTTAGGCAACTGTAATCGAGTGACCAAAGAGATTGAAGTGTTCTCCGACTGGTTTTTGAATGTTATAATTCTTGACGTCTGATTTGTGTCCATTTATTCTTTTACATAGAGACTGTCCAGTTTGACCAATGTACATGGCAGAGGGGCATTGCTGGCACATGATGGCATATATCACATTGGTAGATGTGCCAGTGAACGAGCCTCTGATAGTGTGGCTGATGTGATTAGGCCCTAGGACGGTGTCCCCTGAATAGATATGTAGACACAGTTGGCAACGGGCTTTGTTGCAAGGATAGGTTCCTGGGTTAGTGGTTCTGTTGAGTGGTGTGTGGTTGCTGGTGAGTATTTGCTTCAGGTTGGGGGGCTGTCTGTAAGCACGGACTGGCCTGTCTCCCAAGATCTGTGAGAGTGATGGGTCGTCCTTCAGGATAGGTTATAGATCCTTGATGATGCGTTGGAGAGGTTTTAGTTGGCGGCTGAAGATGATGGCTCGTGGCCTTCTGTTATTTTCTTTGTTGGGCCTGTCCTGCAGTAGGCAACTTCTGGGTACTCTTCTGGCTCTGTCAATCTGTTTCTTCACTTCAGCAGGTGGGTATTGTAGTTGTAAGAACGCTTGATAGAGATCTTGTAGGTGTTTGTCTTGTCTGAGGGGTTGGAGCAAATGTGGTTGTATCGTAAAGCTTGGCTGTAGACAATGGATCGTGTGGTGTGGTCTGGATGAAAGCTGGAGGCATGTAGGTAAGCATAGCGGTCAGTAGGTTTCCAGTATAGGGTGGTGTTTATGTGACCATCACTTATTATCATAGAATAGAATCATAGAATATCAGGGTTGGAAGGGACCTCAGGAGGTCATCTAGTCCAACCCGCAGCTCAAAGTAGGACCGATCCCCGACTAAATCATCCCACCCAGGGCTTTGTCAAGCCTGACCTTAAAAACTTCTAGGGAAGGAGATTCCACCACCTCCCTAGGTAACGCATTCCAGTGTTTCACCACCCTCATAGTGAAAAAGTTTTTCCTAATATCCAACCTAAATCTCCCCCACTGCAACTTGAGACCATTACTCCTTGTTCTGTCAACTGCTACCACTGAGAACAGTCTAGAGCCTTCCTCTTTGGAACCGCCTTTCAGGTAGTTGAAAGCAGCTATCAAATCCCCCCTCATTCTTCTCTTCTAAAGACTAAACATCCCCAGTTCCCTCAGCCTCTCCTCGTAAGTCATGTGTTCCAGTCCCCTAATAATTTTTGTTGCCCTCCGCTGGACTCTTTCCAATTTTTACACATCCTTCTTGTAGTGTGGGGCCTAAAACTGGACACAGTACTCCAGATGAAGCCTCACCAATGTCGAATAGAGGGGAATGATCACATCCCTCGATCTGCTGACAATGCCCCTACTTATACAGCCCAAAATGCCATTGGCCTTGGCAACAACGCCACACTGTTGACTCATATCCAGCTTCTCGCCCACTGTAACCCCTAGGTTCTTTTCTGCAGAACTGCTGCCGAGCCATTCGGTCCCTAGTTTGTAGTGGTGCATTGGATTCTTCCGTCTTAAGTGCAGGACTCTGCACTTGTCCTTGTTGAACCTCATCAGATTTCTTTTGGCCCAATCCTCCAATTTGTCTAGGTCCCTCTGTATCCTATCCCTACCCTCCAGCGTATCTACCACTCCTCCCAGTTTAGTGTCATCTGCAAACTTGCTGAGGATGCAATCCACACCATCCTCCAGATCATTTATGAAGATATTGAACAAAACCGGCCCCAGGACCGACCCCTGGGGCACTCCACTTGATACCGGCTGCCAATTAGACATGGAGCCATTGATCACTACCCGTTGAGCCCGACAATTTAGCCAGCTTTCTATCCACCTTATAGTCCATTCATCCAGCCCATACTTCTTTAACTTGCTGGCAAGAATACTGTGGGAGACCGTGTCAAAAGCTTTGCTAAAGTCAAGGAATAACACGTCCACTGCTTTCCCTTCATCCACGGAGCCAGTTATCTCGTCAAAGAAGGCAATTAGATTAGTCAGGCATGACTTGCCCTTGGTGAATCCATGCTGACTGTTCCTGATCACTTTCCTCTCCTCTAAGTGCTTCAGAATTGATTCCTTGAGGACCTGCTCTGTGATTTTTCCAGGGACTGAGGTGAGGCTGACTGGCCTGTAGTTCCCAGGATCCTCCTCCTTCCCTTTTTTAAAGATGGGCACTACATTAGCCTTTTTCCAGTAATCTGGGACCTCCCCTGATCGCCATGAGTTTTCAAAGATAATGGCCAATGGCTCTGCAATCACATCCGCCAACTCCTTTAGCACTCTCGGATGCAACGCATCCGGCCCCATGGACTTGTGCTCGTCCAGCTTTTCTAAATAGTCCCGAACCACTTCTTTCTCCACAGAGGGCTGGTCACCTCCTCCCCATGCTGTGCTGCCAGTGCAGTAGTCTGGGAGCTGACCTTGTTCGTGAAGACAGAGGCAAAAAAAGCACCGTAGTGTCCAGGAAGTGGATCTCTTATGTGCACTGGTCCAGGCTGAGGTTGATGGTGGGATGGAAATTGTTGAAATCATCGTGGAATTCCTCAAGGGCTTCTTTTCCATGGGTCCAGATGATGAAGATGTCATCAATGTAGCGCAAGTAGAGTAGGGGCATTAGGGGACGAGAGCTGAGGAAGCGTTGTTCTAAGTCAGCCATAAAAATGTTGGCATACTGTGGGGCCATGCAGGTACCCATGGCAGTGCCGCTGATTTGAAGGTATACGTTGTCCCCAAATGTGAAATGTTCTCTGTGTATGTAAATCTCCCCACTGTATTTTCCACTGAATGCATCTGATGAAGTGAGCTGTAGCTCATGAAAGCTTACGATCAAATAAATTTGTTAGTCTCTACGGTGCCAACAGTCCTCCTTTTCTTTTTTGCAGACACAGACTAACACGGCTGCTACTCTGAAACCTATTCCTCCATAGTATCTCTCTGTCTGAGGTGACAACCTCATATGACTGCAGGGCAATCTCTTTGTCCATGCTGTGCACACTCTGCTTGCAAACTTTTGCGAAGTGATATAATCCATTGCATTTCTTTCTTCTTTCTTCGCATATCCTGGGCATTGTCTTGGCTTGTGTTGGTTGCCACAGCATGTGCAGCTTCATGTGCTATTTTTGCTGGACTTGGACTTTGAGCTCTGCATGCCTTTCTGCCGCAGGTTTCTTTTCTTGTATTATTTTGGATTCTTTTCATGTCTACAGTGTCACAGCACCATCCACCCTCGAAAAGCTTTATTCTGGACTGGGTGACTTCCTTTGTTTGGCAAACTCTAATCGCTTTGTCGAGGATTAATTCTGGGTCTTCCTGTAGCCTCTAATGTCCCCAATAACTGGAAGATGGGGGTTATTTTGCCTCTGTGCAAAAAGAGTGATAAGGCTGAATGTAGCAACCATAGAGGTATTACACTGTTGTTGGCCCCAGGAAAAGGCTTTACTTCCATGTTAATGTCATGAAGTGCAATGATGCACTTCATGGGAAAGGTCGGGATACTCAGTGTGGCTTTAGGTCTGGTCATTCCACTGTCTACCAGATCTTTACCTGAGAAAACGTTTTGAGAAAATGGATGAATTTAAATAAGCCACGAACAACACTTTTTATAATATAAGAACATAAGAATGGCCATACTTGGTCAGACCAAAGGTCCATCTAGCCCAATATCCTGTCTTCCGACAGTGGCCAATGCCAGGTGCTTCAGAGAGAAAGAACAGAACAGGTCTTCATCAAGTGATCCATCTCCTCTCGCCCATTCTCAGCTTCTGGCAAACAGAGCTTAGGGACATCATCCCTGCCCATCCTAGCTAATAGCCATTGATGGACCTATCCTCCATGAATTTATCTAGTGCTTTTTTGAACCCTGTTATAGTCTTGGTCTTCACAAAATCCTCTGGCAAAGAGTTCCACAAGTTGACTGCGCATTGTGTGAAGAAATAATTCCTTTTCTTTGTTTTAAATCTGCTGCCGATTAGTTTCATTTGGTGATCACTAGTTCTTGTGTTATAAGTAAAGAACACTTCCTTATTTATTTTCTCCACACCAGTCATGATTGTATAGACCTCTATCATATCCCCCCTGTGACAGTGCCCCCCATAAGGCTTTATGGAAATATACTTATGAATGTATATATGACATAACTAGAGTGTGTTTTATGCTACATATGCCATGTAACATATCTCTGTAAAGGTTATTATCTACTGAATCTATTAATCCTATTTGTATGCATGTATCATTTTTGTATTCGGAATTATGAATATTGGCTGCATACTTGTTTGACTCTGAGTAGGTTTTAGTGATGCAGTTGGTCAGCTTCCTGAGAAAAGACTATTCTCAGTAAGTGCCCAATCAAGAAGCCCTTAAACCAACAATGAACTTGGAGAGGCCATTCCACATCTGGGCTTTCCCAGGAATGTGGCTTGGCTGGCACGGAACTCAGTCATGCAAGGATATGTGACTTGCCCAGGTGACTCCAAAACTCCATTTTGGAGCTGGATTTTGCATAGGAGAGAGTCTCCACCCACAGAAGAAAGTCCATTTAAACCCCTGGGAGACCCCTCTATTTGTCTTCAGCTGGCTAAAGAGAGAGCCACTCCACCCCCAAAGATACCTGAAAGAAACTGGAACAAAGGTCAGTAACTACAAGGGGTGTGAGTGATTGCTGGACCCAGACTAGAAGGAGACTAGTCTGTAAAAGAGAGAGCTTACTGGAACTGGTGAGGTTTTAATCTGTATTCAGTTTTATTAGACATAGATTTTCATGTTTTATTTTATTTTGCTTGGTAATTCACTTTGTTCTGTCTGTTACTACTTGGAACCACTTAAATCCTACTTTCTGTATTTAATAAAATCACTTTTTACTTATTAATTAACCCAGAGTATGTATTAATACTTGGGAGGGCAAACAGCTGTGCACATCTCTCTATCAGTGTTATAAAGGGCGAACAATTCATGAGTTTTCCCTGTATAAGCTTTATACAGGGTAAAACGGATTTATTTAGGGTTTGGACCCCATTGGGAGTTGGGCACCTGAGTGTTAAAGACAGGAACACTTCTGTAAGCTGCTTTCAGTTAAGCCTACAGCTGTTAGGGGACATGGTTCAGACCTGGGACTGGGTTTGCAGCAGGCTAGCGGGTCTGGCTCAAACCAGGTAGGGCACTGAAGTCCTAAGCCAACAGGGCAGGAAAGCAGGAGCAGAAGTAGTCTTAGCACATCAGTTGGCAACCCCCAGGGGTTTTCTGTGATCCAACCCGTCACACCTCCTTCGTCATCTTTTTTTCCAAGCTGAAAAGTCACAGTCTTATTAATTTCTCCTCATATGGAAGCTGTTCCATACCCCTAATCATTTTTGTTGCCCTTTTCCAATTCCAATAAGTGCTCTTTGGTCAATGCCACTATCTTCCCAGAGACACTGAGTCACCTCATCAGATCCCACAAACTTGCTCAGTGCTGAGTCAAAGGCACGATGGGTCTATATAAATCCATGTTACGCCTACATCTTGAATACTGCATGAAGATGTGGTCACTCCATCTCAAAATAATTTTTTTTGAGATGGAGTGACCACATCTTCATGCAGTATTCAAGATGTGGGCATAACATGGATCTATATAGACCCATCAGGCCTTCGACTCAGCACTGAGCAAGTTTGTGGGATCTGATGAGGTGACTCTGTGCCCCTGAGAAGATAGTGGCATTGACCAAAGAGCTCTATAATGAACAGAAAGCTGTGTTTGAATGAATGGTAGATATAGGGCATGGATTCCTATCTCCTATCTGCGGGAGCTTGATAAGGCTGTGCTCTGTCACCATCTTTATTCAATAGCAGCATTGATTGGTTGATGGATAAGCTTGAGGAGGCAGCCTGTGGTGGCACTAAGCCAAACACCATTCTGCTTTGAGATTTTGAATATGCCAATGACATCGCCTTGTGGGGTCAGGTTGCTGACTCTCTGCAGCTGATGGCTGATCTGGTTGGGCAAGAAGCAGCACACATTGGTCTGGTTATTAATTTCGATAACACTAAATCCATGGCCATTACCATCAAGCAGCCTCCAGCTCCAGTTTACAACCAGCTCAGTATTAACCGGTCTGGACAGGACACCAAGCTACACATCCGGCAATCACATGCGGGAGTCAAAAGCTTTACTGGCACCCTACGATTGCCAGTGATGGAATAAACAGACTATATGACCAGGCCACCTTATGCACCTTGCCAGAGGGCAAGCCATCTTATGCTGTATGTGCAAGGAAGCTATGCCTCTTTGGAATTTGCTATGATGAAGATGATGAGTAGTTTTCCACGTTTCCAGAGAGTTTCAGTCATGATGGGGCTTTTAACTGCTCAATTCTTCCACTCATGGCATTTTTCTTAGTTTCTTTTTACTCCTGTATCATGTAATGTTCAAAGATCACTGCTTAGAGGATTTGCAAGAGATCTGCTTTATTCAGTGTCCAGTTTTAAATGGCTGTACATAACTATAACAGCTGCAAAGCATCCCACCCAGCCTCTCTGTCTAGGAAGCCCAGCTCTTAAAGACACATGCCCCAATACCTCACACACAGCTCCAACATGCCCAAACTAGAGATTCTTAAAAAGGGTGACACTTTTGTCTGACACATTAATGACTTGAACTCGGAACTCTCCTCTGGAACTTACTGGTACTAATGTATTACTTATAGAACCCTTTTTGGTGGGGTTTCTGCTACAAAGAGGCCTGGAAAGCTGGAATGCTTCTTATCTCCAAAGTGGGACTGGTGTCAGGTTTCTTTCCTGCACTAAAACTGGGCATTGAATCAAGGCGCTACATGATTTTTGCTCCTGCTTTTGCAGTGGAAGGTTGTGGGTGCTGACTAGAAAGTGTTGTCAATTATTCCAGTTTTTGGTTCCATTTATCTAATTCCTCCCAGCATTCCTGCAAGAGTCACATTTCCAACAACTATTTCATCATTTAGTACCAGATGGTTGCTACACCCCAATTTGTGATTTACATGCAGAAAGTCTATTCCAAACATTGTTTCTCCTGAAACGCCTGGTATGCCCAGGAAATTCATTTTGTAGTCAATCTTCTAAATCATAGGGTCAATTGCATTTTTCTGAGTACTCTTACAGGTCTCTATCTGATGGCTTGAAGTCAGAGTAGTCATTTGTAAATTAGTTTTCTTCAAGTCAAGGAGATGAATACAAACTCTACTTTATATTTTTTCCTTACTAGACTTACTATTTTTGTGTCTTGTTTGGGGCACAAGTTTTAATTCAGATTTATTATCAATTGTGTAAAGTGAATACCAGGGTGAAGGAAGTGTGTTCAGGTCAAAAGCAGAACGTACACAAGGTGTGTGTGGGGGAAAATGGAACGTAGAAACACACAAGAAAGATGAGCTCATCAGGTTCCAGTAACCCTACATGACCATAAACTTATCTCTGAAAGCGTTCCACGTTTCAATTGTAAGAAAACTATTTGAATATCTGATCTAGCCATTTATAAAATAATTGGAATCCTGGTGACTATCCCTTTCCTCAGTCATTAAAACGGTTTTAAACAAAACTGTCTGGTTATGGCCACTCAGAGCTTATAATTAATGTGTGGGTAATGGGACAAGTTTATGATGCCATTGTTCAGCATTAAAAGCACACTGTTGCATTAAATGTGCAATTCTGTTTTGAAAAGTGGCACCTTCTGAATTCAACAGATCTGATCCCTGTCGGTATTCAGAGTCATAAGTACTGACTTCAGTGATAAAAACAAGATTTTACTGCTTTTTACTTCTGTTTGTACTGCAGAGCCAACAGCTAAAGGGAGTTTTGAGCTGGAGTTCATTCTTCATGGCATAGTGTCAACAGGATTGCTTACTACATTCCAGCCAGTTACACCTGTGCAAATCAAAGCCAGGCAATGAAGTTGTACAAGTATCAATGAGGGCATAATTTGGCCTGTAGAACATTTATTACTGGTGATGATATGCAGCTCAGAAAGAATCCAGCTTGACTTTCTGAACTCAGGATGAATTTGTAGGTCTTGTAGTTAGAAAAACATTTTGTACTTGCAAATAGGGCGTATTTGGAATGTAATCCTGATCACACATGGAACTCCACATCGCTATTTTTACAGTCACAATTCAGGAAAAAAATGCACTTTAAAAATCATGGGCCTTATTCTAACATCACGTACATTGGGGTTACACAGATGTGACCGACTTCAGTGGAGTTATTCCTGATTTACACAGGTGTGAAATTAGAATCTGTTCACAATATATTTCCAAAATATTCCTTGCCTAATCTACAGATAATACCTTAGATTATTAAAAGATTAAAAATATCAGTGTACATACTATGCTATTTAGTTTTCCCCATTTTCCCCAGTTAAAATAAACTAGCTAGTATCACTCTGTTTCTAGTCAATCACTTTCTATTTCTCATGTATTATGACACTGCTGCACTATTTGGGTGGCAAACATTGCAGGGGAACGTTTATTATTTAAAAATAACTTTTATTTGATCTTTTAATTTCATGGTAACATTTCCATTGGTCAGATTTGGAAAACAGTTGGGTTTTTTACAAAACCTATTTTGGTGCTAAATTTGACCTGTGTCCCTTTGACACCCTGCTGCACACCATAGTCATCACAAAGGGGCTATAGTGATCTCTAGTTCAGATTTTGAGTTGAGGCAAAAAAGACATGGCCAAATTAGAAAGTTACTTACCATATGGTAACTGGAGGTTCTTTGAGACGCATGGTTGTGACAGAATATACCCCTGGGTTCACACTCTCCACACTATTGCAATAATGTTTGTACAAGGTATGCCTTGTGAGGTATCATTTCAAAACGTATAATTTGCTGATCAATACTATCATGGAAAAATGTATAGCAGTGTTATATGTGAAGTTAAAAACATAAGATGAGATCATGACTAAAATTATGTTTTCTAGGTAAGTCTGGAGAGCGGCCGAACCAGTTCCTCAGAGACAAAGGGCAAGCTGATGTCTCAGCCAGGTGTAAAAAATGCTGATGGACCATTACTTGGTAAGTTGCCATTCTTTGGCAGGAAAGGGGGCAGGGGCAAAAATCTACATCTTAGGCTATGTCTACACTGTGAACCTTACAAAAGCATGGCTGAGCCACTGCAACTGTGCTGTTGTAAGGTAGCCGCTCTTTATCGTGGGGAGAGATCTCTCTCAGAGACAAAATAAAACCACCTCCAATGAGGGGGCAGTAGCTTTGTCGTTGGGAGTGCGGCTCCTGCTACCAAAGTGCTGTCCACACCAGTGCTTTTCATCATTAAAACTGTTGTTGTTCAGGGGGGTGTTTTTTCACACCCCTGAGTGACAGAAGTTTTAACAATGAACGTGCCAGTGTAAACAAAACCCTACTGCAGAAACAGTATAGAGTTTCCTTCCACACAGACTGCCTGGCGCTTTTCTCCCAGCTGGAAATGCTTCTCAAAGGGGGGACAGGACTATAAAAAGAAGGGGCAGACATCCCAAGACACCCCTCCTCTCTCTCCCTGTCTGTCTCTGGCATTGCACCTAAGCAGACACAGGAAAACAGCCATTGGACTTGGGGGTAGGGGATCTTGACCTGAGAGTCTGGTCAGTTGAAAGCATGTGGTGAGAAAACTTTGCTTTGAATCTAATATAATGTGTTAAGTTAGGCACCAGTAAGCATTTTATCATTTTTTTTTCTTGTAACCATTTCTGACTTTTATGTCTCATTATTTGCATTCACTTAAAATGTCTCTCTTTGTAGTTAATAAACTTGTTTTATTGTTTTATCTAATTCATTGTGTTTAAGTTGAAGTGTCTGGATAACTATTTAAAAAAATAGGATGGCATATTATTCCCTTAAAGGAATAACAGACTTAATATATTTGTATTTTCCAGGAGAGGGCTGGGCAGTATGGGACATACATTTCTGGGGGGAAATCGGGGACTGGGGCTATGTTGGAGTCACCCTGCAGTAAACCAAGGCTGGTGAGAGCCAAGGTGTGGCTGGCTGACTGGTTGCAGCACACACACGCAACAGAGCTGGAAGTGACTTACATGCTGGTGGCTGTTTGTGAGCAGTCCAGGTCGGAGGCTACAGCAGCAAGGCATTGTAATGGGCACTCCAGGTTGTAGGGCAGAGGTGAAACCGCTACTCATTATTCTGGATTGTGCTCTGCTATGTCACAGTAGTCCCTATCTGTACTCCACTGTGGATACACAGACACTCCGGAGTGCCTGGAGTTGGAGCATTCTTGACAGCAGTGTCTCTTGGTCCACACATGCACCCTCACTCTCCTCAGGCTTCCAACATAAAGGGTGGACCAGATCGACCACCTCTCCAGTTCCTTCTCTACTGCAAATCCAGGTAAGATCTGAAGCAGAGAGGAAGGGAGTAAGGTATATAAAGACCACATATCTTGAAGAACTTCCAAATACCATGAGGTAAGTAGCTTTCTCTTCAAGTTCTAGTGTCTATGTCTATTACACTGTGGGTGACTGACAAGCAGTACTCAAGTAGGGGGAGGGTGCAAGGATGCAGGCGGCTGGGCTGCTCAAAGGACCACTGTCCCAAAGGATTCATCAGCAGAGGAATCCAGCAGTAAAGCATAATATCTTGCAAATGTACAGATGGGACTCCTTGTAGCTGCTTTGTAAATGTCAAGTAGGGATACTTCTTGAAGCAATGCCATTGAAGTCACTTGTGCTCTTGTAGAATGAGCCTTCACCCCAGGAGGGGAAAAAGGTGTGACAGCTGATAGCAGAATAGGATACAACTCAAGATCCATGTAGAGATCCTCTGGGATTATATAGCCTGACCTTGGACTCTTTCTGCTGTAGCGATAAACAATCTGGTAATTTTCTGATTGGCTTTGTCCTTTGTAGGTGAAAGGCTAAGACTATTTGCATGCTGAGGGACTGAAGTCTCCTCTCCTCTTCAGATGCATTTAGTTGCAGAAAAAATATAGGTAAATGCATTACTGGTTCAGGTAAAACTCCAGAACTATTCTGGAGGTGAACTTTGGACGTAAATGTAATGAGACTTTGTCTTTATGGAATATGGTGTAAGGCAGATCCTCAATCAGTGTTCTGAGTTCATCTAGCCTTCTAGCTGAGGTGAGGCCAAAAGAAATGCAACTTTCATAAGTAGGAGAGACATGGAATGGGTAACCAGTGGTTCAAACGGAAGCTTAGTGAGTTCCAAAAGAACAAGGCTTAAGTCCAATTGAGGAACAGGATTCCTTACTGGCAGAAAGGTTCTGATTAGAACCTTTCCAGAAACTGCTACTCAGTGGATAAGTGAAAATTGGAGTATCCATGTGAAGGTGGGTGATTCACACTGATTGCTGCCAGGTGGACCCCTAAAGAATTGTTAGAGAAACCAGCCATTCTGAGAGAGAGAAGATAGTCTAAAATAAGGGGAATATCTATTGACTCTGGAAATGCAAGTTTTGCTGTGCCTAGATGGAGGAATGCTTCCCCTTGGCTAAATAGCATTTCCTGATTAAATCTTTTCTGCTATTAGTGAGGATGTTTTGTACGGCTTCAGAGCATGACCATTCTAGATGTGATTCCCTCCAAAACAGAAGCCTTGAGATGGAGTGCTTGGTGGTTGGGATCGTTGATTCTGCACTTCTCCTGGGTTAGGAGGTTGGGAAAAGACTGAATGTTGATTATCCAGTTCCACAGGGTGACCACTTCTCCAAACAGGGGAACAGATCATGCTCCTCCCTATTTGGTGTAATAGATGGTTGTCATATTGTCCAACATTATGAGTTCCTGGTGACATTGGATGAATTGAAGAAAGGCTTTTCAAGCTTCTCAGACTGCCAGTAATTCCAGAACATTGATGTACATGCTGGCATGTCAGGGTGTCCAACTGCCTTGTGCTATGTGGTTGTCCATGTGGGTTTCACAGCTTAGGAGGGAGGCATCTATAATGATTGTCCTGTCTGATGAGGGGCAAAGGAAGGGAATGCCCACACATACTTAAAGGGGATTTTTCCACTGCAGTCGAGATAACATTACCTTGGTGGGAATTGTTACTATGATGTTCACGGACTGTTTGTTTGGTGAGTACACTGTTTGAAGCCATGCCTGCAGGCAATGAACGTGGAGTCTGGCAAACAGCATAACATAAATACATGAAGCCATATGTTCAAGAAGAAAAAGACATATTCTGATTGGTGTTCAAGGGCTGCGCATAACCTGATTCATGAGGTTGTTTGTTGCTTGGAATCTGCCCATTGGTAACTAAGCTCTTGTCATGAGTGAATCTAGCACTGCGCTGATGAAGTCTAATATCTATGTTGGAGTGAGGACATACTTTTGTAAGTTTATGCTGACCCCTAGAGAAGACGGGAGCTGAAGCATTAACAAAGTCAACTTGTAGGCTTCCTGATGTGTCTCAGAAACCAGTTGCTGAGATAGGGGAAGACAATGATATAGCCTGACATAGGCTACTATGACTAGAAAGACTTTGGTAGAGACCCAGGGAGCAGTTGCAAGGGCAATTGGGTGCACTCTGTATTTAAAATGGTAGAGGCCCACTATGAACCTGAGAAAATGTCTATAAGCAGGGTGAATGTCCACATGAAAGTGCTATGACAGGGTCGGGCCAGATGGCTACAGGAGAGTGATAGAAGGCAGATATATTAGCCTCAGGTTAAGCAGGTCTCTTTTCCCTGGGTAAGGTAACAGGAGCAGTTCCAGAACAATCAGGAACTTGCTGGAACCAATTAAGGCAGACAAGCTAATTAGGACACCTGGAGACAATTAAGAAGCTGCTAGAATCAACTAAGACAGGCAGGCTAATCAGGGCACCTGGTTTAAAAAGGACCTCACTTCAGTTAGTAAGGTGCATGCGAGGAGCTGGGAGCAAGAGGCGTGCAAGAAGCTGAGAGCGAGTAGGTGTCCTGCTGGAGGACTGAGAAGTACAAGCGTTATCAGACATCACGAGGAAGGACTGGTGGTGAGGACAAAGAAGGTGTTGCGAGGAGGTCATGGGGAAATAGCCCAGGGAGTTGTAGCTGTCACGCAGCTGTTACAGGAGACATCATAGACAGCTGCAATTCACAGGGCCCTGGGCTGGGACCCGGAGTAGAGGGCGGGCCCGGGTTCCCCCCATCCTCCCAACTCCCTATTTGATATAAGAGGAGTTGATCTGGACTGTGGGCCCTGCCAGAGGGGAAGGTCTCTGGCCTGTCCCCCGACCCATTAGGTGGTCCAGCAGAGACTGCAGGGATTGTTCTCCTCCTTTTCCCCATGCTGGCCAGCGATGAGGTTAGCTGAGTGAATAGCAGGTTTGTGCCACTGGCAAAAGGAGCCAAACTGAGGACTGATGTAAACCTCTGAGGTGAGCAAATTTGCCAGAAAGCACAGAACCCACCAAGACAAAGGAGGAACTTTGTCACAGTACGCATCCTTCATATTAAGACCTTTAATCCAAATGTCTTTTTCCAGGGATAGGATTATAGATGCCAATGTGTCCCTGCAAAATTTCAGCTTGCAAATAAAGTGGTTGAGCTGGCAGAGATCAAGGAGGGGTCTCCACCTGCTTTACTTTTTGGTACTCGGAAGTATGCTGAGTAAAAACCCTTCTCCTGGTACTGAAGAGGTACTCGCTCTATTGCTTCCTTCAGGAGGAGGGATTCTACTTCTTGTTTGAGAGTCTCCTCATGAGAATGTCCTTTGAGAAAGGGCAGGGATGGGGTTTGGAGGGAGCAGGGAAGTGAAATTGATTCCATAGCCAGAATGGATGATGTCTAATATCCATTGGTCTGTTGTTATTGCACTCCAGTTGTGGGAAAAGAGTGCTAGACAACACCCAAATGATATGTGGGAATGGGTTGATGATGTCATCATTGGTGGTTTGCAGCTCTCGAACTCCCATCAAAAATATCATTTAGTTGGGGGGCTGGAATTGACATGATAACTAGAAGGTGCAGGGAAATGGGACTTTTGAACTCTATCTCTTACGGGGTGGCTCATAAGGTTGGTGATGGCACAATTGTTGATCCATCTTCCTAGGCTTGTACAAATTTTCTCTTTGGGGAAGGTGTATATATTCCCAGGGCGTGGAGGATGGCCTTGGGGTCCTTTAGAGTATGTAAGGACTCATCTGACTTTTGGTTGAAAAGATGGACTTCATGGAAGGGCAGGTCCTCCATGGTGTACTGCACCTCCTTGGGAAACCCTAAAGCTTGAAGCTATGATTCGCAGCATATCAGAATGGCTGTTACCATTGACCTTGATGATGTATCTGCTGCATCTACCAATTGAAGAGCGGTCTGGTGACCAATGTGTATTCTTCAACAAGAGCCTGTAATTGAGCTATATGTTGTTGCGGAAGCTTGTTGATGAAGTCTGTGAACTTGGAATCATACTTAGCCAACAGCGCTTGGTAATTGGCTATCCTGAACTGAAGGCTAGTAGATGTGAAGACCTTTCCTTCTCAACAATTCTAAGTGCTTAGTTTCCTTGTCAACCAGAGTAGATTTAAGATGTTGCTGTCTAAATCTCTCTGTGGCAACTTGGACAACTGGAGCATTTGGTGCAGGATAACAGAAAAGAAATGCCACCCTTTTGGCTGAGACAAAGTAGCATTTCTTTGCTGTCTTAGGGATAGAGGTGCATGTGGTTGGAGTATGCCAGACTGCTCTAACTGGTTCCAGAATGGCTTTGCTAACAGGAAGCACTATTTGGGTGGTCCTGGAAGGTTGTACAATGCCCAAAAGTTTATACTGTGGATCCCTCTAGGGCAATGTTTCCCAACTTGGGATGCCGCTTGTTCAGGGAAAGCCCCTGGCGGGCCGGGCTGGTTTGTTTACCTGCCGCGTCCTCAGGTTCGGCCAATCGCGGCTCCCACTGGCCGCGGTTCACTGCTGCAGGCCAATGGGGAAGCGGCGCGGGCCGAGGGACGTACGGCGGGAAGCAGCGCGGGCCGAGGGACGTACCCCATTGGCCTGGAGCAGCGAACCGCAGCCAGTGTGAACCGCGATTGGCCAAACCTGCGGTCGCGGCAAGTAAACAAACCAGCCCAGCCCGCCAGGGGCTTTCCTTGGACAAGCAGTGTCCCAAATTTGGGAAACACTGCTTTAGGGAGATCTGGAACTTCTCTGCAACCCTGCACAAGAGTTTCTGGAACTGCTTATGGTCATCTAGGGAGAAAGGGGATATTGGAATGGCCTCGTCATCCAAAGATCATGAGGATAATTTTGTCAGTACCAGCAGAACCTCTGGATCTGGCTCATAACCTTCCTCTTGTATGGGGTCAGAGGAAGCTCTTGTTGCCCTCTTGCAGGGGAGGGGTGGAATGAATCCCTGGAGGATTGCACTGACCCTGTAGGATGGCTGTATGGGTCCCATGGTCCCCAGTATGGCCAGTAAGAAGGATCAAAGGGGATTGTGGAGGTCCCTATGGAACCTTCGGTTCCAAGTGTTGAGGTGGAGGTTGGTTACAGATGGGTGCAGGTCCCTGTCTAGGTAGATATCCTTTGGAGTAGGAGACATCTGTTCCTCAGGTGGTTCAGAGTTCACCGAGAAAGATCCAGAATTGGCTATCAGCAGTACTGACAGCTCCACCAGAGGGAAACCTTGGCTGGCAGATGAAATGGGGGACTGACTCCTCATAACTTGCATATCTTGGTGAAGTCAGAATCTCTCTGATGAAGGAAGAACCTGATAGCAATGGAGATTGGGGATCAGGGAGAGCAAAAACATCCTCTGATGTAGCACAAGTCTGTTCTGGCTGGAGCAAAAGGGGTCCTGTCCTCCTGAATCAACACAGCCAGAGCAGTTAAATTTTGCGCCACTGTCGGCAAGGCAGTGCTGGAACTGTTGGTGGTTGAAGCTCTTCATGGTTGCCTTCTGTCAGTGCCATCGGTTCCTGGTATTTGGGTTTAACTGGTACTGGAGGTATCATTTTGTATTGGTGCACAGTCCAATACCAATGGAATCCTAGATTTGTGGGGTTTCTTGTCACGGCCCTGAGACTTAGGATGTTATAAGCCCTCATGGGCTGAGCAGGAAGATTTGCTTGATTAGGCAGGGTCAGATCTGACTTCTTTGAAGTGGACTTAGAGGAGAATCTGCTCTTGTATTTCTGAGACTGTTCCCTGTATAGGTGTTGGAGCTAGGGGTGCTGTGCGTGCGGCAGCACCCCCTGGTTTAAAGTGGTTTCCATCATATGCAGGGTTTATAGTTTTGTTCAATGGCTTTCAGCACTCTCACTATACAAATTGTTCTAGCACCTATGGTTCTCTGCCTTTCTGACAAGATCCCAACAAGGTGAGGGGCCAGTGAGTAGATTCTCTTGTTCCTAATTCAGACCTCATGGCAGGAGGCACACTCCTTGAGACAGTCTCATGTACGGGGGATTGTTCCCTGGTCTGTGTTCGGGTGTGGCCTCATTGCCTTCTTCATGCGGTGCTTTTTGAGTCAAAACTCCCACACCACATGGGTGGAACTGGGGAAAGAGCAGCAGATACTGCACATTGCCGTGATGTGGGCTTCCTCACGGTAGCACAGGCAATGTCAATGGTCATTGCTGGCCAAGAGGAAGCGTGGGCAAGAAACACAGGTTTTGAAGCCTGGCATTCTGGGAATAGTCCAATCCCCCTAACAGGGTACTGTGGGGGGAGGAGTAAGGGGGAAAATTCCCTGGGATTGGAAAGCTATGTAACTATGGCACTATAAAACTTAGCTAAAAACGATAGAGTAAAAATTCTAAACTATTTACTATATATATAGTGCCTGCATACCCACAGGGGACTATACCTAGGGACCAGCAGTTGAAGAAAAAAAAGGGTGTTTCACCCTATAATGGAGAGCGACTGATGGTCATGCAATTACTTGCTATTCAGAATTACACTACCAATGTCAGCATTTCATTACATAAAACTGAAAAAAGCAGAAATGTGCAATACAGCAGCTCATGAATGATACATCATGAAAAGCATCTGATAAGCTTAGAGAAATCCAGGAAACACAGGCAGAGTAACAGATACATGTAGGTGCTGACTAATTCTCCAGGAGCAGTGTCCTCATAGCTCTGCATGCTAGACTTAACACAAAGGAAATAGTCATCCAAGGGCATTCTCAGAAACATACAGGGTCCTTACTCAGCCCAAATCCTTACTCAGGCCAAATTTTTTTTGAAGTATTTCCTTGAGTAAGAACTGTGGGTTTTCACTCACAGTGCTGTAATTAGAAAGGGAACAAATGAAGAAGTAATTCTGTAGGTAATCATTAGGGGTTTTTTTTTATGATGAGATCCAGTATTTGATTTTGAACATCTTCATGACATTTTATTCCAAATAAAGGAATCCTACACAAGCAGTGGAATATCGAAAATATTATGGTTCTTAGGTTGCGTATCATTTTTTTAAAAGTGCACAGAGATAGCCAGGGCCGGCTCTACAGTTTTTGCTGCCCCAAGCAGTGAAAAAGATTGCTGCCGCGGCCGGCAAAAAGAAGAAGCTGCCGCCGATTTGCCGCCGTGGCCGGAGGAACTGCCACCCCTTTCTAACTGCCACCCCAAGCACCTGCTTGGAACGCTGGTGCCTAGAGCTGGCCCTGGAGATAGCAGGAACAGCAGCAGTAGAATCATTCTCACTAATTAGTCTTAAACTTGACCCGGAGGGAAAGTCCTCTGGCCTTGAGTGGTTATTTCATTATCCATGCTCATTTAGGCCCCTATTCAGCAAGGATTTGCAAAACTTCCTTTTTTATAATCTAAATAGATGAAGTAAATGCTGGCTTACTCCATCCTATTATTAATTGGCTGATTTGTTGTAGGTATAGACGCAGATGGTCATAAGCAGAGATTTACAGGGAGAGGTCTCTGCCTTTACAGATTAGGTCAGGGAGAGCAGGAGTTCAGATTTGGCCCTTTTGGTACAATGTCGGATCTATGAAAGCGGGGAAGTAAAGAAGCATATCGGAACTGACAGGCACCTTCCCTTGAGGAAAAAATGAAACTGCCTACCACAGTCACATGTTTTGTCCTAGGACACTGCAGCAAATGAAACAGCATATTTTTATGAGGCTGAAGATGACCCAATCACACTGTCAATTCACTGACACAGAAACAAATGTTTAAATAAGTAATCCATTCCAGAGACTCTGAGGCCCATCTCAGGGTAAAAACTCTAATCTTGTGCAATGCTGCTGTAAATGTCAAGGCTCTAACTTGAATCTTCGTAATGAACAGTATGTTACCGTTTGAGTAGGGGCTTTTCAAAATTGCTTAGTTTTGAAGGATGAGCAGTGATCTATCTGGGTCTTTCTGCATTTTTTTTTAAAAGTGATCTGGTCTACTGAAATGAAAACGGAATACATTCTAAATGGAGGTGCTTACATCAGAGTCACATTACTAGGAAGACCAGACTACTCATGCACATAAAGATTTGCAGGATCAGCTCTAGGACTGAAAACACTAGCTCTCTCCTACTAGGAACTGGAAAGTTTCAGTGTTGCTGTAATGTAGTTTTTAAGGGCCAAATTCCACAGTCTTTACACAGGCAAAATTCACGCTAAGAACTACAGAATATGGGTCAAGATTTTCTTGTAAAATTTAATGACTTAACAATTAGTTTAACAACTGTTCACATTTTTTTTAAATTGCTGAACTCACCTTACAAAAACACTGACTCTCTCCAGTTCTCCACTGCTTTCTAGTGGGAAAGCTGATTCTGAGGCCATGTCTACACTACAAAATTATGTCAACCTAAGTTACGTCTGCATCCAGCCACTGCGATTATTAAATTGCTTATGTGGGTGCACGTTTGGCTCCTTGTGTTAGCGGTGCACATCCTCACCAACAGTGCTTGTATTGATTGTATTGTCAGTGTGGGGTGTTGTGAGATGGCTCCTGAAAGTCAGTTAACAGTCAACATAAGCAACATAGTGTCTACACTGACATTACGTCGACCTAATTACATTGACCGTGACTCTGTGGCACTCGGGGAATTGGTGTTACTAAATCAGCATAAAGAAGCACTTACATTGGTGGGATTCAAATTTACGTGAAGACACTTCCACAGCAAGTTTGACACAACTAACCCTGCAGTGTAGCTCAAGCCTGAGTCCTACTATGAATTCTGAAATTGTCAAGATAGTAGCTTCCCGTTTGATTGCTAATTGTAGTTTTAATATAGTTATATTTTCAAATGATTTACTCTCCATTGTAATGAGACACAGAATATGTTTCTAGTACTCTGGAATTTTCCAGGTTTTTCCATCATGTATTTATACAAGTGAAACCATCTTTTATATTTATAAGCCTGTATTGCTTTCCTTTGAATTCCTTCCAGTTGATTTATGTTTCTAGTACTGATGTCTCTAGGACTAAATGAAGCATTTTAGGAGTGGCCTTATTACAGTTTGTAAAGAGGGACCATCATCCTCAACTCCATTTTGTGCTGCCTCTCCAATGTGCAGTCCCAGATTACATATGGTATATCATACTTATCTAAGCAAACTCTTATCTAATTTGTTATCCACACTCAGCCCTTCCAGTGGTTTGGATTTTTCCAGATATATCTCATATTTGCTACTGCTGAACCCCATTTTTTATTTCTGACCTATTTTTCTAAACCTATTTTCCTCTTCTAAACCTCTTTGTCTTCACTAGCATTGACAACACCTTCCAGTTCGGTCTGATCTGCAAATTTTATTAGCATGCTCCTTAAATTCGGTCATTTACATGCTACTATTAAGCACAATAGTCTTTGCCACCAACTTCTCCATCACCTTAACTGGGCTACAGAGAGATTGGGGATTTCCTTGTTCTTTTAATTCTTTGAATTTTTCCATTTTAATTCCCAGTCTTCTCACATTGGTAGCAACTGAAAAAAATGTCACCTTGGCACCACTTTTGTTTACCTACAACAGGCTTACATTGTGAAGACTGCCTTCACAGTAGAAGAGCTTGCAAATTAGAGAGGGACAGTTAAAAAACATGACAACGTATACTGTGGCTTCATTAGAAATAAAAGGAGCGCTCTTAACTAGAATTAGCTAACTTGGGTAAAATCCTAGTGAAGGTACAGCAGTTTGTAGTTTTCACATGAATTATTACCAGGTTGAGTGAAAGACTATAGACAAGACTCTAGCGCAGTGGCTCTCAAAGCCGGTCCGCCGCTTGTTCAGGGAAAGCCTCTGGAGGGCCGGGCCAGTTTGTTTACCTGCCACGTCCACAGGTTCGGCCGATCGCAGCTCCCACTGGCCGTGGTTCGCCGCTCCAGGCCAGTGGGGGCTGCGGGAAGCGGCATGGGCCGAGGGATGTGTTGGCTGCCCTTTCCGCAGCCCCCACTGGCCTGGAGCGGCGAACCGCGGCCAGTGGGAGCCACAATTGGCCGAACCTGCGGATGCGGCAGGTAAACAAACCAGCCTGGCCCACTAGGGGCTTTCCCTGAACAAGCGGCGGACCAGCTTTGAGAACCACTCATCTAAAGTATCTGGTATCAGAGGCCACACAAGACAGTCTGCTGCCCTACGCAAAGCTTCAGTCTTCTATCCCCCACCTCATACCCCTTAAAAGTTCACAGCAGACTTTTAGTGCCTCCTACACTGCTGCCACCCCCACCCCCGAACCTTATACAGCTACACAGGAGGCTGTCAGGGCAAATCTCAACCTGGGGCTGCAGAGGCCTGGGGCACTGGAATAGGGGGCACCAGAGGGCCATGGCCCTCCCACTTTTTACCAGCCATAAGGGTGAGCAACTGGTGGAAGGGAGCAGAGAGGAACGAAAGGGGTCTTGTGGGGGAAAGAGGCGGCACAGGAGTGGAGCCTCAGGGAGAAGGGGCTGTGTGAGGGCAGGAGCTCGATATGGGGGGGGGAATGGGCATCGCAAGCTCTGGCCCTCGGGGGGTGGCATGGCGCAGGGGTGGGGTGGCGTGGGGGGCTGCAGCTACTGGGAGAGGCCGTTGGGCCCTGGTGAACAGATCTTATCAGATGGAAACAGTCCAACAACTCCCAGCAGGAGGCAACTCCCAACTTGTAGGGTCTGGTTAATGGGCACCTCCACAGATTTTAAACAGTTCCAGGACCTTATCAAGAGGCTCATGGATTCTTTGCAGATCCCTTTTGAGGAGGTTCAAGAACCACATCATAAGTTGATTAACATCCTCAATATAGCTTCATCTGCCTGCATGTCTCTACCTGTTATTGAGGCATGCCTGGACCCTGCAAAGATTATCTGGCACACCCTGGCCTCAATTCTGCCTACTTGCAAGAGAGTGGACAAAAAATATTGTGTCCTCTCTGAGGATTCAGAATTCTTATGTTCTTATCCCTCTCCTCTTTGGTGGCTGAAGTGGTTAACGAACGTGGAAGGCAGCACCCCACTAAATCTACACCCTATGATAACGATCATAAGTGCCTTAATCTGTTTGGTAAAAAATCATATTTGTCAGTTACTTTACAATTCAGAATAACCAGCTATCAGACATTAATGGCAAAGCACAACCACACAAATTATACCAAGCTGAACTCCTTTACTGAACATCTACCAGCAGAACACAACGCAATTCCAGGCAATTACTGCAGAAAGCCAACTGCTCAACTGAACTTCTCTGCAGGCTTCTCTCGATACTGCTGATACTGCCACTCATTAGATTTCTACAGCAGAAGGTCTTAGCAGGGCCTCCTGGCTTCAGCTCTCAGAATTTCCAAAGGAGGTCCAGAATATGGCTGAAGACCTTCCGTCTGATGTCACTAAATTGACTGCTGACAGCACGGGTGAATCTCTGCACAAGTTAAAGGGCTCCAGGGCCACTTTATGTTCTCTGGGGATCTATACATCTACCCAAAAGAGAAAGATTAGCAGGCCCCAGACAGTGCAGAGATCCCAGCCCACCCAATTCTCAAGTTTGCCCAGGTCATATGAACCGTCAACATATGGGACAGAGGTTCCAGATGAGAAAACCACTTACCTCCCAACCCTCAACCTCCACCTTGAAGCACTAATTTTGATGGGGTGGTCCAGGTTCTGAGCTGCCAAACACTTTCATACCATCTGCAACGTTTCACCTGCCTTCCTCCCTTTGACAACCACCTTTACCACTTCTGGCAGGCTTGGGAGTTCATCGCTACGGACAAGTGAGTTTTGGAGATTATCTCCACAGGGTACTCCATCCACTTCACTTCTCTTCTACCTGACAAGCCCCCTTCCCTGTCCCTCTTCAGGGATGCCTCACACGAGACTCTGCTACAACAGGAAATAGACTCTTTTCTACTCCTGGGTGCTATAGAACCAGGTCCCATGCAGCACAGAGGGAAGGAGTTTTATTCCAGATATTTCCTAGTTCCAAAAAAAGAGTGGCAGTTGGAGACCCCTCCTAGATTTAAGGTTATGCAACACCTTTGTAAAGGCACAAAAATTCAAAAAGGTGGCACTTAGAGCAATCATTCCGTCACTGGACCAAGGGGACTGATTCACAGCCCTCAATCTTCAGGATGCCTATTTCCATATAGTGATCCACCCGTCCCACAAAAAAGATTCCTAGGTTTTACTCTCAGGCCCATTTTCAGTACAGGGAGGGCCCTTTTGACCTATTATCTGCCAATCATAATTTGGCCTATCATCATTTTCAAAGGTCATGTCAGAGTAGTGGCACAGCTCTGCAGGAAAAGAATACTAGTGTTCCCTTACCTAGCCAATTGGCTTCTGAAAGGTTGCTCCCTGGGCTTAACTTCACGGGCAACTTGCAAAGCCACAGACCTCTATCTCAAATTGGGCCTGCAACTGAACATTCAAAAATCCACGAGGACCCTCTGAAAAAGTCAGAATTCATAGGAGCTCATCTTGATTCAGTAGCAGCAAAAGCCTGCCTCCCAATGCACAGATTCATGGCCCTGTCCAACATAGTCAACCTAATCCAGATCAGCCCTCAAGCCCCAGTGAAGAACTGTCTTCAGCTGTTGGGACATATAGCAGCTAATTCTTTCGTTATAGACCATGCAAGATTGTGAATGCAATGACTTCAGCAGTGGTTCAGGACTGTTTATTCAGCAAACAGACACAGTCTAACTTCACTACTTTCCACACTCACCTTCATAAAGGAATCTCTAAATTGATGGAAATACCTTCACAACATTTGTGCAGGAATCCCTTTCACTTGCCCTCCCCCAGCAGTTATCATAACAATCTCTGTATCAACCAGCAAGGAGGGGCAAGACTCCCTGCCCTTTGAGCCAAGGCTGTCAAACTTTGGAACTGATGCATACACAATCAGATCATCATCACAGCAGCTTACCTCCCAGTAGTTCAGAATGTGATGGCAGACACATTCAGCAAGCACTTTTCTCAAGACCATGAGTGGGAGATAAATCAAATCATACTTCCTCACATATTCTGGCAATGGGGCACCCCTCAAATACACCTGTTCTCCACAACGGTAAACAAGAAATGAGCCCAGTTCTGCTCCAGAGGCAGGCTGAGCCACTGATCCTTGGGGGATGCCTTCCACCTTCAGTGGTCATCAGGTCTACTGTATGTGTTCCCCTCGACTCCTCTAATATCCAAAGTCCTACTCAAAATAAAAGAGGACAAAGCCAGAGTTATTCTAATAGTCCCAACCCAGCCTAGACAAACACTGTTTCCTTACTTGATACAGCTGGCCATTCACGTACCAATCACTCTCCAGGTAGCTCCTCATCTTCTCTCCCAGGAACGTGGGAAGATCCTTCATCCCAAGATTGGAGTTCTTTGCCTCAAAGCATGGCTGGTCGATCATTCACGGGATTAGAAATTACCTGTTCAGAGGAAGTAAAAAGAGTGCTATTATACAGCAGAAAAGCATGTACACATTACACTTACTTACAAAAATGGGCAAGATTTGCTTGCTTGTGTGACCTCAAACACATTCCACTGACAACTTTATTTTGCTGTCAGACATATTGGACTACATTCTAGCACTAAAAAACTTGGGGCTGTCGCTGAGTTTTTAGCATCCACCTGGAAGCCATCATGGATTTCCATTCTCCAATAGAAGGTTATTCTGTATTCGTTCATCCAACAATGATGAGGTTCCTCAGGGGGCTCTTTCCACTAGTCAAACAGCCTACTTCAGTTTGGGACCTCAAGCTAGTTCTTAAACATCTTACAAGATCTCTGTTTGAACCGATGGCTACCTGCTCACTCCTACATTTGTCAATGAAAACAGTGTTTCTGGTAGCCATCATGTCAGCTCAACGAGTTGGGGAAATAGGGGCCCTTATGGCATACCCCCCTTTCATAATATTTTTCAAAGACAAGGTCACATTATGACAATACCCCAAGCTTTTACCAAAAATATCTTCCGTGTTCAGGGGTGCTGGAACAGAGGGTCCAGGGGGCCATGGTACCTCACACATTTTACCGGCCATAAGGGTGAGTGATGGGGAGTGGGAGCGGAGAGGAGTGAGTAGGAGAGGTCTTAGGGGGAAGAGGTGGTGTCGGAGTGGGGCCTTAGGGGAAGAGGCAGTGCAGGGGCAGGATCTTGTGGGGAAGGGGCAGCATGAGGGTGGGGCCTTGAGGGGAAGGGGCGGGGGCTCAGGGCAAAGGGGTTGCACGGTGTAGGGAGGTGGGGCCACAGTTCGGGCACCTGTGTCCATAGCCATGTCCATAGCTTGAGCCAAAGTAATGGTAGCAGAGAGAGCTGACAGTACTATGAATCTCAAATGCCTTGAGGGGAGTCCAGATGGCGACCAAGTGGTCTTTTTTTGGTACTGAGTCTGAAGAAGTAGATCTCTTCTTGCTGCCCGCTCCCCTGTTGGTACCAATGGTCTATCAGAGCCCAAAATGTTGGGGGTCTCCAGGCTTAACAGAGCCCTCGGTACCTAAGGAATCAGCAGCCTCATGGGTACCAGGTCAGAGACCAATGGGAGCTGAAGTGGCTGGAGTCACCGGCAACCTCGACTTCCACCAGCAACCTTCTACCAGGAGAACTTGTGGTACGGTGTTTGGAAGTCTTATGAGAGGAATCTTGGGTCTTTGGGGAGTGAGCCTTGGAGATGATACAGGTAGCTGACTTACTTGGAGACTGGCATACGGTGGGGTTGGGGAGGATCTCCCAGCCTGGATCATAGGCCAGGTGCAGTGAGCTCTCCATCAAGAGGAGCTGAAATTTGATCTCCCTGTTTTTTCTGGCTCTAGATTTTAATGCCAGACAGAAGTTGCACTTTTGGGAAATATGAGATTCTCCAAGGCAACAGTGTCCGTCACTCATTGGGATTGCGGCATGACAGACGTTAGAAACTGCGAGAACCAGGCACGCCCTCCCAATAAAGTAAAACTCTCAGGGGAGAAACTATCTAAAAAGACTATAAATAAAAAGTTGGGGGGAGGTTAATTTTTGTTTTAAACTAAACTACTACTAAGTACCAACTACTATTAAGAACAAGTATAATAAACTAACTACTAAAAGAGCTTAGGGGACAGAATTGAGGTAAAACTCAATGTGGACAACTGCTAAGACTCTGTCTCAGGCTGAGTAGGAAATGAAGCCAAACAGTGCTATATAGCAACAGCACAGAGCACAAGACTGAGTAATGCATGCCTGGGCCAAACAGATACTGCAATAAGAAATTTCCAGGGAAAGGTGGAGTAGGCGAGAGTGCACCCAGAATGAAGCACTCACAGGGACACGACTTGAAGAAGAATTTTCAATTACCTCGACTTTTCATTCCCATAATTTTTCATTGTCCCTGATCATAATGCAGTAGTGATATTCTCAATGGTATTGAATAGTTTCCCTTGGACAAAATGAATTAAACATCAGACACACTGTAACGCTGTGTTTTGGGCAAATGCTTGGTATACAGTATCTACTAGTTACAGAATGTCTTCTGTGACCTTACATGTTGGCAATACTTGTATAGCTAGTTGTGCCAATAAAGTATTTTTAAACACCACTTTTCTAATGAAGCCCAAGCTCCTTCCTGTCATTCTTTGAGGTAATTGAATGATGTGCTTCTGTTTTCATATAATGACTAACTTACATCCCGTATGTCCCTTTTCACAGGGCCAAATGCCGAGGCTGTTAGTCTGATTTTACTGAGGATATGTCTACACTACTGCTTATGTCAATATAACTTATGTTGCTCAGGGGTGTGAATAAGCCACCCACAGAGTGACATAAATTACACTGACCTAAGCACTGGTGTGGACAGCTTCTCCTGCTGCTCGTTGGGGGTGGATTGACGGAAGAGCTCTCTCCCACTGGCCTAGAGCGGCTACACTAGAGAGGTTACAGCGGCACAGTTGCCCTAGTGCAGTGGTGCGACTGTAAGCTCTCTAGTGTAGCCATAGCTTTAGACTCACAAAGAGGTCAATGATAATCTGGCACATTGTCAGGATTATGGAGCCATGCAGTCATGGCTTTACAGTTAAGGTTGGAGTTTCTCGGTGTTTGACAAAGGACTAGATAGGCTGCTTTTTTGGCTTGCATTAGATTTATCAGACCTGGTCCATACAGTTTGTTTACTGGCATAACTATTTCAGTTAAAAGTGTGGATTTTTTTATTTTAACTGATGTTCTATCAAGCAGCCCCTGAGCAGGGGCATATTTATACTGATCTAAAGGTGCCCTACCTACATCTTGTATGGCTATTCCCAGGCAGGAAGGGGAATAAGCTATGGGGTAGCCAAACTGTGGCTCACCAGCCACATGTGGCTCTTTTACAGTTAAAGTGTGGATCGCAGAATCTCCCACGTCCCCCCATTCTTCGCCTACCAGAAGTGGTGGAGTTCGGGGCTTCTGCCCTACAGTGGAGCTAGGGGCTCCTGTCATAGACGACTAGTGCCTGCTAAGGGGGTGGGGGCACAATTTAAAGGTTTGGGCTAAGGTTGCCAACTTTCTAATCGCACAAACACCAACACCCTTGCCCTGCCCCTTCTCTGAGGCCTTCTCTCTCCCTCCCTCCCTCTGCAGCTCGCTCTCCCCTACCCTCACTCACTTTCACCAGGCTGGGGAAGGGATTCAGATTGTGGGAGGGGGCTCTGGGTTGTGGCAGGGTGCAGGAGGTGGTGCAGGGTGCGAGCTCTGGGAGTTTGAGTGTGGGAGGGGGCTCATGGCTGGGGCAGGGAGCTGGGATGCGGGAGGGGGTGAGGCGTGCAGGCTCTGGCCAGGCACTTACCTTGAGAGGCTCCTGAAAGGAGCCAGCACGTCTGGCTCCTAGGCTCGGGGCAGCCAGGCAGCTCTGCGCGCTGCCGCTGCCTGCAGGCACTGCCCCCGCAGCTCCCATTGGCTGGGAACTCCCATTGGCTGCGGAGTCGGCACTTAGGGCAGGGGCAGCACGCAGAGACCCCCCCTGGCCACCCCTGCGCCTAGGAGCCAGAGGGACATGCCAATCACATACCAGGGCAAGTAAGGAGCCTGTTTAGGCCCACCCACTGGACTTTTAGCAGCCTATTAAAATCTCCCGGATTGCTTTCAGGGCGATCGAGGCTGATTCCGGTAGCAGGCCCATTGATGCACCGGTACAGTTACAGTGGTGCAATTTATGCATGTGGATGAGCCATTTCATCAAGCTCCTGGCGTCCTCAATTCTTTCCGAAGACAGTTGTCATGTCACCGTGCCTGGGCGGGTCAGTAATCACTCACACATAGAATCATAGACTCATAGAATATCAGGGTTGGAAGGGACCTCAGGAGGTTATCTAGTCCAACCCCCTGCTCAAAGCAGGACCAATCCCCAATTTTTGCCGCAGATCCCAAATGGCCCCCTCAAGGATCGAGCTCACAACCCTGGGTTTATCAGGCCAATGCTGAAACCACTGAGCTATCGCCTCGCCCCCTCTCCCACTGTACTCTGTCCTAGCCAAGGGGCACCGTGTCAGCCACTGTCCAGGGCTCACTGCGGGTCCCCACAGGGCTACGCTCCCCTGGGATTGCCAACCCTCCAGGATTGTCCTGGAGCCTCCAGGCAGGAAAGACTAATGGGCATGAATTATGTCACGTGGTACAACCTCCCGGAATACTGGCAACCCCGCGGTCTCCCGCGGGGCCGGGGTCGCCATCCCCGAGAGCCAGCACCCCCTGGCGGGGCACAGCCAGCCCCGGCCGCCCCGCGCGGGCAGGGCACGAGCGCAGCCCCCAGGCAGCCCGGAGACCGCTGCCCCCTCCCCCAGCCACGCTCACTGCGCCGGCGCAGACTCGCCCCGCCCTCGCGCCTGCGCCCCAGGCCGGAGCCGGAAAGAGGCGCCGCCTGGCTGCTGAGCGGTCCCCGGGGAGCGGCCGGGAGCTGCCGCCTAGCGCCTGCTGCCGGGAAGCCCCGCCAGGAAATTCCCGGGGGCAGCTCCGGCTGGGACACCGCGGGCCTTACGCAAGCCCGGGCTGCCCCCTCCCCCCGGCTCCCAGAGCCCCGCGCGGGATCCCAGCGACACAGCTCAGCCCGCCCCTCCCCCCAGGGGCTCGCTGCGCTCCCTTCCCCCGCGCGGGGGTTCCCCTCCTCCCGCGCGGGGCTGTGGGCCCCGCCCCCCGCGGGCGGCCCCTCCCCGCTGGCGGTGCCGAGCAGCCGCTGGCCGCCTGGCTGGCCGATAAGAGGCGTGGGGGCCGGGCCCAGCCAGCGCCGAAAGGCTCGTATCTGCTCCCGGGCGGCGGCGAGGAGAAGGCTGAAGGGAGCGGCACGGACAGCAGCGCGGCCCCTCGCCTGGCCCCGCGTGGATTTATATGCAGCTGGCGGGGTTCTGGGTCACCGCGCTGGAGGAAGAGACGGGGCCGCGGGGTGATCGGCGCTCTCTTTCCCCCGCCATGTGCTCGGTGAACGAGGACAGCGGCACGGACCCGCTGGTAGCCCGGTGCAGGCAGCTGGAGGAGACCGTGGAGGCGCTGCACCTGGAGAACAAGAGCTTAAAGAGCAAAGTGCCCCGGTACAAAGCCCTCTGCAGCCTGTATCATGAGGCCGGGCAGCAGCTGAAGCACCTTCAACTGCAGCTCTCCGCCAAGGAGGCGATGATCGGGGAGCTGAGGGCGAGCGTGGCCAAGTACCAGGCTGCCCAGTTGGGAGCCGCACAGGAAGAGGAGCAGCCGCCGCCAGCTGGGGGAAAGTTTGTTGGACCTGCAAAATCTCTAGTGGAAAGTTTAATAGATCAGGTTGGCCAAATGAAGCAGCAGCTTAAAGACAGCGAGAGAATTTCAGCGCAGAAGGTTGAAACTTTGACCCAGGTAAAACCGCAGATGTACCAAAATAACATTTGTATTTACAGAGAAGAGTGCCTTCCCCTGGCAGTCCTTTTCAAAGGGCTGAGCTCGATTCTGTCTTCAAAAAGTTGCACACTTGTGAGCCAGGAGAGCATTTAACCCCACTTAATACGAGATTTACAGCTAGCACACTAGCTAGTATACATCTTTATATAATCTCACTAGTTTGCACAAGTAGAGTGGAAGAGATTATTGGAAAAGATGAGCTAAAATAAATTTATTGCAAGCAATTATTTTTTCACTCCATAACAAAAATCCACAGTGCCAATATTTCTTGATTAAAAGGCATTTAAATGGGATTTTTTAGTTCTTCCCTTTTTCCCCTTTGTGTGTCTGCTTCTTGAACTGTTCATCAGCACATTTGTACACCAGACCTAGCATTTCAGTTGTAACCATTGCAACTAGTTGGCAATTCGGGGGGGGGGAGATCTCAATTTTCCTCCTTTCTAGTTAAAAACATCTTTCTAACTCTGGAAAAAGTGTTTTTACTGTTTGTTTGTTGAAATTAAATTGTTTAAAATCTTTCTCTTTGTAATGAAGCAGTCTGGTGTCTGTGAGGGGAGTTCCAAATGAGAAAATATTGGAAACTGAAACAAGTAGTCTTGTGACAAAGTAATCTCTTGACATAATGCGGATACAAGAATGTTTCTCAAATGGAACACTTCTCTTTAGACCGGTTCAGGCTTTGAGACTTGTAATAAAACATGATCTCACTGTTTTATACAGTGCGCAGCTTGGGATGTGTCTAGGTATTTACACCTCTGTCAGCACTCCGCTGTTTGACTACCTTGTGAGGCAGGTTGATGAATGTCTTATGCCATAAACTACCTAGGAAGTGCAACGCCAGCCAACAAAGCATAGCTAGAAGTAGCCTTTTGTTCTTCAAATGGATTTTTAAGCCTGTCAAATCCTTTTAAAACATTCAGTATCAGTATTGGGTTTGATAGAGTTGTGGGTTTGTTCTGAATCCCAAACAGTGTATCCTTTCCCTTAAGTGCTCAAAGGCACCAGTCTACAGTAAGTACATGGCAGCATTTCATTTTCTAATTACTGTAGTTAACATTTAAAATAAGCACTTTCTGCTGCAGCTTTAAAACTGCACTAGTCAATATAAGCTTTGATTTTGTTTGATTTTGAACATTTTAAACACAATTTATTATGAGGCTCTCCAGAGGTAACCCAGTGTCACTGTTGACAAGCTAAAGGTCAAGATAATGCCCTTATACAGGTTTTTACGCAGGGGGCTTGGAAACTTAGTTTATGCTTTGCTTTTCTATTGTATCCTTCCATTGGAGGACCAAGATTTGATCTCCTGAGGAACTGGCAGGGATATTGCATTACAACCTTCCCCACCCCTTCACCTCCAAAAAACGGGACAGATTTTGCAAGATGGACTGTGGCTTTTGCCTCCATAACCTCCTGTCTACCCTGGGATCCAGGGCAACTTGTGGGCATGTCTGTACTGTGTGAGGGAGTGAACCTCCCAGCCCAGGTCCACCGACTCACGGTAGCAGGGCTTGTACCAGCACTTTAAAAATAGCTGCATAGAGGGCACTTTGAAGTTGTGGCTTGGGCTCTGAAATGAAGCCAAGCCTACACCACTCCCTAGGCTTCAGAGCCTGCCTTGCAATTTGAAAGCACTGTCTAGACAGCTGTTTTTTTTAGAGCACTAGCCTGATTTCCACCCCCATGGCCCACATCTGGACTGGGAGGCTCACTCCTGCTTGCTCCAAAATACCATATAGACAAACTAAAAGACTCTGGGGGAGCTATGTTCCATATGCTTTCTTTACAGCTGTTGTCCTCCAATCTCTTTCACCCCCTAACAGTTTAAATGGGAACATAGGAAGTTAGTGCTCACTGGGTCAGTGTTAATATACTCCAAATTTCATTTACAATTTGAGTACATGATGATGCCAGAGATTGGCTGCCGTCTAGACCCCAACAAATCCCAGTCCCATCAAACCATTCACAGAGGGGCTTCCATTTGTTAAGCGAGGTAATGTTACAGGGCTTCCAATTCCATGAAACTTTATTGGTACAACAAGATATACAAGCATTGCCAAAGTTAAGAAAATGCAGATCCCTCAGATATTTGTGAGGCAGATATAACCACCCCAGGATAGAGTTACGCATTCTGTGTGGGGTTTGTTTCTCTGTCATTACTGTTTGTTCCTGATCAAGTTACTATGTAGAGTGATACTATCTTTGCTGTCTCTCAGGAGCAGGCATACTATTTGCTTTGATGAAATTTATGGTCCCTAATAGTTTAAAGAAATTATTTTCTACCACCTTATAATTTGGGACACTGGAGTAGAAAAGCCAAACAGAGGTCTTTCATCGCACCCTAAAAGTGGTCAGGACACTACAAGCTGGCTATGCTGCCTGCATCAGAAGCTTAAGTTATAGTGCATAAAATTTCATCCTTGTATAAGTTTGTTTTTGAGAAAGTGGGATAACTGCCCCAATTACATATTTTTTTAAAAAAGTCTGGAGTGATTGTCCTGAAATATCAAGTAAGAGGTTGGAAACAATCTGCAGTTGATAATGTATTGGCAAGTCCTTTTCTGCATACCAACTATTTTCTGACCTAGGATATGTGCATAAGCATATGTTCATGAAAATGTAAAATGAAAACTGGAAAAGACATTGTAGACCAACACCACATTCAAGAAATTTGATGAAAAATGACTTTATATGAGTGGTCTTATTTAATGGTGGTAACATATGGTACTAATGACGTTCCTGAAGAGTGGACTTAAGTTATTCTTAAACAATGATGAGAAAATTCACTTTTATAAATCTCTTGGCTTTTGAGTTCATTTTATGTTCTCAAATATATCAACTTTACCCCCAATATCTAGGAAGTGCAGAAGCTGAATCGGCAGTTAGAAGACAAAGACAGAGATATACAGCAGATAATAAACCAGCCACAGTATGAAAGAGAGAGAGAAATCTTACGACTCCAGAGAAGCTTGGCAGAGAGAGAGAGAGTCCAGGCTACAAGTGAAGTACTATGTCGTTCACTCACCGATGAAACTCACCAACTGCAACGTAAATTGGCATCCACAGCAGAAATGTGTCAGCAGCTGGCAAAATGTCTAGAAGAAAAGAGAAAAGACAGAGGGCATTTGGAGGAGCATATTCCTATTGAAAGATCCAATCAGGTACACTTAATACATTTTCTGTCAGTGTGAATAATTTGGAGGGAGGGATGTTACATTGTAAGCAACTGTTAATGCAATAGCTCTAAGTTATTTCTTACTTTCCCCAATCACTTCAGCTACAGTGAAGAGAAAAGGAGAATCTTCTCACAAAACCTTAACTGTTGGTATTCATTGAGAGATGGAAGCTGGTTTTGATCATGTCATGTACATCTTGGCCATCCCTCATCTATCTCTAGTAGTCAGAGCCTCTTTTGGTAGGAGGTGCCATAAGCATTCTTTCCCAAAGTATGAATATTATATATTTACACACTTATTATTCAGTAAACCAGTGGAGGCTAGAGCGGAGCACTAGAGGGTGCTGTGCTGTTGGGGGTGACATCCCTTTGACGAGAGACAAAAATGAGGCCCTTGGGGTATGTCTGTGCCAGGGGTTCTCAAACTTCCTTGCACCACAACCCACTTCTGATAACAAAAATTACTACAAGGGGTGTGTGTGTGTGTGTGCGCGTGCACGCTAAGCTCGAGCCCCACTGCCCTGTGGAGGGAAGCCAAAGCTTGAGCCGCATTGTCCTGGGCCGGGAAGCCGAAGCCCAAGGGCTTCAGCCCCAGGTCGGGGGCCTGTAACCTGAGCCCTGCCACCCAGGGCTGAAGCTGTAGGGCTTTGGCTTCAGTCCTGGGCAGTGGGACTTGGGCTTTGACTTCAGCCCCAGGCCCCAGCAAGTCTAACACCAGCCGTGGTGACCCCATTACAATTGGATCGCAACCCACTTTGGGGTCCTGACCCAGAGTTTGAGAACCACTGGTCTGTGCAATTAAGCACCTGTGGCAGGCCCATGCCAGCTGACACTCATGGGGTGCACGCTAAAGGGCTGTTTATTTGGGCTTGAGCTGGAGGCTGCAAGATGGAAGGATCTCAGAGCTCTAGAGGCCACTATTGCTTACTCTGCTCTGTGAGCCCAGGTCAGCTGCCACTGGCCAGCTGCAGGTGTCTAATTGCAGGGTAGATGTGTCCTTGGACCACAAAAGTCAAGTTGGCTTAAATATAAGATTTTAAAAGAATTTGCATTTTTTTTTTCTGATTTGTTGAGCCTTAGTGTGTGTGATCATTTTCAATTCAAAATTCATCCCTGCACACACAATGTAAGCCTTACTCTTGCTGTTAGGTTATGGAAGAGGATTCCTCTCTCAGGGAAGGATTAAAACACTGGCCAGGGAACCAGGAAATGCATCCAATTCCTTGCTCTGTCAGACTTCTATGTGGCTGTGGACAAATTATTTCATTTATGACTTATTTTCTACCTAAAGTGGAGATAATATAATTTCCCTGCCACAAAGCCTTGTTCAGGTAAATGCCTTAGTGTTTGGCAGGTGCTTAGATACTACGGTGATAGCCAAGAAATACCTACCAAGAATCCGCACCTCACTGGTGGCTGTCTGACTTCAATTTCATTGAAAGCCTTGGGAGATGGCAGTATTAAATAATGGTAAAAATTTGCAAGAGAAACCCTACTGTTCCCAAAATGAGGAACTACTTAAACAACAACTGTTGTTTCATGACAGTATCATGAGTTGGCAACTCTTGATAATTTAAGATATTATAACCCCCATAAGAAATAGGATATTAAAACCAGATACTGTGGTGACATTCCATTAATTTTGTTCATGAAGATTCTTCTTGAAGTTTAAAGCAGATGAAAGTACTGCTCATTTCTTGTCCTGAGCTGCTGTTACTGGATCTTTTAAAAGAGCTGCGAGTTTCAGTGATCCCTGTGCGGAGTTTAAATTTGTAAAGTGCATTGGGAGCCTTTGGGATGAAAGATGATCTTATTGTGTAAAATATTACTGCGTGAATAGACAGAGGCTGACTTAGATGGAAAGAAAAGCAGATTCTTTAATGGGACTTGAAATTTTCAGCAATGTGATGTTTTATGTGTAACAAATATCCATCTCTAAGTAATAAGTTTTCAGTCTAATAACTAGCTTACCTTGTATAGTGGGGACTTCCCTGTCAAAGAGAAATTCAGATATGATTCCTAGTTCATTCTAGGGAATTTTTTTTCAAAAATGTTTTTTTACTCATGTACTTTGGGTTTTTTGGGTTTTTTTTTTTAACAGATGACATTTCTTAAAGTCCAAATCATGGTAATTAAATCAAAAGTTTAAAACTTCTGGTCAAAAATTCATCAAGCAGCTTTATTATTTTTTGTTCTCATTTGCTTAAAGTCATAGCGAGCCAAAATGAATGAGTGTTTGTGGCTGCTGGTTGTTTTATGGTTTTTCAGGTGGCCTATTCTCCCTTACATTAAAGCAAATTTAATTTCTTTGCTTAAAAAACGTTTACCAACAACTGATCTTACAATGAGCTAATCTAAAAACATGTTTGAATAGCTTAGGGAAGAAAAATGGAGGATGTTTGTGCTATTTTTAAAATAAAGCTGTGAATGTCTTCCAGGTTTGTGCGGTTTTTTTAATCAAAGTAACACTTACTTTGTCTGACAGCTACAATTTTCAGAGAATAAAACTTCACTCCAAACAATTATTTGCCAGCTACAGGAGGAAAATCGGAAGTTACAACAAAAAGTGTTTCATGTAAGTACATTTTTTAGTTTGTAGAATAGGATTTGATTATACATTTTGAACTACAGTAAATTCCCACTAACAAACCCTAATTTAATTTAACCCTAATGGTACCTTTATGCAGACCCTGAATAGTCTCCATAAAAAATATTAGCTAGCATGTAATCTTTGTTCCCTTGGCAAATACAAATCCTCAATACATAGCCTAGCTGCCCCATTGACTCAAAGAAATTGTGTCAGAATGCAACGTGTTTAAGAATTCTGTTTCTGCCCTAACACCACATTAACACCACTCACCTTAATCCTTCTCTGAAAGTTTTTGCTTGCAACACTTTGTTTTAAGGTGTATAATTTTATTTTTGACTTTTCTGTTGCTTTCTCAGGTGGAAGACTTAAATACAAAATGGCAGGCATATGATGCTAGTAGAGAGGAATATGTGAAACGACTCCACCTGCAGCTGAAAGAACTGAAGTCTCAACCCGAACAACAGCAAGGCATTATACCACTGAAAAGAAATTCAGAGCTGATGCAGAAGGAGATTTCTCGGTTGAACAAATTACTGGAAGAAAAAATGAATGAATGCATTAAAGTAAAGCGAGAGTTAGAGGATGCGAAGAAGGCTAGAGATGGAGATAGTGAACTTGTACAAATGCTGGAGCAACAGGTCATTAAATCTACTCTTCGATCAGAATTGCTTGATTTAGGAATTAAGATTTTCTCAGAAAAAGATGGGAAAACAAGTTCACTGAATTTTTCACTTTTTTTAAACAGTTGATTTTTCTGATTTGGCACTTGGACATAGGGTGGCTGTACCGATTGCAAAGGTGGCAACAGTGCAAAGGGGCGCACACACACGTTCAAGTAAAATGCAGTACTGGAGGAATTCTGTGATAGCTTTATTTTCCTCCAACACAAAATATCAGTATTTTTGTAAATTCCGTATATCTAGTTAAGTGCAGACATACTGTAGAAAAGAATACCTGCATTCTGAACCAATGTTACGGAGTATTAATTTAAATATTAGAGATGGGAGAATGTATAATTCTTTTACCAACTATGACCTCTGCTACCTCACCACTCTCAGTAAATGGCTAAAACATTTAAATGATTCATTTTCAGGTCCTTGTTTACAAGGATGATTTCACATCTGAAAGAGCGGATCGAGAGCGTGCACAAAGTAAAATACAGGAGCTTCAGGCAGAAGTTTCATGTCTACAGCACCAGCTAATCAGGAGACAGGTAAAGAAATCTAGAAAGGCAAGATATTAAACCAAGTTGTTTTCATTAATAAGGGAAACTCAAGCTGAAAATCAGACGCACCCCAAGGAAACAAGAATAACTCCAAAACATACCAATAAATCATGGACAGTTTTGTTCAATATCTTAAATTCAGAGGTGTCAAAGTTGTAACTGCTAAAAATCCCATACCTGTATTTCAGAACTTCAGTTCTAGAGGAATTAGGAGTTGTCTTCTATTTATATAACGCTTCCTATTAGTCCCAGTGTCCCTTCTGCGTTGAATCAGCAGAACTGGAAATAGTATTTCTTCTCATGGATTTAGACACTGTACCAGTTCAGTACAAACAGGGAATAGGTGGAACTCGCTTGTTTTTTTTAATTTCAGTTATTGTTGCACATGCTATACTTGACTCCCAATCGCTTACTTTATGTAGGTTTTATGATTGTTTGGAACTTAATCAACTTTCAGTTGCTGGCTCTGATTGCTTTGAGTTTCAGCTAAAAATCTTTATGTGAAGTATGCATTGGCTTTGGTCTGCCTTATCAAAATGTCATTACTAGCATTTTAGATTAACCCTTTTGGGCTCAAAATTGGATTTTTGATACTGATTTTTTTTAAATGATTTTAATTTCCTAGGAAACAAGAGAGACAGCTGGTCATGTTAGAGTTCACACTGGGAACCAAAATCATCGTGTGTATGTACAGACAAATGTTGAACATCTACTGGGCAACAGCCAAGTCCAGTCAGGCGTGAGGAGAACAGGTTCACAATCTGAACAAGCTGCTACACGCACAGACAGTGGGAGTTCAGGATCAGAGAGAAGAGGACAGGGTGAACTTCAGTGCCCTCATTGCATGAGGTTCTTCAATGATGAACTCAGTGATGAATTTCTCAGACATGTTGCTGAATGTTGTCAATAATCTGACCTGAGAAGTGCAATCAAATATCAAATCAACCACTACTTGATACTGAGAAAACAGCACTTTGAGATGTATACTACAGTACCAATTAATGTTGGTTATATTTTTAATATTTATCATCCAGTTTGGATGTTTGGACTGACTTATCTAAGCATAAATTCAGTGTTTAGTTTCAGCATCGAATCTCTCTAATTTGAGGACATCTTACTGAAAAGTTAATTCGTTACTAATCTACAATAAGTAAGGGCAAAAAAAAAATGAAATAATTCATTTTAAATGGCCATAATGTGGGATGTTAGGAACCAACAGGATAAGAAACGTCTACCTCGTACTTCATTCCACCACCTGTTGGACTGAACAAGAGACTTCAACATAAATCCAGCCATTTTGCAAAGAATGGAAATATACAAATTACACTCACATTTGTTGGAGTGTTAACAAATGCAAATCTGCTACAAGCCAAAAGTTCTGAAGAGCACAAAAGTTGTGGATGGGCTCAGAGCACAGACAGATTTACAAGCAAAAGTCTATGATTCTCTATAAATATTCAGATTGCCACAAGTACAGAGATTGTAACTGGATTTGAAATCTGTATACCTTCCTTTTCATAGATATAGCCATATAGAGAAGAGTGGCAAAAGTGGTAAGGTAGGAGGGAAAAAAGCTTCACTGTGCCGTCTCTGGGGTACAGTTGAATAGAGGCATCTCATTTGCCATTACCTTGAGTCTTAGAATGAAATCAGTCATGTGTCTGACAGAGCTTTTATAAATCACTTGCATTGAATGTGAGGAAAATGTTAAGATACTAGTTACTCTGATCAAAACCCTCTTTTTGCACTGAAACACATTGCATGGGGATTATATTTATTTTTTTCTTCTGTGCTAGAACGTGACTGTACATATGTGAATACAGATTGTATACAAATTTAAAATTTGTCAGTTATTTTTATAATAAAATGGTGTAGTTGCTTTATGGGGTTAGTAATATTTCAGTGAAAAAGAGTCTAAATGCAGCTGGACTCAATTTCTGGCTGACTGTTACAGCTTCAAATAAGAGTTGCCACATTACTTTAGACATAAGCTGCTGTTACATGAAATAGATTCCTTATCACATACTATTTTCAAATAGTAAGTGCTAAGTTATTGCACTGAGAGGAAGGATGAGCCTGGGGATAAGGTGCTAGTTTAGGAACTAGGTTGTCTCCCAAGTTCAATTCCTGCCATGCCACAGACTGAGGAATTTGCACAAGTTACTTACCTCCTCTGTGCTTCAGCTTCCCATCTGTAAAAGAGGGAAAATAGCACTTCCCTACCTCACAGGGCTCTTGAGAGTAAATAGTAAAGAATGTGAGGTGCTCAACTACTGTGGCAATGGGGGCCATATAAGTACCTAACAGATACATACAGCTCAGGCTTGGAAAAAATGTACCTCACCATGACAAATCTGGAGTCTAAGTGAAGTGGGTAGGTGAAAAACCCTGCACCACCATGCTGTCTGTAAATTAAAGGAACAACACTCTGTACTGTATAGTGTATACTTTGCATATCACTTATCCTAGCTTCACTTCATTCCTCCCTTTTCATCCCCATTTCCTTTAACAAGTCAGGGTCCAGCTTTTCTGACATTTTCTCCTTTCTGTAGTATACTTATCCCCCTGGTCCTGTCTCTCTCCTTCCTCCCCCCCATCCTATTAACTGCTGTCATGTGCCCATTGCAGCACTTGGAAATACTAGGTATCTCCTAAGTAGACAACTAGTGATAAGAGACTGAAGGGAAGGAGACTCTGTTCACATGAGATGCTGTTGCAGGGCCCCCTCTGTCACTACCCAGTCAGTCAGGTGGTTTCACAGTCAAACACACACTGGGCTGTTTCTTTCACCAAGGTATGTATTTATTCTCTTACATAGTAATACCATGCACTGTGGCCTTACAGAAAGCACAGGTTTCCCTGCAGCCCTCACTCCTCAGCCTGGGCTTACCCTGTGAGCTTCCTCTTGAGCTGCCCTTGCTTCTTGTTTCCTCCCCTTATATTCTCCCAATTACCTTGTTAGACCAGGGATTGCCACCCAGGTGCTCACAATCCTTCCAAAAGAAAGTGTATAATTGGCCTCAGCTAGGCCTGCAGCCTTCCTCAGGCTGCTGCAATGGCAGTGATTGTTAAATGAAAATATTTATAGACTAATAGATCAGTCTACAACTGTAAACTTATTCAAATGAAAAGTTTTATTTGGAGATCAGAGATATCTGAGTTTAAGAAAACAATACATGTTCTGTTTTAGTTCTGCAGCAAACCACATTGAATTAAATTGATCAAAGCACAAATACTTTTTTCCTGCCCTTCCGTCCACCAAAATAAACCCTGATATTTATTGAGAAAAATTAATATTTTTTCCACCAATTTTCACCTCTTATTACTACCCCACCACCAATAAATTCCCAGGAAAAATTAACTAAAATAAAAACAGAAAACAAAGGGCCCTAGGCATAGGTCATTGCACCAGTCACTTCCGACAGGTCTACCTGAATTGTCTCTCTAGGGCCACAATTTCAAGATAGATCTCTCTCCTCCTCTGACTTACCTTGCCCCTGGTTTGGGACTGGCAGGGTGGGTTTGCCCACGAAGGCTTCCATGTCAGGACCCTCCTCTTTTTCTTTCCCTCTCCTTCCAGCTGGTTCTTTACCCTGTGTCTTGTCCAGGGATTATTTCTCCTGGGCATCAGTTGAGCTTCCATCTTCCGTATCCCTGCTCCATCATTCCCTGCTTCACTGCTGCTTGCATTTTTCTCTCCCTCTCCCATAAGTCTTCCAGTGTGTCACTTCTTTCTGAGCTTGTTTCCTTATGTCTAGGGTTGTCACACACTGGACCTGGAGGACTCCCTGGAAAGCCTATGGACAGCATGAGCTTTTCACACAGACCTTCCCCTACTGTCTACCCTTTTTACATAAGGGGAATGGGGTCCAGTCAGTTCCTAACATTACTGAGTAGGGCAATGTCTTTACTACCACTACTTGCTGCCATCTAAACGTCCCTTCTACTTCCAAGGGGATAATGGTCACAGTTTAAGTGATCTTTTCCCCATGTATACAATAGATCATTATCACTGCTCCCTTCTGTCACCACTGCAGCCTAACCAAGGCGCTCTTTACAAGGGAACAGCTGCCACTGAATCTTCAATGCTCCTTGTCATTCTTCAGCCTCTAATCCGAATCGTCCTGATCCCTGGTCCCCCTTTTATATCTGTCCACCTAGAGAACTCTGTGTACCCACAGTTCATGTAAGGGCAGTTTCTTCATGTGTCCTTTGCCCAGGAACAGGTACCAGACTAGAGCTGGGACACCCTTGTTTGGCCCCCATAATATTAGGCTTTGCTGCATAAGGGTCTTCAAACTTCTTTCCTTCACCCTTGGTCATCGGGGTATGGAGCTCTTGCTGTGGCAAGTCCACCTCCACGTACTCCTCTGTTAATTTCACTGCTGCCTCTAACAATTTTGGCTAGTGCCTCTGTTAGTGTTCCTTCCCCACTTTGAACTTTAGGATACAGATGTGGGGACCCGCATGAAAGACCCCCTAAACTTATTTCTACCAGTTTAGGTTAAAACTTCCCCAAGGCACAAAGTCTTGGCCCTTGGATTAGGTAAACGCTGCCACCACCAAGTGATTTAACAAAGTATCAGGGAAAGGACTACTTGGAGTTCCTACTCCCCCCTAATATTCCCCCAAGCCCCCCACACCCCCTTTCCTAGGGAGGCTTGAGAATAAACAAGATGAACACAAACCAGCCTTGGATTTTTAAGACCCAAAAACCCCAGAGTCTTAAAAAACAGAACTTTATTAGAAGAACAAAAAAAGATAAGAACAACTCTAAGATCAGAATTGAAGATAATCTTACAGGCAGTCAGATTCAAAACATAGAGAATCCCTCTAGGCAAAACCTTAACAAAAAGACACAAAAACAGGAATATACATTCCATTCAGCACAGCTTATTTTATCCGCCATTTAAACAAAACAGAATCTAATGCATATCTAGCTAGATTACTTACTAAGTTCTAAGACTCCATTCCTGTTCTGTTCCCAGCAAAAGCCTCACACAGACAGAGAGAGCCTTTGTTTCTCCAGCTTTGAAAGTATCTTGTCTCCTGTCAAGGTTCCTCCCCCACTCTGAACTCTAGGGTACAGATGTGGGGACCTGCATGAAAAACCTCCTAAGCTTATCTTTACCAGCTTAGGTCAAAACTTCCCCAAGGTACAAAATATTCCACCCGTTGTCCTTGGACTGGCCGCTACCACCATCAAACTAATACTGGTTACTGGGGAAGAGCTGTTTGGACGCGTCTTTCCCCCCAAAATACTTCCCAAAACCTTGCACCCCACTTCCTGGACAAGGTTTGGTAAAAAGCCTCACCAATTTGCCTCGGTGACTACAGACCCAGACCCTTGGATCTTAAGAACAATGAACAATCCTCCCAACACTTGCACCCCCCCTTTCCTGGGAAATGTTGGATAAAAAGCCTCACCAATTTGCATAGGTGACCACAGACCCAAACCCTTGGATCTGAGAACAATGAAAAAGCATTCAGTTTTTTACAAGAAGACTTTTAATAAAAAATAGAAGTAAATAGAAATAAAGAAATCCCCCCTGTAAAATCAGGATGGTAGATATCTTACAGGGTAATTAGATTAAAAAACATAGAGAACCCCTCTAGGCAAAACCTTAAGTTACAAAAAAGATACCCAGACAGAAATAGTTATTCTATTCAGCACAATTCTTTTCTCAGCCATTTAAAGAAATCATAATCTAACACATACCTAGCTAGATTACTTACTAAAAGTTCTAAGACTCCATTCCTGGTCTATCCCCGGCCAAGACGACTACAGACAGACACAGACCCTTTGTTTCTCTCCCTCCTCCCAGCTTTTGAAAGTATCTTGTCTCCTCATTGGTCATTTTGATCAGGTGCCAGCGAGGTTACCTTTAGCTTCTTAACCCTTTACAGGTGAGAGGAGCTTTCCCCTGGCCAGGAGGGATTTCAAAGGGGTTTACCCTTCCCTTTATATTTATGACATCTCCTCATTGGTCATTTTGGTCAGGTGCCAGCGAGGTTATCCTAGCTTCTTAACCCTTTACAGGTGAAAGGGTTTTTCCTCTGGCCAGGAGGGATTTTAAAGGTGTTTACCCTTCCCTTTATATTGATGACACGCCCCCCAAATCACAGATAGGGTGAAATGCTGGTTGTGATTTCTTCCTGGAGCTCTAGGAGAAAACAGAGTTAATAAGACACATGCACCTCTAAATATACTACGAAGTACATAAAGACTAACAATATTTTCCACATCTCAAGGATGATTTTAACCAGTTGATTCTGGGAAACTTTCACGGGAGAGTGCATCAGCCACTTTGTTAGAAGCTCCTGAGATGTGTTGGATGTCAAAATCAAAATCTTGGAGAGCTAAACTCCACCGAATAAGTCTTTTGTTATTTCCCGAGGCGGTATGAAGCCACTGTAGCGCAGCATGGTCGGTTTGCAGGTGGAAATGCCGTCCCCAAACATATGGGCGTAGCTTTTCCAGAGCGTAGACAATGGTATTCTTTTTCACTGACTGACCAGTTGCTTTCCCTCTCAGACAGCTTCTTGCTGAGAAACACTACAGGGTGGAATTCTTGATCCGGTCCTTCCTGCATTAAAACTGCTCCCACACCACACTCGGACGCGTCTGTGGTTACTAGGAACGGTTTGTCAAAGTCTGGGGCCCTTAGTACAGGGTCAGACATGAGTGTCGCTTTAAGCTGGTTAAAGGCCTTCTGACACTCTTCGGTCCACTGAACGGCATTTGGCTGTTTCTTTTTGGTTAGGTCTGTCAGTGGGGCAGCGATTTGGCTGTATTGCCTGTAATAACCTGCCAAGCCTAAGAAGGATTGAACCTGTTTCTTTGACTTTGGACAGGCCACTTTTGGATAGCATCCACTTTGGCCTGTAGGGAGTTGATAGTTCCTTGACCCACCTGGTGTCCAAGGTAAGTCATTCTGCTTAGGCCTATTTGATACTTCTTAGCCTTAACAGTTAGCCCTGCCTCCCTTATGCGCTCAAAGACTTTTAGTAGATGTTCCAGGTGTTCTGCCCAGGAATCCGAAAATATGGCCACATCGTCAAGGTAGGCGACTGCATATTCTCCTAATCCCGCTAGGAGACCATCTACAAGTCTTTGGAAGGTGGCGGGTGCATTCCGCAGCCCGAAAGGGAGTACATTAAATTCATACAGCCCGACGTGTGGTGAAGGCTGACCTTTCCTTGGTGGATTCATCAAGCGGTACCTGCCAGTACCCCTTGGTTAAGTCCAAGGTAGAGATGAACTGGGCCCGTCCCAGTTTCTCTAATAGATCATCTATGTGTGGCATTGGATAGTTGTCTGGGCGAGTTACAGCATTTAGCTTATGGTAGTCCACGCAAAAATGTATCTGCCCATCTGGTTTGGGAACTAGAACCACTGGGGATGCCCATGCACTGCCAGAGGGTTGGATTACCCCCATCTGTAACATATCCTGGATCTCCTGTTCTATAGCAGTTTTAGCTTGAGGAGACACCCGGTAAGGTTGGACTTTAATTGGGTGAGCATTACCTGTGTCAATGGAGTGGTATGCCCGTTCAGTCAGTCCTGGGGTGGCTGAGAACGTCGGCACATAGCTAGTGCACAGCTCCTTGATCTGCTGTCGCTGCATATGCCCAAGGGTCATGGAGAGGTTCACTTCTTCCACGCCACCAGCACTTTTCCCTTTTTAGTAGACGCTGAGTGGCCTGAAGGTGTCATCTCCTCCCTGGGTTGTAAACTGACAAACCTTTAATTCTCTGGAATAAAAGGGCTTTAGAGAATTAATATGGTACACCTTAGGCTTTCGGTTGGAGGTGGGGAATGCTACGAGATAATTAACAGCTCCCAGGTGCTCCTGGACCGTGAATGGCCCTTCCCACGATGCTTCCATTTTATGGGCCTGGAGCGCCTTTAAGACCATGACCTGGTTCCCTACTTTGAAGGAACGCTCTCTGGCATGTTTATCATACCAGGCTTTTTGCTCTTTTTGAGCATCCTGTAGGTTTTCTTTAGCAAGGGCTAGAGAGGTTCGGAGGGTGTTTTGTAGGTTGGTTACAAAGTCCAGAATGTTAGTTCCTGGAGAAGGTGTAAATCCCTCCCATTGCTGCTTCACCAACTGCAATGGCCCCTTAACCTCACGGCCATATACAAGTTCAAATGGGGAAAACCCTAAACTGGGATGTGGTACAGCTCTGTAGGCAAAGAGCAACCTGCTGCAACACTAGGTCCCAATCATTGGAGTGCTCATTTACGAATTTACGTATCATGGCCCCCAAAGTTCCATTAAACTTCTCCACCATGCCATTTGTTTGATGGTGGTAAGGAGTGGCGACCAAGTGATTTACCCCATGAGCTTCCCAAAGGCTCTCCATAGTTCCTGCTAGGAAATTAGTTCCTGCATCTGTGAGGATGTCGGAGGGCCAACCTACCCTGGCAAAAATGTCTGCTAGTGCCTGGCACACACTTTTAGCCCTGGTGTTGCTTAGAGCTACTGCTTCCGCTCATCGGGTGGCAAAATCCATGAAAGTCAGTATGTACTGCTTTCGTCTGGGTGTCTTTTTTGGAAAAGGACCCAGAATATCCACAGCTACTCGCTGAAATGGAACTTCAATGATGGGGAGTGGCTGGAGAGGGGCTTTGATCTGGTCTTGGGGTTTTCCCACTCTTTGGCATACCTCACAAGACCGGACATAGGTAGAAACATCCTTGCCCATTCCCTCGCAGTGGAATGACCTCCGCAAATGGTCTTTGGTCCTGTTCACCCCAGCATGGCTACTAGGATGATCGTGGGCCAAGCTCAAGAGCTTGACCCGGTACTTAGTTGGAACTACCAACTGCCTCTAAGGATGCCAGTCTTCCTGGTGTCCACCAGAAAGAGTTTCCTTGTATAAAAGTCCTCTTTCTACAACAAACCTGGATCGATTAGAAGAGCTGAGAGGCGGTGGGTTGATCCAGGCTGCCGTCCAATCTCTCTGGAGGCTTTCATCTGCTTCCTGTTCGGTCTGGAACTGTTCCCTTGACGCTGGAGACATCAGTTCCTCATTGGATTGTGGACCTAGGCTTGGTCTCTCTGGAAGCGATGTAGGTGATGGGGCTGTTTCCGTTGACTGTGAACCGCTTTCCACTGGTGCACTATGTTGGGGTTCAGACTCCGGCTGAGCCTCTTCTGTAGGGTTATCAGCTGCTGCCAGTTCCGGTTCTGGGACTGGCTCTGTCTGGGTCTCTGGGACGGGATCCACTACTGCCATTGCAGACGTTGGCATGGGGTCCGAGTCCATCACCTCTGACTGGCTCCTGGTAGAAGTTTCCAGAACAGAACTAGGCATGACGGCTTGTTTAGCTTGGTTCTTTTCTACCTCCATAGCTCTCCTGTGGGCAGCCTCTTGGTTTTTTCGCTGCCTCCATTTCTTTGTCCTTTGCCTCCATAGCTCTCCTGTGGGCAGCTTCTAGGGCTTTTTCTGCCTCTTTTGCTGCCTCCAGTTTGGTTAACTCCAATTTGCGTTGTGTCTTGGTTTCTGTCATGTTTGCCTCTCTGTTTTTAACTAACTTTACACCCGAGAGTTAGAAATAAAACAAACAAAAAACTTGGCTTGTAAAAATTTTGCTGTGCTGTAACTGGATACCTATGTTCTCTGATCGTGATTGTCAGCCTATAGAAAAATCCTCAAAAAAAACAAAACAAAAAACCCTAACTCCTTTGTCTCCAGGCAAATAGACAGAAAATCCCTCTCATTGCTCTTAGGTTAAAAAAAAAAAAATACTTCAGGTCTGTGAAGACTTGTGAATTTCCCTGCAGGAGGTTAACTACTCTGCCTTTAGGTAGAGAAAACTCCAGCTCAAAAAAGACAATTACCTTTTGTCTCTGCTCTGGCCCCAAAGCAGAGACAAAACAAAACAAAACTAACTGCTTTCAGCTTAAAACCTGCTTTCCAGCAGCCCAAAGGAAAAAAAAAATCTGTGCTTCTGGTTCAAAAAATCTCAAATTGATCTCAAAATGATTTCAAGTTAATCCCACCTCTGCCACCATGTCAAGGTTCCTTCCCCACTCCGAACTCTAGGGTACGGATGTCGGGACCTGCATGAAAAACCCCCTAAGCTTATTTTTACCAGCTTAGGTTAAAACTTCCCCAAGGTACAAACTATTTTACCTTTTGCCCTTGGACTTTATTGCTGCCTCCACCAAGTGTCTAACAAATATATAACAGGGAAAGAGCCCACTTGGAAACATCTTTCCCTCCCAGAATCCTCCCCAAACCCTACACACCCTTTCCTGGGGAAGGCTTGATAAAAAATCCTCACCAATTTGCATAGGTGAACACAGACCCAAACCCTTGGATCTTAAGAACAATGAAAAAGCAATCAGGTTCTTAAAAGAAGAATTTTAATTGAAGAAAAAGTAAAAGAATCACCTCTGAAAAATCAGGATGGTAAATACCTTACAGGGTAATCAGATTCAAAATATAGAGAATCCCTCTAGGCAAAACCTTAAGTTACAAAAAGACACAAAAACAGGAATATCCATCCCATTCAACACAGCTTATTTTATCCGCCATTGAAACAAAACAGAATCTAGCGCATATCTAGCTAGATTACTTACTAAGTTCTAAGACTCCATTCCTGTTCTGTTCCTGGCAAAAACCTCACACAGACAGAGAGAGCCTTTGTTTCTCCCCCCCTCCAACTTTGAAAGTATCTTGTCTCCTCATTGGTCATTTTGGTCAGGTGCCAGCGAGGTTATCCTAGCTTCTTAACCCTTTACAGGTGAAAGGGTTTTTCCTCTGGCCAGGAGGGATTTTAAAGGTGTTTACCCTTCCCTTTATATTTATGACAATGATCCAGGGCATTTGAAGCCCTGTGCACTGACTTTTCCTCCCTGAATAAAATGCCATGTACTGCTCTGTTCACTGAGTTTGAACTGCCTTGCTGAAGCACTGTCACACCCTATCCCCTTACCACACTCCTCCAACTTTTCTCACTCCATCCTACCCCAAAATGGTCCAGAAGCAAGACAGCTATAAATCAATAAAAAAACCGAGTCCAGTGGCACCGTAAAGACTAACAGATTAGTCTGTTAGTTTTTAAGGTGCCACCGGACTCCTCGTTGTTTCTGCTGTTACAGACTAACGCAGCTACTCCTCTGATACTATAAATCAATGGTTTTGATTTCTGATGAACCACTATTAGCCAGGCAGTGATGATCCCGGGGCCAAGAAGCAGGGAGAGGTGAGGGGACGGGGCGGGTTAGAAAGGTTCTTGTTGGAGATGGGACAGTTGTAGAAAACGTACAGTTTGTCTACAGTTAGTAGCAGCTGTCTTTGGTCCCTTGCAAGATTACAGTTTCAGTGCTTCTCCTCCCACCCAACTTCATATGACCATCCCCTTACAAACAGCGGGGGTGGGGGTTAGGTTCAGGAAGGTGAAGGGAACTGAACGCTTTGGTTGTCTGAGGAAAACTTCTTCTCCCTTGGAAGATAAAATTTTTACCATCCCTTCAATCTTAGTAGGGATTAGTGCTCCATATCAGCCACTAAGTGCAATTAGGGGGGCTGACAGAGTGGTTTAAAAGGAATGGCTGCATACCCCTGCCCCCTCCAAGCAAATAGAGATAAGACCACAGAGATGGAGTACTCCCCATAATAGGTTTGTAAACAAGTGTGAACAGTGAGACAGAAGCATTGCCCAATGCCTGCATTACACCTTGGATGCTACCCTCCACAAAAACCCAACCCAGTGGAGGAGCCCGGCTACAAATGTGTTTATGGTGTGCAGTGGAACAAATGGCTAAGGGGAAGAAAACCCTCACAAAACTGTAGCCCCACAAGTATGTGCCAATAGTTCCTTGTGTTTTTCCAGCAACTGTGGAGGGTGTGATGGTGTCCCTCAGCACAGGCAGATGTATATGTACCAATATCGGCTAGCCTTTGAGAAGGGATCTCTCTCTCAACCTGCCTCCATCTGTGGGTCCTCCAGTGCCTACTTCTCATAGCTTTCCTAAGCACTAACAATGCGTATCCTGGACAATTTTTGTTTCACTGCTTTCCCCGGGATTCTGAATAGCAGAAGGAAAAATTGACAAGGCATTCAGTTTTCACTCTGCTGCAGGTAGGTAAAGCTATGAGCCAGTATAGAAGCACTGGAGCTGCCTCACTGTAGACTCCTGAAGACGGGACTGTATCAGTATCCTCTTGGTTTACGTGTGGAAGGTTATAAACATCTGAAAGAGGTAGTGTCTTTTTCTTAGAGCTTAGATTCTGCTGAAGTTGATGATATTCACCTGTGAAAGCTTCTTACTCTCAAGCCCTGCTGGAATCAGAACACTGGTCCATTTTGTACGAGGGTCCTGTCCATGATAGTGACCAGTAATGGATATTTCAGTTAAAGGTGTGCAAAACTCCATCCTGGATAAGTATGGAATTAAAATCTTCCCATAGCAAAGCCTTCTCAACTCCAGGCAGTTATTCGTTTTATGCCCACAGGGTATACTGGAGTGGGGTGGCTTATGCCGCAATAAATCCAATTAAAAGTAGGGTGATCAGATATCCCGATTTTATAGGGACAGTCCCGATTTTGGGGGCTTTTTCTTATATAGGCACCTATTACCCCCCACCCTGATTTTTCACACTTACTATCTGGTCAACCTAATTATAAATCTTTGAAAGGGAGCTCTGATTGCCTGTCTTCTCCCTCCCTTCCACCCATGACAAATCTCTCTCTTCTCCCAACAGCACACACACAGTCACTCCTGCAGCAAAGGTGCCCACTCTGCCCCTCCTCCCAGACTTCTACAATCTACCTGGACAGCCATCCATTCCATCTCAACTTGGGCCCTCCAACACAGGGCTTGGGGATATGAGCAACGTCAAAACCTCCACAGGTGGATGCGTCATTACAGAAGCAAGCAACATATGAAGTCCTCAGTCAAGGGCCTTTCTACAGTTCCACTCAAAAACAAAAACAAACAAACAAACAAACAAACAAAAAAAGGGTGGGGGGAGACAGGGAGAGGAAATGAATGTTCCAGTTGATGTTCCTGTTTCTTGTTTAATGTCTTGTTTTCCATTGCTGGGTGCTGCATGATTATTCCCCGTCATGTAACTGAACAGAAGAGTGTTGTAGGACAAGTAAGTGTGGGGGGGGGGGGGGGAGGGGGAGGGGGAGGGGGGTGTCTTACATTTATGCTCCAACAAACCTTTGGAGGAGGAAGAATGCATCGAAAGAAGAAATGTGCAGCAATCATCAGCTCAGGAAGAGCTGAATACAATCCAGGTAATTTTCACAAGAACATGCACAAGCATTATTCTAAAATGCCCATGTCCGATTGTTTTAAAGCTAGAACACAAGCTGTTTTAGAACATTCACACTTTTAACTTTAATCACCATGAAGTAGTGGTGGAAACCCTCCAGGCAGCCTTTCACAGTGCATCTTGTCCCCTTGCACAGCTATTGGGCACAGTGTAACAGCATAGATCCTTCACACCAAGGCATGGCAGAGGAATGATCCTGCCAGTGCTGAGGGGTGACTTTCTCCCGACTTATGTGCTGATATCACTAGATCTCTCAGCAGGCTTTGATAACAGAATGTATGATGCTGATGACACTCGTGAGATTTTATGGGCTGAAATCGGCAGGACTACACTGGATCCTCTCACTCCTATTACACAGATCCCAGAGTTATGATAAGCACCTTTTCCTTGTCATCCTGACAGTGAGAAATCATGACACGCCACAAACTTCCATGCCTCCACTATGCCAATAATTCTTGGTTTCACATCTCCTTCACTGATGCAGCCTTTGTCCTCACCATGACATCTGAATAACTGGATGAGCCTGTGACGTGTTTGGTCACAGAGACCCCCTTGGGACTGTCACCTGATGTGCTGAAGTTACCTCTGAGCCCGTTTTCCCTGTCAGCTTGGGACTCCAGCACCCTACCTTGTTGAGCCAGACACGCTAGCCTGCTGCAACACAGACCCAGGTCTGGTCCACACCTCCAAAGCTGCAGACTTTAACCAAAAACTGCTCAGTAGGTCACCTATCTCCAGCACCCAGACACCCCGCTCCCAATGGGATCCAAACCCCAAATAAATCCGTTTTACTCTGTATAAAGCGCAAACAGGGTAAACTCATAAATTGTCCTCCCTCTATAACATTGATAGAGAGATATGCAGAGCTGTTTGCTCCCCCAGGTATTAATCACTTACTCTGGGTTAATTAATAAACACAAGTGATTTTATTATGTATAAAAAGTAGGATTTAAGTGGTTTCAAGTAATAACAGACAGAACAAAGTCAGTCACCAAGCAAAATAAAGCAAGTCAAAGCCTAATACATTAAGAAACTGAATACAGGTAAATCTCACCCTCAGAGATGTTCCAATAAGCTTCTTTCACAAACTACACACCTTCCTAGTCTGGGCCCAATCCTTTCCCCAGTACAGTCCTTGTTAGTTCCAGCAGGCATCGTAAGTGAAAAGCAGGGGCTCTCTCATGACTGGGCCCCTCCTTTGTTCTCTTCCACCCCCTTTTATAGCTTTGGCACAAGGTGCGAATCTTGTCTCTCTCTGGATCCCCACCCCTCCTTCTAAATAGAAAAGCACCAGATTTAAGATGGATTCCACCATTCTTCCTGGGCTGCCTTACATGAACACAGGAAGGCTTGCAAGTAAACAGAGCCATTTACAAGGAATTGTCCCAGTCAATGGGAGCATCAAGATTCTAAACCATCATCAATGGCCCACACTTTGCATAATTACAGTAGTACCTCAGAGTTATACTTTATATTTCTAGCTTCAGATACGAGAATGATAGATACATACAACTAGGATGAACACACTCAGTAGATCATAAGCTTTGTAATGATACCTTACAAGAGACCTTTTGCATAAAGCATATTCCAGTTACATCATATTTACACTCATAAGCATATTTCCATAAAATATTATGGAGTGCAACGTCACAGAGCCCACCACTCTCCTTTCACAACAGTTGGATGATGAGCAGTTGGCTCATGTTCAACCTAGGAATGACAGATTTCAGCAAAGGGACGGGCATTGCGAAGAACTAGCCATTGCACTAACCCAGGGGTCGGCAACCTATGGCACACGTGCCAAAGACGGCACGCGAGCTGATTTTTAATGGCACGCTGCTGCCTGCTGGGTCCCAGGCGCCAGCCCCCCTCGCACACGCCCAGCCCTCTGCCCTGACCCCCCCGCGCCCCCCTCACACACGCCCAGCTCTCTGCCCTGACCCCCCGCGCCCCCCTCGCACACGCCCAGCCCTCTGCCCTGATCCCTGACCCTCCACGCCCCCCTCGCTCACGCCCAGGCCTCTGCCCTGACCCCTGACCCCCCCGCGCCCCCCTCGCTCACGCCCAGCCCTCTGCCCTGACCCCTGACCCCCCCGCGCCCCCCTCGCACACGCCCAGCCCTCTGCCCTGACCCCTGACCCCCCCCTCGCACACGCCCAGCCCTCTGCCCTGACCCCCCGCGCCCCCCTCGCACACGCCCAGCCCTCTGCCCTGACCCCCCCGCGCCCCCTCACACGCCCAGCTCTCTGCCCTGACCCCCCCACGCCCCCTCACACACCCAGCCCTCTACCCTGACCCCCCCGCGCCCCCTCACACGCCCAGCCCTCTGCCCTGACCCCCCCGCGCCCCCTTCGCACACGCCCAGCCCTCTGCCCTGACCCCCCCGCGCCCCCTTCGCACATGCCCAGCCCTCTGCCCTGACCCCTGACCCCCCCGCGCCCCCCTCGCACACGCCCAGCCCTCTGCCCTGACCCCTGACCCCCCCGCGCCCCCCTCGCACACGCCCAGCCCTCTGCCCTGACCCCCCCGCGCCCCCTTCGCACATGCCCAGCCCTCTGCCCTGACCCCTGATCCCCCCGTGCCCCCCTCGCACACGCCCAGCCCTCTGCCCTGATCCCCTGACCCCCCGCGCCCCCCTCTCACACGCCCAGCCCTCTGCCCTGATCCCCTGACCCCCGCACCCCCCTCTCACACGCCCAGCCCTCTGCCCTGATCCCCTGACCCCCGCGCCCCCCTCACTCACGCGCAGCCCTCTGCCCTGACCCCCCGCGCCCCCCTCACTCACGCGCAGCCCTCTGCCCTGACCCCCTGACCCCCCGCGCCCCCCTCACTCACACACAGCCCTCTGCCCTAACCCCCTGACCCCCAGACATACCCAGCCCCTCCCCACCTCATGCCCTGATTCCTGCACCCCCTCACATGTCCCCAGCTGTCTGCCCTGACTCCTGCACCCCCCACACATACCCAGCCCCCTCACACCCCATGTCCTGACTCTTGCACCCCCCACACTTCCACCCCCACCCTAAGCACCAAATGGGTGTTCCTGCACCCTTTGCACCAAATGGGAGCTGCCCAGGTAAGCACTCCCCACCCAAACCCCAACCCTGGGCTCCCTCCCTCAGTCTAGTTCCTGGCCAGACCCTACACTCCAACTCCCAGCCTGCTCCTTCACCCCCAGCCCTGTGCTCAGTGCACTCCCACCCTCAGCTCAGTGCAGAGAGAGAGGAAGAGAAGGGGCTAGTACCAGGGAGAAGGTAGCTACCCACTATGTAGGCAGGGCTGGGATCCCAGACCGGCGGCTGGCTTAGCGGGGCTGGCAGCCGGGACCCTGGCTGGCAGGAGCCGGCGGATGGAACCCCAGACCAACAGCGGGCTGAGCGGCAGCGGGCTGAGCTGCTCAGCCCACTGCCGATCTGGGGTTCCGGCTGCCAGCCCCGCTCAGCCCGCGACCGGTCTGGGCTTCTGGCCCCTTGTCAGCCGGGGTCCCAGCCGCAGGCCCTGCTTAGCCTGCTGCCGGCCTAGGTGAATGGAACCCCAGGCTGGCAGCGGGCTGAGCGGGCCAGCAGCGTAAGAGCAGCATTTTAATTTAATTTTAAATGAAGCTTCCTAAACATTTTGAAAACCTTGTTTACTTTACATACGACAATAGTTTAGTTATATAATATATAGATTTATAGCGAGAGACCTTCTAAAAAACATTAAAATGTATTACTGGCATGCGAAACCTTAAATTAAAGTGAATAAATAAAGACTTGGCACACCACTTCTGAAATGTTGCCGACCCTTGCACTAACCTCACTGACCATGGAGGGTGTCAGACCACAAAGCATCATGGTGGTGCCCGGCTAGTCCTCACTACCCTTAAGTATGTGGATTGCCTTGCAGGAGAGAGGTCCTAAAAAACACAATCCGGTACTGTTTAGTTATTAGCAACATTCACTCTGGAACTAAGTTTAAAAAGTTTTTTAGTTCTCCTTTCACATGTATATTTAACTCCCCCCACTGGGATTTGGGAAACAAACTCTCTTGGTACACAAAATTTACAGATGTGTCTAAGAAGAATAAAACTTGCTACAAGAATAAGACTTGTGATTCAAGAGGCATCAGTTACCTATGTTTTATGGTACTTTTTTGTTAAACAACTTCCACTTCCTGTGGTTTCTATAGATCTGTTTTAAAAAAAAAAGGCAAGGGAAATTCCAAGTAACCTACCACACTGTTACACTCATACCCGCAAGGGTTCTCATTTCAGAAAGGGGAAGTAACAAATCCTTCACTGTAAGATCAATGATTTAATGTGAGAATTCAAAGTACTACTAAATCCTAGCACCATGTTACTATGACAATTTGCATGGCCTTCCTGTGCTTTTAGAACTTTGGATGAAATGGGCTAGCTAAATACAGAGTATTAATTAGATTAAGTAGCCACCACTACATTGTTATATTTCAAATCCCATCCTCTCTTTCATGATGCTTTCAAATCACTTTAGGCAAGCTGGTGTTTGTAACTGTCTCACCACTACTTTGTGCTTTCCCCCTTCTACTTGGTGTATCTACCCGTTGCCTGTCATATACTTAGACAGTAAACTCTTGGGGCAGAAACCATCTTTTCATTATGTATGCACATTGCCTAGCACAGTGAGTTTCCCTGGGGACTTTGGGCTTTATCATGACACAAATTATTATAAATATCACAGACATGACTGAAGTGCACGTGAGATTTTGAGTAGAGATCATCTGAATTGTACTTCCTGTTCTTACTAGGAAAAGGCAGGTTAAGACACAACAACATGATTTACTACATTTTTAAATCATGGATGGAATCCGTACAAAAGAAAGAGGGTGGTGGGATGGATATGCTTGTCTCTTTAAATAGGACATCTTTTCCCTTGCTCAGGTACATCAGTAGGGATGTACCTAGATTAGGTATGTTTGGGGAAGTTTTGCTTAATGCTGGGTGTACAGCAGCTCTCCAGGAGTATAAATCCCCTGGGTATTATGCTAACAAGTCTGTAATTAGGAGGGAGAAGTACATGTACTGAATGTGCATCGTACCAATCTTAGTGTGATGAACACTGTGTGTGAGAGATACTATAGAAGCACTGAAGCAGATGTCTGTAGTTTGTCTGATGCCTTGCATTTTTGTGGCTACAGCATACGGTCTTGTTTTATATTTGCCATACTTTTTTAACATGTAGTTGAAAGTAGTATTGATCTGTGGTGGTGGGGAAGGTAAGTTTTAAAAATATATCTTTTACTGTAAGTATATGAAATCATGACTGATTCCCCACTGTGGTAAACTACTCTAATGAACCATTCTTATATTTAAAAAGAAACTTACCCAATTTCCAGTATTAAGCTGGTTAGGGATATTCTTAGTCATAGGAGGGGATCGGGGGGTGAGGGCTGTTACTCTACATAATGGAACCAAGTACAAGGCCCATACACAAGGAATCTATGAAATCATGTTAATAGCTTGCTGATGCTGAAAGTACATTAAAATAGGCTGTGAAAAAGTTTACTTTGAATGACCAGCATAGCCACTTTAACGTTAACTTGAGAATTCAATTAGCAAAAAATACTAATCTAGAAGAATAGCTCCCATTATGGACTAATGTCCTGTAAACAGTTCTTAATTTTGAAACAGAGCATATTGCACAGTTAGTTACAGGATCAAGTCTAAGTTGAGAAGAGAACAAGCAGGAAGAGATGACTGCACATGGAGAAGAGATGGGCAATGAGGGTGAAGAGAACAGGATCATGTGGTTGGTTTGGAGAGCAGAGGATGTGTGTTGAGGGCAACATAAGTTTGCAGGGGGGCTGTTTAAAATTTAGCTATATAAATGACCATAGGGTATTAAACTTCTTTGCAGGAGTCAGCTTTGAGAAGAGCCCCCATCAAGCCTGATTACACAGTCCCACTATTGTGTTGAATTCTGTATTCAATAATAATAATAATAATAAAAAAATCCATCACAGCTCTTTGAGGAAAGAAGAATGTTTTGTGAGTAGGACTCTACACACAGTGTTTTGGCTAATGTGTTCCAGTCCATATGGGTACAGCCTTTCCCCTACAGTTTAGATATTCCTCCAGCTAAACAAACGACTCCTTTATTTTAAGTGAATTCAGGAGCCATCATTTAAGTCAGTCTGGATGACCTAGCACAATACATTTATACACTGCTATTCCCAGTTCATGGAATAAACAACAACAATAGGCAGAGCCTGGACACAAAATAGTCACTCAGCTTGACATGTGAAGGCTGAGTGTATGTGTATTTGTGCACTATACGCACTCCATATGCACATAGCAGTGTATCACTATATAATTACATAACCAACCATGTCCGGTAGGCAGACATTTAATTTTCCCTTGCTTCATTATTGACCATATATTAAATGACTGGGTTTTTATCAGTCATGATCAAAAATCAGTACCTGCTTACTGGAGGTAGTGGTTGTCTGTGTGCGCGAGAGTGTATGCTTTTATCACACACACACACACACACAGGCGCGCACCAATTTCAGCCTTGAACAAAGAGCTAGTGGCACAGACAATTCTCAGATGCCAACGTAACCCACATGCTTTATACTGCAGCATTTGGCCCAAAAGAAAGGCAAAGCAGCAGTGGGAAGGGGACATGGATGGTAGCTGGAATATCATCTCTGCACACGTGTGGAGGGCAGGGCAAGACAATTCAGCTAAAAGGGCCCAGAAACATCCAGAAATAGGGTGTGAGTGTAACAGTTTCTAGTAGAAAGAAAAGGAGGACTTGTGGCACCTTAGAGACTAACCAATTTATTTGAGCATGAGCTTTCGTGAGCTACAGCTCACTTCATCAGATGCATCTGATGAAGTGAGCTGTAGCTCACGAAAGCTAATGCTCAAATAAATTGGTTAGTCTCTAAGGTGCCACAAGTCCTCCTTTTCTTTTTGCGAATACAGACTAACACGGCTGTTACTCTGAAACAGTTTCTAGTAGCTGCTTCTGAAACCGTGTAGTAAGTTTTCACTGTGGGCAATCTTCCTGGTGGGTCACACCCAGTTACCATTTAGCCTGTGGGAGGTGAAGGGGGAAGAAGATTGTAAACACAGGAATTAACTCAGCAGCTAGATGCAGGACTAAGTTTGGCAGTATTTTGAAAGGAGTGAGATGCTGTCATTTCTCAAACTCTGAAGAATCCAGGCGACACACACTACATAGCATGGCCATTCTATAAAAACCAAGAAATCATCTCTGAAAGAACATCAGAGAGCAGTGGGTTTTTGTGTGTGCAAAAGTATAGGAGTGTAGATGTTATGTTGGAACTTATAGTTGAATATATGTAACAGCAGCAAAGGGATGAAGTCTGTATAAGGAGCACTAATAGATTTCAGACTAATAGCTTTTGTTTAAAAGTTGTTCATAGTATTACAAATATTTATCACATTTTATACTAGTTATAAAGTTTTATGTAAGCATTATGTGTTTGTTTTACTCTCCCTTGGAAGTTGACTGGGAACTATTAACCTGTATTTGGTCAGGGTATTACATACAAAAGCCCTGAGGTTTAACTGGCTAATGCTTTCCGAAAAGACAGAACTCTAGCCTATATTTCAGCAAAAAGTTAAGGTGCGGTGCAGTGCACGAAGGGTGGTGTAATAGAGTTATACAGACTATTACCTCACTATTCCCTTGCACCACCAGTTCTGAGGCACTTTTATCTCCAAAGGCTTGTCTACAATTCAAAATGTTGGCAACTCCCCGCATTACAGCTTTAAAACCACACATAATGTCTTAACAGTGCACAGGTGTTCACAACACATTGTGTGTGCACTTGTTCGGAGAAAACCCAGTGGCTATTGTACCCCACACAGTGCCTGTGTGGGCAGAAAATGCAGGCATGGCAGCTGCACCAGTACATTTATTTGGGGGGGGGGGGCAGTCCCAAAGTGTTCCGGTCTACCCTTCAGGAACAACTTTGACAGCTCAGAGCACTAGCCTGGTTTAAAAACATAGGAAGAGTTTTTAGTTGCTCCTTGGGGATTCACTGCAAAACACAAGACAAAAACCAGTGCTTAATTAGCAGAAGGACGCACTGACACACACAATTACTTTATCAGGGCTTGCCCCAGAAATGGAGGTACAGACTCAGCAGTATTTTCTACCCTCCTGAGAGCTGCAAAGAGAAAACTGGCCTGGACCATTACTTTAAGGACATGTGCCCAAGTAAATTCACCTATTACCTTGTGGGCCACTGGAGAGATAGTCCATCCCAGAGGGGCCCTAGTACAACAAGTGTGTGAGGGGGAGGGTAGGTGACACTCATTGGGCTGCATAGACACCCCTGGGCAGATATCCTCCGCTGACCACTTCCAGCCTTGGATCCTAAAAAGAACCACTAGAGAAAAAAGAAGTTGTTAGTTTAGCTAAAGAGAAAAGAAAAGACAAAAAAAACCCCAACAAAATAAGAACAGAGAAACCCAGTTAAAAACTAGTTTTATTATTTTCATTCATTTATTCAACAATTGTTTAATTTTAAGTTCTTTACCCTCTTACTTCCCCCATCCTTCAGGTGGCAGCATCAAAATACACTCCAAAACACTAGCGATGGCTTAGCAGCCCTCCACTATGATTCTGCAAGCGTGAAGGTGTCACAAGGAAAAGTCTGCCCTTTTGATGGGCTACGGACCCTCGTGCAAGACAGGGATATTCAAAGCAGGCAGCTGAACAGGCACAAATGTTCCTCATGTACCATAGATGTTACACATTATCCACAGAGATGTGTGGAGCATTCTGGGAGAGATGCAACACGACAGGACCCACAATGCTGACAGGAAATGTTGTATGTCGATCCATTATACTGTGTGTACCTGAAATAGGGTACCTATGCAATAGTGCTGTGTATCTGCACATTACACTTGTGCAAGTTGCAATGGTACAATTCTCGAGCGCAGACTAGGTCTCAATGGAGAATAAGCGGAATTTCTTTGAAAGGCATTTGAAGGAAGAGAGGTGGAGTCAGGACTGACTGAAGGTCAAGGGAAGGATTTAAAAACTAGTATTATTTGCATCAAGTCATTTATTAAGCTAAAGTCTGTAACTTAGACTAAAAAAGGCTAGTGAGGGAAGGCATGAGGGAAGGCAGGCTTCCCCCTCCCACGAGATACACCCATCTAAAATTGAACATGGAATCCCCTAACCAGCCATACGGTGACAGCTTTTGGGTGAGCTACAACTTTCAGTGGAAAAAGTTGATTTGCACATATACATCATCACACCAAGAAAGGACCGTGACTTATTCTGTGATTGACTTTTAGACTTCATTCTGTTTGGTACCTACACATCTATTAAATGGCAATAGAGGCAACTCCCACAGAATGTCAAATGTTACAACTCTGAGACTAACCAGTAACCTGTAACAGTGTCTGCAATACACAACTCCTCATGTAAAGTGGCATTTCACTGGCCTTCCCTCACTATCACTTTCACTATTAACTCCACCATTTATCCTAACCCTTGTTCTAGGCCTCAGTTTTCTAGGGCAACTGGATCTCCTTTACAAATAATGAACAAAATGGTCATTTTTTCTTCATGGTACCCAGATGACTCTCTCAGGGAAAGTTTACTGGAGCTTCATCCTCCCTGAAATGGCAACAAAACTGTAAAACCACTTCCTCTTAGCACAGCTGAGGAAGTTTGAAGCTGCAGTGTTGCAAAACAGTGTAAAAACTCTTCTCCTGCCTGGGCTGTACTTTCTCATGTGCATTAATGTATGTGGCAATTGAGTTTTATGTGGTAACTGACTGGGAAATATTTAAACCGTAAAAGTGGCTTTTGCAATTTAGGAAGGTGAGGTGTGGTAGTTATCCCAGCCTTTGCATTCATTTCTGTTGCTGCATTTGTGCCCTTGGCTGTGCTGAGGACTCTTTCAATTTCAGCTGCGGTAAACAGCTACATTAGAGGTTGCAGCCTTCAGATTTTAAATCTGGGGACTCCTTATTGCTGGGTCACTGTGGGATTTTGATTTTGAAGCCGTGGATGTGGGAAGCTTGCAGAAAAGGTCGGGGGGGGGGGAGGGGGAGAAGGGGCTTTAGGGGTAAAAATAGCTAGCGGTGCAGGTAGCTAATAACATCCAGTAAAGAGAAGCAAAAAACATGGCTTCCTTGCTGGGGAAGAAGCATAGCTGTAGAGCAATGCATGTGGTTCTCACAGCATCTGGACAAAGGGACCATGATGTTTGTAAATAAGCGGGGGGAGGGGGTTAAGCTCCTTTTTCGCTTTTTCTGGATTTTTTGAGGATTTCCTGTTTGGGATTCTAAGTTGTTATACGACTGTCTACCAAGCAGGTGGTTTGGGCTTCGGCTTGGCTTTTAAAGTAGGTGCGTATGCTCTTCTGCACTCCACAGCCTCCAACTCCATGGACTCATATGTTAAGTTTCAGAGTAACAGCCGTGTTAGTCTGTCTTCGCAAAAAGAAAAGGAGTACTTGTGGCACCTTAGAGACTAACCAATTTATTTGAGCATAAGCTTTCGTGAGCTACAGCTCACTTCATCGGATGCATACCTTGGAAACTGCAGAAGGCATTATATACACAGAGACCATGAAACAATACCTCCTCCCACCCCACTCTCCTGCTGGTAATAGCTTATTTAAAGTGATCACTCTCCTTACAATGTGTATGATAATCAAGGTGGGCCATTTCGAGCATAAATCCAAGTTTAACCAGAACGTTCTGGTTAAACTTGGATTTATGCTGGAAATGGCCCACCTTGATTATCATACACATTGTAAGGAGAGTGGTCAATTTGGATGAGCTATTGCCAGCAGGAGAGTGAGTTTGGGGAGGGGGGGGGTGAGAAAACCTGGATTTGTGAGGAAATGGCCCACCTTGATTATCATGCACATTGTAGGGAGAGTGGTCACTTTGGGAGGAGGTATTGTTTCATGGTCTCTGTGTATATAATGTCTTCTGCAGTTTCCACAGTATGCATCCGATGAAGTGAGCTGTAACTCATGAAAGCTTATGCTCAAATAAATTGGTTAGTCTCTAAGGTGCCACAAGTACTCCTTTTCATATGTTAAGTGTTGAGACTACTTGCACTGGCAGAAGCATGCGGGTGTGTCTGCACTTTTCTATTTACCACGTTAACATCAGTAAGTGACTTCTCTTACCCCTCTACCTACCACTAGGCCATTTAGTGCAATTATGTAATGGTTTTTGTCATAATTAGCTAAACTGAGAAGTTAATACGACCTTGTGGACTTACATTAGGGCTGGGCTACTCATTAATTGTAATCCTAGGTTACCTCTGACATACATACACTGCATGGCTATGAACAAATCACTTTCTCTCTGTACTTCAGTTTCTACCATTTGTCAAAATAGTTTCCTGCCTCACAGAGATAAATAAAGTTGGCAGAGTGCTTTGAAAAATGTGACATGGTAAATATCATATGACTTGATCACAGTAATGATAGAGAATCCCTTTCAGAACCTCTTCTGCTACCCAGCTCAGCAAATGCCTCACTTTCCAGCTGGGTTCTCATTACCAGATATTTTTTGATATTTGCTAGGACTGTCAATCGATTAAAAAAAAATGAATCATGATTAATCGCATGATTAAAAAAATTAATTGCGCGATTAATCGCGCTGTAAAACAATAGAATACCATTTATTTGAAATATTTGTGGATGTTTACTACATTTTCAAATATATTAATTTCAATTACAACACAGAATACAAAGTGTACAGTGCTCACTTTTATTTATTTTTGATTACAAATATTTGCACTGTAAAAAACAAAAAAGTTGTATTTTCAATTCACCTCATACAAGTACTGTAGTCCAATATCTCTATCATGAAAGTTGAATTTACAAATGTAGAATTATGTACGAAAAAACCTCTATTCGAAAGTAAAACAATGTAAAACTTTAGAGCCTACAAGTCCACTCAGTCCTACTTCCTGGTCAGTCAATCCCTCAGACAAACAAGGTTGGTTATAATTTGCAGGAAATAATGCTACCCACTTCTTGTTTACACTGTCACCTGAAAGTGAGAACAGGCCTTTGCATGGCACTGTTTTAGCTGGCGTCAGAAGATATTTACATGCCAGATGCACTAAAGATTCATGTGTCCCTCCATGCTTCAACCACCATTCCAGAGGACGTGCATCCATACTGATGATGTGTTCTGCTTGATAACAATCCAAAGGAGTGCCAACCGACATGTTCATTTTCATCATCTGAGTCAAATGCCACCAGCAGAAGGTTGATTTTCTTTTTTGGTGGTTTGGGTTCTGTTGTTTCCACATCAGAGTGTTGTTCTTTTAAGACTTCTAAAAGCATGCTCCACACCTTGTCCCCCTCAGATTTCGGACTGCACTTCAGATTCTTAAACCTTGGATTGAATGTTGCAGCTTGGCATTGCGAACTTGAAATGGCAGGGGAGAGTGTCTCAGCGGGAGATAAGCCTGAAGCGAAAAGGTTTTTTTTTTTGTTTGTTTGTTTTTTTTAACTAACTAACTAACTAACTATGTAATCACACTAAAGGAAGGGAAACAACTGGGATGCAACTAATAACTATTTCTATATTCTTTGCTACTTTTTTCCTACAGAGACCAGGGAAGAGAAGTAGCACTGCCCCGAGTCCCGTCTGCAGCCAGGGACGGTAGAGAAGGAACTGAGGGGGGTGCGGGACGCAGGCGCTCAGGAAGATTCCAACAAGACGGGAGATACGAACTGAGCACCTGTGTCCCGACCAGGCACTGCTGCCGAAAATCTCCCATCAATGGTGCCGGGACGCACCAACACCTAGAGTGGAGCACCCACAGGGACAGCACTCGAAGAAGAAACTGCACTTGTCAGCCTGCTGAACTTGGTATAATTGAGTGGAATGTTCTGGCAGGTACTTCTAAAGATTTTGGAGTGTGTCTATTTAGTTTCCTCGGCTGTTTTGCTGGGCACCTCTCCATTTGAGGTAGCACGATTAGCACAAGACTGGAAATTGGCAAATCTGGCTTCTATACCCAAGTTCTACTACTGGCTTCTGGCATGGCCCTGGATAAGTCATATGCACCCACATTTTCAAAATGGCCACTAGTTTTGCGTGCCCATCTTGAGGCATCTAAGATGTGATTTTCAGAGAAGCTGAAGACCCACGATCTAGAGCTCTATCCAGAAGTGTTTTTTTTTTTTTCGCATACTTTAAAAATTACAAAATATTCTTGTGTGACTAGTCTGCCCAGAGCTCTCTCTTTTAAATAGACATAAGTCTTTGAAAATAGGCGTTTGAAGCAACCCTTGCTATAGGGCAGCTATCAATTCTATAATATACCCTGCATCATTCAAATACTTGATTCCTAGATACATGCCTTGACTCAAAGTATATTACTGTACATCAAACTTCTATATTTCTTACAACCGTGTAATTCCATACATGCATCTTCATAAAAAATAAAAATTCAACAATTAAGCGATTCAAAGAACAAGAGATTGCTAACTCAGCAGTTGAATGAAATTAAGATTCTAATCTTAACAGGGAAGAGCTATGAAGTGTCATTTAACGTGAAAGGCTATACTTCAGAATGTATATTTTCCTCTCCCCATTATCATTAGAGTTCTTAGTGTTTCACTGGTTGCAGGTCATTCTGCAGGAGTTTGTACCGTCCCTAATTAATGGGCATGTTGATTCCCAAAAGAATAGAGACTGAAGCTTTGTCAAAGAGAGTTAGTGCTATTCCTTGGGACATATATCATAGGTCATAAGACTTTTCCTCTGGGAGATTGCTCCTGTATTAAGGCTAAACTTTGCTAAAAGTAAGGCCTTCTACACTGAGACATGAAGCTGCACCAGAACAAATCCCTTATGTAGGCACACTGAGACAATGTACTCCAAGCTGAAGCCAGAGTAAGTTGCATCAATGCAAGTCACTAGAAGTCTGCAACTTGTGAAGCTATGTCAGTGGTTCAAATCCCAATGGAGGCAAGGTGAAAACCCTTGTCAACTTGTAAAGTAAGAAAAATAAAATAAAACAGAATCCTTGTAAAGCAAGCTAGCTGATTAACAGCCAGACAGGGCTGATTTAGGAGATCTAAAGCTGTATACTTCTGTGCATGCTTGTAACTTTGGATTTCTAAGATAAACTATTTCTAAGATAACCAAGATAACTAAATAAGAGGTCCGAAGTGTAAAATAGATAAAGAGGATCATAAAGCAAAACAAAGGTCCTAAATTACTGATCTGAAACCATGACCATGAAGGATAATTTAGAAAGTGAATGTAAACAATACAAAAGCCCTTTAAACACACAATGAAAACAAAGGAAAATACTGGATGCAATACTGTGGCCTGTTGATGGGAATTTAACCACTCAGAAAAATGAAATAGGCATGGAGCCAGTTTTTACTCAGAGAAAGCTCCAGTGGAAGACAATGGATGTTCTGATTAAGGACTGCAGGACTGAGGATTAACATTTGTCTAGGCTGTATTCTTAAGTGTGACACTGATGTGCAGGATGACATTAGGGTAAGCCACTTGATCTCTTTGAGCCTTGTTTTCTCCATTCCGTAACATGTCACTAAAAAAAAAAAAAAAAAAAAAAAAAAAAATAAGAGCAGCAGTAGAAACAGAAAGTATTCTGAAACCAAGAAAATTATTGCAAAAACCAGTTAAGGTTGCTAAGCGACAAATCACACCTCTTACAATGCCTACATGTAAAGACTTTCACATCACTTACAAAATTCATGTACATAAAGAGGTATAGCTTGTTCAGGAAGGACAGGCAAGGAAAACAAGGGAGGTGTTGCATTATACAAGAAGAATATATAGTCTTGTTCTAAGATCTAGAAGGAGATGAGAGGGGAACCAGCTTAAAGTCTCCGAGTAAGATAAAATGGGATGACATGTTAGGGGTCTACCACAGACCACCAAATCAGGAAGAGGAGGTGGACGAGGCATTTCTAGAACAAACAGAAACATCCAAAACACAAGACCTGGTGGTAATGGGGGACTTTAACTACCCAGGCATCTGTGGGAACAGTAATACAGCAAAACACAAAATTTCCTGTAAGTTCTTGGAGTGTACAGGGACAACTTTTTGCGGCAGAAAGAGGAGGAAGTGCCCAAGGAGACAGCCATTTTAGACTTGATTCTGACCAATAAGGAAGAATTGATTGTGAATCTGAAGGTAGAAAGCAATCATGAAGTGATAGATTTCAAGGAAAGGAAGGAGTGAAAGCAGCCGAATAAGGACAATAGACTTCAAAAAAGGCAGACTTTAACAAACTCAAAGAACTGGAAGGCAAAGTCCAATGGGAAGAAAATCTAAGGGGATAAAGGAATTGAGGAGAGCTGGCAGTTTCTCAAGGAGACAATATTAAACACGCAACTGCAAACTGTTCCAATGTGAAGGAAAGATAGGAAGGATAAGAAGAGTCCAATATGGCCCCATCGTGAGCTCTTTACTGACCTGAAAATCAAAAAGGAACCCCATAAAAAAATGGAAAATAAATGAATTGTTGAGGAGGAGATAAAGAGAATAAGCACAAGCAAGTAGGAACAAAATCTAAAAGGCTAAGGCATAAAATTAGTTATACTGATTAAGGGACATGAGGCAATAAGAAGAGGTTAATTAAATACATTAGGAGCATGAGAAAAATAAAATGTAGGTTCTCTGTTTAGTGGGGAAGGAGAGCTAATAACTGATGACATGAAGAAGGCTGCATAATGCCAATTTTGCTCCAGTCTTCACAAAAAAGGTTAATGGTGACCATATTCTCAACACAATTAATATTAAGAACAAGGGGGAAGGAACACAAGCCAAAATAGGGAAAGAACAGGTTATAGAATATTTAGATAATTTAGATGGATTCAAGTTGGCAGGTCCTGATTAAATTCATCCTAAGGAACTAGCTGAAATAATCTTGGAACCATTAGAATGATCTTTGAGAACTCCTGAAGGATGGGTCTGGTCCCAGAGGACTAGAGAAGGGCAAACATAGTACCTATATTTTAAAAGGAAAACAAAGAGAACCTGGGGAATTATAGACAGCCTGTTTTATGTAGATCATTGTGAATATTTGATTTTTGTCTCAATATTTTAAAGTAATCTCAAAACATATTTTGAATAAGAGATAAGGTTATGTTTTCATAAGATTTTTTGTACTTGATGAAAATGAAAAGTTGGACAAAAAAAGTCAAAATTTCAGATCATGGAAAGTTTGTAGTGACCTGTAACTCATAAATAAGCATAGACAGATGAATTTTCTTCAAATTAAATTGCCTTCAGAGTAAATGTAACAATTTTCAAATCAAATCTATTTTCAAAATTAAAGTTATAAGGAGGCTAAAATAAGGCTGTAAAATGGAAGTTGGTTGCAACATGGTGGCATGGACATTCTGCCACCTCTCTATAATAAAGTTAGATATAAAGGGGAAATAGAAAGGGTCTTATTAGGAAATTCTGTATTTATGAATTTGTGTCCATTCCCATCACATACATATAAAATCTAGAGTATATGCATCTGTATGAGTGGAGTAGGAAACCACCTGAGATTGTGCATTAGTTGTCACAGAGGTCATGAGATCCCTAGCTAACACACGAGATACATCAGCATGGACACATAAAGCACACAAGATAAGGTATTTCAGCAATTCCAAAAAGAACTGAATCAGCTTGGGTAGGGATTCTGGGAAGTGGTGGTAGAACTGTACTATCAGAATTTCTGAATGGTTATTAGGGGATACTGCTACTAGTTAGATAGCTGGGCTAGACTTCACAGGCTTCCAAGCCTATCCCATCTTATATTTTAGTCTGTTGATTGTGGTTTCAAAACAATTCCACAGGTTGAACAGAGCCCTATGACAGTATTTCCCTAATCATAGAATATTAGGGTTGGAAGGGACCTCAAGAGGTCATCTAGTCCAACCCCCTACTCAAAGCAGGACCAATCCCCAGTTAAATTATCCCAGCCTGGGCTTTGTCAAGCCTGATCTTAAAAACCTCAAAGGAAGGAGATTCCACCACCTCCCTAGGTAACGCATTCCAGTGCTTCACCACCCTCCTAGTGAAAATTTTTTCCTAATATCCAACCTAAACCTCCCCGACTGCAACTTGAGACGATTACTCCTCGTTCTGTCATCTGCTACCACTGAGAACAGTATAGATCCATCCTCTTTGGAACCCCCTTTCAGGTAGTTGAAAGCAGCTATCAAATCCCCCCTCATTCTTCTCTTCCACAGACTAAACAATCCCAGTTCCATCAGCCTCTCCTCATAAGTCATATGTTCCAGTCCCCTAATCATTTTTGTTGCCCTCCGCTGGACATTTTCCAATTTTTTCACATCCTGCTTGTAGTGTGGGACCCAAAACTGGACACAGTACCCCAGATGAGGCCTCACCAATGTCGAATAGAGGGGAACGATCATGTCCCTCGATCTGCTGGCAATGCCCCTACTTATACAGCCCAAAATGCCATTGGCCTTCTTGGCAACAAGGGCACACTGTTGACTCATATCCAGCTTGTCATCCACTGTAACCCCTAGGTCCTTTTCTGCAGAACTGCTACCTAGCCATTCAGTCCTTAGTCTGTAGCGGTGCATGGGATTCTTCCGTCCTAAGTGCAGGACTCTGCCCTTGTCCTTGTTGAACCTAGTCAGATTTCTTTTGGCCCAACCCTCTAATTTGTCTAGGTCCCTCTGTATCCTATCCCTACCCTCCAGCGTATCTACCTCTCCTCCCAATTTAGTGTCAACTAAATGGTGGATCCCAACCCACCACTGGGTCGCAGGAAGGGTCTAGGTAGGTCGCACATTTCCTAGAGGTGCTCTTCTCCCCTCCCCTCCCCTCGCTTTCATAAGAATGGCCATACAGGTCAGAACAATGGGTCATCTAGCCCAGGATCCCATGCTTCAGAGTGAACGAACAGAACAGAACTTCCCCTGGGCAGCTGGAGTGGGGTAGCAAGAGGAATATGGAAGAAGTGGCTGGAGCCAGTGAGCAGACTGTCAGCAAACTGTCCCCACCCATCACATGCCCTGGAAGTGCTTCCCACTCCCCCTGGGCAGCAGGCAGCGGTGTGGGGAGCAGGATCTGGACTGAAAACATGAAGGAAGTTGCTGGAGCCAGCCAGCGGACAGCCAGCTGCCTGGGAGTGATTGTAACCCAGCCACAGGGAGAGAAGGACCAGCTGCAGGAAGAAACAGGGCTGGCAGAGCAAAAGCAAGGAGGAGTGGGGAAGCTGAGTGGGGGTGGGAGGATTTGGGGTTTCTTTTTTTCCTTAGTGCCTGAATAAAAAAATATTAAAAACTGTAAATATGTTTATGTGTGGGAACCGCTGCGCTGTGGAATTTGTAGGTGTTTGCATCCCAGACTATTGAAGTGCAGATTTTGAAGGTCACGATTGTGACATGGTAGCAGAGCTATGTGGGTAAAGCTTCCAGAACGTCTGCCTGGTCTTAGTCAGTGCTCTTAGCCCTTCGTTTATGAGAGTAATGGACTCTCACAACATTTTGAATGGGGGGATTGTGGGGGAGACATAGCACCATTGTCTATAAACTAAAGGGATTTTCTCTATCGCCCACTGGTTGTGTGTGGTTCAATGTGATTCATGCTCTTCAAACAATAGTGCATAGTACAAAATGAGATGGCAAAACTACAAAAGAGAACTGACCAGAAAGACCACCCCACTAAACTGTGGGGAAATAAGAGAAAAGAAAAGAGTGGAAATAATTGCTGCATGGCAGGTTTACTATAATGTCATGAATTTTTTACAAAAATGCCAAATCCCGAGTCCCAGTTCTTAGACTGTAAGGCCAGAAGGGACCACTGTGACCTTCTAACACAAGGCCCTTCTCTTTGTTAAGATAAACAGATTGAGCTCCTTGAGCCTATCAAAATAAGACATGTTTTCTAATTCTTTTAGCATTCTCACAGCTCTTCTCTGAACCCTCTCCAATTTGTCAACATTCTTCTTGGCACCAGAACCGTTAAATTAAGTCCCTTTATAATTATCACCAACACCACAGGTGTGGTGACTGTGGTCCCCATAAAGTGTGCGTATGTAGGGCTCCTGCTAAAATACTATGCATAGTTCAACGAGGAGTCCTTGTGGCACTTTACAAGGACTCCTCGTCGTTTTTGCTGATACAGACTAACACGGCTACCACTCTGAAACCTGTCACTATGCACAGTTCAGTGTTTGATAAGCACTAAAGAGGCATTGATTGTGGTGAGGGGAGGCAGATAGCACTGCTGCTAAAATACCATGAGTCAGTTTTAGCTGTTCATCTAAACTGCACCTATTTGGCATGTTCTCAGAAGTAAATGCTTTACTTGAGGAAGAATATGTTTATGAAAGCCTGCTGACTTTAGTGATTTTCAGTGGTCAGGAAGTGATGGGAGGGTGTTCTCTCAGAATTAAACTCTCATGGGACCCAATGGTTTGTGATGTTGACACATGTTCACTGAGAACTAAAATGAGATCAATGAATGAATTTTCACTTGCAACCTAAGCCAGGATTTATACAGCAAGTAGCAGTGTTGGAAAAGAAAACTAGTACATTTACTCACTGTGCCAGCCAGCTCCAAAGGATGGCAATTTTCTGCCCAGAATCAGCCAAATCAATTTTCGCTGGCTGAAAAAAAAATTGTTAGTTTCAAATTGATCCAAAATTATTTTTTTGTTTTCTCAAACACACCCACACACCACCCATTATTTACATCACACACACACACACAGATCGTTTTGGGTCAAATGAATTTTTTTGTTCTGATTTCAGGCATTTTTAACTGTTTTGCAAAATAAATTTGAAAACGCCATTCACACAATGGAGAGGGCAATGGTGTCCCTTTTTTCTCCTAATAGCCCAGTGGTTAGTAAAAAAACCTGAGCGAATATCTGAGAAAAATATTTGCTTTTTGTAGTACTTACCTTTCTCAACTGGATCTACAATATTTAAAGCATGATTTAACTCCAGACAGGTACATAATGTCCTGGTCTACCAGGAATTCCCTTAAAGGCTTATGATTCTTTCCTTTTTGTGTACTCTTCAACCCTGGTATTTGGAAATGATATAGTACATGTTTTGTTTTACCAAGTACAGGTAGGAGAGCTACATCATTAACTAGTGAAACATCTGCATGCTCTGGATGTTCCTTCATTCCAAGAACACAGTACAGTGAAATCAGTGATTTACAGCATCTCACTATTCAGGGCCTCTAGCAATTTAACTTCCTTATTTGCCTCAAATTTCATGAAATTTAGAATAAAAATAGCAGGGGTCTTGTTTTAGAAATTTAGCTCGTCATCATGGGTTCTCTACTAATTCATGAAAGAGACAAGAAAAAGGTGCCAAAACTGTGAATCAGGAAGTTCACTATATTCTGGAGCCAAAAGTTCCAACTTGTCTGTAGTCAATAGGCGGACATTTAAGAGCAGTGGGGATAAAGCAGCTCACACCTAAATGATGTGTGGGGCCTGGATGATACATTTTAGAGGACACAACACTTCTACTTACCTTTTAAGCATTTTTAACTTTCAAAGCCCTTTACAATTGAGTAATTAATCCATCACATGGGTAAGAGGAAAGTAGTCTCTCCCTGTGGAAAACAGAGGCAGAAAGTAAGTGACTTGCCCAAGTCCTCTATTTTTCCACATCCGTTTTCTTACGTGAGCAAGCCAAGTTAAAATTCTTAATTACATGAAAGAAAAAAAAGACATAGAACAAGAGATTTCACTGGCTTTGCAACCTCTACAAAACACTTAACAGGGACAGAGCCGCCTCAAGCTTTCATTGGTTTCTCAGTTCAGCAGCAAAGTTCAATGGCAAAGGAGAACAAAGTGATTGTCTCCAGAAGGCTGGAAATCCTCTCCCCTGGGTTAGATTTAAGTGTACCTCTGCAGCGCAGAACTAAGGATGGCAATACCACAATCCCCTAAAATAACCTTGGGACCCCCCTGCAAGTTCCTTTTGGGTCAGGACCCCCAATTTGAGAAACTCCGGTCTCCTTCCCCGTAAAATTGGTATAGTATAGGGTAAAACCACACAAAACACCAGATTTCATGGTCCGTGATGCGTTTTTCATGGCCATGAATTAGGTAGGGCCCTATTTATACAGCTCTAGCCAACCTGGAACAGCAGGGAAAAGTAACATCACCAGGCCAGCTTTTCAAGTCCAGAGCGTTTGGGTTCTTTACCCTGTGGTCCAGGCCCCAAGCACCACTTCTAGATTTTGAAGGCCTTGTCAGTGTGGGAGTTCAGCTCCAAAGCAGCTCTTAAACACCACAGTATATTGGTTGGGGTCATTACTTTGAAACTCACTAGGGGCTGAAAACTAAATAAAACATGAATAGTATAAGGGGGCACTCATGCTGTCAGCACACTGTTATGTCAGAGTGGGACAGACTGGGGTGGTGAATGCAAACTGCAGAATACTGCCACATAGTTTAGTTGTGCAGTCATGCTATTCTGACACCCACTTGGTTAGTAAAAATAGGTCAGTATGTGGCAGAACATACCAGTTCCTTTGCACTCATTATGCAATGCTGTCTGTTCAGCAGCAATGAAGCCAAGGTCAGCTTCAAAGCTCACAGATTACTTAGAATTCAGTTAGAGTTGCTACAAAGGCAGCTTCAGATCTGTGGTTTGTGTACAGTGGATGAATGAAGGGGAAATATGAAGAAAGACACATCAGAGAGGCAGAAGAAGGGGCCTGCATAGGAAAGAAAAGGGGCAGCGGGGAGCAAAGAGGGGAAAGGGAGGCAGAGAAAGAAGAGAAAAGTAAAAAATGGCAAGGGACAGTAAGTGTAAAAAAACCTGACAAAAACAAAGAATAACATCACAAAGGAAAAAGTGGACAAAATAAAATACACCACAAAAGGAAAGAACAGAGTGGAACAGGAGTGATAGAACCAGCACTAAGTAGTTCTAATCTTACATCAGACAAGTAATTGTTTCTACTGTTTCAAACACCATTGCAGGTCTTGAATAACCCATTACTCCACAAACGGACCCACTGTGGGAGTGCAAGTGTGGCAGACAGAAGTCTTTAATAAATGAAATCAAATTATGTAGCCCTTACTCAGACAAAGCTCTGACACCAGTCTTTAGACATGCCTGGTTTTAGTTCAGCATTTTCATACAGTGACGTCAGCCTGCTGGATCTCAGGGGCTAATTGTTCGCAGAAGAGACCTCATTTGATGATGAGAGCGAAGAGTGGATTGATTAGGTTTCCCAGTAGAAAACACTGGAAATCAGTGAGTTTCAAAGCTGTTGTAAAATTTTAAATAACTGGTTAGTTTAAAAGTTGATTTACAAATTCCAAACATAGTAATTCCCTCAATTTTGATTCCCCAGGCTTTTCTGAATGTTTAATTTTATTTATATACACATTTATATGCCTGTCTTCCAAACATTTCTGCATGTTAGCCCAATAGACTTCATGCTTAAATTAGGCACATGCAAAAATGTTGCAGGATTGGGGCCACGATATAAATACATCAATGCATATCACTGAAACTGCTAATGTAAACACATTCTATACAGTTATCTATGTTCTATTTTCTTGGGAGGGGGAAAAAAAGAAAAGAATTACTGTAGGTGAAACCTGGGCCCCACTAAAAGGCAATGGCAAAACTCCCATAAACTTCAACAGGGCCAGCATTTCACCCAATATTCCAGTCTACCTCTTGACCTGCATTTTGGGAGTATTATGAAAAACTTTGATTCTTTAAAGTCCTGCACAGCATTAAACGGTCAAAATTTCAGCTTCCTGTTTACTTGTTAGTTCCTCCTCTTAGATTTAAGACAGCTTATTTATTTATTTTAGTGATTTGGTTTTTGTAATTAGGTGGACTCTAGTGGCCAGAATCTCGTGTACGATTACTTTGGAGTTTCCCTTTAGTTTTAAAAAAGAACTCAATATTTCCAGTGGAGACTTTTAAACTTTATTTTCCTTTCCTCTTTTTAAATAATTAAGTCATAGGGGGAAAGGACCAATTACTTCTCATATTGCATCTAATAACCCTAAAAACCATCTGACTATCTTTCTTAAATAACATGCCAAGACCTTTAAAAATTAATCCATACCCTTTCAGCTACTCATTGCCAGTGTTTTCTTCCACAAAGACTTGAATTGGCATTTTTGGAAGGAGCATTTTTTATGGGTCATTCAGAAAATATTATCGCCAGAGCCATTTAAAAGTAGTTTACCCAGAACAAAAAATGGGTTGACACCATCTTTTGCTTCTTCAAGCTGTATAAATAAGGCCTGAAATCAATTTCTTTTTCTGCTTGTTTTCATACATTAGAAATTCTGGTCTTTGTGGGTGAGTACAGGTAGGTTTATGACATCTGTGATACCAAACATCTGTTATACCTACTACAGGACAGGCCCAACAAAGAAAATAACAGAATGCCACTAGCCATCACCTTCAGCCCCCAACTAAAACCCCTCCAACGCATCATCAAGGATCTACAACCTATCCTGATGAATGACCCATCACTCTCACAGATCTTAGGAGACAGGCCAGTCCTTGCTTACAGACAGCCCCCCAACCTGAAGCAAATACTCACCAGCAACCACACACCAGAACCACTAACCCAGGAACCTATCCTTGCAACAAAGCCCAATGCCAACTGTGTCCACATATCTGTTCAGGGGACACCATCATAGGGCCTAATCACATCAGCCATACGATCAGAGGCTCGTTCACCTGCACATCTACCAATGTGACATATGCCATCATGTGCCAGCAATGCCCCTCTGCCATGTACATTGGTCAGACTGGACAGTCTCTACGTAAAAGAATAAATGGACACAAATCAGATGTCAAGAATTATAACATTCAAAAACCAGTCAGAGAACACTTCAATCTCTCTGGTCACTCGATTACAGACCTAAAAGTTGCAATTCTTCAACAAAAAAACTTCAAAAACAGATTTCAACGAGAGACTGCTGAATTGGAATTAATTTGCGAACTGGATACAATTAACTTAGGCTTGAATAGAGACTGGGAGTGGATGGGTCATTACACAAAGTAAAACTATTTCCCCATGTTTATTCCCCCCCTCGACCCCCCACTGTTCCTCAGACGTTCTTGTCAACTGCTGGAAATGGCCCACCTTGATTATCACTACAAAAGCTCCCCCCCCCCCCTCCTGCTGGTAATAGCTCACCTTAAGTGATCACTCTCGTTACATTGTGTATGGTAACACCCATTGTTTCATGTTCTGTGTGTATATAAATCTCCCCACTGTATTTTCCACTGAATGCATCCGATGAAGTGAGCTGTAGCTCACGAAAGCTTATGCTCAAATAAATTTGTTAGTCTCTAAGGTGCCACAAGGACTCCTTTTCTTTTTACCAAAGAAGTGAAATCCCATTAACTGAGAGGGGATGTTATGTTTATTCAGATTGAAACAATCTCCGTTTGTGTGTTTTTGTGGATATAGGGTACCTATTTCACATAACTATTAGGAAAAAATGCTTTATTTGTTAAGGAATCAAAACCCTGACCTTTACATTAAGGGCAGAGAGAATTCCCAATCCACTTACTCCTCACCAGTCTCTCTCCAAAAGGATGACCCCAAATTCCAGGGAGTCTTGGCCTGACATTTCTAAGGTAAAAAGCCAACAAACTAACGACTCTCTTCTTCCTTTAAAATCCTCCCAAGGCCTTCCATACATTATAAACAAGCAAAACAGGTCACAAAACCATTTTTTTTCCTTTGCAGTTCACCTTCAGCCTGCCTGTCCTGCAGGAGATTTCTTGATTGTTGGATTAATTCCATTCAGTAACATTGGGTCAGGCAGCTGACAACTCTAGCCTGGCCCTGTTGTTTTAAAAATGGAAGCATATTTAGGGAAGGTATATTATACCCCACAATGTATGTACATTGGGGAGTAATGCATTTGGGGCAGATACCTTGGGTCAAAAGTCCTTTACCTTAAAGCCATCCATAGTAGATGCTCTTGAAATCAGCCTGACAATTACACATCCTGATGTTTCTAGCAAAAGATAAAGGTTAGTTAAAAATATTCTTGGTATTTCTGAGCCAGCCCACGCCACCCACACTGACAGATCTTTTATAAAACCCATGAATGGAATAAAGGAACTCTGGGCTTACATTTTTAGAACACTGGAGGTTTTTTTTCGAATGCCCACTGGTTAACCTGCAGGAAGAGAGAGACTGACTGTGGTTTCCCATCTCTGAGCCGAAGTGAAATTCCCTTTGGTTAACCACTCTATATAACATGGCATATGTTTCATATTTAACCTTCACCAAAACACACCCAAAAAGTACGTGTACGTTGGAACTTATTCTGTAGAATTTCACAGCCAAAAAACTTTTACTCTTGAAAATCCAGGTACTACGTAACCCAGTTCTCTAGAAAGTGCTTTCCCACAGTGACTTGAACCTGAATTCCCCCCCATTTTGCCAGGGTACTTTTGCCCTCTGGACATGCCATGCAGGAAGACAATATATTCACTTCCTTTCTAGGATTTTCTGAAATTCCCTGATTTCATCATATGCAGTGCATTACAAAGACTTAACGACATTAAACAGAAAGCTCAGTGTTACGCTCCTTAATGACAGTAAAAGGCCATCCTAAAGGAAATACTTTCCCGTATGGTGGTGTTCAATACGTGTCTCAACTAAGCCTACTTGGAAAGAAGTTTTGCAAGTAGCCCTAGCCCAGTAACGTGACGCATGGCCAGAAAGGGTTAAGCAGCTTGCAGGCTAATTGACCCAGATTCAACCTTTGGGGACATATTGGTAGATAATTTTCAGAGTAACAGCCGTGTTAGTCTGTATTCGCAAAAAGAAAAGGAGTACTTGTGGCACCTTAGAGACTAACCTGTTGCATCCGATGAAGTGAGCTGTAGCTCACGAAAGCTCATGCTCAAATAAATTGGTTAGTCTCTATGGTGCCACAAGTACTCCTTTTCTTATTGGTAGATAATGTTTGTGTTTTTGTGTGTTTACATATATATTGTTAGAGGTTAACAAAGTAATTAAACAGTCCCTGTCTATGCTGTATTCTGTTAATTCAGAGATCAAAAGGAAATCTTAACATTTAAATGAACTGTAAACACAGTGATATTACTGTATTCATCCCTCTTTGAAATGTATATCAAATCACCTGCAAATGGTGGAAAACAGGCAATTGCCTTATTATGTTAATGTCTATAGTTAATTACCAGTGATGCTTAGGAAATAGGTCCACTTCAAAGTCTCCATGATTGCCAATTGTTCACCTAGGGACTCTGAACTGTCAAGAGAAGGCTTGGAACTGCAAAAAAAACCCCTTTGGTCCTGATCCTTTTTATCTCAGATCTGCTTGATGTTTCATGCAGGGGACGCCTAAGTCGTAAGGCTGAGATCTCCAGTCCCACCTGGATCACCCTGAATATGGACATTGGACTATAACCTATGGACTAATTCTGAAAGAACTCTTTGCAACTACAAAGTTCACCATCTCTACTATGAATCTGATCTCAGAACTGTACTCATGTCTGTATGAATATTGATCTTTTAACCAATACTCTCTCTCTTTTAAAAAATAAATTTTAGTTTAGTTAATAAGAATTGGCTGTAAGCATATATTTGGGTAAGATCTGAAATATTCATTAATCTGGGAGGTAATGTGTCCGATCTTTTGGGATTGATAGAACTTTTTTATATGATGAATAAGATTTTCAGTAATCCTCATCACATTTCACTTGGGTGTCTGGGTGGAGGCCTAAGGCCGGGTTGCTTTAAGAAAACTGTGTTGTTGGCTTCTGGGCAACCCGTAAGGTATTATAGAAGCTGTTTTGTGCTGGCTTGGTGAATCTAAGTATTGGACTATCCACCAACTTTGGGGGTTGTCTACCCCATTCTTTGCAGTTCACCCTGAGTAACCTCAGCATGGCTCCCTGGGATCCCAGTCACAGTAAATATTGTGGGTTTTTTTTATTATTATTAGACTTATTTGTGACAAAAACTAAGAGGAGAGCTTTGCTGTTCCTCACTACAGCACTAAAGCCTGGTCTATACTAGAAAATTAAGTTGGCTTAACTATGTCTCTCAGGGGGTGAATGGCACTTAGCCATTCATAGTGCAACAAATATTTAAACCTTTCAGGTCACAAACTTTTCTGCAGTAGGAAACCCCCCCGGAAAAACCCTCACTGTTTTATGTTCAGTTTAATGATGACTTGATCCAGAGGTTTGCAGACCTCTCTGTGGTTCACTCGGAGCACAGAAATTCAACAAGAGTATTAGGGTGAAATTCACCCCATGCAGAGGGTCAGCACAATGCCCATGCACCATGTACACCTTCAAAGTAGGTCTTGAATGGGACTTCAATAGCATTTGCCCTCTGCAAAGAAGTTAATTTTGTCTTAAGTGATCTAGGAAACTGTAATATAAAACTAACTTTTGTATCATGATATTCATCCAAGGGTCTCCAAGTATTTGATGAAATTTACCCATTTCTCTAACCACTAAAGATGAGAAAACTGAGGCACAGAGGTTTTGGCCCAGATTTTCATAGATATTTAAGTGCTGCTATGCTCAGCTTTGCAACACTTAACTGATTTAGGAGCCTAAATCTCATTTCTGAAAATGATTTAGGCACCTAGGTATCTAAATCCATCAACTATCAATAGGATTTTAGCTTCCAAGTGCCTAAATCCCTTCTGAAAATGAAACTTGGACTCCTAAATTTGTTAGGCAATACAAAGCTGAGCACAGCAACATCTAAATATCATTAAAAATCTAAGCCATAGTGACTTGGTGAAATTCACCCAGTGCATCAGAGGCAGACTGGGGATCTGTGGTCTAACCACAAATCTAAACTGCCTCTCCTGTTATCCTTGAGCAAATAATTTCAGGTGTCAATATCCTCAAGATGCACTTTAACACCACAATTCTATTCCCTTGTGTTTATGTAGTGCTCAGAGCCGCAGAAGTAATGTCAACATCAGTAGGGGGCTGAGGATGCTTAGAACTTTTCAGGAAGTCCTCAGAACTTTACGGAATCAGGTCCAGACCTGCAAATGCCTCCAGGGTGGATTATTAAATCAAATATGCTCCCTAGCATTGACATCCGACTATCAATAATATTTAGAATTAATTTAAATTAGAATTAATTTTATTCATTAATTCTATAATAATAATCACGTGTTGACCTCCTTTGGCTGGACTGTCAAAAACAGAAGATGATTTTTCACATTTTCTGGATAGAAATGAGGAAATGTTACTGACCAAAATCATTCCGTAGATAAAACCACTGATGTCATAGCAGATTACGGCCAGATAGCCACTAGGCTTTTTTCCTTTAATATAGATACAAAAAATAGGTTGAAATAACACCAAGGGACTGACATAAGCCTGGACAACCAAGGCAATTCACAGTCAGTGTGGAAAGTCCATCCTTAACTCATCTGTTGTAGCTACTGTAATTTTTGTAACTTGTACAGTATGTAATAATCTCTCACGGCACAATGCAGCCACTTTGGTGACTTATTACTTCAACTGTTATAGGTAAATTGTTTCTAGTTTACTGTGTGACCAGCAGGACCGGCTCCAGGCACCAGAGTTCTAAGCAGGTGCTTGGGGCAGGAGTTAGAAAGGGGAGGCAGTTCCTCCGGCCGCGGTGGCAGCTGCTTCCTTTTGCTGTCCACAGAGGCAGTTTTTTTCACTGCTTGGGCAGCAAAAACTGTAGAGCTGGCCCTGGTGACCAGACAGCCAACAATCTGTGGCCAGTTTTGACAGATTCTTTCAGGACTTTCCTCTTCCCCTACCAGCTACAGCAGTCTGTACCAGTGGTCCGAGCTACCAAGTGTCAGGAATTTTGTCTCTTGCTCATGTTGTCTAATAGCCCTGCCACACCTCCACACAGCTCTGCTAGTATGTCATGCATCTTGCAGGGATTCTTCCTCCAGTTTCTCTTCCTGGGGGATGCTATGGCAAAGGAATTGCAGGCAGCCAACCTGCCTCTCTCACTGCTCTCCGTGCTGGATCTAAAGGCATGATGGGAGTAGTGACAGCCCAAGTGCCCAGCAGCAAGAGAGATGAAGGGGTCAGAGGCTGAAAACCGACAACATGTAGGACAGAAGCTGAAATGGGACAGGGCGGAAAGAGGAAGGAATAATGGGGATTGGGGGGACACTGCTCCAAGATCCTGTAACAAACGTCCAAGTTTACCTTACCACCACCCCCCTTTTCTAAACAAGCCTTCCACCCCATGCTGCCCCATGTTTCCTCTAAGTACCTGCTTCCCTCTTCCCCTGTGCCCCAACCCCCAGTTTAAAACAGTAACTCCAGATTTACACCAGTGAAACAAAGAGTAGAATCTGGCCCATTAATTAATAGCATCTATTTTGTGGGGGTGTTGAGCTTTTCTGATTTCTGGTTCTGTCTTTATGTCCTCACTCAGCGTCAGGCCCCGTCACTTGGGCTGCTGACAGTAAATATCCCACTCATTTTCTAGCTCCTTTGCCTTGTTTGGGGCAGGGGGAACGGGGAGGGGGGCTAGCAAGGCAGTAGCTAGGCAAAGGTACCTTCAGACAAGAAGTGAGGTGCCCCACGGCAACTGCTACAGTGCAGAGAGATTGCGAAATACAAAGAAAAATTCAAGAGTTAAGGGGCAAGAAACTCCCTGATCTCTTCTGTCCCAGTACATAGACTGGGAAAAGTCCCATTTCAGAGAGAATGTGAACAAAGGCACAGAAAAACAATTGGAGTGAAAACAAAAGACCATTAATTTAAGACTCCACTACAACACAACTTCAATTTACACAGAAGCTTTCATAGAAACTATAGGCCTGATCCTATGACCATTTAAGTCAATCAAATAATTATAAAGTCAATATATTCCCTCAAAGCCTTAGAGTTAAATCTAGTCAATGGAATTAAATAGGAGGAGGAGATAAAATGCAGAAAAGGAGAAAAGAATATTTCTGGTGTGATCTGAAAAGAGATTAAGGGCTGAATTTGGTCCTCCATAACAGTGCAAGTCTGGAGAACTGCGCATCAGAGACACTAGATTTATACCCATATAATGAAACAGCAGAGCTTGGCCTGAAGAGACCATGAGGCAAAGAGATACGTGGAAGCTGATCCAGACAGCAAAGGAGATGACTCTTGTGTTGGTGTTGTGCCATGTTTCTCATATTGTCACAATATACAGAGTTTTGATCAGTATTTTGGTCAACAGTAGAATTATATAGATTATTGTTGTATTGGACTGGGATCATTTCTGTGTTCCTATACCTGGGTGAGAGAGAACAAAGCTTCAGAAAGATGGTCAATTCTAGTGGACTTGGCTGGGACTGGGAATCAAATGTCCTGCGTTCTAACCCTGACGCTGTATCAGTGAATATGGACAAGGTCACAAGCTAAATATTAATTCATTTTCCATACAATTAAATGGGGACAATACTGTAGTAGGAGCAGAGTCAGGATTAGAACTCCAAACTCCCGAGCTCCTAATCCCATGCTCCGACTACCATTACTCTTCTCAGAGTGGTGCTGTGAGGATTAGTTAGAAATTTTAAACCAGAGAAGCACTGTACAAACACGAGTATTATGTTAACCGTTACCGAAAAGAAATTCAATTTGCTTTGTTAGAATTTGGCTTTTTGGAGTACCTGCTGTGTTCGTTATTTTACTACTCAAGGCAGAGAATCTTTTCTTGGGGATAATATGCAACCATAAAGACTACAGAAATTGACAGCATTATCTATTGGTGGACAAAATAGAGCTGACCACTGGGCATAGCTGGGGGGTAGAACCACGTGTTGGTGACAAAGTGGAATTGAATAGAAAATAGGATACTTTGCATATTCCTACATAAGGATATGATGGAAGATCATTAATCTTATGAGTGAATTATTTTTAGTTGATATGTTTGGAAATATGCAATTTGGTGTTATATTTTTAATGAATCTATATTTTGGATAAACGTGTTCATGTTCTAATGGAGTTATCAACGTATACAATCCTGGGGAAAAATAAGGGCCTACAGTGTAAGACAAATATGATTATCTTTAATTTGTTAGTTTTCTTGCTGGTGTTAGGCTTAATTCTCTAAGGAGACATTGAAAAATAACCTGGGTCTGTAGGTTTGCTTAACTGGATTGTGGTAGTGGTGTTTTAATATAAAGCTCAGAGTAGACAGTCCTGCCTGAGATTAATTTCTTTGGAATTCCTGAAAGACATGGCGAGACCAATTTGGTTGTTTTATAATATTCCGTTCTTGAAATTAACGGCAGCCTCAAAATGGTCCCAACTAGTCTCCGAAATGTATAGTCCTGTAAAAACAAAATACCTACATACAACCATTCATCTTACCAATTTACTTAAAACATGCATGTAACTTTAAGCACAAGTAGTCCTATCGATTTCAAGATGAAGGGCGGTAGGGGTAGGAGTATTGCCCAAACAATTTTTTCCCCCTTTTTCTTTTTTAAGGGCACCACCGTACAAGAGCAAATGAATTGCTGGCCTGAGCTGCACAGACACACTGGAAATACTAGGGGGTTAATATTCAGTATGTACATTCCTCAAAAGTCACAGTTCTAAGAATTACACTTATATGATCTTTCAGGCTCTTTTGGGGTGGGGGATGCAGGTCACCGCTGTGCTGCTAAGAGTTGGCTGAAGATGGTTTCCTGCAAGGCTGGGGCTTCAGCACATATGAGTTTCACAACGGAAAAAAAGAGACATTAAAGCAAAACCCAAGCTCAGACTCCACAGGAAACCACACACACAAAAAAGCCACCCTCAAACAGCAGAATCCACATTTTTTGTGCATCTATCATATATTCGTCAGGAGAGACGAGAGGAGCCAAGAGGCTTAGAGCAGAGCGCAGCATGAAACCCGAGCTGAGCATGTGCTGCACTGGAGGTGAGGAGTTGACATAAAGGTAGAAATCCTGGCTCCACTGAAGCCAAATGGAGGTTTTGCCATTAACCATAATGGAGCCAGGATTTCACCCAAAGAATTTAAAACTCTCTCAGACAGGAACAACGACAGATTAGTTGGGAATATGGATATGTTCTGACTGGGAATCCCCTTATCTGACAGTAGATACGATATAACAATGGGGGCATTGGAATTACCTAGAGATAGCTGGGGTTACCTCAGGAGCAAGTCACCCAAGAAGCATGTCATCAGGGAGTCCTATGTCAATAATGCCTTTATTCTAGGTTTCAGAGTAACAGCCGTGTTAGTCTGTATTCGCAAAAAGAAAAGGAGTACTTGTGGCACCTTAGAGACTAACCAGTTTATTTGAGCATGAGCTTTCGTGAGCTACAGCTCTATTCTAGGGGCTATCAAATTTCTATTGTATTGGGGTTCCAGGAGGTGTAGGGAGTTGCTAAAGCCAGCACGGTCTATCCTATATTTGGAACTGCAGAACTGGGGCCTGAAAGGCTCATGTTCAAGAAAGGAGTCTGAATGTAGGCTAAAAGAAAAGGAGTACTTGTTGCACCTTAGAGACTAACAAATTTATTTGAGCATAAGCTTTTGTGAGCTACAGCTCACTTCATCGGATGCATGCCAGTAGAAAATACAGTAGGGAGATTTTATATACACAGAGAACATGAAACAATGGGTGTTACCATACACACTGTAACAAGAGTGACCAGGTAAGGTGAGCTATTACCAGCAGGAGAGAAAAAAAGAGAAAGAAAAAAAACACTTTTGTAGTGATAATCAAGGTGGGTCATTTCCAGCAGTTGACAAGAACATCTGAGGAACAGTGGGGGTGGGGTGGGGTGGGGTGGGGGAATAAACATGGGGAAATAGTTTTACTTTGTGTAATGACACATCCACTCCCAGTTTTTGAAGTTTTTTTGTTGAAGAATTGCAACTTTTAGGTCTGTAATCGAGTGACCAAAGAGATTGAAGTGTTCTCCAACTGGTTTTTGGATGTTATAATTCTTGAAGTCTGATTTGTGTCCATTTATTCTTTTGTGTAGAGACTGTCTAGTTTGGCCAATGTACATGGCAGAGGGGCATTGCTGGCACATGACGGCATATTCACATTGGTAGATGTGCAGGTGAACGAGCCTTGGATAGTGTGGCTGATGTGATTAGGCCCTATGATGGTGTCCCCTGAATAGATATGTGGACACAGTTGGCAACGGGCTTTGTTGCAAGGACAAGTTCCTGGGTTGGTGTTTTTGTTGTGTGGTTGCTGGTGAGTATTTGCTTCCGGTTGTGAGGCTGTCTGTAAGCATCTCCCAAGATATGTGAGAGTGATGGGTCGTCCTTCAGGATAGGTTGTAGATAGAATCCTAGAATATCAGGATTGGAAGGGACCTCAGGAGGTCATCTAGTCCAACCCCCTCCTGAAAGCAGGACCAATCCCCAATTTTTGCCCCAGTTCCCTAAATGGCCCCCTCAAGGATTGAACTCACAACCCTAGGTTTAGCAGGCCAATGCTCAAACCACTGAGCTATCCCTCCCCCCCTAAATCCTTGATGATGCGCTGAAGAGGTTTTAGTTGGGGGCTGAAGGTGACGGCTAGTAGCGTTCTGTTGTTTTCTTTGTTGGGCCTGTTCTGTGGTAGGTAACTTGTGGGTACTCTTCTGGCTCTGTCAATCTGTTTCTTCACTTCAGCAGGTGGGTATTGTAGTTGTAAGAACGCTTGATAGAGATCTCGTAGGCGTTTGTCTAACAGGTTGGAGCAAATGCAGTTGTATCGTAGAGCTTGGCTGTAGACAATGGATCGTGTGGTGTGGTCTGGATGAAAGCTGGAGGCATGTAGATAAGTATAGGGGTCAGTAGGTTTCCGGTATAGGGTGGTGTTTATGTGACCATTGCTTATTAGCACTGTAGCGTCCAGGAAGTGGATCTCTTGTGTGGACTGGTCCAGGCTGAGGTTGATGGTGGAATTCCATGGGTCCAGATGACGAAGATGTCATCAATGTAGCGCAAGTAGAGTAGGGGACGAGAGCTGAGGAAGCGTTGTTCTAAGTCAGCCATAAAAATGTTGGCATACTGTGGGGCCATGTGGATACCCATAGCAGTGCCACTGATTTGAAGGTGAAATAGTTATGGGTGAGGACAAAGTCACAAAGTTTAGCCAGCAGGTTTGCCGTGACATATCGGGGATACTGTTCCTGACAGCGTGTAGTCCATCTTTGTGTGGAATGTTGGTGTAGGGGGCTTCTACATCCATAGTGGCCAGGATGGTGTTTTCAGGAAGATCACCGATGGATTGTAGTTTCCTCAGGAATCAGTCATGTCTCGAAGATAGCTAGGAGTGCTGGTAGCGTAGGGCCTGAGGAAGGAGTCTACATAGCCAGACAATCCTGCTGTCAAGGTGCCAATGCCTGAGATGATGGAGCGTCCAGGATTTCCAGGTAACCTCTACACGACTGTACCAGCTAAAATATTCTGAGTGATGGAGAAATGTGTAGTTTACAAAAACAATGCAAAACAGTTAATCTAGGTCACTGGTTTTGACCCTTAACATTGGGCAATGTGTAAGGCTGATTAATTTGAAGAGGAAAAGGATTTATACCAGATTGGTCCCTCTCAAACTAATGATTTCGCCTCCACGAGAAGTCACTGCCTGACTGTGTTTTCCAGTGGAGAAAAACAACATTGGACTACGCTTCCATTGGGCTGAACTCCAACTTTGTCAGCAACAAAATTGTGCGATTTAATTAAAGGCAGCCCAGAGCGTGTTCAGTTTATTACATTTTTTTGCCCTATGTGCAGCAGAGTCAGACACTAGAGATGAAAATCTCTTGGGTCAAAGTGCACCTGGTGGCCAATGCAATATTGTTCCCTACAATAATTACAACCTGAGGGGGAAAAATAGTTTGAAAGTGTTGGTGAGGAGAAAGCTGCAAGAGGAAAAATAAATTCAGAACTTTTTCAAAGAGGTCTGACGCAATCATTGTATGTTTTGACCCAAGCAACCCACTTTGTAGGGCTTATTTGTATTCCAACTCATTGATGTCTTGCATTCAAATGGCAAGAAAAATACTTTTTTTAAGCAATTGTATTGTAGTGACCTTGTAAAGTACAGCCTATGAAGTCTCCCCATCTCATGCAAAGTAATAAATATGGAAGAAATGGAAAAAAATGTTTTTGCATATGCAAAAAATACTTCTGAATGAATGAGTCCTGTAGCCGAAACTTGCAAATGAAAACTGAAGCTGCTAGTTATTAGGCATATGTAACCATTTTGTGAACATTTCCATCATGTAGTTGTACAGCTACTTGTTTTAGCCAGGCACTAAAACGGATTCTGCTTTAGGAAGGAAGGGAGCTTAGTTTAGAGCAGTGGTTTCCAACCTGTGGTCCATGGATACCTGGGTGTCCGCAAAACTATGTAAGATTTCCAAAGATTTCTACACTTCCATTTGAAATTTTTTAAGAGGTCCGCAAATAAAAAGAGGTTAAAAACCGCTTGTTTAGAGCATGGGATTGTGACAGGAGGCCTTCTGCTCCATCACTGAGTCACTGGGTAATATTTGGCAATTCATTTAACTTTAGTTACCATCTGTAAAACTAGTGAACACTGGTCTACCCCCAGAATGAGGTGTTTTATGAAAGGTACAAGCAAGTGTAAAATATTAATATATTACACAAAATAAACTATGTTAAAAGAACTTTATTAAGGTTGCAAAGTCTAGCACTTGGAAGTCTGGACATGCCAAAAGGCCCTTGCACAACCTTAATTCAGCCTCCATATGCATATTACATTATGATAAAGTCTTTAATTACATGGAGGATTTTTTTTTCCAGCTCGTCTGCAACTTTCATGATATTCCACAAAGTGCTTCCATTCTATCTAGTAGGAGCAAATCCCACAGATTTGGTTCAAGTCATTATAAAATGAACGTATTTCCCACTTGGAGCAGGAGTGATTATTGCTGTCCTAGGCCTGGTTATAGCAGACCCTTAGTCTCATCTTCTTGAGGTGCTGTTTGCTGCTCCTGATGATGTTCATTGCAGCCAGCTCCTTGGACACACAGTCATGCATCAGACTATTTAGTTGACCAAGTTCAGCTGCCTCTGGGTCTCCTCCCCTTCTCTGCTGGATACCTAGCACATTGGCCTGAGACCAGCTAACAGCAAATTCCTAGGGTGGTCTCCTCCTTGACCTGATGGCATTACAATCTGTTAGGTCACAGATGGAGACGATTATGTTGGTCACTGTGAAAATAGCTCAGGTGGTATGTGCAGGTCTATTTGGAGAAATAAGTGACTGCTGTCCAACTTTACGTTTGTGCAGCAGAGTGCAGAAGGTAAACCAGACACGCTGTTTACGTACTGTGGGATTGTAGGAGGGGGGCTATCTGCACTGTTGTAGCTACACCACCATTTCACGCCAGTACTGCCCTGCTGGAGATGGGCACCACATAGAATCACATGGTGGGTAGACTCACTTGAAGCAAGCCTAATGTGACCAGTGGTAATGCCTATGTCCCATTGGGAACACGTGTGTGTGCAGCAAATACAAATGTGGAACTTCACAATGCTTTATATGGCACGGAGACCTCAGTTTCTGACCATCTGTTTACACAGATAAGGGAAGAAGGAACATGAGTGACTCTGGAGTCAACTTTTTCCAGATAACTGCAATGACTGGCTAGTTTTTTGTTTTTGGAAATTGCTTCTAGAGAAACCTATACTTAAAGACTAGACAGCACCAACTCGCAGAGAAAGCCAAGTCCATAGTCAAAGAAGAATTACGACAGTGCTTTAAGAAAAGGAGTACTTGTGGCACCTTAGAGACTAACACATTTATTTGAGCATAAGCTTTCATGAGCTATAGCATCTGTATGCATCAGATGAAGTGAGCTGTAGCTCACGAAAGCTTATGCTCAAATAAATGTGTTAGTCTCTAAGGTGCCACAAATACTCCTTTTCTTTTTGCGAATACAGACTAACACGGCTGCTACTCTGAAATTGTGCTTTACTAAAGCAAGTACTCAACCCAGCTTCTACATCTAAACAGAAGTGCTGAGAGGAAGTGTGCATGGAGCTCGAAATAGTTGCCTTACATCTCTGTGAAGAGGAACCTTCTAAAGCATGCACTAGGAGCCACCACAGCCTGGGTGGAATTCACCTGAAGATCTCTGGAGACCACAAATTAATTCTCTTATAACAGTAGTTGAATGTATCTGGGCAGAGATGAGGATGTAGGAGAGGGGGGAACAGCAATCTTCTAGCTCAGGAGTTCTCAACCTTTTCCTTTCTGAGGCTGCCCCAAACATGTTATAAAAACTCCACAGCCCACCTGTGCCACAACAACTGATTTTCTGCATATAAAAGCCAGGGCTGGTGTCAGGGTTCCCTCCCCACTCTGAACTCTAGGGTACAGATGTGGGGACCCGCATGAAAGACCCCCTAAGCTTATTTCTACCAGCTTAGGGTAAAACTTCCCCAAGGCACAAACTTTTTGCCCTTGGAGGGTACGCTGCCACCACCAAGTGATTTAACAAAGAATCAGGGAAAGGACTACTTGGAGTTCCTATTCCCCCAAAATATCCCCAATGCCCTTACACCCCCTTTCCTGGGGAGGCTTGAGAATAATATCCTAACTAATTGGTTACAAAGTGATCACAGACCCAAACCCCTGGGTCTTAGGACCACAGAGAAATCAGTCAGACTCTTAAAAGAAACAGAACTTTACAGAAAGAAAAAAGGCAAAAGGCACCTCTGTAAAATTAGAAGGGATGTTAATCTCACACGGCAATCAGATTTAAAACACAGAGGATTTTCCTCTGGGCAAACCTTTAAAGTTACAAAAAGAAAACCAGGAATACACCTTCCTCTCAGCACAGAGAAAAATCACAAGCCAAAACAAAAGTAAACTAACGCATTTCCTTGCTAGTACTACTAATTCTATTTGAAGTTGGATCTCTCTTGATCTCTCTCCGGCAAGCACACAGAACAGACAGACAAAAGCCTCCCCCCCCCCCCCCGAGTTTTGAAAGTATCTTGTCCCCTTATTGGTCCTTTTGGTCACGTGCCAGCCAGGGTACCTGAGCTTCTTAACCCTTTATAGGTAAAAGGATATTGTGCATCTGGCTAGGAGGGATTTTATAGTACTGTATACAGGAAGGTTGTTACCCTTCCCTTTATATTTATGACAGCCGGCATTAAGGGATAGCAAGCAGGGCAACTGCCCAGGGCCCCACTCCACAGGAGGCACCATGAAGCTAAGTTGCTCAGGCTTCTGCTTCAGCCCCAGGTGGTGGGGCTCAGGGCCCCAGGCTTCAGCTCCATGCAGTGGGACTTCATTTTTCTGCTCTGGGCCCCAGCAAGTCTAACACTGGTCCTGCTTGGCGGACCCTCTAAAACCTACTCGCGGCCCGCCAGGAGGCCCTGGACCACTGGTTGAGAACTACTGCTCCAGCTGACAAAAAGGAGGAGGAGGAGGAGGAAGTATGAAAACCAGCAGATACTGCTCCCCTACATTGGCAGGGAGAAAAACAAACTTTCACCAGCTTCCATCTCCTCTCCAACAGCTCTGAGATCAGCTGCTTGATGCCCAGGCCTATAATATGGCAAGACCTTAAGGGAATATGAAATCTTTTTAAGGAAACTGATCAGAAATTGTGATGAGGCCAAAAATTCTGCTATGAAAAATGGGAAGTGTTAAAACAGTAATCAGCTAGCAATTAGCACATTTACACACTTAAAGCTGTGTATCAAATGTTAACGAATCCTCACCATATAATCATGTAGTATCACTTTGAAATGGACTCCCACACTGTCACTATATTGAATTGTATGGATTGCGCCATAATCAGTGAGGCAGGATGCTTTCAGTAAAGAGGAGAGATGAAAAACAGGTGCATGATCCAAGACCCACCCTGGACACATTCCACCACCCAAAAGGTGCAAGTCCAGAAAGAGCTTTGGCTCTGAAAATCCCTTACCCCAAAATGTTACTAACAAAATGGCAGGAAATGCCAATGATCATGGAGAACCTGGTTCCTTCAGAACAACTCCCCCCAGGCATTGACCTTTAACAAAAACAATGGTGTACTGTGAGTCAAGAGAGAGGTTGGGTGGCAAAGAGTAGTGACAATATGACCAACTGTAAACTGAGGACCGACCCCAAACAGGATTGGGGTGAGCCTAGGTAAACACTCGAACGCTGCCTGATGCATCGGCCCCTGTCAACATCCTATTCTCCAGAGGGACTATTTGGGAGAAGTGACACCATCAGGTCTTGGCTGCTGTTTTGCAGTGACAAGCTAGGACCATCACTATACCACGAGGTAGGGATGCATCATGTCCATTTTAAAGATTAGGAATGGAGGCAGAGAGGTGTGGTGACTTGCGTAAGGCCACAGATGTTTTCAGTGGAAGAGTCAGGCTCAGAACTCAGGACTTCCCCTTCTCCCAACCCTGTGCTCATTTTCTCCACACTGCCTCCCTGTTAAGGGTTATTAAAAAATAGCATCTTGCAAATTCAGTATACCTCAATGTGCTCTGCACAGTGAATAATAATGCACTGACTGTGAAAGAAAATGAAGCAGCTCTTACACTCCATGCAAGAGCTCACGGAAGAACCTAATTGTCAGAACCTGTGTTATAGGGAACAGTAGCCAGGGCCCCAGGATTATTTCCAAGCTCACTTTTAAAAGCCCTTTTAAAATTTCCACCTCAGGAACCATTAGACAGTAAAAGGAACCTCAATGTATCATCTTACCCAGAGACGTGACTACACTGAACAAACCGCTGTGTCTGAGAGTGCACCCTATTGTACACAAGCACAGCACCCTATTGTACACAAGCACAGCACCCTATTGCAAAAAGAAAAGGAGTACTTGTGGCACCTTAGAGACTAACCAATTTATCTGAGCATAAGCTTTCGCGATACCTCGGCTGAGTTCATTCATTCGGCCCCGGACTTTCTTGATGTCATTTACATTAGCAGAGTAATGTTCTGAGCACTAGCTTAGGTGACTGCAGGTATGAGATACCAATTTCTGTAGCATAGACATAATCCAGAGGATTGCACCTCTAACACCACTGCTCCCCTCTGTTACAGATAGCCTAGGATCAAACTTGTTGCCAGACTAGAACCCATGATATTTAATTCTATAAAATCTAAGTATCAAAAAATACGAAGTCCATGGGTTAAATTCCTATATAGCTAATAGAACAAATTTAGAATTAAAATAGGAGTGAAATAATTTCTGTATATCAGGTCCCTACACTGTTTCAGGGTGCCATCAACCCTGCTGTTTGTGGTATTGTTCATTTTTGCTGAGTCATCCCAGCATCCTGCAAATCTGGTTTGTGGGATGCTACCAGGTCAGAAAAACTTTTTCCATGGACCCACAGAATGTCCTGCTGCATAGTCATGTGATATTTTCATGCAATACGGCCATTTAAATGTCAGCACATCCCACTAGACAAACCCAAAAGTAGTAACAACTCTTGTAGGAGAGAGTCTCCGAAAGAGCTGTCTAAAACAAGTGAAAATATCTAGGCACATTGGGCTACCTTCCCAAAGTACTTGTATTACAATAATGTCCCATCTGGGCCAGGTTCTGTCCATAAAGATAGAAAGACTGACCTTGTCCCAAACACATGAAGGCCATGGAAAGGGATAAAAACACAAGGGGGGTTATTTATTTAATATCGGTTCTCCCCAGAGGCCCCTTCACTGAGAACATCCTTAATTGGCTTGTTTCTCACAGGCAATCAAAATTCATCCCTACTTTGCAAACAAAGGAAGTAACTTTCTTTTTTTCATAGATTCTTAACTTTAAAGTTTGCCATAACAATGAACTAGCAGCTACAGGCTCACTTCTAATGCTGCTACACAAGGTAACTGAGATGGAACAGTGTGTGCCTTTGGGGAATGGAAGCTCTTTAAAGTCTAAGTCTCAGTCTCTCTGACTGTGCTCAGAAAGACAAACATTCTCAGCTGCGCACGGACATCCGCCCCGTTGCTCACTTTTAGTAAACTGAAAGTTTTTACTTCCCATTGGTGCGTCAGATGGACTTTTTCTCAAGAAATGGAAATGATTGTCTAGGCAGCACTCGCATGGGGCTGCAGCTAACACTCTGCTACTAAAGTACCCTCAATAATAAAATTGAAAGTATGAGAAGGAGACCATTCATCCTCTACTTTTAAATCCGGAAGTCCACTCATTCAAGCAATAATCAACCTGTGCAGAACTAGGGGTAACAGTCACACCATCCCTTCCTGCCCTCCCCCAAAACATTAACGCATTAAATGCAGATTGGTGACAGCTACAGACTAAAGCACACCAGGAAACTCAACAGGGGCTTTTGGTAGATGCTGTTTGTGACACTCTAAGGTTAGTGGCTAATTTAAGTCAGGGAAATCCCAGTGTCATTTATCGAATATTTCATCAAAGTAACCTGCCTTGCGTGCAGCAAGAAAGGGAACGGCATGCAACCAAGCATGCTGAAATTGAAGGTAAGAAGCACTTTTTCTTAAAAAAAAAAAAAAAAAAAAAAGACTCCTCCCCTCAATAGATCATGGCAATTTAAAGATTTCTTTGTACCCTCTCACATTAGTACTCCATCTATCCAGTAGTAGCATTGGCACAAGAATGCTCAGTGAAAACTGCAATATAAAACAGGTGCTTAATTTTCAAACCTTGATAGAACTTCCAGTTCTGGACTTTGTCTGGTTACGTAAAATGGGCATTTGCCTATGTGCTAATATAGCCATTCAGATGTGGCACTGGGATGTGCTATTAAAGGAGCCCGTGGTTAAAAACTGGCTACAAAATGCTAAGCTATGGTGAGTGCCTGTATGGTCTGGTGATCAGAGTACTGGCAGTCAGAAGATATGGGTTCTAGTCTCAGTTCTGGCACATCACAGCCTCTGTGCCTCAGTTTCCCCATCTCCCAGGAATACGGTGATGATTAATTCATTCGTGTGTGTAAAATGCTTTAAGATCTTTAGGGGAAAAGTGCTATAGAAATACAAGTATTTATAATAAAAACATTCCAGCCTATTCTACAAAGACTCCAGCAATAGCAACAAAGAACTGATCCCTGAAAGACTCAGCAACAGCATAGGTTGCGCCATGGCAGGAGGAACGAAAAGCACATAGGAACCAGAGTTTTATCACAGTGTGGGAAGGCAGCTGAGGAGGCAATAGGAGCTGTTTGAAAGGTAGTGGAGGCCACGAGGGAAGGGAATGCAGCAGAGACGAAGGGAGGGTCAGTGGGATATGACTGAAACAATCATTTTAAAGCAGTATTGCCAACTAGAGCTGTGCAATAACTGATACTTTGGTGTGCTGACCAAACTGAAAAAATAAAATTTGGGTCAAACCAACCTGAATTTTGTGTTTGAGTTTTTATAACCTTTTAAAAGTAAAATTAAAAAAAAAAAGATTGTTTCAAATTGAAGTTTCATTTCTCTAGTATCAAAACTAAAATGTTTTTATTTTTCCAGAATTTTTTTTAAAACAAAATTAATTTGGCTAATTTGACACAGATGTGTGAAATGAAAGGGAGTCCTTGTGGCACCTTAGAGACTAACAAATTTATTTGAGCATAAGCTTTCATGAGCTACAGCTCACTTCATCGGATGCATAAAAGTGGAAAATACAGTGGGGAGATTTATATACACACAGAACATGAAACAATGGGTGTCACCATACACACTGTAAGCAGAGTAGTCAGGTAAGGTGAGCTATTACCAGCAAGGGGAGGGGGGGAACCTTTCGTAGTGATAATCAAGGTGGGCCATTTCCAGCAGTTGACAAGAACGTCTGAGGAACAGTGGTGGGGGGGTGGGGGGGAATAGTTTTACTTTGTGTAATGACCCATCCACTCCCAGTCTCTATTCAAGCCTAAGTTAATTGTATCCAGTTCGCAAATTAATTCCAATTCAGCAGTCTCCCGTTGTAGTTTGTTTTTGAAGTTTTTTTGTTGAAGTATTGCCACTTTTAGGTCTGTAATCGAGTGACCAAAGAGATTGAAGTGTTCTCCGACTGGTTTTTGAATGTTATAATTCTTGACGTCTGATTTGTGTCCATTTATTCTTTTACATAGAGACTGTCCAGTTTGACCAATGTACATGGCAGAGGGGCATTGCTGGCACATGATGGCATATGTCACATTGGTAGATGTGCAGGTGAACGAGCCTCTGATAGTGTGCCTGATGTGATTAGGCCCTATGATGGTGTCCCCTGAATAGATATGTGGACACAGTTGGCAACGGGCTTTGTTGCAAGGATAGGTTCCTGGGTTAGTGTTTCTGTTGTGTGGTGTGTGGTTGCTGGTGAGTATTTGCTTCAGGTTGGGGGGCTGTCTGTAAGCAAGGACTGGCCTGTCTCCCAAGATCTGTGAGAGTGATGGGTTGTCCTTCAGGATAGGTTGTAGATCCTTGATGATGCGTTGGAGAGGTTTTAGTTGGGGGCTGAAGGTGATGGCTAGTGGCGTTCTGTTTCTTTGTTGGGCCTGTCCTGGAGTAGGTGACTTCTGGGTACTCTTCTGGCTCTGTCAATCTGTTTCTTCACTTCAGCAGGTGGGTATTGTAGTTGTAAGAATGCTTGATAGAGATCTTGTGTTTGTCTCTGTCTGAGGAGTTGGAGCAAATGCGGTTGTATCGTAGAGCTTGGCTGTAGAGAATGGATCTGCATTTTCTGGTGAAATTTTTCAAACAAAATTTATTTCACTCAGCTCTATTAGCAATTCCAAGCTTTAAAAATCAGGAGGCAGGCCCCAAAAGTAAGATTTTTTTAAATAAATTAAATAATTTGGGATTCTTTTAATTTGTTTTCTGGATTCTGAAGGGTGCACTTGCTTCATGTTTTCAAGCTTTTATCTGCAGCCATGAGGACTAGACACTTACTAGTTTTTTTAAATGGAAGATGGAATCTGAGGCAATCTCCTGATTGCAGCAGCTGGGTATTTTAGAAAAACACCAAATATCACAATGTTCAAAATAAATAAAAAAGGAGTTGCTGACACACAGTACTGAAATTTCTTCCATGGGCTCTAGAAATGCCAAAACTAATCACCATGAGTTTGGGCTTTGAGTTTATGGTGTCACCAAACCCCTTCCTTGAGATAGGAGCTTCATAATTCATAATCATCTTTGCCAACTGGTGCTTCTCATATGGCTGTTGCAGAGCAGCCAGTATCCCAAGAGGAAGACAGGAGAGTACTGGAGGGGAAGTGTGTTTTAAAGAGGTGCATGTGGGCTTGTCCAAATATAGCATGTCAGGAAATATATATTTGTAGTTCCTGGCCTCAGTTACAAAATTGGTTCCAGTTTGTAGTGAACAGGACCTCGACCATTTTTACAAAAAACTGCTGCCACCATTAAGGTCCAATCCCAAACTACACATTGGAGTCATATTTGTAATCAGTCTACGGAACAAGAGTGTTGCAACCTGGTTCCCATGTGTGGTGTAAACAAGGGACAAGACTGTCTCTCTGAGGAGCGAAAGTGGAGTGAGTCATGCAGGATTGAGTCAGGTCCAAAATTTGAAAGGGAAGCTATGTTGTTTGGTGATATGGCCACCTAATGACCAAGTCTAGTGATTTAGATAGTCTTTGTGTGCAAAAGCTTTCCTCTAAACATGGGATAGCTCAGTGGTTTGAGCATTGGCCTGCTAAACCCAGGGTTGTGAGTTCAATCCTTGAGGGGGCCATTTAGGGATCTGGGGCAAAAATTGGGGATTAGTCCTGCTTTGAGCAGGGGGTTGGACTAGATGACCTCCTGAGGTCCCTTCCAATCCGGATATTGTATGATTCTATGATTTTAAACATCATGCTGAGTGTTTACAAAGTTGTCTAGGAAACAGTTCCCCCACCTCTTCAAGCTGGCAACAATCTCATGGGATTGTGCAACACTCTCAGATCTTGTCTATTCCGAGAATGTGGTGTTTTTAAACTAGCCCTATCTTAGGGCTTGTCTACACTGGCAATTTACAGCGCTGCAACTTTCTCGCTCAGGAGTGTGAAAACACACCCCCCTGAGTGCAGCAAGTTTCAGCACTGTAAAGTGCCAGTGTAGACAGTGCTATGCCCCTTGTGGAGGTGGTTTTTTTTTTTTTTTTTTTTTTTAAGAGCGCTGGGAAAGCTCTCTCCCAGTGCTCTGCCGTGACCACACAAGCCAGCGTAGACTAGCCCTTAGCATACGCTAGGTGCTGAATGGGGATATACGTGTTAACTAATATGTTTAGCTAAGCATATGCTAAACACCTCATTTTCCTGTCTAAACAGGGCCAATGAGAAATAAGATCCCATTAGGGTTGCCAGTTTTGGTTGGATGTACTCCTAGATGTTTCATCACACGGCATAATCTTTAATTAAAGATTAACCTTTAAATCTTTCCTCCACCTCCACCCTTCCTCATCTTGTATGCATCACACACAGTACTCATTTCCCTCTGTGCTCTCATTCCTGCCCATCTGAATCTCTGTAGCGGAGGGCTTTAGGAATTCAATGGATTTTAAATTCACTTTTCCGTTACTAGTCAGTTGCCTTTAGTTTGAACAGCCCTAGATTGCAATACCAGCTTAACGGCGGCCTGAAAACAATAGAGGTTTCTCTTCTGGCAAATGCAGCTGTTCAGTTTAGTGCGGATAATTCATCTGTAAATCCATCTGTTTCCTGTTAGAGTTTCTCAAAGGAATGATGCCAGCTGGTGTGTGGTGGAGCAAGGGGCCACATAGATGACTCGGAGGGCTGCTCAGACTATTTAAATTAGGGGATGTTGCATATGCTGCTTTCTGATTGTGAGGGAGCCTCTGGACCTGCAGCACTGTGACTCATTGGCAGTCAACATTCTGTCTCTTCTATAGGCTATGTCGCAATAAATAGGCAGCCGTGGAGGAGCAGAGCTGAGAATAAGAAAAGTAGAAACGGGGCCCAGTAGAAATGCTGGACCTCCTCCTCACAAGCCTCCTGAACTTCCACAATGACGATGACACTCAGCCTGGAGAGGCATTTTCCTTTTCGGACTAGCCTTGAGAGTCACCAATGGCAAGAACTAGAGTAAAGGCATTTTAGTGGCTCAGTCCAAAAATGAAACTGGTGAATGATCTCTAGACACCTTGAAGGCGAGTGTATAAGTGCCTAGGTAGGGTCCTTTGGTCCTTCTCAGGTCTCCTTAATGGAAAAATTACAACTTGCGATCCTGGCAAGTCCTCTCTGGGGCTGAAACAGGGAGACAAACACCACATCTTTATCTCCAATGCAAATGAGGCAACTGGATTTTAAGGAGTCATTTTTACTCAATTAGAAGTATTACATTCTTGCAGGAATCTGGTACAGCATGACTGTATTACAGTCAGTTCTTTAAGTGCATGCAATTTGAATGCATAGGTGAAACCACAGCAAAATTTTGATAGGCACTAACAAGACAACTTATCTACAGAAGGAAAAAAATTAAGAGGCGGCGGTGCAAAGGCTTCTTCCAGGGATGCTTTTTTCCTCTCATTTCCAAAAGTTAGGACATTGGAAAATAAAGAAATTGTGCAAAAAATGTGGTTCATGCAAAGCAGCACACCCACTACGAATGAAAGCCTCTTTATCATTCAGACTGGTTCTGTACAAGACTGCTGCCTCGGAGGGACATGCTCAGTTTCTAAGCTGACAGAGGCACTAAGGTATATAAAATAAATCACGTGCCTTCCTGGAAGTCACATATCTAGTGAGTGAAAATGAGTGTCATTCTATACAGTTGATAATCAGTGGTGGGGATAACATTTATGTCAAACCTAAACCACATTAAATCCTGTGTCTTTTCACTCTTGAAAGAGTTAAAGCCTATAGGCCAGTCAAATCATCTCTTCTTGCAGAGGTTGGTAATGCTCCATCAGGTGGTACATAACACGGATCTCAAACTTTAGTTAACATTACAATTTTTCATCTATCCACTTAATAATTACCAGTAATACTGCACACTCACAGCACCTTTTGGACGAGACTCTCATATTACTTTCCGAACACTGGTGACTAAGCGTTCCCCAGAGGTTCACACTTCCTACTCCCCCAGTGAACTGCAGTCACCTGTGGGATGGAAAGCAGCAGCAGTTTGACAGTATCAACTCAGCAACATTACAGAGTCATTTATGAGCAGAAGTGAAGGTGAACTGCATCCGTAGGAAACTGCAGAGCATTAATGTTTTGGATTGTAGTTTGGCCACAACAGTGAGGTTAACGCCTCTATCTTTATGAAAAAGTTGCCATGACAGACCAGCCTGGTAAGGACCTTTATGGTTCATCTGAATGACTGCAGGTGTAACAGCACATGGCATCCTACCCTTCTGGGGTATTAGTTTAGAATGGTCTCAGAGGAAAGAGCTCCTTCTGCTGAACTAAGACTACTTACTGCAGCATCTAGGATTTACTTGGTTCTGATCCAGCTCAATTTGCAGGATTTGATGGGCTCACAACAGAATGTGGCAAGCAACAGGCCATTTCATCTGCTTTATCCCACATAAGTGTCAAAGTGTGCCCCAAAGTCACCTAGCTGTGGTGGTGGTTTAAAACAGGTCTGAGATAATAGTTTAATACTTGAAATTCTAATATAATCAGTTAAATCCCAAGCCCTACTGGTGTTGTGAAGCCTCAGAGAATATTACTATTTACATTTCCAATCTGCTACACAGGTGCTTTTGGAAAATTCCTGGCATGGACTCTGGCACAAAACAAAAAGAATATTTCCATTTTTTTTGGACACTGGAGTGGGAGTAAACAGAAAGAAGAAGTTAGAGCAAAATGATTGTGAAACAAAACGAAACTCACCATGTGAACTCTGGCGGTTTTCATCCAGTAATAATTCATAAATTAATGTTAGAGAAGGCTGGTCTTGATTTTAAGGTATTGGACTGAGATTCAGGAAATCTGAGTTCAATTCCCCACTTCTGCTTCAGACTTCCAGTGTGACCTTGGGACCTTAATCTCTGTGCCTCAAGGTTCCTCTGTAAAATGGGGGTGATAATATTTCTTTTCTTATATATTTAGACTGTAAACAATTTGGGACAGAAATTGGATAGTGTCTATTAGAATGGGACCTTGATATCAGTGTGGGGCTTGCTACCATAATATAAATAATTAACAAGCTTCGTTATGACAATGCTGCTATTAGGTCTCAGCTCAGCAGTTACTCACTGAGACTGGGAAGAGAGCACACCCACACGCATGAACCAGAAACATTTTAAAGAGAACAAAAAGCAACACATTATGTGAGAAATTAAGAAACTGGTAAGTCAGAGTCACTAAGGGAGTAAAACATACTCCTCAATAAGGCTGAGGAGCAACTTCAGAGTGCAGAAAAATCTTATTTCTTTAACAGCTGCTACAAATTTATACAATAAAATAAATTGTTAAAAACACTAACAAGCTGGACTCAGAAGTCACAACAAACTGTTAGAAGCCTCCACCCTGTTTCCATTTGCCCCAGTTCTCCTCCAGTTTTCATCATTTCTTGTATAATCACCAATCTTGTATAATAGCCAAATTTAGACTACAAGTACCTCTGTGCAGGGACAGTGTTATATTTGTTCAGCATGGTTATGATACTGTATAAATAAGACACCTGAACCCTTTCCATTGAACCAAAGAGTCTCATGCAAAATCTTTTATAAATCAACATTTTAATGCCATTCTAATTTAAAAAATGGCAATTTGAGCATCAAACTCAGTCCCCTCAATCTAATTTTTGGAATGCATCTTCTGAAGTGGAATAACATAGCATGATTTTGATTCAGGCATAACAGACGAATTTAAAAGGAACACAGAGTGAACTTACATTTGACTCAAAGTTTAAAAATACATTGGTAAAAACATGATTTTAGAGAACTTCAGACTAGTACAAAACGTTTCCACAATTAAAAATCCAAAGACAGCAGCTTTGAAACAAATCAGCATCCCCTATATTACCCCCCGCAGTGTTTGAAACTCTGCCACTGCTACTCTGAGAACATGAAAATGAATACAAATGAAAATTTAAAAAAAAAACAAAACCAAAAAAAGGAGTATAAACAGGAACTGACTCCATTGATTGATTTTTTTTTTTTTTTTTTTTTGGTCACTGCCTCCATCAAAGATTGCAACTGAAAGGGGGAAAAAAAGAAACAGGAAATTATACCACATTTCATTACAGGTAAAAAACCACATTTTCAGATCATTGGCATTTTAAGTGGCATCCAAATCTGTGCACATATTAAAGCATAATGTCCATATGATTCTACGATCTAAAACTTGGTAATGGGCATGTTTTTGTTTATACAGTTTTGTTTATGCTGCATTGATTAGTGGGTATTGACAGAAAACAACACATTCCATATTATACTGAATATAGCTCTAGATTTTTTTTTTTTTAAAACAAAAATGTCAAAATATGATGGCTTCCAAAATTTCTCAATCCACTGCATTGTTTCCTTATTTGGTTAATCTTTGCTTGGGTGACTCAGTGTTATAGTAACATTCAGAATTTCTTAGCTCATCTACAACCAAATATTGTTATGGTGCCTGAAAGGGGGAAATGAAAGCGCTAGTTTTGAAAACAAATCTGGAGTATGCATAAGGATTGCCCAATTTTTTTAACACACATTTTTTTTTTTTTTTTTTTTTTTTACAAGGAATTGAGCAATTAAGTAGAATCAAAGCAAGATAAACAGTCTGCAGAATGCAAGCTAAATATTTAGGTCCCAGCTGCTTGCAAGGCTGCCTCTCTTCCCCATATGGTAGCTCACCAGTTGCGGTTATCACAAGCATCCTTTTGGTGTAAGTGGGAGGGAATAGGCAGCAGGGCATTCCCAGGTCTTGACTACACAAAACATTCAGCAGTTTAATTAAACTGGTTTAGTTAGTTAGGGCAAACCCCTGTAGACACTTCTTTCAGTTGAAGAGTCACTTAGTTTTGTCTTTTAAATTTCCTGCATGAATAAGAGTGTGTGTGTGGGGGGGCCTTTGGCAGATTGAAAACTATGGTCTAGACTGCAGGGATGTCTTGATCTGAGGTTTCTTTCAAGCTCAGCCATCCTTAACACTCACACACTGCAAGGCATATAGAAACATGCAGTGCTGTGCAAGAGACGTGTTGTGTCAAAAAGCAACAGTCACGCATAGAGCTAAGATAAACAGCAAAGGCAGCATTTCAGATGACATGAAGCAGGCTTAAAAAGAAAAGAATAAGGTATTTTCTTCCATTTACAACAAAGCTGTTGGAGATGTTTGCTCCAGACCTTGCAGCCTCTCCCAGTTTTTCTTCACCTCAGAACTACCCAATTCTCAAGGCATTTGAAACTCATTTAAGCAACAACAACAACAAAGTGTGTTTGCAACGAGCAGATATAAGCTATGCATAAGCTTGTGTCTTCATCTGTGAAATGTATTCTCCATTTCCAGGCTACAAATACAGAAGTTTGATTTGCAACTCCTGTGTCCAGCTGGAAAGAACATCACACTCTCCACTGAAAGACTCTGAACAACTTCATTGAAGAGTTTTCCTTTTCTCCCTGTAAATTTTTGAGTAATTTTAGACTATCAAGAGCTAATTAGAGAGATGCGAAATTCAAAGATACTGAGCTGTCTTTAATAGGCAAAATCACTACACACCTATTGAATAAGTTAAACACATCGCTGAGCTCCAATGCTGTGGGCACTCTTTTGATATATATTGTGGTAGTGCCTAGCAGTGGTTTTCAAACTTTTTTCCAGGGGACCCAGTTGAAGAAAACTGTTGATGCCTGTGACCCAACGGAGCTGGGGATGAGGGGTTTGGAGTAGGAGGGGCTCAGGGCTGGGGCAGAGGATTGGGGTGTGGGCTGCGGGCTAGGGCTGGGAGGTGCAGGCTCTGCGGTGGGGCCAGGGATGAGGGATTTGGGGTGCAGGAGGGGCTCCAGGTTTGGAGGAGGCTTAGGGCTGGGGCATGGGGTTGGGGCATGGACTCCAGTGGCTTCCGGTTAGCGTCACAGCAGGGGTGCTAAGGCAGGCTTCCTGCCTGTCCTGGCGCCACAGACAAGTGCTGCGTCCCGGAAACAGACAGCAGCAGGTCTGGCTCCTAGGCGGAAGTGTGCAAGCGGCTCTGTGCGGCTCTCACCAGCAGGGAACCCACCAATGAGAGTGCGGAACTGGTGCTTGGGCAGCATGCGGAGCTCCGTGACCCCCCTGCCTAGAAGCCGGACCTGCTGCTGGCTGCTTCTGCAGCCCAGCGCAGTGTCAGAGCAGGTAGGCACTAGCCTGCCTTAGCTGGGCAGCACCGCTGATGGGACTTTTAACATCCTGGTCAGTGGTGCTAACCAGAGCCGCTAGGGTCCCTGGGTGCTGAGCAAGGCGACCCAGTACCTTATATGCTGCAATCCAGTACTGGGTCGTGATCTGAACTTTGAAAAACACTGGCCTAGAGGCCCACATCGGACATCAGGGCTATTTGTGCTAGGCACTGTACACACAATGAGAAGCTGGTTCCTGCCCTGAAGGAAAATTAGACAGGTCTTACTTTAATTTCTTCCCTTGTTCAGGAAATCTACCACTCATTCTTTTTGTCCCTTAATTCTTTCTCAGCCTGATCTGTTTTCTACTTTAAAATGTTTTCCTTACTCAGAAAACTCTTTCTGTGCCGTCTCCCACTGTCAACTCAGCATTCACAGCCTAACTGTTATCAGCTAGAAGTCAGGTCAGAGTGGATCAGTTTAGCTCTCTATGGCAAAAATAGATTTTTAGATCAAGCAGAACAGGTCCAGTACAAGTTTCCCTATGACATACTGGAGAATTTCTGTAGACTCAAGAATTCTTCTGCACTCCAGGTGAAAAACCCCTTAAACCTATGATGCAGTGCAATTGTCTTAAACAGGCACTTATTTTTAATACACTTGTTTGCTTCTAAACATACCAAAATTGATCATGAATCAGAATCACCACAGCAAGACTAATTCAATCAAAAATGAAAGATACCAGACCATTTAGGACAACACACTAACACGTCTGCATTTGTGATGGCTCATCCATGACCAGTTTGGATTGCCCAGTTATTAACATGGATTAACATGGCACAATTTTCTGGAGTAATCATGGATTTAAAAAAAAACAAAAAAACAAAAAACCCCAACACGCAATCACTATGACTCCAAACGCTGGTTCTTCAAATGAACTGAACTTGAGCAACACTTGGAAAGGAACAACATTTCTTATGAGGTAAGAGTACACTTGCTTAGAACAGCCAGTCAGTAGTTCTGCTTCACTTTAATCTTTCCTCCTGCAGATCTGTTAAAGGCTAAGGACAACTCAGACTCATGAGTACAGCATTACTTCCTCAGCAGCAGTTTAACACACAGGATTCCACAACATTTGGAACCACATAAGGATCAAAAAAATTCCCAATGCAAATACAGCAGAGGAGCTCAAAGCACTTAACCACCAATTATTCTTAGCACCCCTTATTGCTACCATTTTACAAATGCGTAGACAGCCCGGAGAGGCTGAAAGATGGTATATTGGGACTTTCAGCAACAGGATACCGTACTGAGTTCAAAGACTAGCATGCTTACTATTAAACAATGCCTCCTTTCTTTGTCTAGTGTGAGAATGTGCAACAAAAGTGAAATTTTGATGAGGTAACATCTTATGCCATGTACCTCTTACTTTCCTTCGTGGTTCTCATCTTTAGACCACTCATCCATTGAGATATTTCTATAGCCCCATCACCATAATAGCCACTCTTTACACTAGATACAGTCGCTCAACAGTTGGCTCTTCATGGAATTACAGTTTAAAGCCTTTACTTAATTTTGCACGTCCTGGAGAAAGGGAGAGAGAGCTTTGATTAAAGAGAGAACCCCAGAATACCATACACATGGTCAAACTGAAAATATCTTAAGGGCAGACAATACATTCAGCCTTACGCAAGTAACAAAGACAGCCCCTCATCCATGAAGCCCAGTAATTAAGAGCAATCACAGAGATGACAGGATGCTTCAGGAAGTGGTGTTCAAACAGTTCCTCTCCTCAACTTCCAGTAAAATATAAATCACTTAAATTGTTTAAATACTCATTTTAAGTGATATGGGGGGAAAAAAGAGCACAGTGAATCTTTAACTTCACAGCAGCCAACAAAGTAACATCCATATTTTACGCAATACAATCACACCACTGTGCAACAGTACTGAAAAAGGCTTTCCAAAAATAATAATTCTCAAACTTTCTCTTCCTAGAACTGCAGAGAAGAGAGAAAATGTGTGTTTCTTTTTAGAAATTGTAAGGCAGACAGACAGTAGGGCCAGGAGCATAGTGCAAATACCATAGCTGATGGATCATAGTTCTGGGAGGGTGGGTCTCAAACATGTTTCAGGGGATCTGATCACCCTTCTTTTCTTTATGGCTTGATTGGGGAAGGGAGGAGGAAGAGGGAATATCCATATATTTTTTTCCTGATTAACACGGGGTTGCAATATAGAAAGGTTGAAAGTCACTTCACTAGAAGATTCTTTCAGTGAATCAAATTAATGAGAATTTTCTTAGGGATGCATTCTAATATGATAGATATACATATTAACTTGATTCTTATGCCGTACCCCTATCTACACATTTTAGTTACACACACGCACACCTTGCAAAGACATGAGGATTGAGAGCGCAGGTGGAGATGTTTGAAGACCAAAATATCTGGCATTGACAGACCTTGCTCTTGCTATTTCTTTTGGAAATGACGAGCCTGGGGTAAAAGATACTTCTGACATATTTCCAATTAACAGTGAGAAGCTTCCAGTCAAATAGGTTCTGGCAGTGAAACATGCTTGGGAGATTGTTACTCCTAGAATCCTACTCTTCGTTTACTCAGAACTGAAGGCATGATCTCAGATTATAGTCAGGCAAGCAAGGACAGTCTCATGAGGTTATTCCCAGAACGTTAGAGAGCTTCAACAGAAGAGCCCTAAAAGGTGGCCTGCAACACAAGGTCTATTAAAACAGCAGCAGATTTCCGACCATTGATGTGTTTTAGTGGATTATGACACACAAGCCTCAACATTGAAGTCCTAGATTCAAATTCTGTTTGGTCACAATTGAAAATGAATTTGGACAGCCTCATCCTCACTGTTTGGACACACCAAAAAACAATTACACCTTTGGTTTGAGCTGGCAGTCTCTCTGCTTAACAGAAATCAAAATGGAGCTAGCAAGTCAGGACTGAGGTGCAGAATGGAACCCACGTCTTCCAAGAATCAAGCCAGTGTAAACTGGTTGGGTGACCTTCCTGACTCAGAGAACATACTTATCTTAGGTAACTACAGAGATATAAACTGTAGATAAGGTAGAAGCTGCACTAGTGTGGATTTTTTGTTTTATTGTTCAATGCATTGACCTGGGAGAGGAAAAACGTATGGCATTGTGTATGCCTACAACTTCCCATTTTTCATAGGTGGGAAGCCACATGTATGGATGATACTAGAAATGAAGGTTAGACTTTGCTAGATGTGGTGAGCGGAAACTAGGGGTGAAATCCTGGCCCTATGGAATTCAATGGCAGTTTTGGATTTCATAGTTGACACCACTCTTTGAGCATGCAATACATTACATGGGCCAGTAAATCAAAGGGTGTAAGCCATTAAAGCAGGCAGGATTCCAAGGGTGGAAGAAAAGGGGACATAACCAAAGAAGAATTTAAAGACCTTCCTCAGAGAAGGTTTGGCACAAGCTTGAGCTTTCAACTGATGGGGGCTGGAGAAGGAGGCAAAGAAGCAAGCAAGAAAATACATTATCTTTCAAGATGATGAAAACAGGGCCACAAATAAAACTGCTGTACATAAGACCAGTCCTTCCTCTATCGGTCTCTGCCACTAACTCAAAGCAATGAATTAGCTTGTTATTTAGATTTACAGTAGGACTTAAAATATACAACAATTTAGCTCTGGATGCTTCTAATGGAAGCAGAACAGAGATTGAAGCTGGTTAAGAAAACACAAGCTGATGAAAACTTCAACTCTTATCACTAGTTGCCTACAGTCTTTTGGCAGCTCCAGGGAAAGATTGCCCAGTAGCCTGCATTGATAGATCCATCCATCTGTGCAGATTTTGTTTCTCACACCCACCTCTGTAGTACCTGAGGAAACAGAATAAAGATTTAAATAGAAGGGTAAAGGCTGAGGAGTGTTTACTGCATTTATAGCCTACTGGTTAGACAACGTTGCCAAATGAATGTATGACAATGAGCTCTACTTTGAAATTCTATCTTGTTGAAAGGGGCAGTGCCAAGGAGCACCGACCCTAAATTAGACTGCAAAAAAGTTGTGTTTTTTTTTTAAACCCACAAATTGAAAAAGATTTTTATTAAATTAAAAGAAGTCAATGAAACCAGCCAGGAAAACCAGTGATCTGTAGAGCAGCAAGTCAAGGTATACGCATCCTCTAAATAGCACTGATTAAAAGGGGAGATTGCCAACCTGTAAGTTATGTTTCCCCAAGTATGTTGTATCTACTATTGCAACTAGTAACCCTATAAAATTATTACAATGGAATCTGATTGCAGAAAAGGTGTATTTTGCCTTAAATTTTTTACCAGTTTGTTTACTTGGTGCATTTATCAGCAATTTGGGTAGATTCCGTGTCACCATTTCATTGATGCTAGCTGTGCTTCCTGGCTTGTGCCCAAACAGGAAGCCATCTCTCAGGCACAGAACTGCAGGAAGGTCACATGTGCACTCTACAAGAAGAGGTTTATTGGTAACAGCAGCAGCAAAGCTGAAATTAAATATGAAGAGGCATAGGCAGGTGTGTACAGAGAAACGAGAGGGAAGTGGAAGATGGAGAAAAAGGGAGCCCAAAAGGGTTGATGTTGTTCTTAGGTCCATGCAAAAAGTTTTAACACACAGTAGGGTAAACAGGGAAAAGACAGACAACAAAAAAACAGACACAAACCACAACTTTTTTAGAAGGTTTAAAGAAAAACAACCCCAAAACAATCCAGACCATCCTATTAAAGGGGCTCTATCAGAACACTATATTTTAAAAAAGTTATTCAGTTTAAGAAAAATGAAAGTTGACATTGTTCATTTAAATTGGCACAAATGCTCTAGGACCATGCGAGGTTGGAGGCTCTCACAACTGCCTGAATGGCTACACTGCAATTAAACAGCCCCTTTACCCAAGCTCCAGGACCCCAAGTCAGCTGGCACAGAGCAGCTGCAGGGGTCTAATTGCAGGGTAAACATAGCCTAAGGTAATGTTATGTAAACCCAGGGTTAGTAGAACTCGAGTTAGCTGACCCCAGGTTTGTTAACCTAGGGCTTGAGCATCTACACTCATTTGTAACCCCCAAGTTATGAATATTGAACCCTGGGTTCCAACCTGGGGCTCCACCATCTACACAGAATTATGTAGGCTTAAGTCCAACCACCAATAACCCAGCCTTCCTAGCACCATCCCAAAATGTGGCCCTTCTAGTCCTTTGTTCGTGGTGTAGTGTGGGAAAACTTGACTGTCCGGAGGACAAATAAAGTCAGCCCATAGGGCTGTGGGATATTTTTGGGGGACTTCCAGAGCATAAGTCCAGTGGGGCTGACTCACTGCAAAGCAATAGGGTTTGAACCCTGGGCTCCAGCTTGACTTAGCCTCAGACACTCCACCCCCATGTGGTCCTTAGGATGATTTGTGTATAGATGGAAGCCGGAGTTAGGCTTGAGCCCGAGTTCAAAGCCTGGACTTACACTGCAATGTAGACATACCCTAAATGTGCTAGGGGCTATCAGATCACCTCTGAAACTACACACCACCAGAGCAGCGGCATTTGACATGGAAACACTTATGAGGCTCTTACCTATGGAATTTGTCACAGATGGGGATAGCCTGAGCCTGAGTCATGTCATTCTTAAGGTGTGGTACAAGGACTGGCTCATCTGCCTTCGCCTAGAAACAAGTTGTGAAATAGGTCTGGCTGCATGTTCTAGGAAATAAACTACTGAAATGCGAAACTTCTGAAATAACTGGCTTTAGCCTGTGGGGAGAGGAGGAGTTTTATTCCTTTCCTGAGAAGGAACTGAAGTTTTTTCAAGTTTATGCAATGGCATCCAGACACCACAGGGATCGGCACAGAACAATGCGTAACCATCACCACCTACTACAAACAGAACCTGTGGTAGTCCATAGAAATGGAGACATGTCTACACTTCGGAATAACCCTAATTCAGCAGTGTTCCTGAAGTAAATGGGACTAATTCAATTGGTATAAGATCCTGCATGCCCTTGTCTACACTTTAAGAGCCTGTGCATTTCTGCAGATAACTCATCTCTGACGTGTGAACTAGCTATTACCAAGTGTGGACAAGACCAAAGTGAGAATGGTTGAAGAGGTTACAACTGACCAGTCTAGTTTCATCCCCCAAAAGAGAGTCATACACCCAAAGTAAAACACAGCATAGTGACATCAATTTACCTAACATTTTTAGTCTTGTGTGTTAAGACATAAGGAATTAAGATAAAAGGTAACAAATACAAGCCATCTATTCTGACAGCTCTGGAGACATGTAAAATTTGGAAAATTGGTATTTTAGAAAAGAAAAGTTTGATTTTGGAGGGGAGGGGGAGAATGGACGTTCCTGAATTGCAGATAATCCTAACTGGGATTCCGATCATTAGCACTTACTTGTAATACAATTTTTAATATAGAAAGTTTCCCTTTAAAGTATGAGGCCTATCAATTGACTTAATCTTTAAACTTAGATTTTTCTGAAGGTGTAAATGCAAAATAAGGCAGTCAAAAAAGCTATACTGTACTCTCCATGCTGCCTCACCCTGTTCAGACGTGCATTATGTGCGTACTTATTGTATGTGTGGGGTTCCTATAATTACAAATTGCACAACTTAATTAGTGCTGAGATATATTTGAAATTGTAAGAGACTACCAAAATAAAAGTTATACTAGTAATATTTAAGGGTTTAATTTGTGTATTCTAATATGAAGGAGCCCACTTTAAAATGAATAAAGACCTAATAAGATGCAAAGAGGGTTGTCTTTGCTTCACTGAAATACAGATAGTGATATACTGAAGCGTTTTTATAAAGCCGCTATCCAGATTAGAGCAAATAATGCTAACTTCAACAATGAACACAACAAGAGATTGGTGTTATAACTGGAAAGTCGTCAAAATGGGTTACATTGAGATTTGGGTCCTCACTGTGGTAGGTCTCATTTACATCAGCAAATTTAAGATCTAAAATGTTTACCACAGGTGTTATCAGCAAAGGTGGCTGTACTGAAGACACTCTGCTGAATAGGTTATAAAAAAAAAATCTTTGGCATCCAGGCTAGACTACTGCTTTCACCATTGCCATGTTCAGCAGGGCTGGATTAAGTTTGATGAGTTGTTATAGTTTTGCCGCCTCCTCTTTGCATACTCAGTTCCTTCCCTTTACTATTTTACCAACACGCATGCCTGATGTCAAATATTTTATTGTTAAATGACCTTGATTATTTCAGTTCCAGATTTTAAATCTGAGATACCAATTGTAAAGCTGAAAGAGTTACAATTAGGTCTGTCAAATGATTAAAAAAGTTAATCACAATTAATCCCCGGTTTAATTGCACTGTTGAACAATAATAGAATACCATTTATTTAAATATTTTTGGATAATTTCTACATTTTCAAATATACTGATTTTCAATTCCAGCACAGAATACAAATGGTACAGTGCTCACTTTATATTTATTACAAATGTTTGCACTCTAAAAAAGGAATGAGGTGAATTGAAAATTCTATTTCTTTTAAGCACTGTAGTGTGATCTCTATCGTGAAAGTGCAATTTACAAGCCCACTCAGTCCTACTTCTTGTTCAGCCAAACGTTAAGACAAACAAGTTCGTTTACATTTAGGGGCGATAATGCTGCCCTCTTTTTATTTACAATGTCACCTGAAAGTGAGAACTGGTATTCGCATGGCACTGTTGTAGCCAGTGTTGCAAAATATGCTAAATATTCATATGCCCCTTCATGCTTTGACCACCATTCTGGAGGACATGCTTCCATGCTGACAGGTTCTACTCAATAATGATCCAAAGCAGTGCGGGCTCATGCACCTTCATTTTCAACATCTGAGTCAGATGCCACCAGCAGAAGGTTGATTTTCTTTTTTGGTGGTTTGGGTTCTGTAGTTTCTGCATCAGAGTGTTGCTCTTTTAAGACTTCTGACAGCATGTTCCACATCTAGTTCCCCTCAGATTTTGGACGGCACTTCAGATTCTTAAACCTTGGGTCGAGTGCTGTAGCTATTTTAAGTGCTGGTTTACACTACCGCTTAAGTCGATGTACGTTACACAGCAGTGTGAAAAAGTCACCCCCTTGAGCGATGCAACTTACAGTGACCTAAGCACTGTCCACACCGGCATAGCTTCTGCCTCTCGCAGAGGTGGAGTAATTATGCTGATGGTAGAGTGCTCTCCCGTCAGCATAGCGTGTCTTCACCAAACGTGCTATAGCAGCACAGCTGCATCGGTGAAGCTGCGCCAATGTACCACTATCGTGTAGATTTGCCCTTAGAAATCTCACCATTGGTACCTTCTTTTCATTTTGTCAAGTCTGTAGTGAAAGTATGCTTAAATTGAACAACATGTACTGGGTCGTCAGAGACTGCCAGAACACAAAATATATGGCAGAATGCAGCTAAAACCACAGAGCAGGAGACCTACAATTCAGCCTCAAGGAGTTGAGTCACAAATTTAATTAACTTTTTTTTTGTTTGTTTTTTTAACAAGCATCATCGGCATGGAACCATGTCCTCTGGAATAACGGTCGAAGCATAAAGGGGCATACAAATGTTTAGGATATCGGGCACGTAAATAACTTGCAACGTTGGCTGCAAAAGTGCCATGCGAATGCCTGTTCTCACTTTAAGGTGACATTGTAAATAAGAAGTGGTCATCATTATCTCCCGTAAACGAAACTTGTTTGTCTTAGCGATTGGCTGAACAAGAAGTAGGACTGAGTGGACCTGCAGGCTCTAAAGTTTTACATTGTTTTGTTTTTGTGTGCAGTTATGCAACAAAAACTATACATTTGTAAGTTGAACTTTCATGATAAAGAGACTGCATTTGGATGAGGTGAACTGAAAAATACTATTTCTTTTGTTTATCTTTTTACAGTGCAAATATTTGTGATAAAAATATAAAGTGAGCACTGTAACTTTGTATTCTGTGTTGTAATTGCAATCAATATATTTAAAAAGGTAGAAAAAACCATCCAAATATATTTATAATAAATTTCAATTGGTATTCTATTGTTTAACAGTGCGATTAAAACTGCGATTAATCGTGATTTTTTTAATCAAATTTGTTTTGAGTTAATTGTTTGTTAATTGAGTTAACTGTGATTAATTGACAGCCCTAATTACAATGCATAAAACCATTTTTATTTAGGCACATAATTGGTAGTAATTCACAGTGATGCTATGGCTTTAATTACCTAATAACCTATAGCATTTATAGCAGTGGTATTCAATTACATTTTCTGGAAGGCCAGATAAGGCAATGTCCAAACCTTGGCAGGCCAAAAGGCAATCACTAGGACCAAGGGGCTTTGCTTTCTACTGGGCTGCAGCATGGCCCCCGCCAGAGGTTCTTTACCCCCCCTTCTCCCTTCCCAGGTTGGGCATAACAGAGAGGGAGGGAGTGGAGAGAAGCCATTCCTGCTCACTGGAGGGGAGAAGGGAAGAGGGTGTGGAGCTGCAGGGCTCTTTCTGTTTTGTCCTCCTCTCCTGTGAGGAGGGACGGCTTCTCTGCACCTCCCTTCCTGTGAGAGTAGAGGCTAAGCTCCTGAGGGAAGGGGGACTGAGCTCAGCAGCTTGTGGAGCAGTTGTGATTGGCTGCTGCTTCCCAGGAGGCATGAAAGGAGAGCAGATACCCAGCAGTGGGCCAAACAGAAGCCCCTCACAAGTCAGAACTGGACTGCAGGCTGCCAGCTGAAGAACAATGAAGTAATTGATTCATATTTTTGGGGTGTCCTCAAAATCCAAGGGCCCAGGCTGCAGTCCCTAATGCCCCTGCATTAATCCAGCCCTGACTGTCACTAATGATCACTGCTAGTGTAGATGCAGGCTTAGAACATCCACATTTAACCCTATTTGGATCTAGGGAGTAACGAAGGCCTGAACAATTCTGTACCCCTATGGTTTGGACTCCCCTGTTCATAACTCCTGTCTGCACTTGGGAAACGTTTCAAGAATTTCCCAACCTTGTTAATAAATTTACCATAATTGCTGTTAGCAGTGCTAAGAGCCATCATGTGGACAGGCCAAGAACGACAGGTTAGATCCATTCTGAGGAGGCTAGATGGCAGTGCTTAGAACAGCAGTGGCAGCTGGAAGCCTGTCTACATTATGGCTTTCAAAGCTGCTAATATTGGTAGCACTGAACTGGCATGAGCAACAGGGGGAAATTGTTTGAAAAACACCCCTAATACAGACAGAGTCTGACAGACAATGATGTAAGAAATACAGTTAAAAAAAAGAGAGCCTCCCCACAGCAGACTGGATGCAAAACTGCATTTTGCATGCACTGCAATTATGTTAGAAAACTTTTAAATTAGTTACATTTAGGTTAAAGAAAACAGACCTAAATATATTTATGTATCAAGCCAGAAAATTTGTATTTCTGAGCAAAGACAATGATGTTTCAGGCAATAATATTGTGTTTTACAAACCTTAATAATAATGCTCAGTGTTTAGATACCACTTTGCATCTTCACAGAACTTTTCAAACATTACCTAAATGAAGCCTTATTGTATGCTTGGAAAGTATTATCATACCCATTTTACAGACAGGGTAACAGACTGAGAGGTTAAGCGATTTGCCCAAGATCATAGAAAAAGTAACTATTAGAGCAAGGATTAGTACTGGGTTCCTGGATCCCAGCCCTGTCCACACCTCTGATTGTCCTTACTGAAACAATTATGAAGTGGGGGTAGGGTGGAGGAGCGACTTGCCTGTAAATTCTCATCAGACAGGAGCAATAGGTGATCCATTCAGACTTATTCTTCCATGCTTTCCATGGAGTGGCTGGAACTGAATAAGCTTTATCTGTATATTCTGGTCAGCTGTGAAGAACATTGAGCTACCAACTTCTAAGAATGAAAGTTACATATAACAATTCAAGTGTGGGGCAAGTCTTTTTGTTAAGTCTTATAAAATGAATATTTTCAAAACAGAGAAAAGGAAATCATGTTATATGAACAGCTTATTGAGTGCACCATGTTAAATACATGGGGAGGAAAGGTAATTTTTATTAAAACATTCTAAGTGTAGGAAGTGACTTACATGTATTTTAAATAGATTTTAGAAAACCCAACATTTGCCCTCTTAAAAGCACACCTATTGGCGGGGAAGAGGGAAGAGAAGAAAATTGCATAGTATTTGGAATCTTGAATATTACCTGTTCACATGATAGGATGCAGATATTCCATTTAACACTAATAGTTCACTGCTGAATAAATCATTCAAAACTTAAATTTCAAGTAGTTGTGATCCACAGTGCCACCCTGTGTTATACCTTGGTACTGAAGAGCTTAGATTTCACACTGATAGCCAATCTTTACAATGGTGGGTTGAAATCAATGGTATTCTTTAGTGCATTATATAGCACAAAGAGCTGATGAGGACAAGAATCCTTTCATTTTTACATAACTGGGTAAAATTTAGCCCAGTTTGGCACAGACCAAAAGCTGTTCCCATTTGACTGCTGTTTGAGTCTGATTTCAACTTTCCATGCATGGCCCATCAGTTATCCAAAATAACTGGCATTAATTAGTAGAATTGTTTGTAGAGTTAATAGAGAAACCAGGTACTGGGTGTGCATGAGGAGCGTCTTCATTTCAATAAAGCAGTCCCTCGAGGATAAGGTGAGATATAATGGCTGAGCAAGAGTGGAAAGCCTGTACTGTTTCTATCTGTGCTGTGTCTCATCTACAGACAAAGAGAAGATTTCAGTCTCTAGAGCTATCATGCCACAGCCACTTTCATAAGCACTAAATTTACGTAACAGTATCTTTAATCAAATCAGAACCTTGAGTTATTCCTTCAAGCTAGAAAAGGCATTGGTGACCTGTACTATTGTTATTTAACATTTGTATTGTGGTAGCATGGAAAGCATACCATGTACCGTATTTTCTACAGTGGTATTAAAGCTTTATGTAGTTTCTCTCCTCACATAATATCTATTGAAAGAGAGGTATCAGAGTGCTTATCAGAGTATAATCCATGGTATGAATTCCAGTATTCGCAAGAGTACACCATACTTACAGCAGATAGGGTGCATACTGCTATTGGATGGGTTCAATACAATTGTTCACAGACATTTTGAAGAGTCTAGAGCTTACTCACCAGTCCCTTTCTGTTCCTCCACTCCCTGTCCCCAAGCAGAAATAAGCAAGACACAAGCCTTCTGCCATACTAATGTATTCCATCTTTCAAAAAGAAAGACATGATTTTAATATTACTTAACAATATGTTAAAAAAGTAGCCAGTTAGGCTTCAGTGTTAATACAATTATACTCTCTATAACAGATTTGATAGTGTGAGTATTGTTCTTTTTTAAACGTTCTCATTCTGCAAGTATTCTTACACAAGCTGGCTACAAGTCAGGAAAAAATCAAAACACAAATAGCGTAACTTGTACACTCTTTAACAGTAGATTGTGAAAGAACTGAGGAAATGCTTGTCCCATGAGAGCCTCTTTTCCATGAAACCGTGTCAGGAGAGTTCTGGAGCAGATGAAAGCGCAACTGACTAGGTCCATTCCTTTGTCAGGAGTCAGAATGACAAAACATAGCTAGATGCAGAAGTGACAGGAGCCACTGCAGATGATGCAAAATAAGATTTTGGCCTCCACCCAAGCCTAGGAAGCAGGTTTAAAGTCTCTGAGGCCAAGGCAATCAGAAGGAGTTGGAAAAAAAGCTATTGTTCCAACTCCAACAGCATACAGCTACAATCAAGTAAGTCTCACTCACAGACTACAAGCACACAAGCTAACAAATTCAGGTAGAAAGTGGCAATTTCTCAGTCTGCAAGAACTATCAGGCCAAGGGGTTCAGTGCAGATCCACACAGCACTGGGGACAAGGCAAGGCAGCACTGGCTCAAGACCAGATAAGCTCTCAGCACAGCAGGACAGATAAGTGGAGTTGTCTTTCATTGATTCCTGCAGGGTTCCCTCCCCAAACTGTGTCATTTCAATGAGCAGCAAAGGTGGTTTTTTTCAAGCTAAAATTGGACCAGTTGATGGAAAGTCTCTGCCTTGTCTGCCTGGCAGAGTCCAAGCAGAATCTGTAAACAAAACAAGCAAATGATAAAGTGAAACCGTTACACTGTTTACCAGCAAAAAGGTACAAATATTAGTTTGCATTTAAATAGCATCTTTAATCCCAGTGGACCATAAAACACTGTAAAAATCACACACAGAGGAAACACTTCACCCACCACTGAAATGTAACTACCCCTGGTGTGGAATATACCAACCATTTTAACAGTCCGCAGTAACACTAACGTTTAAGAGATATAGTGAAGACTACTGCATTCAACAAAGAATAGGAAGTACTAAGGCAAAGAAAATGTTATTATCCAAACTGGAATCTGCCTAGACACTGAGCCAACACTTTTTTTTTTTTTGGTAAAAATAGAACACCCCCCCCCCCCCCCGCGGACAGACTAATTAATGAACTTAAGTTGTCAGTGCCTCTGCTTTACATATCATCTGTATTCAGGACACCATTACTCCTATACAGTGGTCCTCTCCTGACTGTAGTGAATCTGTACTTTTAAAAGCTATGTTTCAGACACAAATGAATGCCATGAGAAAGTATCCAGGAAGTGGCTGTAACTAGGACAAAGACAATAGTCCATTTGTCTGGATAAAAGTTCAAAACAAAAAAATATCTACCTAGTTTCATTGGACATATAGTTCATGAATAAGACAATGTTTCAAGAACAACTCAATAGAACAGGTAAGCACGTATTCTAACGATTGTTAACGTGTATTTGTGTCCTGTATCAAGGGCAAGCTATATTCTCTATTGAGTGTGATTGTGCAATTCTTAGCATCTGTGGTAGTTACATGTAAGCCTCAAGAGAACACACTCACAAAAAGTAGTATCTAGTTCCTCTTTGGTGTGCTAAATTGCTTTCACTAAAAGTACATCTACACTGCTATGGCTGTGATGCTGTACCACCATATTACAGAAGCTTCTTGCATTGATGGAAGGGCGTTTTCTGTTGATACCACCTCTCAGCAGTGGTAGGTAGGTCAACAGAAGACCTTTCTGTTGACCTGGTCAACCTACAGTGGGTATTAGGTCTACTTAACTACAGGGCTCAGGGCATGATGTAGCTAGGTTGACTGAAGTTTTAGGAGTAAATCAGGCCTAAGAATTAAAGTCCACGGAAGAGAGGGAACAGAGTGAGAGGGGCAAGGCAAAAGTTACCCTGCAAGTACTAAGCTTTTATTTAACCTGGAATGGAGGAGATTTAAAGGCAACTTGCTAGAGAAATTCCAAAATGTGGATAAAGTGATACTAACTACATTACAGAGGCAGTAAAAAGTACCAGTTACACAACTCCTAGTCAGCCTGTACCATTCATTGCTGTAGTACAATTCATTGCTAGAAATTGCTAAAGAGTACTGGCAAACTGTATAACAATATTTGTAACTGGATTTTCTATGAATTCTGACTGATTCAGGTAGTACTCTCCATTAGATCTATGAAGGAAACCTCTGAAACAATTTTTTTAAAAAATGATAGAAAATAAAGCCCATTAAATGTGTCTTCTTGGTGTAAGTAGACAACTTGCCAGAGTTCAGAAGAAATTGTACAAAGTGTTCAGATACCATGGTGATCAACAGTTTAAAAAACTAAACAGACAGCACTGAACAGATAGCTAAGTGCATTGTGGGAAAGTTTAGTCTTCCTCCAAAGTAATAAGTAATGTCAGTGATGGAGGTAGAAGAGCAGATGACATGGATAAATGTCTGTTCCAGTATGGCAAATACATATTATTGGCTCTTGTCCGGTTCTCCATATTCTGTGCTAAGGCCACATGACTATAATTTCTACCCATAAAGCTATAGCTTTGAAGCTCATTGTGTAACCAGATTGTGTCAGCAGTGACTGGTGATTTAAGACAGTCCTAGTAAAAGCACATGCTTTTATGCAAAAAGAGTTAATTATTTTCATTTTGGTCACATATCTTAAGCAACACAACAGGCGTACATGCAGGGTTGACAGCACTTTTATTTACCTTTTAAAATACTCCACTTCCCGTTCTGTCTCATCCATTTCTACACTGTCTAGGTCAATGTCTTTGGGCAGAAACACATCATCTGCAAAATGGAAAGATACATCAAACTAGTTTCAGTTGGCTGTTTTACTCTAGAAGAAAAACAAAATTTGGACAGACTGAAGTGAGGTCTCCGAGGACTGCTTGGCCTTTGTATACCTCTTTTGACTGAAGGCTTAAAAAACTAAACAATTTATTTCCAAAAGTAAAGACAAAGGAATCAGCAGCAGATTTACTCTTCATATTGATTACAAAACATTCCACAGGACTGGCCCATGCAAGAGAGAGTTCAGTTACAGAACAGACTGGAAAACTGAAGAGCTGCTCAGCCAGCAAGGGTTACTCGGAGTGAAAAATATACAATAATTGGCTGTCCTGAACTTGTTAGCCTCATCACCCTCTGATGAATCTAAACACCTGAGAGGCAATTTTTGCAAATACCTAATTCACGTTTGCATTTAAAAATACTTTTGGAGTTGGTTTTTTGCAGTACTGATAATACTGGCCCTGGGTCATAGTGTCTGGCCCTGTCCACAATGTAACCAGAATAATGATATAGCTATGATTGTGATCATCTGTGCTTTTACCATGATTAACATCCATACTTAAACATAGTCTGACCTCAGGACCTATTTAGGATATATAAAGAATAGTGCTGGCCCAGGATGGAATGCTTAAAAAAACCACAATTCATTACGGCTTTGTCTAGACTAGTTTTTGGTCAGGTTGTAACGCAAGTTAACGAACGTGATTTGAATGCTAATCTAAACATAAGAATGGCCATACTGGGTCAGACCAATGATCAATCTAGCTCAGTATCCTGTCTTCCAACAGTGGCTAATACCAGATGCTTCAAAGGGAATGAACAGAATACGGCAATTATCAAGTGATCCATCTCTGACATCCGATCCCAGCTTCTGGTCATCAGAGGCTTAGGGAACATGGGACTGCATCCTAACTAGCCTGTCTAATAGTCTTTGATGGACCTATCCTCCATGAACGTATCTAATTCCTTTTTTGAACCCAGTTATACTTTTGGCCTTCACATCATCCCCCAGCAATGAGTTCCACAGGTGTTGTGTGATGAAGTACTTCCTTTTGTTTGTTTTAAACCTGCTGCCTATTAATTTCAATCAGGTGACCCCTGGTTCTTGTATTATGCGAAGTGGTAAATAACACTTCCTTATCCACTTTCTCTACACCATTCATCATTTTATAGACCTCTATCATAGCCCCCTTTAGTTGTTTCTTTTCCAAGCTGAACAGTCCCAATCTTTTTAATATCTTCTCATATGGAAGCTGTTCTGTACCCTTAATCATTTTTTGCTGCCCTTCCCTGTATCTTTTCCATTTCTAATGTATCTTTTTTTTGAGATGGGACAACCAGAACTGCACAAAGCATTCAAGGTGTTGGATTACCATGGATTTATACAGCAGTATTATGTTAGTTACCATCTTATTATCTATCCCACTCCACAATCATTTATTCCTGGTCATGGTTCAGTTTACACTCTGCTGAAGCATGATCTGGAACGAGTGCTTATGGAACACATAGTGTAGCACTAAAACTATATTAGTTAACTCCAGTTAATCGGCAATCAATTAACTTTGGAACAACATGACCAAGAACTCCCAGTCTAAACAAAGCCCATGAGTAATTGGAGATTCATAGTGCTGAAACGGATGGCTGAATCCAGAATAAGAGCACATCAGGGTATCGCTTCTGAATACTTGTAATAATATTAAAGGATGCCTCATTTGTTCTGCACTAGTCCAGGTTCTTCAAAGAATAATTACAGAATAAAATTACTGCTTTGTAAAACAGGGCCCATGTCTGATTACTTTTTCTGAAAGTGATTTTACATTTAAAAAGGAAGTAGTACTTGATCTAAGGAGAAAAACAACAGAAATAGCTAATACGATGCAGAGGCTGCCCTCCCCTTCCTGTCCCTTCCCACCCAGGGTACAGACTAGAGCTGCACAAAATTTTTCAGATGAATACTTCACCTCCCCCGCCCCCCCCAGAAACCACACTGCTGTTTTGGTCAACTGAAAACTATTTCCTGAATTTAGCCTAATTAGCATTATGAATGTGCACGTGTGCCATTTAGCCCAGTGCTTAAGGCATATGGGAAACCCAGGTTTGAATACACAAATGGAGCAGACACTTCAACTCAGATCTCCCAGCTGAGCATACTAACTATAGCTATTCTAGAGTGGGTTCCCCACAATCTCTCCTGCTGAAGCAGTTTCTCTTTGTATAGATATTTAAATATTCACTGGGCCTTAGAGAGAGAATAACTCTACAGCCTAATGAGTAAGATATTCAACAGGGAGAAAGGATATATGAATTCAAATTGTTCCTCTGAATCAGCCAGAGAGAAGATTCGTCAGGACAAAAACATGTTTCATTTCTTATACAACCATGCTACGGCATATGCTTTCTCTGAACATGATTTAGAGGGCATTAAAAGAATTTGGTCCAGTCTATCCTGCCAGATTTAATTGTATCTTAACCATAATTGGAGACGACTGTTGTTGACTATAAAGTTGTTTCTACAGGAATTGGGCGTATACAATGGCTTTATTTTACAATTTAATTTTGCTTTTCTAAAAAGTCTCTCTCCATGTAATCTAAGTAAATATGCTAAAAACTAACAGCAGCAGCAGCCTTTACAGTCTTCTTGTTAGCATAGATCCTTGTGCTGTACCTTCCAAGACAACTGGCCGTCAAAAGGACTGAGAAGAATGCTCTCTCATCCTCCTCCTTCTAATCCCACCTTAAAACTCTGTCGTGATGCCTACAAAATCTTGGTGTACTGTCATTGGAGGTTTTTAAGAACAGGTTAAACACACACCTGCCAGGGATGGCCGAAGCATATTTGGTCCTGCCTCAGTGCAGGGGCCTGGACTACGCAGCCTCTCGAGGTCCCCTCCAGCCCTACATTTTGATAATTCTATGATAATCAGCGGGTGCTCTGAGCTACTGAATAGTAAATCTGTAAACTGTATTTGGAACAACATGTGGTCACCAAGCAAGAGTTCACTAATTGTAATATTCCACATGCTCCCAATTCAGGCCTTAAAATGGAGATGAGATGAAATTAGGAAGGGTGAAAAGATAATTTCAACTTAAAAGGTGAATTTTAAAATGGAGATAATTGGAAGAAGGATAGGCAAGCTCCATTGTCGTAGAAAGCGAATATGAAAATCAGTAGACAAACTTGAGGGAAGAAGCTAGTGCTGCTTCCAGTGAGGGATCCCTTCTCATTTAACAAAGCATCATTTTATTGTAGGATAATGTAATAGTTCCCTCTTATGATGAAACGACGCAGAATGAGAGTACAGGGGAGATGCTATGTCTTTACAGGGCTGTCTGGTTCACAGAAGGGTAAACTTCGAAGGCTAGAGATTTAGTTACATGTTAAATTACATGAAACTCTTCTCTACAGATGCTACTGGGTTTGGCACTCTGGAGGATCCTGGGCACCTAAGGGCTTTCATGGTCAGCTTACTCCAGTCTCTCCCTTTTTACAGCAACTTTTGAAGCTGCTACAAAAATGTGCAAAATTAAAGTGTCCCTGTTTTAAATCTACTTTGAACAAGCCTGTGTTTGTATAAAAACTAACAGGAGAATCCCATGCATCTGAAGAAGTGGGTTTTTTACCCATGACAGCTTATGTCCAAATAAATCGGTTAGTCTTTAAGGTGCCACCAGATTTCTCATTGTTTTTGTGGGTACAGACTAACACAGCTACCCCTCTGATACTTTCCTTATTTATTATTTGTATGATCACAGCACCAGGACCTGGATCCGGACCCCACTGTGCTCAATTAGGCAGCATGAAGATTTGAATCCATGTCTCCTACCTCCCAGGGCAGAGCCTTTATCACGAGGCTACAGAGTCACAGTCACTCTGTCTTTGGCCAAATAAATACTTAAGTAAACAAACTAGGAACTAGGAGGAAGAAGAGAGGTGCCATGGTCTATGATTCTCCTCTGCATATTGAGAAGGATAGTATGCACAGGAGAGTGGGAAATAAAGGAGTTAGGGTAGTGAGGCCAATGTGAAGAAAAAACAAAACCCAACAAACTACAACTAGATGTGCAGGGAAGGGTCAAGGAATGGGAAGAATTTGAGAGAGATCTGAAGTAGTTTCATTCAATCCCAGCATAAAACCACTGAAAACAAACCTGGGCTCCCCATCCAGCACTCATGACCACCATGCATTTGTTCTGTGCTCTGGTAATGAAACTTACAATAATTCAGTTTTGTAAAAGTGCTGGAACATAGCCCACACCACCCTCCAAGGTTCTCAATTCTAAATCTGCAGAATACTAAAGGGAGCTGCAGGGATGAAATACAAAATACTAAAATTAAGTGCCATTATGCCACAGAGGCTTCGTTCAAGCACTGCTATCACACAGCTATTTGGTGATTTATGGAAAATTAGTTGATATTCTCAGTCCAAGTCCAAGTAGACAAGTGTCCATATCACTAAATTCGTAGTCTCATCAAAGGCTGAATAGACACATTCTGAACTATGCTAGCACGTGGAGGTGGTATTCAGGGTAGCATGTTGGCAGGGCACTGTGGAGAAGCCTGGACTGCACCTGCTCATGATATGCCTGTTCTGAGGTGAGAAAGGGAAATTAAAGTGACCTGGTTAATCTGTGCATTTTCAGAAGTGCTAAAATCACTTTATGAAAAGAATTCTACATCTTTCCACCTTGTGTGAGAAATATAGAGACATGCCTTACTATTAATAACTTCTTAGCATGGAAAAATGCATAAAATAAATGTATGAAGCAATTCTTATCTGATGTGTGTTATTTGGATGGCAAACTTTCACATTCAATTATGTTACTTCACAGTATATTTACTCATTGTGAATGCATAGTGAAACTGTTTGTAGTGGAATAAAATGAAATACTGAATTTGCTTTGTAATCACCTTTCCTGTACAGAGAAGATGTTCTATGGAGAATGATTTTAGTTAAAAACAATCTATATATGTATAACTCTTCACTGTCTGCAAAATCCTGTGCTCTTTGATTTACCATGTGATATGAGAGTGACGCGTTTTAGACTCTATATTCCTACTGATTCAATCCTACTATCACAATAGAGATTAATTTTAAAAACATGCTTTGAAAACTAGTTAAAGAGTTTCTCCAAGATGGGTTTTGTCATCAAAATATCGAGTAATTATATTTCAAGTCTGTCACTTCATATAGGCCTTATGAAAGAGATGCTACCTGTATCTTATTGTTTAGCTGACTCAAAGTGTATGGAAAGGATACAAAACACTACTAGTTGTAATGTTCTCTTACATGTTTTTCCATACTTATTAATATTCCATACTGGTTAGCTATTTGCATCTCTATTATTAATACTGAACATCAGATTAAACATCAATGCTAAGAGCACAGAAAAATAGCAGAATTAACTAAAAATGTCATTTTAGTGATTGACTCAACAGATGAAGGAGATCTGATTCTCCTCTCACACATGTTTAACATCAGTGAGTTACTCCCAATTTACACTGATATGGGTGATTGGAGAGCTGTCCCAAAATTTTGAAACTAATCTATATGAAAAATTCTTAGTTATGCACTTACCTATGGAATTGTTGACTTTGTCTCCCTTCTTCTTCTTGTTTTTCTTGTTCTTGCCTTTTGGCTGAGGAGATTCTGCGAGTATCAGTTTATTGTTTTGTTGCTGCTCACTTGGAGAAGGGGATTCACTCACTACAGGTGTTTTCTCTTCCTTTACGTGATTCAGCTGCTTTTTGTTATTATTACTGCTTGTTTTTTTCTCCTCTTTTTTCGGCTCTGCAAGCTGTGGGAGCTCTGCTTCTTTCACTTTGGATTCTATTTGGTTTCTGGTCTTAGATTGAATCTCTGTTGCTTTGGGGGATTCAGCAGGCTTTTTCACTTGTTCAGCACAGGGTTTGTTTATTTGCTTTAGTTTTTGTTTACTATTACCTTCTTTATGATGATGCATTATATCAAAGAGAAAAGACAGGGGCTCATGCTGTTTCACATTCATCTCTTTCTGGAAAAGCAACTTTGAGTCTCTAGTGTTTGTGGGATCAGATAGTTCACAGATCATCTCAGGAATTGGCCTCTGTTCCACATGATTTACATGCCTAGACAGTGAACTAGATGAGGTTTCTACCTTTTCTGATTGCTCAAGTATGCCATTCTGAATGTCTTCTGGTGTTTTTGGGATTGATTCCTTCACTGCCTGGCAGTCTCGAGTAAGCATTTCCATCTTCTCACAGTCTTTACTTGTTCTGTCTTTTTTCTTTTTCTTTACAGCCTGTAACTGCTGAAGTTCTTGAAGTCGTTGCAGCTCCTGTTTTAGTCTTTCTTCCTCCTCCTCTTCCCGCCGTCTCTGCTCTTCAATCAACTGATGATGCTCCCTCTCTTTGGCTTCTGCTTCAAGACGAGCCTTTTCTTCTAGCTACAAAAGCAGCAGTTTATTAAATAAAGGATGACAAAGATTCTAAGAACTAGACATTTGGGAAAAGATCTTCATCTCAATAGCTAATTCCTAAACATTCCATGTTACAAGGATGTGTTAAGGTATTTTAGAAGTCACAGTATGAAACATAAATGTACCCCTCAAGAATAGTATTAGAATGGGTAAGCAATTTAAAACGAACACACTTAGCAGCTACCTACAGATATTGTCCATGAAGCTATAGCACATTTTCCATTTACAATAACTTTTATTGTGCTCAATAGAAAGCAGGAAAAAAGCATTTTTCAGCTCATTTTTGTAACACTAAAGAGGCAATATTTAACTGAGTGCACAACTGTATATCCTTCAGAATATTATCACAAGCAAGAATAGGTCGCTGGGGTGGATAAAGGCTGGGTGTTCATATATAGTAATAATAGGTGTAAATATGATACAAGAAACATGACAGTGTTATTCCTGACCACAAACAGGCCCTTATTCTGAAAATCCAATGAATGCACCCAGATAAAGGTATTAGGCATATAACTAAAGTTGATCACACCCTTTTTTCAGTATTGTTTTTATAATATTAAAAGTCTAGTATTCTACTGAACATTTGACAAATTGATAGGAAAATATGCTCTTCATTGGAAAATTCCACAGTAGTTTAAATTTTAACAACCACCAGTAAAAATAATGTTATCCAGTAACACTATATGAGAATCACAGTCCTTTTTACTTGTACATTATGAAACAAATTAACACTAAAGTTGTAAAAAATAAAAGGACAGTCATTCATTATTAATTTTTAAAAATGGTTTACTTGATTACTAATTCACAATGGGTTTTCCCAGTTATAACTGAAAATAATCAAGGTTTTATTGTGCTAAGTTTGCTTACCCCTCTTAATTAAATTACGAGCAGTAGCTTCTTGCGCAATGCCATTTGCTAGTTGACAGCCAGATCCTGCAAAAATTTTGTGACTTTTTGGAAGCGCTTATATGTGACCCATTCCTTTTAAGAGATTAGCAAGTTTTGGGGGGGTGGGGGAGGGTTCTTAAAAAAAAAATCCTATAAAATCTTCTGATTCTTTTCTTCTGAGTACACAGCACTGTATTTGCATAATTTGTGTTTTTAAAATGAATTAATGGACAATGTTAAAAACAAGCAGTTTAAAGAAAAACTACTTGTTAACTTTGGGACTTACGAAAAAAATAGTTTTCAGAGTAGCAGCCACGTTAGTCTGTATCTGCAAAAAGAAAACGAGTATTTGTGGTACCTCAGAGACTAACAAATTTATCTGAGCATAAGCTTTCGTGAACATCCGATGAAGTGAGCTGTAGCTCACGAAAGCTTATGCTCAAATAAATTGGTTAGTCTCTAAGGTGCCACAAGTATTCCTTTTCTTTTTGTGAAAAAGAGAGTCTGTTTTTCATTAGTATGGCCTATGTTAAAACACAACTTTGGCTCCCCAACGAAATATCCCAAACTACAAAAATCCAAATGTGTAAAGTAAAGTATCACCTAAAATGTGGAATACTTAGGGAGCTTATAAAATTTATTTTCCAGATTTCAAACACACACAGTAACTTAAGCCTTATTTTGAACCTTTTCCTGTATATCCTGAAGTTGGTGTGTGAAGATATCAGCTCAACAAAAGACAAAAATTTAACTATTTTCCTGCATCCCCTCACAACCAAATCGTCACAATTTTTGAAGGACATAATTCCATATATTTCCTCTTTTTTTGCCAACTGACATTTGAAAGCTAGTTAAGTTCAGACGTCATACTGCAACTTGCCATTTCTCCCTGACCCAATATTTATTTAGTTGATGAATTAGTTGGGGTTGGTCCTGCTTTGAGCAGAGGGTTGGACTAGATGACCTCCTGAGGTCTCTTCCAACCCTGATATTCTATGATTCTATGAATATTTACCCTCCAGCCAACCAGGGAGACCATGGCTCTTCACTCAACCTGTCTTTTATTTCACTTAGACCACAGTAGAGACCAAATAACTTACAAATCTTGACTCTCCTCCACATCAGCACAGACATACTGCTCCTATGCTACATGGTTGAAGGAACATTTTTAATGGAGCTGACTGATGTCCTGGTGAAGAATGCTAGATTTTGACATCCACCCATTATTACTGTGTCACTTTGGGTAACCACCCTGGAGTGCATTAAAGATCCTGAAATTCTGACACTAAGAAATACCCCCTTTGATGATGTGCAGTTCGAATATGTAATTTACTTGCCAGAAAAAAAAAAAAAAAAAAAAAGGCTATGATATACTGGTAAATCCTCTGAGAGCAAAAAATCTCAGGTAGCTTTCAAAACAGCACCATGAATATACTCACCAGACTAAACCAGCTGTGTTATATACCTGTATGCTACAGAGTACATCAATGCCAGTTTAAAATCAGTAATGCACATTCAATCAGTAGTGTGCCATTTAAAATGATGCCTATGGAAAATTTCACACAAATACCTAGACACACAATGCCTTTATAAATTCAAGTTAGATAATTTGTGACAAATATGGGTCTGTTTCTTACCTTTCTTTGCTTATGTCTCGCTCGCTTGGCTGCCCGAGAGCTGCTTACTGGTTTGGTCTCAGAGCTGTTTATGAATTGTAGCAAGTCTTCCACTTTTCGATGGTCAACTACACTCTCTCTTTCAGAAATCTGGTCTGGTTTCTTCGGCTGCTCCTCTTTCCTCTTTGTCAAACGTAAGCGAAGTTTTTCCCTCATTTCTGCATAATTTCTACTGGTTGGTGCAGCTGGTGGCTAATGGCCATAAGAGAAAAAAAATGGCTTGAAAGTTTCACAGTGCTGCTTAGAATTTTGCAATATGAAGTTTCAGATAGTGCATAAAAAATACCGACCCCCAATGCCAGTTGTGTGCACATGCAATACGTATGCAACAGACAACAGTATCACAACAGATTTTTGGCTGTCTCATTAGCCAGAGCTGTTTATTTTCATCTTGCAGGTGGGTGGGGAGGTAGAGGGAGACCAAATGCCAGCAGAGGAGTTTCCAGTGGTAGGTCAGGACTTAGTTATGGTTGTTGACAGTTTATCAAATGTAAGTTGAAAAAGGAGTAAGTCTTTGCTGCCACTGTTTTCCACGTAAATATTTAGTGGCAGGGAAAAAAAATAAGCCACCACGACTTTCATGCAGTTGTTTGTTTGACTTTGGGCTAAAACTGTAGCCCAATCCAGTCAGCTAGGTTGGTTGTCACTTTGAATTGTCTTTACTGCTATACAATGTAGGTAGTATTGGCTGATTTTATTTTAATCCCCATAAGCACAGTTTTTACCCCAAAATGGGAAAAGCGCCAGAGACTCCATGAAGTCTACTAGGTGCTTTATTATTACAGATTTTACATGGAAGATCATTAGCTACTATGATAATGGATGGCTGTGTAAAACCCTAAAATAGATTGCCACATTAAAAGTATCTATTTCAATTTATAAAAACTGCAATTAAACAGAACTTTTAAAATGTTCATATTTGCTGCTTATGCAAGGAGTATGCACTTAAGTCTTCAGATTCCCATTGACTTAAACAGGCTTGAGTCAAATCCTCAGCACTGAAGAAAAGCAGACAAAAGGAGAGATCCCATAGCCAATTAATAAGTATTAAAGCTTTGTTATGACTACAAAACACCTTTTAAGTTGGTCAAGTCACTGTTTCAGTGTACTTTTCTTATTAGTGAATTATTTTTCAGAATTGTAAGTATATTTGTAATACTAAGAATTAGGAAACTTTTTAAATTTAATTTAAAAACACGGGGTTTTAAGCTTTGCTCATACTAGATACACAAATTTCCCAGTTTACATTTTATTTTCTACTCTTATATTGATCTCTCTAGCTCCATCCCTTTCTATTATTTCTCTGTTCTTAGTGTACCACAAAGGTGGCTGGAGTACAATCACCCTATTTCACAAATATAACAGAGGTTAAATAATTTGCCTAAGATCACACAGTGCTGGAAATCTAGCTGTGAAATAGTTTTATTGTCACTAGCTTATTTTTAGTGCTTCTTAGAAAAGGCTTTAGAATGCATTTTCTATCTACAAAATTCCTATCTTTGCAGTAAGCTTATTATAAGATACCGGATTAAAATTTACAGTTAAAAATGAAAAAAGGAATTTACAGTCACTTATTTTTACTATTTCTGCCACTAAACAGTTACAGCCAATTAGATAACATAACAAGCAACAGATGATGGCACACTTGAAAACAGTTACTCTTATTAAAATAATTAAACAAAACTTACACCTCCATGACCGAAGAACTCACAGTAGCAACAGTCACAGTATTTTCCTTCTTTCTGATTTGTGGATGTTGAGGTACTAGAGCTATGCTCCGAACAGCTGTCTTCATCTTGGCTCTCCTCTCCATCATACTGTTGATGATCATACGTATTACTGTTCTCACAGCGATGGCCCTCACAGTCAGGGTCACTGTATTAAAGAAAACAGAGGGTTTATTACAATATAACAAAAAAGAAACATATTATATGTATATATAGAGAGATATGTATGTGAATCAGAAGCAGCAGTTCTCAAACTGTGGGACGTGCATCACCTCAAAACCTATTCTAGCAGTCTGCAGAACTGTATGTTCAAAACCAAGCAATGAGACTAGGGTATTTTAAAGGGAAGATGGCTCCATGAAATGCTCATGAAGCGGTCCACTGAATGAGTAAACGGGAGAATCACTGTTTAGAGAAATCCATCCTGGTCTAAAAGGTATACTTGTATTCATAATCTGGGAACCAGTTATTTTCATTTGTTAAAACAAAGTGATTTACAAACTGTGATCTATGGATCACTGGTGGTCAGTAGAGCTGGTTGGTCACACAGTATTTGCTCTCCTCCTTGTTTCCCCCCTTGCTTCTACAGATGTCCAAACTCTTTACTACAAACAAGACTCTCAAGATCATCTGAAAACAAGGAGCAGACAGTGATCCAACTAGTCCAGTATCAGGTGCCTCAGAGGAAGGTGTAAAGTTCTGCAGGAGGCAGTTATAAAATAGTTTAGCCCAGGGAAAGTTTATTCACCAAGAAACACAGGTTGATTTATATCCTTACATATTTAAAATAACCTTCATGCTTATATCTTTGCACATGCACGTAATCCATGTAAGTGCCCAATCCTTTTTGATTTCTGCTAAGCTATTGTCTCCAAAGATAGCAAAAGTCAGTCCCAAAGGTAATCATGCATAGTGTGAAAAAAGTACTTATAATTAATGTCTCATTATGAGAAACTGTAAAATGTAGTGCATGTTCTACATGTTCTATGTTTGTTTATTTATCTCTTCACAAGGTGAACAGTGCCAGTCTTTTCACTATCTCTTCATACTGAATTTTTTCCCATGTCTCTCCCCATTCTCTTCACCTGTCTCTGAACCCCCTCTACTTGAACTATATCCTTTTTAGACATGATAACGGAACTGAACAAAGTTTTTCCAGCGAGGATGTACAATTGATTCACATAACAGCATGATATTTTCTGTCTTTTTCTCCATCCCATTTCCTACACATCCTAATATTATTCGCATTGCAGCAGCACCTAGTGGTGCTAACAGAAATTTGGGTTCTATTGCACTAGACTAGGTAACCTACGCTCAAAGAAACGTTTCTCTTTTTATTGCAAAGAATCATTTTTATATTTCAATAATTTCCTCTAGTTCAAACAGCAGTAATACAAAGCTAGCCAGATGTTACAAAGCTAACTTTTTGAAAAGTAATTCAAGTGGATAGCTATCACTCTGCTTGGTTCTCAAGATCCCGCATCATAACTACGGCTGTGGCCTCCCATCTCCTCCATAGCAACCATCACCACAGTACTACAAGTCAGAGTACTCAGAAGAATGAGTCAGCTGCTTTGCCTTTAGGACATTCCTGCTCTTCAGACACTAGAGAATCAGTGTCACTATGAAATCACTCTGCCATAACGTCCTGTACACAATTCATCCAATGCTTTCAAAGACCTTTAAAATTTTAAGTATCACAAAAAAGGTTAGTTATTACATTCATTTTACAAATGGGGAACTGATACTCAGAGAAGTTGCAAGCACAGTTATGGTCAAAACACTGTTTAAATATGGTAGCTTTCTCATGAAGTATGCTCCTTGTATGGTTTCCAAGTCAAGTCTTTAAACCATGATTTGAGGACTTCAATAGCTCAGACATAGGTGAGAGGTTTATTGCAGGAGCGGGTAGGTAAGATTCGGTGGCTTGCATTGTGCAGGAGGTCAGACTAGATGATCATAATGGTCCCTTCTGACCTTAATATCTATGAATCTATGAAGTCTGCTGACTAAACTAACAAAAAGTATGTTGTCACTTGAATGATGAATGAACCAGAAAGCACAGTTTGACTTTTCCATCCCATTTTAGCGCACACAGTGAGAAAACATGTCTTTTTACTTATAAGCTGAACAAGTGTGATTCTGCATGTGACAAAAAAAATGCAACCCCAGAAACACCATGGCCACACTTTCCTGAGAGTAACACCACACTTGATGTGACTTGTGCAAAGTCACACGGCTAGTGAGTGGCAAACCAGGGAACAGAACTCAGGTGTCCTGCTCATCTATCAAATGGACAAGACTCCCTCTCACGTTATAATGGTGTACAAAGTGGTGCTGCAAGAGTGAACATTTATTTTGCATGTTTGTTACTATTTTTAATGCCAATTTAAGTATGAACAAAGTAAACTCACCTGCAGACACTTGGTGGCGCACTTACGGAGCTGTTTGTGGTTGAAGTTGGGGGTGCAACTGTGGAGGGACAAAGACCTGAATGTGGATCCACAAATCCAGGGGCTGTTGCAGCAGTTTTGGGGAAAGATGGAGCAGCAAGATTTGGGATATGGGGTGTAGCGGCTGGAGACAGTGCAGCAGGAGAGAGTGAAGGAAGGGATGCTAAACTAGTAGGGCTATTTCGTGGTGCAACTGGTGCAGAATGTCTATGGTCCTCTTTATTGATATTGTGGAAGACTTCTCCTAAATTTGGAAAAAAAAAAGAAAAAGAAAAAAAAAAGAAAAGGTTAATTTCCTTCAAAAAATGAAGTAACAAATCTCCACTAGCTTGAACCAGCTATTCTTGACTTCTAGCTCTTTAAAAATCAGCAAAAAGAAAAGGAGTACTTGTGGCACCTTAGCGGCTAACAAATTTATCTGAGCATAAGCTTTCGTGAGCTACAGCTCACTTCACTGGATGCATGCAGTGGAAAATACACCTCCACAGTATGCATCCGATGAAGTGAGCTGTAGCTCACGAAAGCTTATGCTCAGATAAATTTGTTAGTCTCTCAGGTGCCACAAGTACTTCTTTTCTTTTTGTGGATACAGACTAACATGGCTGCTACTCCAAAACCTTTAAAAATAAGGTAACTGATCTTTTTAGTCACAAACTGAGCAATTAAGATATTCAAGCATATTTAAAGAATATATTTTTAAAATGTATTTTCCCTTTTTACACACCAACATTTTGGCCAAACCAACCCTAACCCAAAAGGACTTAATCAAGAGTCCTAAAATTAAGAGAGTACAGAAAAAATATAGTTCCAGAGTAATAGCTCAGTTTTGAGTAAAAGAAGCTGTTTAAACCATTTAAATACATAATATGAATAATAATACCTTAAAACCTTTGTGGCTCATTAATTTAGCAACTGACTTCAAGTTACTTCGCATGCATTACAGTTCTTACCTATTGATGAAGGTCTCTTAGATGATACTTTAAACTGGTTGCTGCTTGACTGCACTGTAGTAGCTGTGCAAGAGACAGAAGAAGTGGCAGAAGAGGTTGCCATGACAACTTTATTAGCTTCCATAAAGGCATCCTGGAAATTGTACAGACATTTCTTCTTTGCAGCATTTTTTTTGTCTTTGCTATCTGTAACTGCTGTTGCTTCACTGCTAGATGTAGTAGGAAGTGCTTCAGGTCTTATTTCTGAGAGCGCTGGTGCTAATAGATCACTCCCTTCAAGTGAAACATACAGAAATTAAGACTTCTAGAATTACAAGAATTGTGTTCATGGCACTTGGCCAGATTTAAGCATGTTCTAATTTGCTGAACTCTGATGTTTACTTCTATATCTAGCTATGTATGTTATTACTGGCCTGGTAGGACTACTGAAGTAAATATGTTCTCACTGAATGTTAGTCTATGTAAGTGTAACTAAATTTAAATTCTCAGGCCAATTTGTCATATAAACTAAAATTTGAAAAGTGTTCTTAAAGATCAGTAGAGGTAATAAGCAGCATACTGCATTACTGTACATATCTGTTCAACCTTTTAATTTTTTAAGTGAATTTACACTTGTGAAATGTGTAAGATTGACAGCTCTGGAGTCTAATGCCCAGTTTAGCCATATAACACAACAGGCACTGACAGCATACCACCTCAATCAGAGTGAGAAGAAAATGTAGCCTTAATGCTTACTTAGTTATTGGCGACTCCAAGTGCCAGTTTGTGCTGGTGTTTTTTGGGGTGTGACTTTCCATAACGGAGATTACTCTCACTTGTTTTCCACTAGTGACCTGGATGGAGTATTTTGTTAGTTTTTTAATGCTACTATAGTAGCTGGGTACAAATTAGAAACAGGCCAGACAAGAGACAATCAGAACAAAAAGCAAAATAAAGTCTCAGAACAAGACAGTTTTTCAGTGAGTCATGTTTTACGACAGAAAGAAATCTTGCAAAAAAATGCAATATTTGTAATGAAAACAAGAGAAGTAAGGTACATGTATACTGTACTATTTTAGTATACTATAAGGTACTATTTTACTGGTTGAGTTTCCGCTGTTCTCTCTCCCCTTAACAGTATTTTAGATTTCAAGAATGTTGCTGCAAAGCAGCACAGACTTTTCGGTATCCAAATGCCAATTAGAATTCCCTCAGACTTACTAGTTTAATGAAGCAAGACATACTGAACTCACATGAAACATACCTATACACATTCAAATTTGGACAAGCCCCTAAATACCTGATCCTATAGTGGCAACTGATCTATAAATTGTTCCTTTGTATGATAAGTCAAATAAATTCAAAGATCCAAGGAAGTAATTCTACAACATAATGTAACAAGAAAATATTCTGAAGCTTGTTTTGCATCTAAGTCATCCACTCTGGGTTCTTCTAGCTTTTCTCCCATCACAGTGACAAGAGGAAGGAATCTGTGGCAGTTGTGGTGGCGTTAGTCTAGCAGTGCTCCTATAATTTTATGAAACAAGATCAAGATCTTGTGACAGGAGACTCAGGATTTTTTACTTCTTATCCCTTCCTTATAAGTATCTCTCTAAACCCACATCTTTCTGTAGCTGCACGAATCTGAAGATACAAGCATCTCTATAAATCTCTCTCTATACCAGAGGCCAAGAGAAGCAGTTTCTTTTTGCTTTTGCCCCTGCAATGAGATTAAAGAGTTTTTACTTTCATGTTTTCAGCCATTATAGCTACCATGACTCCCTGTCTATGCAAATCTTTACCAGAACTGCTCTCTCAAAAATGACAATGAAATGTACCACTGCCAGAAAGTGCCATATTCAGTTTCATAATGCAGTTTTCATCGCTATCCAGTGCGAAATTATAACAAACCCTCACCAGGAAGTGTGTCAGGCAAAAATGTAGCTGGATTCCAGTTCTTGTCATTCATCATTTCTGTTTCCCAAAGACTTATAAATTTCGAGCTATTCCAGTCGGGAGTGCTCCCAAAACAGCTTGGATAAATATGATCTTGGAGCGATGCATTGAATACCTGATGCTTGTTTGTATGATTCTGAACCGGTGCTGGCGGTAATGCCTACAAAAATTATAAGAGTATTTTCTAATTAATAATCTGTCTGCCTACACAGTTATTCCAACAGCAATATTCAAGTCATTATAATAAAGTGTTATGATCCTGTAAGAAATTATGTAAACTAAAAACTAATAGAAGTTTGTCTCCTGAAGTAACAATTATGGCAGGTTTGTTTATATTTATATAGGAATATGTGTGGGTCGTACCTTAACTGCTATATCTATATCTATCTACATACACATACATAATACACACACTTATATATAGCTCTTAAAGAACAACCAGCTGACAAAAATTTTCCTCTTGTAAAAAGTTGTGTGCATATTGAGTTTCTGTTGGTCTTAACTTTTTATTAAAAATTATATTTGCATAAAAGCTGAACCTTTAAGGACTCATTATTTTTAACTACCTATTATCCACCAGAAAACAATCCTCTGTGACAATATAATCATTACCACAACAGGGGATCAGGGGATTATGAAAATATCAGTTGGTAAATAAGCACAGGAGAAAGAGAAATAAAGTATATATTCTAGTCTAAACAGATGTGTTTCTAAATAGATTCTCTCTAGTACTCTAAATCTTCTACTCTTGTCATCTCAACAGGAGTTTTAACAGTATTTTTTTAACAACTGGAATCTATGAAATGTGTAAACTATTTTGTTCCTAGAATTATTAGGTCGAAAGCACATAGCATCCTCCTTTAGTTGCACGGAAGTAGGTTCTGGATTTCTTCTGGTTTAAATTTTGTAATTTCAGTTTTCAATATTAGGGATGAAGTTTGAGTGTGTTGTACAAGCCCTCTGAGTACCATGGCCTTTAAGCAAGCCTAGAAAAAGTGTTTCAGTTTTATTCTTCCAAAATTAATGGGATAGAAAGATATATACAACTGGAAATCTGCATATTAACACTGAAATCACTGGCCGTGTCCAATAACTTTTCTAACAGCTAAGGTAAATACCACTCATAGTTGAGAAGGGTCTTCACAATTTAGCCCCCCTTTTTAATATGCTCTCATTACTGCATCTGCAACTCCCCACTTCTTTGGCAAAGATGCTAGCCTTAGTTGCCCACTTATTCCACAGGCACCCAGCATGCTTTCTTTCATGCCACACCTTGTGTATGAATAGACTCCTTAAAAAAAAACAAAACAAAACAAAAAAACCCACAAAGCACTATCCTGTCCTCTTTCCAACTCATTTTTACTGGGATGGTTACAGAACACTATCAGCTGATGATGACTAGGAAGTTGGCAAGATCAGATCACTTCTACAGATCTACTTGTCTGCAGTAACAAAAAACCTCTCACCTACTACCTGGGCACAAAGTTAGCCTATGAAAAGACATATTCATACACTTTTCACTGTTCCCCCTTCTCCTCCAGTTTCACCAACCTCTTAAACCTCTGAATTAAAGATTACAAGCTCTGATTTACTGTGCCTGTTGAGCACCTCACAAAGGGATGTGACGTGGATGATGCCTGTAGAACTACTGTAATACAAATGTAATCTCCCCAAAACCCACACATACCAATGTGTGTCTCATTATCATAAGCACGACAATCGTTCATGAATTTAGTCTCACAACAACCCTGTAAAGTAGGGAAGTTTTACTGCCTCTCCCCCTTTTATTATTATTCCTCCTGCCCCCCATCTTTTTTCTAAACACAGATGCAGAAATGTGGCAGATTTAACAACTTGCCCAGGTTCACATAAGAAATGTATCAAAGCTGGTAATTTAACCCAAACCTTATCTTCAGTGCAGTGCCTTAACCAAAAGATCATCTCTCTCTTTTGAGAAATAACCTCTTTCCTATAATCTTTGTTAATTTCATATCTTCCAGTTTATACAAAGGCTTACTTGTATCTGGTCACACACCATATCCTCTCCTCAAATCTTTAATGCTTTCAAAAGTAAAGAGAAAGCCAGTCACAAAAGTTTCCTGTACAATCTCCAAAGTTTCTCTCAGGGGGCTGTGTCTTCACTACCGGGATAAGTAGACCTAAATTACGCTACTCCACCTACGATGTAGCTTAGGTCGATTTACCCTTGTGTCTTCACTGCATTGCATCGATGGGAGACGCTCTCCGGTTGACTTCCCTTACTCCTCTCAGAGAGGTGGAGTACCAGGCTCGACCGAAGAGTGCTCTACTGTAGATTTCGCAGGTCATCACTAGATCTGCTACATTGACCCCTGCTGCATCGATTGCAGCAACGTCAATCTCCCCATGACAACGACCAGCTCAGACTTCCTGTTCCACCGACTTATTTCCCATCCTACTCCCTCTCTTCCTGCTGTCTCTCCAATGACTAATACAACCTCCTTTATGCATCCCCACTATCTGCAATAGCTTTTCCTCTGTGCCTATTCAGCTCCTTCTCAATACTAAAACCCTATTTTAGAACCCCCTTTCTGCCTAACCTACTGTCAAAAAGTCCAAAACCAATTAAACCTTACTCTGACTTATTTTCCTTACTTCTTATCCCTGAAGCTTTTATATACTCACTTCACACCTCTTTTACAGGTGTTACCAGTATAGTTTGCTTTCATCTGAATATATACACCAATTGATGTGTTCTGTGATCTTTTTGTACGATACACTAAGATTTTGCATTCCAACTATCTTTGTTTTCATCACAGAAATACACATTTAATTCACTTTGGACCAGACATTAAAGCCTCCATCTGAATCAGACTAAGATATGTGAGTGCAAGTTTCCTCTAATCTGGAGAGTTACACTCTAAAAGTAGCACTGCAGGGTCCCAAATTTTCTGAGTCACTGACTCCATATAAAGTCTGCTCCATTTTCAAATAAAGATTTGTAGTTTTCCAATTGCCAGCTCTGCATATACAACTTGGAAATTGAAACTGAAGCGGTGTTTTTCCCCCTCTCACATACAACTGACAGTAAAAGCGATTCAGCTTGTTACGCTGGCAGACCAGGTGCCAGCTCATGCCAGAGACCCAGGCCAATTCATTTGTATATTAATATAGATCAAAGTGATTCTTAGATGTACAATAGTGTATTTGGTGTTTAAACTTCATGAAAACTGATGGGATGTTACATGCATTGTTTTCACTTATTTGTATCTGTTATAATATAGTACCCAACATTTACATTGTGTATGCTCCTATAACTAAATAATCCATCAAATGAGAAAGAAGCCTTGTGGAATGGTAATGATGAATTTTAACAGAAAAGTGCTAATTTCAAAGCAAGTGGTTATTGTGTGAGATGATCGACGGTCAAAGACTCAAAATGCATTCCTCACTATCGGTCATCAAATGAAAAGCCTACGTGGGTAGTAACACTGTCAGCTTGTTTTCTGTGAAAGAAGCTATAAGTATGGATTCAGGCAAAGATCCTGTATGTTTGGACTGTTTTGACCTCTTACAGGGAAGTGTATCAGATGCAACGCGGAGCTCCCCAGAGACAATTTAAGAATGCTGAAAAGACTTTGGGGAAACTGGCAAGTTATATCATCACTACCACCATTTGGAATTACAAACTGACTCATGCTTTAATCTCTCAATAACTCTCACTTCCTTCTCTTAGCTAATAAACCGTTAGTTAGTTTACTATACAATTGGCTACCAGAGTGGTCTTTGGTGTCAGATCTAGAATACCAATTGATTGGGAGTAAGTGACTGGTCTCTTGGGATTGGAAGCAACTTGAGTGTATTGTGATTTTTGGTTTAATCACAAAGTCCAGTTTGTCTAGGTGGCAAGGTAGACTGGAGGGCCTAAGGGGACTATCTGTGATCTAATATGGTAAGACTAGTATAGTGATTCAGGAGTTCACATTTGTTATTGCCTTTGTGAAATCTAATTATAGAACACAACACCAGCATGGGGGTGTCTGCCCTGTTTTCTGACAGTGTGCCCTGAGATAGACAGTCACAATTGTGAGCCACTCCAGACAGCATGACACGGGCTAAGTTCAGCCTTCCACACTACTTACACAATCCCATTAACCTTTCATTTCAGAGGTAATTATGCATGAGAGCACAAGGAATCTTCCCTCCCTGCCCCACCCAGCCCTGTTTGGCACCTCTCAGAGCTCAGACTGAGTTTATGGGGCTGATTAGAATACTTTATACATGAAAAATTAACTAATTGATTTTGAATAAAATGATGTGGAACTCCACAGAGCTAATTTTTAGAATCCCTTTTCAGAGCAGACCTGTACTGCAAAGGTAAATCACATTTTTGTTTCAGTCTTATCTGACAGTCTTCATTAAGTGCAAAAAAACCCTCAAAAATTTAAATCAGAGCAACTTCTGAAAAACTAACCAGGCAATTATCTGGCCCCACTCACTGAAGTGTCAGAGTGCCTGAACATCTCCAGATGAACATGGATTATAATAGCCTTATCTTGCTAGTTAACCATGCTCTTTTGCAGAAGTGCTTTGCTGAATTTACTCTCTCCTAAAAGCACAAAAACATTGAACAAGTAGTCCTCTACACTTGACCTTATTCACAGTATTACCATTTTGACCCAAATCCAGGACAGTAATGTTGAAAAGGAACAACAGCTGCCTTTCTTCTATTAACTTTTGACCTCAAATATATACAAATTTAAAATTTAGCACAGCCATATTACATTAAATGTAACACTGATCTTTTAAAGACTTTTTTCTTGTCCCTACATCTACTCCAATTGATAAGAAACTGACAAAATCTTTACCAAGATTAGCCTTACGATAGCAACTGCTAATCCAGTGATGGCCAAATTCCATCAGAACTGGGGTATTCTCAACTTCAGGTCTCCCTTTTACAGAATGTATGAGTAGATTACCTTTATAAATTAGGAAAAAAGTAAATGTAATATGCCAATAAGGCCTTAAGTTAAATTACTGTAATGCACACAAATTTACAATTGTTTTCCTGAAATTAGAAAGCATTTTTTTAGTCACACTTACCTTATTGTGTGTAAAGGGGGAAGCTGTATATAAGGTAGGGTGGATAAGTGGACGAGGCAGATGAGGAATAGTATGCAATGGTACATGTCCATGTATATGGGGGTAAAGGTGAAGTGCAGGATGTGCAGGTTTTTCTGGGTTCACAAACTGATGGCCAGCAGGAAGGCGTCCGGCTGCAAGCGCTGAAGCAGTCAGACCTGAAGCTTCCTGTTTGCAAACATGGCATTCACAAGTATTTGGACCTTGGTCAGCCTGTAAGGAATGAAAAGTTGCTCTCCTCATTTTGTCAGACAAGGAATTCAGATAGTTTTATTTCTTTTAAATGTCATAAAACAGCAAGTCTAAATATTGTTTAGTCTTGTATAATAAAGGAGAATGGGTAAGGAGCAATTTACACATTTATACAGGTTTAAAACCAAAGTTAATATTCATCAGGGTTCACAGGTCCAGAGTTGTAGCAAAGGCAACGTAAAGCTATTCAAAGCATTTTTATGGTGGTTCCTGTGGTCAGGGCTACAAAAGCATGAGCGCGGTTTGGTTCTTGCTTGGAAGGAATTAACGAAGGCAACTGATTTTGTTCCACAATCAAACTATTAAAAAGCTTGATTACCAGTCTGGAAATGATCCAGTCAGAATATGGCATTATGAATGCAAGCAAGCAGATTTATAATAGAGTATAATGGTTGTTTTTAATCAATAGTACATACAGGTTCCCTTGGATTTGTCGCAACTGTCTTTTAAAAAAATTAGCTCACACATAACTGACTTTAATTTTTTTTATTTACTCATTAAAATAGAAATGAATACACACTGAGCAGAGAGCCAAGTATGATATTTGGGAATTTTTAGTAAACAGATCAGCAATCCAATAAAATATTGAGTCACAACAGATCTACAAGCAAGACATCTATATAAAGAAAGTATGAAGCACTGAACTATCCTAGACTCCCCTACATTTGCAAATCAGTTTTAGATCAATTATTGAAATATTCATTAATTACTTCAACAATGGGGAAAAAATCACTGTCCATCACTTAACTAAAACTTTTTCACCATTCAAGCTCAGAACAGTAAGTTCATCCTGGATTTCTGTTATAAGTTCAACAGTTTAAGTTCATGCTGACTGAAGTACTATTTCAACCAGGAAGCAGTCTTTTTAAGACAGCAGCAGCAAAGAGTACAACTCCTTACAAAAGGTCTCAGATTTCAGTTTCAAGAAGGCCAGCCAACACTAGATTTCTAACGGTTATATATTCAGTTGTGAAAATAATTTAAGTCTCATAATGACAGCTTAAGAGATCAAAAGATTCCCTATATCTGCAACTTACCTTCTAATTAAACTATTTTCACTCATTCTCAAATAGTCAAGATTTTAAAGGTAACTTACAATGGATATAAGACTTTAGTGAGCTATACCTGCTGACTTGGGTAAGATGGGGGTGGACTATCCATTTTGGCCTCATCTTTCCTTAATGTTCTTTTTCCTAGACTTATTTCCTCCTTCTGAGTCCCTGGTGGTTCACCACTGCTTTCCCCATCTGCTTCTTCATCATCTGCTTCTGAAGAACTGCTGCTAGTACTGCTCACCTGAGGAGACTGAAAATCCGTAGTTTAAAAAAAAAAAAAAAAAAAAAGATAAACTAGTCTCCAATGATTATTTCATTTGACAGATTAAAGACAAAATTTATGTAAAGTGCATATACCTCATCTTTCAATGCCATGTTTTCCCCTCCACCATTTAATTCGCTATGGATTCCATTCATGTTGGCTACGACCTCTGCATCATCATAGTTATTCAATGGATAGATATCAGCAAATTTTGCTGATAATGGTGCAACATCTTCATCATCACTACCACTGCGGAAAGAGAGGCTTACATAAATGATGATGATCAGTAACCTAAGCCACTGTGAAAGCAGTTACAAAACATTGGAATGAAATAAAATTTAGATACATAATTTGTATTTCAATTTAAATTGATCTGCTTCGAAATAGTTAAAGATAGCTGTTTTTTAAAACAGACTTGCTAACTACCTACCATCTAGCCTGTTTAAGGTACTAGCTTAACTCCTCACCAGAAAGCCTGGGCTAAAAAGATTTTCTAGTATTTTTATGTGTAATTTTTCCCTAATACTGTGCCATCAAGAAATCCAATAACTCCACCATGCCAAAACACAATGAAGGGTAAATCCAGCTTTGCTCTGATGAGACAAAAGCCTTATTTCAATGAGTTTATTGGTAGAAAATGTATGAACTGTAAAAGTTTAAAATATTTCAAGCACTGACAATGTTAAGCCAGAATTCCCTACATGAATTACTAAGTATAACAATCTCATTTTTTGATTAATGATCATTCATTTTAAAATTTCCCCCTAATAACGCATTCTTGGATACCACACTATATTAGCTTAGCTATGTTTAAAAAATAAAAAAAAAAAGCATTCATCCTTCAGGCCTTTTTATAGTGCCTATTCATACAATTCCTGAATAGGGGACTAGAAATTTTTCCTGCCACAACTGAACGAAGTATGCAAGCTTAGTTACCTACCTCACGAGGGTGTTGCAGTAATATCTGTATAGCACTCAAACATATAAAGAGCTCTTTAAGTGTATTATTATGTCCTTTTGCATTCCAGTAAGACTTTTGCTGAGATTTAATTACAGTACAGTACCATTAGGCATACGTCACATGTGCCACAGGGACAGAAATACCTAAGAGATTATTTAGGCCCTAATTTGAGAAACAGAATGATCCTCCCCTGAAGGAAGAGTGAACTAGTGTCTGTCTGTAGATAACACTGCCTTCAGTAAGTGCAGTTTAAATTAGTATCTCAGAAGACAGTTAATATTATTGATCTTCATTCTTGGAGAACTGAAGTTAGCTTAAGAACTTCTGAGATAATATAGTAAAATATTGGCAAAAGCAGATCCATAATATTACAAAAGCCCACCCTCATCTTTGAAAATTTTACAAAGATGAAGAACTAGAAGACAGATAATTTAAATACAAGAGAAGAAAACCTACTGATGTTTTTCATAACACCACAGTGCAACATCATAGAACTACCCAAACAACTGTTTTGGTCTCATTTAGGCATTAGGCTAGTATCAACACAGCAAACAGAGAGAGATATAGATGCTAGTATTTAAGTAGATAGGAAAACTGAAATACTTGCACAATGCTAGTTGTTTTGGAAACATGCTGATTTAAATGTGTGTCAAAATAAACAAACAAGCTGAATGGCACTTTAACTGCTTCAAACAGAAAAATAATTACAGTGATCAGAAACACTGAGTATAATGCAACTGCGCCACTGCATAAATTGCCATATAAATGCCCTTTTCAATAAACTTTGCACAAGATTATAATGAAAGCATAGATTCTTGAACATAAAACAGTAAGTCTAGCAATAATAAATGCAAAGATAAATTTTGAAATGAGACCCAGGTAGAAATCAATGAAGTGATATTAGCTTGAAACAATAATTGACATATTTGTGCTATTCTCATTCACTTCAATAAAATGTTAATGTTGAATCTTAATGACAACTCCCTAAAATACCTAGGTTAGCTATTTCACTACTGATCACCATAGCAGAATCAACTTAAATGTCCTTCACTGTTGTTGATGTGCCACATACTGTAACAGGGTGTAGTAGTTAGACAGTTGCTAAGAAGGCTTGATGGGTCGGGAATAAAAAATTCAATCCACTCCCACAATTTTAAAACCATTTCTACCCCTTTCTGGTTTTGGGGAAGGGTCAGGAAGCAATATCAAATGCCTCAGTTTCTAAAATCACTATGATTATTAGAAGGAGATGAGAGAAGAACTTTTTTCACTGCACATGAATCTTTGCTAGGAGTCTTAATTAATGTCAACTCAACAGTCTTGATAGAAGATTTCAGAAGTCAGTTACTTGTAATCAGGTGACTAACCTTTCAAAAAAAGTCTCCTGTTCTCACACTAGATAGCCAAAAAAAATCATTAAGCAGTTCTTATATTCAGGTTTATCGTTGCTCAATCGTTGCTTGAAAGTTTGAGCGAGTGCTTGATCGGTTGGCTGAAAAGGGCGGGATTTGGGAGTGTTTTGTTTCAGGTGAGCCTGGCTGTCTAAAAAAGCCAGCGCTCCGCAAACCAGCTGAGCAGTGGGGAACAGCAGAGCAGCAAACAGCAGGAGTTTGCCTGGGAGTTCGCCTGGGGTAAGCCCACTGAGGCTTGCACCCTGACAGCTTCTCTGAGTAATTACTGCATCTCCTGAGGAAGCTCGTAGTAGGAAGGTAATATGGATGGGGAGTGTTCAGCTGTTGTGACCCGCACTGGATGTGCCATGTTTGTCTTTCTTCCACAGGACAGAAGCGACTTTGTGTGTACAAAGTGCAAGCTGGTCTCCATACTGGAAGAGAAGGTTCAAGGTCTGGAGCAACAGGTATCGACCCTGTGTTGTATAAGAGAATCTGAAGATTTCCTGGACAGATGTCAGGATATGCTTCTACGGGCACAAGGTTCTGAAGATTCAGAGCAGGCTGCGCAGCGGGGACAGAAGGACGGTGAAGAAATTTGGCAACATGTGACCTCCAGAAGAAGGGGGAACGTCCATGTACCAGCAACGCAGAGACAAGTAAGTAACCGTTTTCATGTTCTCTCCCCAGGTACCATTGCGGGGAGTGGCCCAGATGATACGTCTGGGAGAAGGGAGCAGAAGAAGACTCCGCCAGTTGAAAGGCATGAGATGCACTGTCCTGAGGTTGGGGGTCCCACGACCACCACTCCCAAGAAAAGGAGGCGGGTGGTGGTGGTTGGGGACTCTCTCCTCAGGGGGACTGAGTCATCTACCTGCCGTCCTGACCAGGAAAAAACAGAGAAGTCTGCTGCTTGCCAGGGGCTAAGATTCGCGATGTGACGGAGAGACTGCCGAGACTCATCAAGCCCTCGGACCGCTACCCCTTCCTGCTTTTCCACGTGGGAACCAATGATACTGCCAAGAATGACCTTGAGCAGATCACTGCAGACTACGTGGCTCTGGGAAGGAGGTTAAAGGAGTATGAGGCGCAAGTGGTGTTCTCGTCCATCTTCCCCGTGGAAGGAAAAGGCCGGGGTAGGGATCATCGAATCGTGGAAGTCAATGAATGGCTACGCAGGTGCTGTAGGAGAGAAGGCTTTGGATTCTTTGACCCTGGGAAGGTGTTCCAAGAAGGAGGAGTGCTAGGCAGAGACGGGATCCACCTAACGAAGAGAGGGAAGAGCATCTTCGCGAGCAGGCTGGCTAACCTAGTGAGGAGGGCTTTAAACTAGGTTCAGTGGGGGAAGGAGACCAAAGCCCTGAGGCAGGTGGGGAAGCGGGATACTGGGAGGAAGCACAAGCAGGAGCGTGTGAGGGGGAGGGCTCCTGCCTCATACTGAGAACGAGGAGCGATCAGCAGGTTATCTCAAGTGCCTATATACAAATGCACAAAGCCTCGGAAACAAGCAGGGAGAACTGGAGGTCCTGGCAAAGTCAGGGAATTATGATGTGATTGGAATAACTGAGACTTGGTGGGATAACTCGCATGACTGGAATACTGTCATTGATGGGTATAAACTGTTCAGGAAGGACAGGGAGGTCAGAAAAGGTGGGGGAGTTGCACTGTATGTAAGGGAGCAGTATGACTGCTCAGAGCTCAAGTATGAAACTGCAGAAAAACCCGAGAGTCTCTGGATTAAGTTTAGAAGCGTGAGCAACAAGGGTGATGTCGTGGTGGGAGTCTGCTATTGACCACCGGACCAGGGGGATGAAGTGGACGAGGCTTTCTTCTGCCAACTACCAGAAGCTACTAGATCGCACGCCCTGGTTCTCATGGGCGACTTCAATCATCCTGATATCTGCTGTGTGAGCAATACAGCGGTGCACAGACGATCCAGGAAGTGTAGGGGACAATTTCCTGGTGCAAGTGCTGGAGGAACCAACTGGGGCAGAGCTCTTCTTGACCTGCTGCTCACAAGAAGAATTACTAGGGGAAGCAAAAGTGGATGGGAACCTGGGAGGCAGTGATCATGAGATGGTCGAGTTCAGGATCCTGACACAGGGAAGAAAGGAGAGCAGCAGAATACGGACCTGGACTTCAGAAAAGCAGACTTTGACTCCCTCCGGGAACTGATGGGCAGGATCCCCTGGGAGAATAACATGAGGGGGAAAGGAGTCCAGGAGAGCTGGCTGTATTTTAAAGAATCCTTATTGTGTTTACAGGGACAAACCATCCCGTGTAGAAAGAATAGTAAATATGGCAGGCGACCAGCTTGGCTTAACAGTGAAATCCTTGCTGATCTTAAACACAAAAAAGAGACTTACAAGAAGTGGAAGATTGGACAAATGACCAGGGAAGACTATAAAAATATTGCTCGGGCATGCAGGAGTGAAATCAGGAAGGCTAAAATCACACCTGGAGTTGCAGCTAGCAAGAGATGTTAAGAGTAACAAGAAGGGTTTCTTCAGGTATGTTGGCAACAAGAAGAAAGCCAAGGAAAGTGTGGGCCCCTTACTGAATGAGGGAGGCAACCTAGTGACAGAGGATGTGGAAAAAGCTAATGTACTCAATGCTTTTTTTGCCTCTGTCTTCACGAACAAGGTCAGCTCCCAGACTACAGCATTGGGAGGAAGTGGCCAGCCCTCTGTGAAGAAAGAAGTGGTTCAGGACTATTTAGAAAAGCTGGACGTGCACAAATCCATGGGGCTGGATGCATTGCATCGGAGAGTGCTAAAGGAATTGGCGGATGTGATTGCAGAGCCATTGGCCATTATCTTTGAAAACTCATAGCGATCGTGGGAGGTCCTGGACAACTGGAAAAAGGCTAATGTAGTGCCCATCTTTAAAAAAGGGAAGAAGGAAGATCCTGAGAACTATAGGCCAGTCAGCCTCCCCTCAGTCCCCGGAAAAATCATGGAGCATGTCCTCAAGGAATCAATTGTGAAGCACTTAGAGGAGAGGAAAGTGATCAGGAACAGTCAGCATGGATTCACCAAGGGAAAGTCATGCTTGACTAATCTAATTGCCTTCTATGATGAGATAACTGGTTCTGTGGATGAAGGGAAAGCAGTGGACGTGTTATTCCTTGACTTTATCAAAGCTTTTGACATGATCTCTCACAGTATTCTTGCCAGCAAGTTAAAGAAGTATGGGCTGGATGGATGCACTACAAGGTGGTTAGAAAGTTGGCTAGATTGTCGGGCTCAACGGGTAGTGATCAATGGCTCCATGTCTAGTTGGCAGCCGGTATCTAGCGGAGTGCCCCAAGGGTCGGTCCTGGGGCCGGTTTTGTTCAATATCTTCATTAATGATCTGGAGGATGGTGTGGATTGCACCCTCAGCAAGTTTGTGGATGACACTGAACTGGGAGGAGTGGTAGATACGCTGGAGGGCAGGGATAGGATAGAGAGGGACCTAGACAAATTAGAGGATTGGGCCAAAAGAAATCTGATGAGGTTCAACAAGGACAAGGGCAGAGTCCTGCACTTAGGACGGAAGAATCCAATGCACCGTTACAGACTAGGGACCGAGTGGCTAGGCAGCAGTTCTGCAGAGAAGGACCTAGGGGTGACAATGGACGAGAAGCTGGATATGAGTCAACAGTGTGCCCTTGTTGCCAAGAAGGCCAATGGCATTTTGGGGTGTATAACTAGGGGCATTGCCAGCAGAATGAGGGACGTGATCGTTCCCCTCTGTTCGACATTGGTGAGGCCTCATCCGGAGTACTGTGCCCAGTTTTGGGCCCCACACTACAAGAAGGATGTGGAAAAATTGGAGAGAGTCCAGTGAAGGGCAACAAAAATGATTAGGGGTCTGGAACACATGACTTATGAGTAGAGGCTGAGGGAACTGGGATTGTTTAGTCTATGGAAGAGAAGAATGAGGGGGGATTTGATAGCTGCTTTTAACTACCTGAAAGGTGGATCCAAAGAGGATGGATCTAGATTATTCTCAGTGACAGCAGATGACAGGACAAGGAATAATGGTCTCAAGTTGCAGTGGGGGAGATTTAGGTTGGATATTAGGAAAAACTTTTTCACTAGGAGGGTGGTGAAACACTGGAATGCGTTACCTAGAGAGGTGGTGGAATCCCCTTCCTTAGAAGCTTTTAAGGTCAGGCTTGACAAAGCCCTGGGTGGGATGATTTAATTGGGATTGGTTCTGCTCTTGGCAGGGGGTTGGACTAGATGACCTCCAGAGGTCCCTTCCAACTCTGATATTCTATGATTCTTTGTAAGGCAAACCAGAAAAATACCAGTTATGATTGTCTGAGTCATCTCTGGTTAGTACGTGACAGGTAAGGTTGTATTCCTTAGACATGCGGTGCACGTGTAACAATATTTCGTTCACAGAGGATTAAAACCAATTTTAAAAGAAAACTTTAAAAATCAGATTTTTCTAGTTTAAATCAGATTTTTATATTTAAAGTTAAATTTGAATTTATGATAGTTTATGTTAAGGTCTTAATCTAAATCATTTTAATAGATTAGAATAAGTAAAAAACAAAACCAAAAAAAACAACCCACACCCAAAACACTACGCAATACATGTTTCCTGCCAAAGTTTTAAAGGAAGTCAAATCACTGAACTGGTGAAGCACCTGGAACCAGACATTGTTGAAATGCTAAGCCACCTTTTGAGAGCACTAGCTTCTTCTGTAGGTGCAAAGAGAATATTTTCTTCATTTCAGTTTATTTAACTAGTTCAGTTCAATGACTAGATCAAAGTTAACAAGTCAACTGAGAGTTGAAAAAAGCAAGAAAGCTTGTTTTCCTCTTCCAACCTAGGAACAAAAAGTAGATGTAGGAGGACGAGGTCTGCTACTTCTAAAATCTTGAAGGACATGGTGACCAGGAACAATCGGTTTAATTCACTAACTACAGATAATACTCCCTTTGTTTAATAATCAGTTAGTTTTAAAACTCAAAACCTGTTTTTATAAGTTTTCTTATATATCACACAGATTTTAAGGTAGATTAATTAAAAACCAACCTTTAAATGCTGCTTTTGTACATTTTTTATTACATCTGAATTCCCACTCAACCTTGGCACAAATCACAAGTAAATATTTTATCTCATAAATAATACATTACTCACCATTTTTAACATAACATACAGAACATAAGAATGGCCATACTGGGTCAGACCTAAGGTCCATCTAGCCCAGTATCCTGTCTTCCAACAGGTGGCCAATGCCAGGTGCCCCAGAGGGAATCAACAGAACAGAAAATCATCAAATGATCCATCCCCTGTTGCCCATTCCCAGCTTCTGGCAAACACCATCCCTGCCCAACCTGGCTAATAGCCATTGATGGACCTATCCTCCATGAATTTACCTAGTTCTTTTTTGAACCCTGTTATAGTCTTGGCCTTCACAACATCCTCTGGCAAGGAGTTCCACAGGTTGACTGCGCTGTGTGAAAAAATACTTCCTTTTGTCATGGTTTTATAGACCTCAATCATATCCCCCCTTAGTCGTGTCTTTTCTAAGATGAAAAGTCCAAGTCTTATTAATCTCTACTCATATGGCAGCCATTCCATACCCCTAATCATTTCTGTTGCCCGTTTCTGAACCTTTTCCAATACCAATACATCTTTTTTGAGATGGGATGACCACATCTGTAAGCAGTATTCAGGATGTGGCGTGCCATGGATTTATATAGAAGCAATATGATGATATTTTCTTATTAGCTATCCCTTTCCTAATGTTTTCCAACTTTCTGTTCGCTTCTTTGACTGCCGCTGCACACTGAGTGGATGTTTTCAGGGAACAATCCACAGTGACTCCAAGATCTCTTTCTTGAGTGGTCACAGCTAATTTAGACCCCATCATTTTATACGTATAGTTGGGACTATGTTTTCCAATGTACATTACTTTGCATTGATCAACATGAAATTTCATCTGCCATTTTGTTGCCCAGTCACCCAGTTTTGAGAGATCTTTTTGTAGCTCTTGGCAGTCTGCCTGGGACTTAACTATCTTGAATAGTTTTGTATCATCGGCAAAATTTGCAACCTCACGGTTTACTTCTTTTTCCAAATCATTTATGAATATGTTGAATAGGACTGGACTCAGTACAGACCCCTGGGGGACACCACTATTTACCTCTCTCCGTTCTGAAAACTGTATTTTTTCCTACCCTTTGTTTCCTATCTTTTAACCAGTTACCAATCCATGAGAGAACCTTCCCTCTTATCCCATGACTGCTTACTTTGCTTCAGAGCCTTTGGTGAAGAACCTTGTCAAAGGCTTTCTGAAAATCTAAATACAGTATATCCACTAGATCCCTCGTCCACATGCTTGTTGACCCTCAAAGAATTCTAGTAGATTGGTGAAGCATGATTTCCCTTTACAAAAACCATGCAGTGTGAGAGCCTGAGTGAGTGTCTGATTGGCTGCTAGCCTGCAGGGGGCGGGCATTAGGGTGTCTGTTTGTTTGCGTCAGGGAAGCCTGGCTGTTTAAAAAGAGCCAGAGCTTCGCGAACCAGCTGAGCGGCAGCGAACCAGCTGAGCAGCGGGGACAGCAGAGCAGCTCACAGCAGGAGTTTGCCTGGGAGTTCGCCTGGAGTGAGCCCAGTGAGGCTTACGTCTTGCAAACTGCTCTGAGGAAGCTCGTAGTAGGAAGGTGATATGGAAGGGCGGGGTTCAGCTGTTGTGACCTGCACTGGATGTGCCATGTTTGTCTTTCTTCCACAGGACAGAAGCGACTTTGTCTGTACAAAGTGCAAGCTGGTCTCCATATTGGAAGAGAAGATTGAAGGTCTGGAGCAACAGATAACGACCCTGCGTTGCATACGAGAAACTGAGGATTTTCTGGACAAAACTCAGGATAGGCTTCTAGGGGCACAAAGCTCTAAAGATATAGAGCAGGTTGCACACAGGAGCCAAGAGGCCAGTGAAGAAGCTTGGCAACATGTGACCTCCAGAAGAGGTAAGCGGAATGTCCGGGTTCCAGTAACACAGACACAGGTAACTAACCGCTTTCATGTTCTCTCCACAGGTACCGTTGCGGAGAGTGGACCAGATGATATGTCTGGGGCGAGAAAGCAGAAGGAGACTCCGCTGGTTGGAAGGCATGAGATGCGATGTCCTGAGGTTGGGGGTTCCACGACCACCACTCCCAAGAGGAGAAGGCGGGTGGTGGTGGTCGGGGACTCTCTCCTCCGGGGGACTGAGTCATCTATCTGCCGCCCTGACAGGGAAAACCGAGAAGTCTGCTGCTTGCCGGGGGCTAAGATTCGCGATGTGACGGAGAGACTGCCGAGACTCATCAAGCCCTCGGATCGCTACCCCTTCCTGCTTCTCCACGTGGGCACCAATGATACTGCCAAGAATGACCTTGAGCGGATCACTGCGGACTACGTGGCTCTGGAAAGAAGGATAAAGGAGTTTGAGGCGCAAGTGGTCTTCTCGTCCATCCTCCCCGTGGAAGGAAAAGGCCTGGGTAGGGACCGTCGAATCGTGGAAGTCAACGAATGGCTACGCAGGTGGTATCGGAGAGAAGGCTTTGGATTCTTTGACCATGGGATGGTGTTCCATGAAGGAGGAGTGCTGGGCAGAGACGGGCTCCATCTTACGAAGAGAGGGAAGAGCATCTTTGCCAGCAGGCTGGCTAACCTAGTGAGGAGGGCTTTAAACTAGGTTCACCGGGGGAAGGAGACCAAAGCCCTGAGGTAAGTGGGAAAGAGGGATACCGGGAGGAAGCACAGGCAGAAATGTCTGTGAGGGGAGGGCTCCTGCCTCATACTGGGAATGAGGGGCGATCAACAGGTTATCTCAAGTGCTTATATACAAATGCACAAAGCCTTGGAAACAAGCAGGGAGAACTGGAGGTCCTGGTAATGTCAAGGAACTATGATGTGATTGGAATCACAGAGACTTGGTGGGATAACTCACATGACTGGAGTACTGTCATGGATGGTTATAAACTGTTCAGGAAGGACAGGCAGGGCAGAAAAGGTGGGGGAGTAGCACTGTATGTAAGGGAGCAGTATGACTGCTCAGAGCTCCGGTACGAAACTGTAGAAAAACCTGAGTGTCTCTGGATTAAGTTTAGAAGTGTGTGCAACAAGAGTGATGTAGTGGTGGGAGTCTGCTATAGACCACCGGACCAGGGGGATGAGGTAGATGAGGCTTTCTTCTGGCAGCTCACGGAAGCTACTAGATCGCATGCCCTGATTCTCATGGGTGACTTTAATTTTCCTGATATCTGCTGGGAGAGCAATACTGCGGTGCATAGACAATCCAGGAAGTTTTTGGAAAGCGTAGGGGACAATTTCCTGGTGCAAGTGCTAGAGGAGCCAACTAGGGGGGGCGCTTTTCTTGACCTGCTGCTCACAAACCAGGTAGAATTAGTGGGGGAAGCAAAAGTGGATGGGAATCTGGGAGGCAGTGACCATGAGTTGGTTGAGTTCAGGATCCTGACGCAGGGAAGAAAGGTAAGCAGCAGGATACGGACCCTGGACTTCAGGAAAGCAGACTTCGACTCCCTCAGGGAACGGATGGCCAGGATCCCCTGGGGGACTAACTTGAAGGGGAAAGGAGTCCAGGAGAGCTGGCTGTATTTCAAGGAATCCCTGTTGAGGTTACAGGGACAAACCATCCCGATGAGTCGAAAGAATAGTAAATATGGCAGGCGACCGGCTTGGCTTAACGGTGAAATCCTAGCGGATCTTAAACATAAAAAAGAAGCTTACAAGAAGTGGAAGGTTGGACATATGACCAGGGAAGAGTATAAAAATATTGCTCGGGCATGTAGGAATGAAATCAGGAGGGCCAAATCGCACCTGGAGCTGCAGCTAGCGAGAGATGTCAAGAATAACAAGAAGGGTTTCTTCAGGTATGTTGGCAACAAGAAGAAAGCCAAGGAAAGTGTGGGACCCTTACTGAATGAGGGAGGCAACCTAGTGACAGAGGATGTGGAAAAAGCTAATGTACTCAATGCTTTTTTTGCCTCTGTTTTCACTAACAAGGTCAGCTCCCAGACTGCTACGCTGGGCATCACAAAATGGGGAAGAGATGGCCAGCCCTCTGTGGAGATAGAGGTGGTTAGGGACTATTTAGAAAAGCTGGACGTGCACAAGTCCATGGGGCCAGACGTGTTGCATCCGAGAGTGCTGAAGGAATTGGCGGCTGTGATTGCAGAGCCATTGGCCATTATCTTTGAAAACTCGTGGCGAACCGGGGAAGTCCCGGATGACTGGAAAAAGGCTAATGTAGTGCCAATCTTTAAAAAAGGAAAGAAGGAGGATCCTGGGAACTACAGGCCAGTCAGCCTCACCTCAGTCCCTGGAAAAATCATGGAGCAGGTCCTCAAAGAATCAATCTTGAAGTACTTGCATGAAAGGAAAGTGATCAGGAACAGCCAGCATGGATTCACCAAGGGAAGGTCACGCCTGACTAATCTAATCGCCTTTTATCATGAGATTACTGGTTCTGTGGATGAAGGGAAAGCAGTGGATGTATTGTTTCTTGACTTTAGCAAAGCTTTTGACACGGTCTCCCACAGTATTCTTGTCAGCAAGTTAAGGAAGTATGGGCTGGATGAATGCACTATAGGGTGGGTAGAAAGCTGGCTAGATTGTCGGGCTCAACGGGTAGTGATCAATGGCTCCCTGTCTAGTTGGCAGCCGGTGTCAAGTGGAGTGCCCCAGGGGTCGGTCCTGGGGCCGGTTTTGTTCAATATCTTCATAAATGATCTGGAGGATGGTGTGGATTGCACTCTCAGCAAATTTGCGGACGATACTAAACTGGGAGGAGTGGTAGATACGCTGGAGGGGAGGGATAGGATACAGAAGGACCTAGACAAATTGGAGGATTGGGCCAAAAGAAATCTGATGAGGTTCAATAAGGATAAGTGCAGGGTCCTGCACTTAGGACGGAAGAATCCAATGCACCGCTACAGACTAGGGACCGAATGGCTAGGCAGCAGTTCTGCGGAAAAGGACCTAGGGGTGACAGTGGACGAGAAGCTGGATATGAGTCAGCAGTGTGCCCTTGTTGCCAAGAAGGCCAATGGCATTTTGGGATGTATACGTAGGGGCATAGCGAGCAGATCGAGGGATGTGATCGTCCCCCTCTATTCGACATTGGTGAGGCCTCATCTGGAGTACTGTGTCCAGTTTTGGGCCCCACACTACAAGAAGGATGTGGATAAATTGGAAAGAGTCCAGCGAAGGGCAACAAAAATGATTAGGGGTCTAGAACACATGACTTATGAGGAGAGGCTGAGGGAGCTGGGATTGTTTAGCCTGCAGAAGAGAAGAATGAGGGGGGGATTTGATAGCTGCTTTCAACTACCTGAAAGGGGGTTCCAAAGAGGATGGCTCTAGACTGTTCTCAATGGTAGCAGATGACAGAACGAGGAGTAATGGCCTCAAGTTGCAGTGGGGGAGGTTTAGATTGGATATTAGGAAAAACTTTTTCACTAAGAGGGTGGTGAAACACTGGAATGCGTTGCCTAGGGAGGTGGTGGAATCTCCTTCCTTGGAAGTTTTTAAGGTCAGGCTTGACAAAGCCCTGGCTGGGATGATTTAACTGGGAATTGGTCCTGCTTCGAGCAGGGGGTTGGACTAGATGACCTTCAGGGGTCCCTTCCAACCCTGATATTCTATGATTCTATGATTCTATGTTGACTCTTCCCCCAACAAATTATGTTCATCTATGTGTCTAACAATTTCGTTCTTTACTATAGTTTCAACCAGTTTACCCAGCACTGAAGTCAGGTTTACTGGCCTGTAATTGCCAGGGTCACCTCTGGAGCCCTTTTTAAAAATTGGCGTCACATTGGTGACTTATTACTGTTTAGTTCATCAATTCGTTCCAAAACCTCCTCTAATGACATCTCAATCTGGGACAGTTCCTCAGATTTGTCACCTAAAAAGACCGGCTCAGGTTTGGGAATCTCCCTCACATCCTCATATAAAATTAAGAAACTCAATGAAAGTAATGTGTATAGACACAGCATAACCTTTTGGTATGCAAAAGCAGCAGGATATACAGCATAAAGGCAAACCAACGTGTTTTAATGGTTACCAACCACTCATTCAAATTTTCTTTGGAAAAATACCTAAAAAGTACAAATGCAAAACAAGATTTAAAACAATGATTTAAACCAAGATTTCCTGCTTGCTGATTTACATGACGATCAAAATCAGTGATTCAAATCAATCCACCCTGATTTCACTTAGGGTAGATGTCTAAAGCAAGATCTCAGATGATGTGAAAAAAATGTGTGGAACAACAGGAAGTCATCTAGCTAGCAGGTCACCATCCAGAAAGTTTATCCTTACCACTGCCAGTGGCTAAACGTGTATGCAGGGTTCTGTGGTGGATGTCTCCCTGAACTCCTGAATGTACAGCCATTTGGAGGCATAAAATTAAGACATATATTCAAGAATTACCACTTCATTGTAATGAATTCAGGCCGTTGATACCTCTCGGAGTAAGTTCCCCAATGTGGCTAAGTACTACTGCAAATATAAGTGTTAAATCTTTAAACAATGACAGTTTCACTTTAAATGACTATCAAACTTTCTGTAACTTGTCTTCCATAGTTCTCTCAATTTCATTAGGATTCCAAAATTTGCAATAAAAACAGCACTCACAAAGTTGGTGCAGAGCCATTATCTGTAAGGATGAGTCTTGGGTGCTGCTGAATTGTGATAGGAGAACTGGAACCTGATTCTGAGCTTGCTGAAGACATACTAGGTGGGCGGATCTCAGACAGATAATCCGGAGCAGAATCAATTTGTAGTGGTAACTGGTTAATATGGATGTCATCTGTTATTGGTGAATCCATGATGCCACATGTTAAAATGTGTGAAAGGCTGCAGTCATCACAAGTACATCTGCTCAAGAATTAAGATAGTAATAAAACTTAGTGTCACAGATTTCTAAAAAGGTATCGTTTGAAGTTGCATTCAATTTTATTAAATGCACTGTGCCAGTTACAATATTTGATATCCTCTTTTCTCTAACCCAAGAGATTAATGTTTTATTATGAACTCATTAAAAACATCAGCTCACCTTCTTCTATAATTACAGTTGGGACAGTCAGGCATGCTCAAACGTGACGACAACATATGCCTCATTGTGTCTGTGAAGTTGTTCTCACCAGCTAGTGCTTTCTTGTTATTTAACTAAAGTAAATTGTAAGGCAGTGGTTTAGTATTGCAAGTATATGTTCACTAAAATTTTAACCAGTTTATAGCATAACTAACGGCAAAAAAAATCCTTTCCTTTTATAATGCTCAACTTAAAAAGACAATTATAATGCAAGTAATAACTTGATAAAAGTATCCTTTTGATCATCTATCACAATACCCAAAGTCAAAAACATTTATACCTACAAAAGTTTAAAGTTAGAAGCAGTAAACACCTGGCATTCAAAATACATTAGCTCAAAGACAATGTATTTCCATATTAAAGAAATCACAAGGCTAAGTCAATCTCTCTGATCCAGTTATAACTGGAGTTTTGTATATTATTTTTATTAGATCACAACACAGTTCTCTCACTTCAGCAGTTACACGCCTTTTATGGATATACACAAAGGGACTAACATGTAGGAACAAACTCAATTACCCTTAAAGTTTAGAAAAAACATGGGGGCCCAATTCTGTAGCTGATCTGTGCTTAACTCCCATTTATCCAAGTGTGCTCTAAGCATAGGGTTGAAGAATTAGAACACATATGGTTAGTATAATATACAGATTACTCTTTCAGCTGCAAGTGTCTGTCTCTCATAGCATACAGAAAATATTCAAACTACCTAATATAAATTGCTAAAACACCATAATCCTACCTGCTCTTCAATAAAACGCCTCTGTTTAAAAAATTCCCAGTCTTCTTTTAGCATGCGCTGTTTTGTTTTCATTGCCATCTAAAATAGAATACAGGGAGATTCATTGGTTTAAACATGAAAACACTACACTGTATTTGTTATGCCACCGTCACATTTTATTTTATTTATCCTGTCCATGTTTATTTCAGAAAAAACTCACAAGAATTTTGTGTAATTAAAAACAAAGTTAAGTTATTCAAGTTATATTAAAAAGACAGAATTTATCTTATCCAAGTGCTCTTCTTATTTCATTAGCAAGGCCACTGTATTTAAACTCTAAAGCAAATGTAAAATCATTTGGCAATCTTCCCCCCCTTGCACCCTCCCCACCACAGTTAAGTCTTTACACTGACATTAAGTTCAACTGTATACTATATACAAAGTTTTGATAAAATTTAAAGTGTTCTGCATCAGATACCCAATATCTCATCTCCTGATCAATGTGAAGATCTCGCAATACAGGACTTATGGCAAGTCTCAGATACACGCTCAAGGTCAAGAGCAAGTCTTGTGGTGTTCCACAGACCTAGAGCTCTTCATTCAATCATAGAAGAATATTGGTTACTGAAGCTGGACTGTTCTTTTTTGTAAGATTATATAAAAAGAAAAGATCAAGTTTAAAATTATAACCATTCAAATGTAATGATCTAGATTGTTAGTGTTTAAGATTGAGGTTAAAATGTATTTCTTGCCTATGGTTTAGCTAACTCAGCAAGATACTTCTTTTTAATTATAGAGCACCATGGGGCACGTTCCTGGAAAAGCACTATTAAAATCAGATTACATTTTGTCTTTGAAGAGTACACTTTTTAGAGTTAACAAACAATGCTACAAACATAAAACAAAAAAAGAAAAATCCGTAAATTTTTGAGACACAAGGTGGGTGAGATAATATCTTTTACTGGACTACCTTCTGTTGGTGAGAGAGTGCCCAGACCTGAAGAAGAGCTCTCTGTACACTTGAAAGCTTGTCTCTCAGCAACAGAAGTTCTCTTTTATTTGACTAATACTTCACACACCTTGTCTGTAGTATCCTGAGACCAGCGCGCATACAACAATACTACATTCAGTAAATTTTTTTTTAACATTGAAGTACAAAAATGGAGTTTCTCCATCTGTTTCCCAAATCATTTTGAAAGAACTGGTTCAATAGGTAAGGGAAAGCACCTATCCAGGTTTCTTTCAACACTTACCTAGTTATTTAGCATATAAGTACTAGAAATTCAAAACCTTTCAGAGGTTATATATTTATGGAACAAAATTTGCAGCAAATGAGCCAGAACTTACTAGGATTAGCTCATGTTGTAACCCTCAGTTTGTAGTACTACCTTAAATTCATATTTCAAGGAATGAACATAGAATTCAAACATGAACATGAGTTTAAAAGATTACCACTTACAATAGGAATATTGTTTCACTCAGGAAATACTATGTTGAACTATACCCACTACACCTCAACACTTGAATTTGAATGTTACTTGGCATGATTTTGCTCTCTAATGCTGAATCAGAAAAATCAAATGTAATTTGGATTACTACTATTCAATTTTCAATTCCCTTCACAGCAAGGGAATTATGTTAATTTACACTAAAAGCAATACTGTAAGTCATGTAACGTTTTTAAATGGTTAAAAGTAATAGTAAGCATGAACACTTATGGACCCTCCTTTGTACCACTTCTCAGAGGGATTAAAATGTTCCTGATTTATGGCAATACAGAATGCTCAAGAGCTATTCCTGGCTCTGCTACTGACTGTTTTGAGGACATGGGCAGTCACTTAATTTCTGTATCAGTTATTCTACCTACTTATCCATCCCTTCAAGTAGCGCCTATCACTGCTAAATCTAGGCACCTAAAAAAATATTTATTCACCTACCTTACGTGGGTGTAAAGCACTGTACAAATGTGAATGGTTGATCTACACAGCAACCACAACACCATAGTGGATGCATTTAATCTCTACTAGTTTGAGAGGTAATTTCACTTATACTGTATTCACTGTTTTGGGAAAAACTGAGATGCCCTCACTTAGGCACACAGGAGTGGAGGGACAAGCAAGAAGCCTCCCCTACTCACCCGTGCATCTCACAACAATTGCTATATTTTTCCTCTCCATGGGAGCAAGCTAGTGAAGACGGGTGGGAAGGGAGTGGGGTCATTCTGTCCCCTTCACTTTGCACCAGCCTGTGGAGCAGGGCTGGCATACAAAATTGAGCAGACCAACACGACCTCATATGCAAGCAGAAGCCTCAGTGTGATTGTGCCTCAGGCAGGCATAATTTCTCCAGTGTTATTCCTGGCATGATTAGATTCCGTACTCCTCTCTACACAAGGGCTGTGGTCTTAAAGACAAAATCTAGGCCTTTAAGTATGGGAACTCTCACAAACTAATATGATCTTTCAAATGTATAAAGACTACAAAGTATGACAAATGCACATTAGCACTAGTACTACCAGACATTCTCATATTCATGTTATTGAAGCAATGGCATAAAGGCTACTTCAGAGTCATTAGCCTTTGAATACTTCAGTGGCTTCATTATGCAAATTATTCATACCATAATAGCCTGATTTTTAGTGTTTCTGTGAGAATTTAATCATTAAAGAAAAAGAAGCTCCGCTTCCAGAATAATGTTACTTCATTAAATAAATGTGGATCACAGGCTGTAATTCCTTTTTAGGACTTTTAAATATTATTTATACTAGCTGCTGATAGCATAACAGATTAACTTTACAAGTCAACAGGATCATCTTAAAATCCATTTGTGGGAAGAAACCTGGACATATTTGAGATGGTCTATGTTAGCATTTTCCTAAGGAGTAACTGTTTTGACAGGCCCACTTTTCCAATGCTGCACTTTAAGTCAGAAGGTGATGGATATTTTTGCTGTAGTGATGCCTAGGGTGTCAGGAACTTGTTCTCTTGGGCATCTGCCACCCCACTTTTTTTTTTTTTTAATTAAAGTGTCTCCTACTTTAATCACTGTTTCCCCTACATTCTTTTTTTTATTTACATGAGATCTGTTTGGTTTTTTTAAACTATTTTGATTTCACATTATTTAACTAGTGACTCTTTACCTGTATTGTACTTTGCTTGTATAATACCCTGAGTACATCTGTCAAGAGGTTTTTGTTCACAAAGATATTGGAAGATGTTGTATAAAGAGTTTGCCGAGCTTTTCTCATGCCTACAAATTCTATGAGGCCTTAACAGTAGGTAGCATTTGTCTCTCCAAGTGGGGATTTTAGATACTTTGGTTCAGTTTAATTTCTCAACGGCAACGCACATTTCTTATTTTTCCTAGTGTTATTTTAAAAAAGTTGTACACATGCTACAGGGAGACTGTTTCAAACCTTTAACTCTATTTCTGACCATTCTCACCAACGTATCCAAGATGACAACGGTGCAAAGTCTAGTTGCAGCATAGAAAAATTTTTGTAAGATTTCTTGATTTAAAAAAATTTTTTTTTTTTGCGCTCTGTGCATCTTCAACAGGAGCAATGGCCTTATTGACAAAATTTCTTCTGCCTTGCCTCCCAGAGACCATCTCAGTGATGCCTCTCCCCTCAGATATTCCTTACATATGGACTCTGAACACCCCATATATTCAAAAACTATAAAAGCATAGAATAGCTTCTGCCCAATCACAGCTTTTTATTTTAAAAAGAGCTCATTTTACCCTAAGAAAGGGCTTGTTTTCACTTACTGGAGTTCTCTTTTGGTTCTTGCTCCTTTTATACAGCTAAATAATTGGTGGCAATTCAGCAGTTTCGTTGTCTCAGCCTCTTGTGTTAGCAAAGTTCTCTCTGACTGTGATGCCAGTGTACTGATCTTCTCACCATTCACTCATGCTCCCAATGGCAGGACCATTTGAAGCAGGCAATGGCTTGTTTATAAACTGCTCTTTTCAAGAAGAAAAAAAATCCACTCTTTCCTAGGAGGCTCATCTATTGGTGGTCCTCCCCCCCGCCCGAAAAAATCTGGAGTCCAGAATGCTTCCTGTTTCCATTACACAACCTATTGGATAGTTCCCAAAACTGCACTGTAACTCTGTAGCATTTTCTCTGTAGCAGGAGACTGGTCAAAGTCTGCACTCAGACACATGTTCAACGCTTTATATCAGATGATGGCTACTATAACATGTGCTTATTTCCTGCTTACAAATTGAGCCTGCAAAGACCTACACCTCTCAAGCCCCAGAAAGACTGTAAATTTTAGAAGAGACACTGTCATTTACATATGCAAAAATGGGTTTCACTGTTCCCCCTCAAGAGCTTCTCTTGTGATGCCTATAATTATACTTTGTAAAGCAAAGATGCAACACAGCCTTTAACCATTTGTATTCATTGTTAGTACATGAATATTACAAGGAAATTCAAATAAGGTAAAATCAGATAGACAACTACTGTGAAGACAGGTTTCAGAGTAGCAGCCGTTACTTCTGTCTGATTCTTATAAACAATAGCAAATGTTCATTATTTGCTGTGCCTACTTTTCTTTAACAAAGAAAAGTGATTTCTTTATGGTGATTTTTCACTTTTAGTATACCTAGGATTAGAGCATGCAGGCTATACAGGTGGCAGAGTTTGGCAACAAGAATTTTCTTCAGATACTTTGAAGCTATCCTCAAGATTTTATGCAAGACATTAACAAAGACACTGCTAACAGACTTACTTGCAACATCCCAAAGTGGATTGTAGTAGTTGTTAACTAAGCAGAAATGAGTAACTTTATTGACAATGTACATAAAACATGGGGATTAAGTTTTTAATTAACAAAACTCATCTTAAAGACTATGGTTTCTTATCCAAAAGTAGTAATTAAAATACACGATACATCGGTGCATGCTATAGGAATTCAGACTAAGTAATAATTCATTTTTATCAGCACCTGTTATACCACCTTGACTAAAGGTCATAATTTTTGGAGTACATCTAAGAATTAATATGTATGCAATATATAACTTTGTATGTTTTACATTTACTGCAAGGCAGGCAATAGCTTACATGGTCCTTACCTGTTCATCTACATAATCATCTATTTTTTTCTGGCATTCAAGCCAGGCTTCAGCCACTTGACACATCTCCTGTTCCAATTGATGATACCTTTGTAGCAAGGTACTATACATATCTTCACTACAGGAATCATGTGTTGTTCCAAGCCTAAAAGTTTAAATAGCAATTATTAGAGTATGAAATAGAAGCAGAGGCATCCACCTAATAATCAAAATGATTCACTGATGTCCACTAACCTTTCTGATATACACTACCACTTAGAATCACAGAAGGTTATGGTTGAAAGACACCTCAGGAGGTCTTCTAGTCCAAACCCCTGCTCAAAGCAGGGCCAACCCCAACTAAATCTTAAAATAGTTTTAGGATCCAAAAAAATGGCTTTAGACGTTTAATGTAACTACAGTAACTGACACAGAAGCTATTTGGCCACTAGTTCCCCAAAACAAGTTTATTTGTATTTTTAAGCATAAAGGTCTGACAACAGCTCACTCTTTATGTTCTGTAACCCGTGTAAGCAATAATTGTGAGTAAGAAAGAAGCAAACCTAGGGTCATCGCAACTGAGCCATACTTATTCACCCAGCTTTATTGCTTGATATACTTATCTTCCTGAACCACATACGCGTTAAGTAGAGATGACCATCTACCAAAGGGCTGGATAGCAAAGACAAACCCAGGTCTGGTGAAGCGTTAATCAGCATAATGATTAAGGATGACACTAATTATTTAATAGCTAGGGCTGCTGGGCCTCCATTTGGGAAAACAGACATGAAATCAAGCTATTGCATAACTAGGTTACACACAGTAACTCGTACCCCTGGGGGAATTTTGTGCCACTGCACGTGAGAAGAATTCATGTCCCCCGCGACTTTTTTGCTTCCCCACAGCAAAATGACTTTCTGACTGGGAAGCAAAGGGAAGCCACAAGAACAGTCATGCTGCCGCTCCCCAGCGGCACACGTGCTTTGTCTCAGGTGCCCGGAGCAGCTAGTGGAGAGATAAATCACTGGGGGAAGGTACGGCAGGGCTGGGGATGCCTCAGCCACTGGCTCCTACCTTGCTTGTCCCAGCTGGGCTGGGGAGGATGGGACTTGCTTCTCCTGTACAAGGAGCGGCCAGGGCTGTGTCAGACTCACCCCCAGAAACCTCTCTGGCTACAGAAGCTCTGCACCACTGCTCCCTTCACTCCTCAGCCATACGGGAGGGTTAACTCTACAGGTAGCTGCTTCCCTCGTCCATCCAACCCCTGTGCATCCAGACCTGCCTCATACCCAGATCACCCCACCAAACCTCACGCTCTAAACCCAGAACCCTGAACCCACACCCTAACAAGCCTCATCCTCTGCATCCGGACCCCACCCCTTCACCCAAACTACCTTCCCCCACTCACCCCCCTCCACCTGGACCACACTGACAAGCCCCCACAAACCCAGATCCCCATCCCACTGAGCCCCACCAAGCAAGCACCCAGATCTGCAACACACAAAGCCAGCACCTGGACCGCCCCCTCCAGTTGAGCCCTCCACACCCAGACCCCCCTGCAGAACTCCAACTACCTTCACCTGGACCTCCCCCTCCCCGCATAGTCCCATTGTCTCTGCATCCAGAACCTCTCCCCCACACCACCCATGAGCACCTGTTCATCCAGATCCCCCCACAAAGCTGCCCAAACACAGATTGGGTTCTGTGTGGGGCAATTACCCCACATCTGGATCTCTCCACATTAAGTTGCTCCACACTTGGATCCTGCTGGGCTGAACCTGCCTCCCTACATCTAGTGTACTTGGCATAAAGGGGCAAGGCCTCGGGTGTTTCTGGGGCTGGCCTGGCCCTTGCGCTGTGTCAGGATCAGGTGCAGCTTCACTGCTGAGTCCATGTCCAGGGAGAGAGGGGGGAGGCCTGCAGGGTGATCTCCCACCTCTGTGCAGTCAGTGGCCTGTGCTCCCCACTGCCATGCTGGAGCCTCTGCATTTATTTATTGACAAATAAAATTTGCAGAATTTTGGAGAATTTTAAAATAGTGTGTGCAGATTTTTTGTTTTTTTGGCACAGAATTCCCTCATGAGTAAACTCACATCCTACCCACTAGAGGCAGCATTTGTTCTCAGACTGGTAGGTTAAAAGAGACTTCTCCCTCAAAAGAGGAATTTTCAGGAATGGAAGACAGAGGCTTTCCTGATCCCCTACTACTGTGGAATCAGCAGTTTTATACTGCTTGTTTCTTTGAGGTCTGCCATAAAACATCAGTGCAAGCATCCGCAAACTACCAAGTCAGCATCCTGAACCTTGGTCTCAGAACCAAGTAAGGTAGAGATTATAGTACGTTACACACTTCTAACATGCATTTCATTACAAAGGTCTTTGAGTTCCTCCAAATATAAACCAAGCCATGCCACTCAGTCAAGCATTATCCCCATTTTACCAATTGGTGAACTAAGGCAAAGAGGTTAAGTGACTTGCCGAGAGCTTCTCAAAAAGTTATTGTCAGAACCAGGCATCTCATCTCATAAGATGAAATCCTGGTCACAATCAGGTTCATAGAGTTTTGCCATTGACTTTAATGGGGCCAGGACTTCATACCTAGTTCTCTATTCTAACTGCTATGCAATACTGCCTACCACCATCTGGCAGCAATGGAACCTAAAATAACTAAGAACAAAGTGAATGCAGACAACTATTGCCCACTGTTAAACGAAAGCCACTAACTCCATTTCACCCAAGATCTCAAGTTGTTTATTTTTTATGGAAACCTCAGCTACAGTTTTTTTAGGACAATACTTTCTACATACCAAAAATCATGAAAACATAAAAATGCATTAAGAATATAAGTTAACTACATGGAATGCTCAATGGTGCTTAAAATTCTACCAGCAATCAGTGTTGCCAATTCTCATGATTTTATCATGAGACTCACGAAATTAATTTTTTTTCTTAATGCCCTCGCTCCTGAAGTAATGACAACTCTGGACAACGTTACCCTTCTTATACAAAATAGCAAGTTTCTAGCCTTCACGACTATAGAGAAGAACATGATAATTTAACCCCAATGAACCCTACACTGGTTCAAAAACCAAAAGGCAAATAAAACTCTCAAAACATATTTTTTCAAAATTTCCATTTCTGAAGCCAACTCATGATCTAACATTTTCCGTTGGCAATACTGCAGTATTTATACCTGTATAAAATCAGGAGTTATAATAAAATACTTAAAAAGAAAAGGAGGACTTGTGGCACCTTAGAGACTAACAAAATTTATTTTGAGCATAAGCTTTCGTGAGCTACATCTCACTTCATCGGCTGTAGCTCACGAAAGCTTATGCTCAAATAAATTTGTTAGTCTCTAAGGTGCCACAAGTCCTCCTTTTCTTTCTGCAGATACAGACTAACACGGCTGCTACTCTGAAATAAAATACTTGGCATTTACACATTTACAACAAATTTATTTGTTTAAGACAAATGTAGTGCAACAGTTACTAAAAAGAGAGAGTTTAATCTTTCAATTGTATGGGATCCAAGACAGATCGCAAATATTCCTAACTTATTTGGGTCAAAACACATGATCCGTTTACAAATCTATCAAAACTATTATTCAAACGCGCTACTGCATTTCCTATAGTGCACCAGCAATTTCACATACAAACAACAGGTGCACAGACTAAGAAAGTAACTCATTTTTAAAGGTCTCTATGAAAGCAAAACTCAGAGGAGCAGCAGCAATGTTTTAAAAACCTGTGTTTAATAGGGTTTTGTCCATTTGATTGCTTTTGTTTGATATTAATATATTATGACCATTAATTTGTTTTATGTTTTTTGGTGTGTGTTTAGGATAGTGGCATGTAGGCCACTGCTAAAGATATTATCTGAGGGTTGCTTATGAGAGCCTAATTCTGCTAACACTTACCACCAGGGATATACTGTGAAGCCACTCTTGGATCCAATCATGGTAATATGTACCATCCTCAGGGGTGAACCTTTGCAGGATTGAGCTCTACATTTGTAAGGTTTGTGTTTTTCAGTGTACCTACAGTAGCAGACCAGCTAAAGATTCTAAACAAACATGCAGTAATTAAAAGAAAAACCCAATTTACATACAAGTGCACCAACTGAACAGATGTTTTCATCACACCTCATCTTAAAGTAGTTTGTGAGGAATGTGAAGAGGTATTTCAGTGGTTTGCTTAGTGAAAAAAAATAAAACAGAATCTAATCCTTTAAAAAAAAAAAAAGAATGAATAGTTTTACCATTAGTCTTATCAAAAGTATCTAACTATTTTGTTACAGATACTATGTAATCTATTATTCTCTTTACTTAATGTGTGTGTATACAGATATATTGAAAGACACTTTACCTTAGCTGTGACACCAGTGTTGGCAAGCTGTTCTGCAGAAGTGGCTCAGAAAATACCAGATTTTCAAATAGATGCTTATTGTGCAATTCCCAAGTCACCTGAAATTTCTTCAAGTGTTCATTTTCCTATTAAAAATATTTAAATTTTCTATAAATCTAACATATTTCTAAAAGAACTCTTCAGATGCCAGAAAGAAAATTTCTTTAGCTAGTAACCTTTTAAACCCACCAGCCCAGAAGATGGGTTATTCAGCTTAGACCTTAGCAAGTTTTAACATTAACAATCATAAAATATATTATTTTGCCACTGATCTATGAATCAGGACCTTCACTGACTTCTGAAAGTCACTCTAGCTTCTTTTCTCATCTTTCTGAATAGTCCGGGGGGGGTGGGGGGGGGTTTGGGAAATCAGAAGAAGGTACTATCTTGTTGAAAGGCCTTCCACAAATTCACAGTTCAATTTCTCTCTCAATAGACATCAAGTGTATCATCTTAGCACATCAAAACCCCTGGAAAGTTTCTGGCTATCATCCCTGATCAATGTTAGATTCTTTTTTACCATGTATAGCAGGCAATACCTCTCTCCTAGAGCGTTCTGCTTTTCCCACACGGTTTAACTAAAAAACTGAAAAAGTTGTCCTTTCTAAGTATGGTTACTCAGAAATGTTCTTCTTCAAACAAGCAATAATCTATTTACTCATCTGGCTAGCATACTAAATGTGCATCTTGGTTTCTGGATTATCAACCATGTACCCATTTCCAACCTTGAGGTACTTCTAAAACAGAAGAGTTAACATCTATGGTTATAGTAATTCAGTTTTGACAGCTGAACAACGGACCACCTATGAGAGATCCCCTATCAATTCAGCAAGTGTTTCATTTATGGAACAAACACGAGTGTCTGTTTTTTGTCATCAGACCCCACACTCAGCAAAATTAAACAAAGGCATTCTGGCTGTCACACCAGCAAGTGAATCCCCTGCACTATGACTTTGAGTAATCAGTAATACAAGCATCACATGGGATAGAGTCATCTTATTTTATAGATCTCAAACTTTGATAGGAGTTATGTATTCCAAGTCAGACCTCAGTATCAAGCACTTCTAGTCCGGCTAGCACTGCTCGAAGAAAACAATGGAAAACACTCATCTGTACATAATTATAGCCTCTCCACTCCTGAGGTGTGCAATGAAGCAATGTACTCCCTTGCTTTGGATGATGAATGATTTAAAAGATTTTAGTTCCTACACATTACTAATAAAACTTAAATTTTAGCCTGATTATCCTGAAAACAAGTGAGCCTTCTGGTAGGTTCCATAGGTCTGAGAAGAACAAAACTGAAAACTTCTTTAGAAGGCTTACATCCCTAGTTCAGTTGATCAGGTTCTGTACTGCCTACAAAAAGTATCAGGCAAGTTTTTCTTTTAGACCGCTAAATTGGGGATTGAGGGACTTTTCTGTACTGACCACAGTCTCTCCATCTTGATCTTGGTATGGTGTCTCATCCCCTGGTGGGGCAAAAAGGCTTTAATGCTTGTTCTTGAACCTCTCCAAAGAGCTGGACTCCTTTGAAAGGAAGGAAAATCAGTCATAATTTCACTAAGAAATTAAGTGCACATGGATGGAGGTTCAAGGCTCTTCCTGCCATCATACTGCAGGCTACACACAAAGGTTGGACCTTAGCCAAGTGGAAGACTGAATTACAAAGTTTACAGTATGATGATCTAGCCACTCGTGTGTGTTTGAGGCTAAAAGGATTTCTCTTGATCTCAAACAGTGCAGTAGAGTCTTAACAAAATGCATTCACGTGCACTGAAAATGCTAAATGAGACCACTTCCTTACGCTTTTTCTCTGCAGTTAAATCTTAGTTTCCAAGCTCTAAATATTAGCGTGCTTAAGGAAAAGGCCATGTAGCAATCCAAGAAATCTATATAAAAAGCCACCACAGGAACAATATCCTATGTTCCTACTACAGCTTTAGTTCAATTTCTGAATGCTGAAGCCTATTAGCGGAACAATGGCTGTTCTCAATACTGACTGAACTGCTGAACCAATCACACATAAGGAAGGGGTTAGTGTAGAAATACCATATCCACTCAAACTCTTTGGAGAATGGGGTACCCTTTCCACTTAAGTAGGGCAAAAACTGCTATGTTGGAGAGTTCAAGTCCATGCTAAGCATTTCCTGTCAATTTGATCTCTTACACATGTCGACTTTACTACTACTGGTCCACAGTAGAGACCAGAAAAAGGAGGAAAGGAGTGGCTAAACATGAAAACAAATTTATGATTAGCTATATCTTCTTGACAACAAAGTGTACAAAATTAGTGGATTCTCAGAGAGGAAAATAAAAACTGTCTAGTTTCAGTTGTATCAATTTAATTTTCATACTGCAATAAATCTGTTCTGAAGTCAAGTATGTTTCTAAACAGTAAAGCAACTCAGTAACCTTAAGAACCATCCTCTCAAGAGAGAAATTTTAAGACTTTACTACAGGAATATGCTAATGAATGGGAGGTAATGAATTTTTTCTAATAAAAGTGCATCATGTCTAAGGGTAGGGAAAGAAGATGAGAAAATAGCGAGCTCAGACCAAGGAGGGTAGGAAACAGTCAACTATCATATACTTTTGTATATCTGAACACCAATAAATTGTGTTTCTTTGAATATTTAATTCTATGCATCTCCTTTTCTCTTTGAGAAACTTTTCTTCACCACCATTTTTTTTTAAAATCACCCAAGAGGTCTGAACACCATCCCCTTCTATATTTCTTCCCTTTTGTCTACCACTACTTACTGCCCATTTCATTCCTTTCTACAACTCTGTCCCACACCTCTCCAGCCCATCTACAGCAAAACCAAACTTTACTCTGTCAATATTCCCGTTGCAGTCTTCAGCATGTACATAGTATGAAAAGAAATAAGGGAGTACAGCATAACAAAAAGGCTGTAAAGACCGAAGTGAAAAAACATTAGAAATAACTGTTTCTGCTACTTATATTTTCTGTATTTCTCTTCTCTTCTGGTAGACCTTTGCCTGCTGCTTGCTCTCTACCTGTCAACATAACCTGAAGTGTGACAACAGAATTGGTTAGTAGCAAAGGATTATATCGAAGAGGATGACGACTTTGGTTGTAATAAGTAACAGGAGCAGATTAATTCCTATGCAAGAGATAGTCTTCTCAAGCAAGCATCTTTGATGATCAGGGAAGAGAAAAGAAAATATGTAGAATCAGAATATCTGAATTAATGTAGCTGAAAGGGCATTAAGGCTTTCATAATACTTTTCTTAAGACATCACTGAAGCTGACTAGTGTAATATTCTACCCATCCTAGATATGGGGCTGTCTAAAATAAAATAATTCAAAATATGGCAACACCAAATATTTCAATATTGAACAGACGACTCAAAAGTTGTGTTTTGAAACTAGTCAGTCCCATTAACCATTTGCAGTACTTGTTTAATAGCTTCCTCTTGATCATTCAGATGATGTAGCAGCTTACCCTGCCCCTCGCAAATGGACAGTTTTGGCAATTTCACCCATTTGTGACTTAACTTCTATGTCCTCATTTTGAAATCTAGCCTGGGACATCCTTAACAAAACAGTTAAGTGTATTCCCCACTCTCCCATCCAAACACACAAAAGCGTATACTCTGCAATCTGCAAAAGGATTGTGAAAGAACTCACAGCACATATTTTTAACAAATTTGTATTATCTCTATAGATCAACAGCACACAGGAATATTTTTTGTATCTTACCAGAGTGACAAGAAAGGTGCTGATTGTGCATGCTGCCTGACAGAGTGCACTGTATTCCTCAAGAAGGAGTGAGATGAACTGATGTGCCTGCGGTGGGCCTGGTATTGATAATGTTGATGCAACTTTAGATCCCAGCGACAAGTGCCTGAGTAGACGAACCTTCATTTCAAGCACATATTCTCTAGCTTGCTGTTCCAACCGTTGATAAAGCTGATAAGGATCTCTTTCACAAAGCCTGCATTTTTGGAATAATAATTGTGACCAAAAATTGACAATCAAAATAGTGTTTACTCTCCTAGGAATATTTAGGAGACCGTGAGCATTATTCTAGAGGAAGGATGGTCGAGGGGTTAGGGAACTAACCTAGGACTTTGAGATCTGGGTCCAGATTCCCTACTCTGCAACAGATTTCTTGTGTAACCTTGGGCAAGCCACTTAGTATCTCTGTGCCTCAAATGGATAAAAGATAACAGTACTTCTCGAACTTGTGAGGATAACTACATTATGAGGTACTCAGAAACTATGGTAATTGGGGCTATACATGTATTCAAGATAGGCAGATCTAGCTAAGCAGCATCCTGGTCTCTCAGATTGAGCATGCAGCAATGAGACAGGAATTCCTGAATCCTAAATCTGGCTCTACTCAGCTCATTGCATGGACTCTGGCAATTTAGCTACTCTCTCCTGTGTTTACAAATTGGGGTAATATGCTTACCTACCATACCTACATCTAATATGTTGTCGAACATTTTGAATAGTTAGCTTTTGTACAGTGCTATAAAAAGATTATTACTGGGCTCACACTACAATATACTTGGCTTATGGAAAACCTGAGATTTGAGTCTCATCTCCTGTCTCTCACACTGCCAAAGGTTAAGAGCAGTCCCAAAAAGAGGGGAATATAGATAATGCAGTTCTAGGGCATCATCATAGTTTTGAACAGTGGTTTCCAACTCTTTCAGATTGAGAACCATAATTCCACTTTAAATACTAGTTCCTCAAATGTAAAATAAACTTATGGAAGTAACATTTGCAGTTACATTAGAAATGTCACATAGTACATCCTGAAATTCCTAAATGTCCTCTGCTAAAAAGAAACAATTTATATAAACACACATATAATGCATATTTAATCAAAGAAAAAAAATAGTGAGTCACAACTACACCACCTTTCACATTCTCTAGTTTAAAATCTGAAATGTATGTTTTTATTAAGTATTTGACAAACAAGTCATGACTAATAGTGGTATTTTCTTGCAATATAATTGAACAAAATGTGTTCAAACCCAGTGGATAGGCTCACACAATAGAAGCAGATATTGAAACAGCAATCCATTGTTTGACAGCAAGTCTGATACAACAAAACACTTACAGATTAAGAATGATGAGCAAGTGGATCACCATGGCAAGCTATAACTAACAGTAAAAGCCGAAGTCTCTTGACCAGCCAATTATAGTCAAAGATCATTTGGGCATCCCAGAGCAATTATGATTCCAGAATGAGACAGACTGCATGATATTTGAACACTCCCAGGATGGTATCAATTGATAATAAAGTCCTTCAAAACATTTCTCTCTACCCACCATCACACTTATCTTGCCAGAATTTAGGCCTTGTCTTCACTACCGGGGTAAGTCAACCTAAATTACGCTACTCCAGCTACGTGAACAACATAGCTTGAGTCGACATCAGTAGGTCGACCTACCGCAGTGTCTTCACTGTGCTGTATCAACAGGAGATGTTCTCCGATCGACTTCGCTTACTCTTCTCAGAGAGCTGGAGTACTGGGGTTGACCGGAGAGCGCTCTGCTGTTGATTTAGCGGGTCTTCACTAGACCCGCTAAATCGATTCCTGCTGCATTGATTGCAGCAGTAGTGAAGACAAGCCCTTAGTTCCAGCCAGAAGCTCTTACTCATAGTGCTAGTGTCATCCAGGTACCAGGAGAGCTGACCCACTAATATTTTAAACGTTCAGGACACCAGTAGGCTATTCTTGGATTCGCATTTCCAGCGAGGCTAAGAAATTAAGATAGTTACCCAATATACTGGGGAAGTTTAAAGACATTCAGATTGTTATATTATCTTCAATAGCATGAATATTCAGTGATCACATTAAGCTAATCTTCTCTACATCATACTAAGAAAGGATTCCCATTCCAAATATGCAACTAATTTTTAAGTGTCTACAAATCTCAATTTTCCTACTTTAATAATCCACTGGTATGTACTAATTTCTTTTTTTTTTGAATTATGTAATATTTTAGCTGTCATCAGGGTTATAAGAATCCACCACTGTTCGTTCTAATCCAATGCACTAAATAAGGACAAAGTCTAATGTATGGAAATGTCATCTGAGAGTAGTAGGTCAGCACTTAATATTAACTTCTCATATTCTTTTGAAGAGATGAATTTTTAGGAGATATGCATAATTTATGCATCAATAGCCCTCTTACAGACTAGTATGTCAGAGTTTAATAATTTCATGATACATTCAAGCCAATGTTCAACATATTTATGCAGGAGTTTTGGTTAAAATTGCTCTGATTCCTCATTCTAATGACAAATTCTGAATATTTGGACATGTAAGATTCATGATTTTAACAAGTATGGCCACAGATTAAGCGGGGGTAAATACACTTCTACTAAAGAAATCAGTGATTCTGAATTATTTGCAGCTTCATAATAAAGACCCTTTAAACTGGAGGAACAATTCTAATCTACATAAGAAAATTCTATAAAAATTTTTTATACCTATCTACCAACTCCTTCATTCCCTCTTTATCTGGTACCAGGGATTGGTCTTGATCATCTGCCAATGGGGTCCCAGCTTGGCGATATACACATCGGACCATGTATCTTACTTCTGACCAGTAATTTTGAAGCTGCTGAGATTCACGTTCAGTCTCTGCTGAAATTTCTCTGCAACAATGCGAGAAAGGTTAACATAGCATACAAACTAAGGTTATTGTACCACCACATTATTTCAAAGATGCACTTCAGTAAAAACAGAGTGCCTATCCACCAACTAAATTAGATTAGAAAACCAATTAAAAAGTAGAATTACCACTGAATTACAAAAATTATTTAAATAAGCAAAATGAGAGCAGAATAAGTTGCAATATTACCAAGTTTACTGATTGCAGCCTCAAGTTTGCAGCAAGCCTCACCTGCGCTCATTACAGGCCTCACAGTTACACGCTACGTCAGAAGGAGAGGAATTACTGAGATCTGCAGAGGGTACTGTCTGTGCTCCAACAGTTATTCTCCCTCCTCCTACAGATTCCTGCTGTGATCCACTGTTTCCAAGAGGCATGTGCAAAAGGAAATCTTGGCTCTGTTTTAAAAAAAAACCAAAAAAAAAACCAAAAACGTACCTTACAAAACAGACAAACATGAACCTTAGACAAGCAGGCAAAGCTTTAATAACTAGAATTAACTTTACTTCAAAGCTTATTTATACAGCCCTGTTCTAAACTACAAACTTATGTTGGTATAACTACGTTGCTCTTGGGTGTGGATATCCAGCCCTCCTGAGCAACACAGATATGCCAACTGAACTCACGGTGTAGACAGTACTATGTCAACAGAAGAGTTTCTCCCATCGACCCAGCTACCATCTCTCGGGGAGGTGAAGTACCTATGCTAACGGGAGAAGATCTTATATCAGCATAAGTAGCATCTTCACTAAGCACTACAGCAGCACAACTGCAGCACTATAAGCGTAGACAAGTCCTTAGTGCTGACACTGTACAACACAAAACTAAAGGCACTCCCTTTCTTGAAGAGCTTATGGTCTAAGAAACAAGCACAAGAATTGACAAACAAGGAAATCCAGAGGTGGGAATAACAGAATTTCTTTTCTAACCAACCCTAAAATATGTTGATTATTAACATCCTCATGAATATAAATAATATTTTACAACAAGCTGTAAATGCAAAGTAATGCACATTGGAAAACATAATCCCAACTATACATATAAAATGATGGGGTCTAAATTAGCTGTGACCACTCAAGAAAGATCTAGGAGTCATTGTGGATAGTTCTCTGAAAACATCCACTCAACGTGCAGCGGCAGTCGAAAAAGCGAACAGCGTGTTGGAAATCATTAAGGGACAGATAAGACAGAAAACAACATATTGCCTCTGTATAAATCCATGGTATGCGCACATCTTGAATACTGCATGCAGATGTGGTTGCCCCACCTCAAAAAAGATATATTAGAATTGGAAAAGGTTCAGAAAAGGGTAACAAATATTATTAGGGGTATGGAACGGCTGTCATATGAGGAGAGCTTAATAAAACCGTGACTTTTCAGCTGGGAAAAGAGATGACTAAGGGGGGATATGATAGACGTCTATAAAATCATGACTGGTGTCGAGAAAAAAATAAATAAGTGTTATTTACTCTCTCATTACACAAGGACTAGGGGCCACCAAATGAAATTAATAGGCCTCAGGTTTAAAACAAACAAAAAGAAATATTTTTTCACAAAACGCAGTCAACCTGTGGAACTCCTTGCCAGAGAATGTTGTGAAGGCCAAGACTAGAACAGGGTTAAAAAAAGAACTAGATAAATTCATGGAGGATAGGTCCATCAATGGGTATTAGCCAGGATGGGCAGGGATAATGTCCCTAGCCTGTTTGCCAGAAGCTGGGAATGGAAGACAGGGCATGGATCACTTGACGATTACCTGTTCTGTTCATTCCCTCTGGAGCATCTGGCATTGGCCACTGTTGGCAGACAGGATACTGGGCTAGATGAACCTTTGGTCTGACCCAGTATGGCCACTTATGTTTTTATGTAAAGTGCTAGATAGAAATTTAATTAGAATGCGTTTTGGAATTAATCATGTAACCTATTTAATCTATGGTTTGGATTTGACAGCTTGTAGCTCATTTTCTATAGTTTGATAACCTATCCTAGCTAAATGCATAAAATGTTGCTGTTTCCAATAACTAGATGTTACTCTACAGACAGTGCTGCTGGAAAGATGCTGTTTTCAGGTGCTTGGTAATAACAGTTAGTAGTGTGACCATGGACCTGCTGTGAGAGGTCATCTACATTCCAGCCCACGCTGACTGATATATCTAAGGCCTGGTCTACAGTATGCGGTTATTTCGGAATTAGCCAAGTTACCTCGAAATAAAACTGGTTCCGTCCAAACGAGTTTTTCCGATTTAAAGGGCTCTTTACTCCAATTTCTGTACTCCACCTCAGAAAGTGGAGTAGCGCTAAAATCAAGATCGCAGTTCCGGGTTACAGGTACTGTGGACGCAATTCAACAATATTGGCCTCTGGGAGCTATCCCAGAATGCTCCCTTGTGATTGCTCTGGACAACACTCAACTCCGATGCATTAGCCAGGTAGGCAGTAAAAGCCCCGGGAACTTTTGAATTTCCTCTTTGGTCACCATCAGCACAGTCCATCATCACAGACAACCATGCCGAGTCCCCCATCTCAAGAGACCATGCAGTCCCGGATTTGCAGACGAGCTCCAGCACGGTCCGAACGGGAGGTACTGGATCTCATCGCATGTTGGGGAGATGAATGTGTTATGGCAGAACTACATTCCAAAAAAAAAAAGGAACGCAAATACGTACGCTAAAGTCTCCAGTGCCATGACGGAAAGAGGCTACTCCAGGGACACAGAACAGTGTTGTATAAAAATCAAGAAGCTCAGGCAAGCATACCAAAAAACCAGGGAGGCGAACGGGTGCTCTGGGTCACAGCACCTTACATGTTGCTTCTACTGTGAGATGCATGCAATATGGGGGGGTGACGACACCACTAGCCCACCACTATCCGTGGACACCTACAAGGAAGAGGTAGCACCGAGCGAAGAGGATGAGTTTTTGGAGGACGAAGAGGACAGTGCACAGGCGGTAAGTGAGGAATCAGTTTTCCCCCCTAGCCAGGAACTATTCTTAACGCTGCAGCCAATAGCTTCCCCCCACTCCCAAGGCATGCTCCCGGACCATGACCCTGGAGAAGGCACTTCTGGTGAGTGAGAGCTTGATTGGAGCCACATGTTGGGGGGAAACCCAGCCACGCTGGGCTGTCTGCGTTTAGTTTAAAGGGCGCATCCCTGCTCAGAGCCTCATCGGAGCCCCACAATGGGTGGGTGTGTGGGGGGCAGGTTGTTGTGCGAAGCGACCATCCCAGAGAGCCCACAGGCTGCCTGCAAGCTGAATTCTGTTGCCTGGCCACATGTGATGGCTTATTCACACCAAAGTGGCAGGCACTTCAGTAGAAGAGGCAAAATACGACCTTGTACAGAAAGAACATGTGCTGTATACTATGAATTGCCTGTTTCACTGAGAAACAGTTTCCCTTTTGTTCTCTAAAAATGTATCTTAAAATACTACCTTCCCTTTTTCTCCTCCTGCAGCAGGTGCAAATGTTTCAGCGCAGCCCCTATCTACTCTGTCCCAGAGGCTGGTCCAGATTAGAAGGCAGAAAAAAAACTCGGGACGACATGTTTGTTGAGCTCATGCAGTCCTCCCACACTGATAGGGCCCAGTTGAATGCATGGAGGGAAACAATTGTGGAGTCGCGTAAAGCGTTACATGGGGGACATGCGCGATGAGAACAGGCAGGATGCTATGGTCAAGCTCATGGGGGAGCAAACTGACATGCTCTGCTGTATGGTGGATCTAATGCGGGAAAGACAGCAAGACCACAGACTGCCGCTGCAGGCCCTGAATAACCGCCCTTCCTCCTCCCCAAGTTCCACAGCCTCCTCACCCAGACGCCCAAGAACACGTGGGGGGAGGGGGGACAGAGGCTACGGGGACCCACACAGTCAACCCCAGAGGACTGCACAAGTAGTAGAAAACTGGCATATCGTAAATTTTTATTTGGTTTCTGGATTTCTCCTTCCCTCCTCCTCCACCCCCCTAACCCAATACCCCCCTTTTCCCCCCGTCTAGCTTCTTATTTCTCTCAAGGTTTTGTGCAACAAATAATGAAGAACTTTTTTTAAACAATTGTGACTTTATTTCCATATTTTTATATATATTACATATATATATACACACACACACACATATATATATATATAGAGGGGGCGGGTAACTAAGAGAAACACACACAACTCTCATGAAACTGGCTTTCAAAGCTTCTCTGATGGGCAGCAGGCCCTGCTGTGCTCTTCTAATATCCCTGTTGTCTGGCTGTGCAAAACTGGCCACCAGGAGAGTTGCTTCAACCTCCCACCCCGCCATAAATGTCTCCCCCTAACTCTCGCAGATATTGGGGAGCATACAACAAGCAGCAATTACAATTGGAATACTGGTTGTGCTGAGATCTAACCGAGTCAGTAAACTGCACCAGCGCGCTTTCAAACGCCCAAAGCCACATTCAACCACCATTCTGCATTTGCTCAGCATAGAGTTGAACTGCTCCTTACTACTGTCCAGGGTGCCTGTGTACGGCTTCATGAGCCATGGCATTAAGGGGTAGGCTGGGTCCCCGAGGATAACTATAGGCATTTCAACATACCCAACAGTAATTTTCTGGTCTGGGAAGTAAGTCCCTTCCTGCACATGTTCAAACAGACCAGAGTTCCTGAAGAAGCAAGCGTCATGCACCTTTCCTGGCCATCCCACGTTGATGTCGGTGAAATGTCCCTTGCGATCCACCAGTGCTTGCAGCACCATGGAAAAGTACCCCTTGCGGTTTATGTACTGGCCGCCCCGGTGTTCCGGAGCCAAGATAGGGATATGCGTTCCGTCTATTGCCCCGCCGCAGTTAGGGAACCCCAGCGCATTAAAGCCATCCACAATGGTCTCCATATTTCCCAAAGTTACTACCCTTGATAGCAGCTGGTCAATGATTGAGTTGCAGCACAGCAGCCCCGACAGTCCATTTCCCCACTCCAAACTGATTCCCGACTGACCGGTGGCTGTTGGGCGTTGCAAGCTTCCACAGAGCTATGGCCACTCGCTTCTCAACTGTGAGGGCTGCTCTCATTTTGGTGTCTTTGCGCTTCAGGGCAGGGGACAGCAAGTCCAAGTTCCACGAAAGTGGCCCTACGCACACGAAAGTTTCTCAGCCACTGGGAATCATCCCATACCTGCAACACTGTGTGGTCCCACCAATCTGTGCTTATTTCCCGGGCCCAGAATCGGCGTTGCACAACATCAACCTGGCCCAATACCACCATGATCTCCCAATCGCCATATGCCGTGCCGTCCGTGTCCATGTCCTCATCACTATCGTAATCGCGCTGTCGTCACTTCCTCGCCCAGTTTTGCAGGTACTGCACATACTGCTGGATAATGCGCGAGGTATTTCCAATGGTCAAAACTGCAGCGGAGATCTGATCGGGCTCCATGGCTATGGTGCCTGCATGGGTAATTCTGGAAAAAGGGCGCAAAACGTAGGACAGCAGAGTGGCAGCAGAAGCTGTGCTGTTTGGTTCACAGTAGCCGAACAAAGGCTGAAAATGGTTGAATTCTGTGGCTTTCACGGAGGTGGGAGCCCAGGACAGACAACATGGAGAAGCTCGGAAGTGTGGCAATAGCGGGAGAGCAGAGTTGGTGGCGGAAGCTGTGCTGCTCAGTTCCCGATGGCCGAGCAGAGTTGGCAGCGGAAGCGTTCAATGAGGAAGAGAAAGAGTAGATAGTACAGATTACATAGGAAGATGAGAGGAAATGAGAGGTGGATTCATAGAAGCAGGAGAGCAGCGGTGCACAGTCTGCCGAAAGCAGTATGGCGTCTGCATGCCAAAGAGGCGCGAAATGATTGTCTGCCATAGCTTTCTGACGACACACACCCAGAAACACCCATGAGAATGTTTTTGCCCCATCATGCACTGGAAGCTTAACCCAGAATTCCAGTGGGCGGTGGGGACTACGGGAACTGTGAGATAGCTACCCACAGTGCACCACTCAGACAGTCGATGCTAGCCTTGGTACTGTGGACGCAATCCACTGAATTCACGTGCTTTAGTGGGGACACAGAAGACCAAATGTATAAAATAGCTTCCGAAAATTTGAATAGAATAATTTTGAAATAATTTCGTACTGTAGAAGTACCCTAAGTCTGGAGTTGTTAGCCACCTTCTACAGTTTGTTTGATGAAAAACTCAATTAAAAAGAGTTATCAATTCAAGTTAAATTCAGACAACTCTGAGACGTTCCTTTAATCACTTACCTTTAAAATGCATTTTTAACATTGCTGTGATGCTGGCAGGCACAAAGGCCCAGAGCCTCACTGAACACTGATAAATGCAGTTGGAAACCAGTCTGGCTTATGTGTGGGGTTAGTATAGTTAAAATAGATAGTGTTATAAGAATGTGTTTGTATTTATGCTTTATGGAATGCTTGTACAATGCTACATATATTAATCCCGTTTATAATATCTGTATCTCATGGTACAAAGTTATATTGAGTGTTTGCATTGTAAATCTCTATAATTGTGTAACTCACCAAACAGGAAAAGCAGGTATTCAGCAGGTATTAATTAAGGTAAAGTATTCACCATGCACACAAAAAGGCCCACTGAAGGCAAATCAGTGGACAGAGACTTTGGTGATTTTATTCCTGATTCCCTCCAGGAAAGAGGGACCGACACATGAACTCATCCAATCAGATTGGATTTTGTGGTGAGGGGAGCATAAAAATCCTGACAAGGAGAAACTGGTCTCTTCATGCTGCCTAGACTCTGAGGAGCAAAGATTCCTGAACATAAGCAAGAGATCCCCGTGCTGCTTGGCATGGGTCAGCCCTATAGGAAATATAGAGCTGTTTATTATGGAAGCTTATATTACCTTTTATATCTAAGACTAACTCATTTGTGTGTCAAGTATCAGAGGGGTAGCCGTGTTAGTCTGTATCCACAGCTGTCGTCCCCTAACACCCCTCCTCTACTTGCGCTACATTGATGACATCTTCATCATATGGACCCACGGGAAGGAGGCCCTTGAAGAATTCCACCTGGACTTCAACAATTTCCACCCCACCATCAACCTCAGCCTGGACCAGTCCCCACAAAAGATCCACTTCCTAGACACTACAGTGCTAATAAGCGATGGTCACAAACACCACACTACACCAGAAACTTACTGACCGCTATACTTACCTACATGTCTCCAGCTTCCATCCAGGACACATCACACGATCCATTGTCTACAGCCAAGCCCTAAGATACAACCGCATTTGCTCCAATCCCTCAGAGACTGTCATAAATATAAAGGGAAGGGTAAACCCCTTTAAAATCCCTCCTGGCCAGAGGAAAAATCCTCTCACTTGTAAAGGGTTAAGAAGCTAAAGGTAACCTCGCTCTCACCTGACCAAAACGACCAATGAGGAGACAAGATACTTTCAAAAGCTGGGAGGAGGGAGAGAAACAAAGGGTTTGTGTGTCTGTTGGTATGCTGCTTTTGTCGGGGATAGACCAGGAATGGAGTCTTAGAACTTTTAGTAAGTAATCTAGCTAGGTATGTGTTAGATTATGATTTCTTTAAATGGCTGAGAAAAGAACTGTGCTGAATAGAATGACTATTTCTGTCTGTGTGTCTTTTTTGTAACTTAAGGTTTTGCCTAGAGGGATTCTCTATGTTTTGAACTAATTACCCTGTAAGGTACCTACCATCCTGATTTTACAGGGGTGATTCCTTTACTTCTATTTACTTCTATTTCTATTAAAAGTCTTCTTGTAAGAAAACTGAATGCTTTTTCATTGTTCTCAGATCCAAGGGTTTGGGTCTGTGGTCACCTATGCAAATTGGTCAGGATTTTTACCAAACCTCTCCCACGAAGTGGGGTGCAAGGGTTGGGAGGATTTTGGGGGGAAAGACATGTCCAAACTACATTTCCCAGTAAACCCAGTTAGAGTTTGGTGGTGGCAGTGGTTATTCCAAGGACAAAGGATAAAATTAATTTGGACCTTGGGGAAGTTTTAACCTAAGCTGGTAAAAGTAAGCTTAGGAGGTTTTCATGCAGGTCCCCACATCTGTACCCTAGAGTTCAGAGTGGGGGAGGAACCTTGACAGAGACAAACACCTACAAGATCTTTATCAAGCATTCTTAAAACTACAATACCCACCCGGGGAAATAAGGAAACAGACCGACAACAAGACGGGTACCCAGAAGTCACCTACTAGAGGACAGGCCCAACAAGGAAAGTAACAGAACACCACTGGCCATCACCTACAGCCCCCAGTTAAAACCTCTCAAGCATATCATCAACGATCTACAATCTATCCTGGAAAACAATTCCTCACTCTCGCAGACCTTGGGAGGCAGGCCAGTCCTCGCTTACAGACAGCCCCCCAACCTGAAGCAAATACTCACCAGCAATTACACACCACACCAACCCAGGAACCAATTCCTGGAACAAACCCTGTTGCCTACTCTATCCCCATATCTACTCTAGTGACACCATCACAGGACCCGGCCCAATCAGCCACACCATCCGGGGCTCATTCACTTGCACATCTACAAATGTGAAACATGCCATCATGTGCCAGCAATGCCCCTCTGCCACGTACATTGGCCAAACCGGACAGTCTCTACATAAAAGAATGAATGGACACAAATCAGACATCAGAAATGGTAACATACAAAAGCCAGTAGGAGAACACTTCAGTCTGCCTGGACAGTCAATAACTGATTTAAAAGTAGCCATACTTCAACAACAAAAACTTCAAACACAAACTTCAAAGAGAAACTGCAGAGCTAAAATTCATTTGCAAATTTAACACCATTAATTTGAGCTCAAATAGGGACTGGGAGTGGCTGGCTCACTACAAAAGCAGTTTTCCCTCTCTTGGTATTGACACCTCCTCATCCATTATTGGGAGTGGACCACATCCACCCTGACTGAATTAGCCCTGTCAACACTGGTTCTCCACTTGTAAGGTAACTCCCTTCTCTTCATGTGTCAGTATATTTATGCCTGTATCTGTAATTTTCACTCCATGCATCTGAAGAAGTGGGTTTTTTTTACCCATGAATGCTTATGCCCAAATAAATCTGTTAGTCTTTGAAGTGCCACTGGACTCCTCGTTGTTCATTTGTGTGTGTGTTTCCTGTTCTAACCTTGCAAATAACTCATTTCCTTCCTTTGTTAAATCTTTAGCTAGTTTATTACAGTATTGGCTACAGGCATTGTCTTTGGTTTGAGGTCTGAGTACAAATTGACTTGGGGTAAGTGACTGGTCCTTCGGGATTGGAAGTAACCTGAATATTATTGGGATTTTGGGTGTAACATGACCATTTATCACATCGTCCAGCTTGCCTGGTTTGCAAGATGGACTGGAATGCCCAAGGGGACTCTCTGTGACTCCATGGTAAAACTGTTACAGTGCTTTAGGAGTTCACACACTTGTCACCAAGTCAGTAACATCTAATTATAGAAAATTCAACCAGTTTGAGGTTTCTCCCCAGCTTTTTGACATTCTACCCTGAAGGTGACACTCACAGTTATGAGCCACTGCAGACAGCATGACAAGTGTAATGGTTGCTAAATCTAGGGGCTTATATATTTTTATTTCACCTGACTTACTTGTAGTTTGATACAATTGCTTTCAACTTCTTTGTTATCATTCTTCAAAATTTGGTGTTCCTGGTGTCTGGTTCACTGTTTGTTCTTCCTCATTCCTTTCCAAGCTGAATTTAGAAGAAATGCCTAGGCCTTGTGACTTGGCCAAGACTGTCCTTTGAACCCACTGTTTTCTGCAACTTTTAGGAGAGGTCTAGAATTAAGCTACCTCCTCTCTGAAGATGGCCTGTCTATGGTAATTATCATTAAATGTTGGCTAATGAGATGAGAAGTAAATCAAACATTGTTTATGGTTAATATGGGTAAAATATGCTTAGGTCTAGCTTATTAACTTAAAACTCACATTATAGCTGAATTAGATTCCTTTTGTATAAAACAGATCACCGTTCTAAAACTGGCTTGTTGATTTATCAATAGATGCCCCTTGGTCCTTCAATATCAAGCTAGTTGGAAGTGTTACAGAATTCCATCCTAATCTAAAATATGGGACTTTAATAAAAACTCTATTCTATAATCTAGCAGAATTTTGCTCAGAATGCTTTTTCATCCTCTTTTCATTTACAGACCCTTAAAAAAAATGCCAAATGGAGGTCCAGACCCATTTTGGAAATCTTAAGATAGTCTGTGGAGCGTCGGGGATCCATGGACCACAGATTGAAAGCCTCTGTCCTAGTATATTTTCTCCATGGTATATATGCATTGTTTCTGTATTACTTGGTGTACATGAGCTACCATTTAAAAAAGGAAAATTCAATTTAAAAGTTGTTAAAATTTAAGAATTCAAACTTGAGTCTCAAATTAGTATACTGAATTTGAGAGTCTGCAGATGGCACAAGTGTTCATTGGCTGCATACCCTACAAAGAGGCATATGTTTAATAGCCTCTCTAAAGTGAGCAGAATGGATAAAAACAGAGACCTGAAGAAAAGTAGCAATGAAAGATAGTAACCTGAGAGGAAGAAAGAAAGGAGAAGCCTGAAGAACAGATGGGTGGCAAAACAGTCAAAGATCAGCATAAGTGGACAAAACAAGGTAAGAGTTGGGGGAAAGGATCATACAAAAAGGAATGGAAGAAGGTAAAAAGAATAAAATTGAGGGAAAAGGCAAAGAGTAGAAAAGAAAAGTTGAAAGGGCTTAACAAAAATCAATTAAAAGGATCCAAGACTGAATTCTATCTTATGGCCCAAAACGTTCTTAAGAGACTCATTTTCAAAGCTAGGGAACCATGTGACACATTCAGTTTCATTTCTAGAACAAAATTCCCTGGCAAATGAATACATTATAGGGATTTAAAAAAAAAAAAAAAAAAAAAAAAAGCAAGCGTCTAGCCCATCATGGAATCATCTCAATTTAGTCAACTCATACACTGAAACTTACCACAAGAGATTGCTCTAGCGTGGCATGCCTCTCCTCCTTCTCGACTGTTCGTCGACAGTCTGGACACACCCACAGTGGAAGATGCAGCATACTATTTGTTTTTGGAGATGCAGAAAGTGCTGTTTTGCTAGAATTTTTAATCCCGCTCTCTGAAAGCAAGGTGTCTTTCCGTTCACTTCTACAAAGAAGACAATGCTCGCCTGTTGTATATGGTGCCCTTTGACCCAAGCCAAAAGTAAATGGAGTCTACAAACAAATATTTGAATAGACACAACTGGTTACTTCCATGCTTAAAGGACAAAAAAAGTCATCTTTACATTTCTTATTCTACAAAGTATTCAGTAGGAGCAACAAAGTCTGTGTTAATACTTGATGCATGCTTTGGGTGCATTGAAACCCCAATGCTGAATATCCTATTAACATAGAACCTGGAAGGTTTTATTGCTATTATGCATAAGGCTCCATAATTACACATTTCATTTAAATAAAAATTTACTTTTGGAGGAATGCACTATAGCTTTCTACTATTAAATGATTCAAAGTAGAAGTTAAAATAGAAGGGAAAAATTGAACTCCTTTCACTATTTTCAATGTTTATTGTTGTTTTTTGTATTAAAAGGGAAAGAAATTAGGAAAATATAATGGCTCCTTAGACTTCCTTCCCTTCTGTCTGCTACAGGCCCAGCTGCTCCTTCAGCATCAGCTGTGGCCCAAACACTTAACTAACTTGGCTATAAAGACTGGATTTAGCTTTTGCAAATCTGAAGTGGCTTAAAAGAGGGCCCCAAACTGCTTTGGAATGAAGTCATCTTAGCATTTTAAAGTTATTCCTTTCCTCCAGACCCTCCTCTGGACAGTGGATGTAAAAAGGAACAAGTTTCCAGCAATAAAATGCTTACTGTGCACTATCCAAAAATGGTGTATATAATGTGTCAGTATCAGAAAGGCCCAATAAATTGAGCACTGATTGTTCAAAGCTGCAGTCTATAGAGTCAAGCATCAATTCCCTTACCTATTTGGTCATAGATTCCAAGATCAGAAGGGGCCATTGTGATAATCTAACCTGACCTCCTATACAACACAGGCCATAGAACTTTCCTAAAATAAATTCCTAGAGCGTATCTTTTAGAAAAAACATCCAATCTTGATCAAAAAAAAAAAATCAGTGATGGAGAATCCACTAGGACCCCTGGCAAAAACTGTTCTACTGATTAGTTACCCTGACTGTTCAAAATGTGTGCCTTATTTCAATTTTGAATTTGTTGAGCTTAAACTTCCAGCCATTAGATCTTATTATACCGGTCTCTGCTAGATTGAAGAGCTTAGTATTTGTTCCCCATCTAGATACTCAGACTGTGATCAAGTCATTCCTTAACTTGCTCTCTATAAAACTAAACAGATTGAATTACTAGAGTGTCACTATAAGACATGTTTTCTAATCCTTTAATCATTCTCATGGTGGTTCTCTGAATCCTCTCCTATTAGTCAACATCCTTTTTTGGATTGTGGACACCAGAACTGGAGACAGTATTTTAGCAGCAGGCACATCAATGCCAAATACAGAGGTAAAACCTCCCTACTCCCACTCAAGATTCCAGTTTATGCAACCAAGGATCACATTAGCCCTTTTGGACACAGCCTCACACTGAGAACTCATGACAGTGGAGGAATAGGGACACTCAGGAATTTTGGGTTCTAGTCAAGATTATGGAAGGGAGTGTTCTCTAGCTGTCACACACCCTTCAGGCCCTGTTTCCTCACAAGCCTGACTTCTTCTGCCCATCGAGTCCGTGTTAGTCTTCCTTTCCCACCCCACTGACTCTCAGCCATCCATTCTCCCCAGCACCCAGTCCCAGTCTCCTCATCCAACTGCCATTTTCCCACTTGCTCCCATTTCCCTGCACCACCCCCATCCTAAGCTCCCAGTCTATCTTCCTCTTCCCCATCTTTGCCCAGCCAAACCCAGTCTTCCCTCCCTGGCTATCTGTCTGATCTTAGTCTCCCCCTAGCAGCTGGTTTCTGCCCGCCTCCCAGTCTTCATAATCAGTCCCAGCATCACTGCTTCCAGTCTCAGTCTCCCCCCAAACGGCTTGGCTAAATCTACTCTCTCTGGCACCCATAGTACTGGAGAGAGAGAGAGACATTCCCTGCTTTCAGTTCTAGTTCCTGGCACCACAGCAGCCTGCGGCATTGAGTGTAACAACTACAGGGATAGTCCTGCTCATCCCCTGCAGCCCTGGGTTGGTGCAGATAAAATCTTCAAAGAATTCAGCTGCCAAACTGTAACAAGTCACTACTGAGCTCATGTAATTTCAGATTTTTCAAAAGCTTATAACTGAATGAGATTTGGGTGGTGTTTCCAGGGAAGATCAAGGGGCACATCTCTGACATAAAGGTCATCCCCTACCAAATTTCAAAGCCTTTCTTCAAAGCATGGAAGCACTAGGGATTCCCAATGCCCTTAGGTGTTTGTATTTTTTAAAAAAAACCACACATCGCCAAATACAACACTTCAGCATTAACAAATAGCCAGTACTGTTTTGGAAACATATTGAAAGTTTGCAACATTAGAGTACAGCTGGATCCCTGACACTCACTTCGGCACAACAAGAGGATCATATCAAGATGTAGACCAATCTTATTTGTGTTCTACTAACCCTACTCTCTTCCTCACTGCAGCAACAACCTCCATCCCCTAATGCTGCCATCTGAAGAGAATCTGCCTGTATTTTCCTCACTGCAGCACCAGGCAGTCCAAATGCCAGGAACAGAAGATTCACAGAGCTGAGACTAGCATCAAAAGCTTCCTAAAGCCATTCTGGAAGGTGGGTGTGAAGGAAGAATTAACAAGCCCAAACCTTCATAAGAACACAGTGATTTCAGATAGTCATGTTCCATCAATCCTCTCCACCTACCCACAAACTTTCTCCAGGAAGTAGAAGGTCCTAAGGCAGTGGTGGGCAACCTGTGGGCCAGGGTAATCTGATTGCAGGAACAGCAAACTGCGGCCACTGGGAGTTGCGGGGGGCCATGCCTGCAGACGGTCAACGTCAGCAAAATGTCTTGTGGCCTGCAATCAGATTACCCTGATGGGCCACATGTGGCCCACAGGTTACCCACCACTGTCCTAAGGTGTTTAACCAGCTTTTTTCACTACCTGTGAAATTGTCCACAAGGTCACCTGCCTCCTCTTGATCCTACCTGCAAGCTGCAGACACCTCACCACTTCCTGCCATAGTAAGTTGCATTAGGGGAAAAGGAGAAAAGCATTGTCCTCATGCAAACTCCCATTGGAGGGACTTTTGAGAGTGAAGAGGCCCCCTTTATGTCTCCTTATGAGCTAGGCTTGGCTTGACCCTTCATTGGCTCTGCGCAGTCAAACAACAGATTTCAAAAGCAGCAAAGTTAGTCAGCCACTCTTTCTAGGAGGGCTGTTCCTGGACCCACCCCTTCATGCAACAGTTGGGTCTTGCGGATACTTGGAACCAGTCTGAAAAGCTTGCAGCAGGTGGCCTGGCTGCTCATCTCCTTGTTCAAGATTATTTTTTTCAGAAGTCAGGCTGTCTCCCTGCTGCTGCCATGAGGATCTGTGTAGAGCTATTTACCAGTAGATCCTTATGGACAGCAGCAGCAGCAGGGTTTCTTGCCCCCAGAAAGGAAGACAGAAGTGTAATGATCTCAAACAATAATTAAAAGGTATGTATCAACACATCCTGACCTTCAATCTTTTAAATAGGTTAAGGTCAGGGAAGCTGGCCTCCAACCTTCCTATACAAGGATTTGTAGATTCAGTCTAGATTGTTGCATTGTAGTACAAGGAAAAATAAAAATAGTCAGTACTATTTAAAGGAGAACCACCACCACAAACAGCAGGAACAATAATTTCAAAGGCTGGCCATCTAGAAGATTCCCTTTGTTTATATTTACAGCACAGTTTTAAACGTTGAACTACAAACATTTGGTTCATAAAACAAGAAACATCACTTGATATTCAGAAAGAGAGGTGGGGCGAATTATACGCAGTGGTAGTTTCTAAACTATTTTGTATTCTAACAAAATTAACCTTTACCATCTTGACTATGGGCAATCCGAGATGCCAACTTCCTGTTACTTCTGCCACAGTAAAATTGCAACTAGTCTCAAACATATCTTGAAGCAAATCAATCAATTCTAAACCCCTACTTTCGTATCTTTGCAACTTTCTCAGAAACATGAGGCTGAAATCTCTCATGCTTTCTCGCAGCCCAAAGGTGGAGAGTGCATGCATACTGGTATGTGAAAGCATCCACAACAACAGTTGAGCTCTTTTTCAATTACATGAACTTTAATCTAGATCCATACACCTGTACATTTCACATTTTCGAGGTAAAAAGTGTACACTTGGGGGGGAAAAAGTTTGCACTTTGCTAATCAAATTTCAAAACCTGCCATAGCCTTCAATGAGGAAGAGTATCTGATGTCCGTAGAAGTTTGCTTATAATTTTATTTGTTAACAAATTTGGAAGAACAGAAATGTCAGCATTACTTAAATGGAATATCTATTTAAGTTTGTTCCCAAGAAGAATTCTCTTTTTGTCTTCAGAACAAAATTAACATGACGCTAAAGTCGAGATAATAATTTAAAGTTTTCCCTATCCATGTTTCCACCTCAAAGATTATTAGCTCAATAATTGTTTTAAAATCTAGTTTACTTTTCACCATTCATGCTGTCATTTTTGTACTTTGTTAGCTTGCACAACAAAACCATTTAGTGAGTTTCATAAGCACATTGCTATTTGGGATATAAATCTTCCAGGAATTTTTTTACATTGTTTCATGAAAATAAAAATTCTGTTAGGGTTTGTAATACTTTAGTATTTGATTCAGCATCAAGGTAGTCTATCCTTACAGTGCTGCACTAGTGCAGCTGCACCGCTGTAGTGCTTGGTGAAGACGCTACCTATGCTAACAGGAGAGCTTCTCCTGTTGACGTAGGTACTCCATCTCCCCAAGAGGGGACAGAACCCTCCCCTCAACATAGCACTGTCTACAACGGGAACTTGGTCGGTATAACTTTTTAGGGTAGACCAGGGCTACCACGGACTTCAGCGAACAGAGTCAAGCCCTAAAACCTATATTAATGAGGTCTCCGCCGCATATTTGCACTTCAGTACTTCTTCCATAAATAAATCGTTCAATGACTATTGACCAACCAAACTTGACTGTACCTACCTGAGAAACACCTGTGAACTCTGATCCAACGGAACTGACTGTAAACTGGGTACCATTTAATGAAACCTAGAAAACAACAAGAGTAGACTGATTATAACAGCTAAGTATTTTTTGTTTTTTACTGCATCTTAGAGAGAATGGCACTTGCTACCACCACAATTGAGCCTATATCTATAGCATTACAAGCCTTTTTCGAGAGGACTTGACAGAGACATTTTTTCCCCTTGTGATAAAATTCTCCAGATACAGGAGTTAATAATGTGGACATTTCAAAGTACAGCAGTATGAGTAGGAACTGAATGGATCTATTACAAATGCAATTCAAACACCAAATATAGAGCAAAGTCACCCAGTGAAATGGATATAAGGACCAAAAATATGATTGCCTGTTTGCTCAAGTTTCCGGGTTCATGTAGGCCTTTCATTAACTGTTCTCGTTTTTATCATCTTAATTTACAAAAATTTCACCTTTTTGGAGGTTCTGCATAATATAGCTTAGAAAAATAGGTTTTCACATATTAGCTAAGCAAAATTCTTCCCCTCAGAAAAACATTTTGAAATTAGATAATATATTTTAAGGCCAGAAGGAACTACTTGGATCATCTAGGCCAATCTGCATAAAACAGGCCACAGAATTTCATCCAGTAATACCTGCATTAAGCCCATAGTCTCAAGTTTAACCAGAAGTTATTTTCCACCCTCCTCTCCATACACACTGAACTAAGCATTGCCTGATAAGCCACAAGTGACACTATATGTCACCAAACCCAAATAAAGTGAAAATAGGACACAACAATAAGTCAATGACAACACTCAAGAAAGAGGATGATCTGGTTATGAAATTATCTAAGAACAAGATTTCAATTCATTTGTGAGAGAAACAAAGTGCACTGCAGAGAGGGTGAGAGGGGAACTTTCAAATGTCAATTCTTTTCAGTGGGTTTTTACTGGGGGAGAGGAAGGAGACTTATCCCCATTCCCTTCTCTTTGTTTGGGTATTGCCCACCCTCTGAGATTTCAGACAGGTCTTCACTTTATTTTCATCAGCCCCCTGTCCCCTTTTCCCATTTCTGTTTATCCCTTTTTGTTTCCCTCACTGCACTATGTAACATTAAGTGAGATTAGTATGATAAGGAGCTAACTAAATATGACACCTCTTACTTAAGAGAAGCATGTATTTGTATCAGATCTGGTCACTTAAGTGAACAGAATATTCTTTTACTCCTGCTAGCCACAGAGACCATGGACTTACAGTATGAGCTAGAGTCTATTATTCCTGCACATCAACAGAACTAGGAATTTCTGACCAATGATGCCTACTCACTAGATGGCCTTGAATAAAGATTTCTACGAACTCTTCTCCCTCCTACCAGTAAAAAAAGTGGCTCAATGCCTTACTCACAAGAGATGCTGCAAAGATTAGTGATTTCACAATACCCTGATAATGTTAAACTCTACTGTTACAGGCTATTAGTGACACTGACAAGGCCCAACGACCATATGGCTTAACAGACTTAAATTATTCAGCACTGTCCGTCCCCTAGTCCAATTCAAACAGTAGCGGGGTGCAGGCGATCTCTATTTTGACATGAAGTTTAATTGGACAAGGTCAAAAATTTTATTTTTTTCAGTGTATTGCTGATTTTTGTATTTACAATGAAGAACTGCATTAGTTGTCTCAGGAAATCTGGAGGCTCTAACAGCTGAATCGGAGCAAGTGAAGCTTGACACCCATGAAGGTGTGGTAGCTAGGTTAAGTTTTTGGCATTCAGGTGGTTGCTTGCCCAAAAAAGGAGGGGGAAGAAAGCTCTGCATCCCCTCTGAAGTATCAAAAGCCCAGCAGGGTTTTACATTGGTGAAGGAGGAGTCCCTCACTAGTTTTTCTAGTTTTACAATCAGATTTACCTATTTGAAAATTCTTCTCTGTTGTGAGAAAGATTCACACGAGGAGGTAATACACCCTGTCACAATCCCGCACTGGTGAGGCAAAGGTTAAGGAGCTGCTCTAGACACAGGAAGCCACACCCCCTCATCTCTGCTTGGCATGCTCCCAGGGGCAGGAGCATTCAAAAGGGAGCAGGTCAGCTCAGTCTGAGCTGACTGAGGAGGAGAGCAGTTGGGTGCAGCAGCCTCCTGCCAAGAAGCTGCTGGGACTGAGTCTATCTAGCCAATCTTCTGGAGCAGAGGGCAACGACTTGCCGTTGCCAGGGGAAGGAGCTCCAGAGATGAACCTGGGAGGAAGGTAGGAAGACCGAAGTGTGACATCAACGGAGGTACAGGAAACAGGTAAGAAGTGATCCACGGAGAGTGAGTAAGGGTAATGGATTTTAGGCCATGTATACGTCCTACTGCTTTGAAGGGCCCTGGGTCAGAACCCAGTGGAGTAGGGTGGACCTGGGTTTCCTACCCCCCCTCTGGGGACTGTAGCCGCCAGGCAGAGTGGCCCTTGACTCTGGCTGCTGGGACACACTCTCACGAACTGCAGCAGCTAGGCAAAGCGGCCCTGGACATCCATCACTAGGCAGTACTGCCAGCCTGCCCACAGAGGCACTCCCCAACAAGAGGGGAAAGAGTGAAACTAAGTGCACAGGAAGTGCTATCAAAAGTACAAAATAGGAATAAAGACAATTTCCCTTTTTCCATTAGTTAATGTTATCTGTAACAAGTTTAGTAGCATGATTAAGTGGGCATTCCTTTAACCTTTTTCTTGTTAAAATTTAGGTTCTAGAGCACAGTTATGGGATAAACTATTCAATAGTATAATCTCAATATACATAGAACATAAAAGAATGATAGTCCCTACTACAACCAATGTGCTTGTAACAATCTAGCTTGCAGGATTTGGAGAACACTAACTCGGTAATTGGCATTTATACATACATTACTCCTGAGGGCATTCTGTGCCAAAAAAAATAATAATAAAAATTCTGCACACAGAATTTTAAAATTCTGTGAATTTTATTTGACAAATAAATGTGGAGGCTCCAGCACGGCATTGGGGAGCACAGGCCACTGACTGCACAAAGGTAGGAGATCACTGTGCAGCTCCTCCGGGGACATGGACTCAGTAGTGAGGCTGCAACCAACCCTGACACAGTGCAAGGACGTAGTCTGCCCCAGAAACACACCAGGGCCTAGCCCCTCTGTGACAGGTGCACCATGTGTGGGCAGGCAGGCTCAGCAAGGCACGATCCAAGTGTGGGGTCCAGGTGTAGGTTAAGAGGCTTCTGTGTGGGGCAATCTGGGTGTGAGCAGCTCAGTGGGGGATCTGGGTGCTGGGTGGGATCTGGATGCACAGGTGCTTGTTGGGGAGCTCTGGGTGCAACAGTAATGGGACTCTAGGGGGGTCCAGGTGAAGGTGGTTGGAGCTCAGTGGCAGGGGTTGGGTGTGGGAGAGAGAACTTGGCAGGGGGGTACGGGTGTGGGGTGTCAGTGGAGAGTCCAGATGCAGCTGGTTGGGGCTCAGTGGGGCTTGTTGGGGTGGTCCAGGTACATGGGGAGTGGAACTCATCAGAAAGGGGGCGGGTTTCTGAGTGTGGGAGGTGAGGCTCAGTGGCAGGGTCTGGGTATGAGGGGATCTGGATGCAGAGGGGTTGGGCAGATGGGGGAACAGCTCCCTCTATAAGGATCCCTCCCCCTGCAGCTCAGGAGCGACAGGTGCAAGAAGCTGAGGTGAGGGGGAGAAGGGAGTTTGCAGAGCTTCGTTCAGCCGAGGTAGAAATTTGCGGGTGGGTTTTTGGTCGGCCCGGACTAGCAGCTGAGCCCAGTGCAGGGTAGGAACCATCAGCTGGGTCTTCCCTAGTTCTGCCTCTTGCCACACAGTGATTTACATCTCTGCTGGCTGCCCTGGGCCCCCAAAACATACCGCTGGAAAGGGTCGCATGACCGCTCTTGTGGCTTCTCTTTGCTTTCCCGTCAGTCATTTTTCTGCGGGGAAGCAAAGAAATCTGTGGGGGAAGTAAATTCTGCACATACAAGGTTAGACATGGGTCATAATTTGCTGACTGCTATCAACGATAATGAAGGGGTGATTTTATCAGAGCTTCAGTGAGTTGACCACCAAGTTACAGATTCTGAAATTCTATCTTAGCTCATTTTAAAATGATAAAACAATGCTGAATCAAATAGATGTGCCAGAAAATGAAAAGTGAGTGACTTATCCATGTTTGGTGGAAGTACAGGAGAATAGAAAACTTGCAGACAGGCCTTCTTAATCTGACATTCTCATTACTAAGCTCCAGAACAGTTCTATAGAAGAGTTTGGTTTTGTAACTTACACATTTGTCTACTGCTGTATGAAAATTGTAAATTAATCTTTCAATTTCCAAAATCTTTTCAATGGAAGACAGACATTTAAGAAAGTTGGAGCAAAGCTTTTTTACAAATATTAACAGTACTACATTATTACAAAAAATGCAAAACTATTTATGGAAAGAGTGTTTAAGGTGACAGTAGCCAAATAGCAGAGTTAGTCATATCAGAGGGGTAGCTGTGTTAGTCTGTATCCACAAAAACTACGCGGGGCCACTGGACTCCTATCTGTTAGTCGTATCAGAACAGCCTATTTCACTCTTAAGTAGCTAAGAGTGCATATATCTTTATGAACGAACACTGTGCTGAGGTGAGTACTATATTGGGAAAAGAGGAAAATGTGTGCTATTCAATCAATGAATGTTCTGATATAAGTTATAAAAGTTAGAGTTGAGTATGTTGCCATCAAATAGCATTAAGACAGGTAGCACACCCTGAGGAAAGGATATGCTATCAAGTGTAAATTCAGGCTGGTGAAAATTACGTAAGACTACCACATATGGCCTTATTTTGATATTCTAAATATCACACAGGATTAATAGATTTCAAAGTTGTTTTCCCTCTGACTAAAGTAGTAAAACCACTATCCAGCAAGCTTTTTTAAAAAATGTTAAGACAATAGAGGAGTCTTTCCCTCTTTCTGTGATAAAGACAAGATTTAAATCAGATATCGGATGAACCCATTAATCAGACTGTTTTATTTATGCCACTTGCTACACCACCTATGCTTTTTAAACCAACCGTATTAGAGTTCTACTTTGAGGCTGAGCTCTCTCCACTCTAACCTTCTTTCAGAACTAAATCTTCAGTTCTAACTAACACTTTGGAGAATGGTACAAACAGAAATTTAAGTTTTTGGATTAGAAATAAGAAATTTATTGGGTTTTTATCTACAGGGACTTCACTATCTACAGCTGGTCCTGTTGACATTTACCAGCCTGACTGAAGCTTAGCACAAGTCACACATGGTTTCAGAGGTCCTGAAAACCTCTCAGGAAAATTTAAGACAACACCTACAACAAACCCATGCATTCTCTTGGATGGATGAGACAACACTGAACAATTGTGTCCACTACCATAACAACTCAATGTCTCCTTTCAGAGTAGCAAGCCTAGTAAATATCCCTGAAAAAGCGCAAAAAAGAAGTCCTGACAACCAGAGGCCTGCTCTCAGTGCTCACACTGTTCCACCATGAGTGCTGTGTTACTAATTAAATATGATAACAGTATATTACCTTCAATCATCTTTTTCCAACAGAATCCATAGGGCAGCACTAGTCTGAACTACTACTCTTCAGTAAGGGTCCCTACCTACCAAGTAACAAGGATCCACCCTGTCCCCAATCGATTCTCTTCATCTACTTACAGCCACCTTCAGTATCCACTTGAGACCACCAGAAGTAGTAAAGTCACCTTGTGGACTCTGGTACCAATAATATGCCACAGGTACTCTGCTGTACATCTGATCTTCCACAGATGCAGCTTAAAGCATCACAGATGTTACCAGGACCATCCCTAGCTCCCCTGACTCCCAGCTACACTGCTGGCGAGTGCTGGGGGGCAGTTCCCCCCTCCCCCGAAGTCTGGGAGCCAAGGGAGCGGAGCAGGCTGGGGCTGGGTCACTCCACTTCCTGCAGGAAGTGGCCAGCCCCCGTCCCCCACGGACTCCTGGGGCCAGCCCCTCCCTGCTCCCCCCCACGGAGGCCTGGGGCCCATCATGCCCCGACACGGAGGCCTGAGGCCAGTTCCCTCCCCCCCACCCCCCGGCTCATGACCACAGAGGCCTGGGGCCTCAGGCTGCTCTGCTCCGCGGCTCAGGGGGAGGGGGCAAACCGCCCCCCAGCACTCGCCGGTGGCACGGCTGGGAGCCAGGGGAGTGGAGCAGGCTGGGGCCAGGTCCCTCCACTTACCATGCGATGAGTGCAGGGTCGGGCCTGGCTGCAATCTTTAGGGGAGTGGGGACAGGGCTGGGGTGGGGCAGAGGCACGGGCTTTGGGGAAGATCCGGAGCAGGGGCTGGAGCAACACAGAGCTGCGCAGGGCACCACGAAATTTGGTGACCCAAATTCGCTGGTGCCCTATGCAGCTGCGTTCTTTACATATGGGTAATGACGGCCCTGGACGTTACAATGCTTACAGGAAATCAGCACCAATATTCTACCCTTTCTCTAGGCTTTATTTTTTTAAGTGTTTCTCCCCAGCTACTAGCTCTAGTGCCTAACTCTGCTGCAACTCAGTATTCTGAAGCACAAGTAGAATGGAACTGAATAGATTTCACTTCTGCTTTCAGGGTTCTCAATAGTATCCATGCAAACAAACTCTGGGCTGAAGCTATACAGTGGCCCTGGTTTGCCATTCCCAGCCAATGGGAGCTGTGGGAAGTGGTGCAGGCTGCAGGGACGTGCTGGCCACCGCGTCCCAAAGTTCCCATTAGCCGAGAGCGGCAAACTGCGGCCATGCCTGCGGACAGTCAATGTAAACAAACTGTCTCATGGCCCACCAGCCTCAGGCTGCCCACCACTGGACTAGATGATCATACTGGTTCCTTCTTGCCTTGAAATCTATGACTTGGAAGACTTAGGAACATAGCACTGGCTCACATGCTGGGCATTCTAAAAATAACGTTCCAAATTCCATAACAAATATGAAGGTTTTAAATGAATGTTTAGACTCCGCAGAAAACAGTCTGGGAAAGCTTCCTACTCATTGGGCAAGTCAGTTTTTTCAAGAATTCAGCATCATACTTGTTTTAAAAATCACCCATGAAAATGCCACAATCCCAACAAGACAGTGAGCTATATGCATAAACCAGGTTACATAAAAAAGGCGTTGATTAATCGGTGTTCTGGAGGGACAACTCCTCATGTCACCCATTACCCCTAATGACGTCACATACGCGTTAAAAGAGGGTTGACAGATTAAAGCCCTCAGGTTAGATAAGCAGTTATTTAATTATTTACTATGCAATGCTCCTGAAAGCTTTTAAGTCTTATAGAGGTACTGCTGCCATAAAACTGCCCAACTGTAGGGATGCATATTAAAAAAATCATGTTAAAAACACAGAAAGATCTCTTTACAATTACACCCTATATTATGAAAGGTGCAAGGCCTAAGAAATCCAGTTTGTCACAACATTGTTTTTTTATAGTTCACTGATTTTTTTCATTGTGCAAGCTGAGAGAAGCCAGTTTCATTACCAGGTTCATAGTTTCTAACCACTTAAAAACCACAGTTTTAAAAACATTTAAATTTGTCTTTTATTTTGATTTTAGTGAGTACATTTCTTTTGCTCTTCAGTAATATAGAAGTCTTTAGAACATTTAAATTTGGGGCCCATTTAAGACTGCATCCCTTGAAGGGCCAACATCCCAAAATAAATTTTTCAGCAGTGGCAATCAAAACTAGAGCTTCAGCTCTCCCATGTATTATCATAGTTTGTTGACAAAGTAGTGCAATAATACTTGGTTGTTGCAATAATGGTCTTTGTCCTTCATATTTAAATAAAGAGCTCTGGAAAACTGTAGGTTATTGGTAAAAAAAAGTGTCCACAAAAAACAGACTGAGAACTAGTAGATGTTTTAATTAAGAAAGGCGACACTATAGGTGTGCATTTCTGGGTGATAATTGCTCACCTCAGATGGCGATGAACAGAAGGCAGAGTTATTTCTGCTAACACATACTCGTCAGTGTCTCACTACTATAGCGTAGAAACTAGCAAAACAAAACAAAAAAAAACCCAAAAAGAATATTTACTGGTTGCTAATGTCATAAGTATGACTACAGTCAATCAAAAGACATAGTGCTAAAGGCATCTCATAAAATGACAAAGTTCCTTGATCTATATAAGGGATTTCAGAGTTCCTAAGAGTCAGTGACATCTGCTACAAAACAAAACACTAAGATTTCAGCAGAAACTTAAAGCAATATAAATTGCAAGAAGTGTCAATTTATTTATTAATTATTTTGAAGTGTGCCAGGGTGACTAGGTTTCATTCCAAACATTAATGTTAACAATCAATCCACAAGAATTAAGCTGTGAAAGAGACAAATCTGTTTAAGGACCATCTCTTGTGAAGAAACCATGCTTTTCAGGGAAGTCAACAATTCCTTATATCTTAGAATCATAGAACTGGAATGGACCTCCAGAGGTCTTTTAGTCCAGTCCCATGCACTCAAGGCAGGACTAAGTATTATCTAAACCATCACAGAATCATAGAATATCAGGGTTGGAAGGGACCTCAGGAAGTCATCTAGTCCAACCCCCTGCTCAAAGCAGGGCCAATCCCCAACTAAATCATCCCAGCCAGGGCTTTGTCAAGCCGGACTTTAAAAACCTCTAAGGAAGGAGATTCCACCACCTCCCTAGGTAACACATTCCAGTGTTTCACCACCCTCCTAGTGAAAAAGGTTTTCCTAATATCCAACCTAAACCTCCCCCACTGCAACTTGAGACCATTACTCCTCATTCTGTCATCTGCTACCACTGAGAACAGTCTAGATCCATCCTCTTTGTAACCCCCTTTCAGGTAGTTGAAAGCAGCTACCAAATCCTCCCTCATTCTTCTTTTCCACAGACTAAACAATCCCAGTTCCCTCTGCCTCTCCTCATAACTCACGTGTTCCAGTCCCCTAATCATTTTTGTTGCCCTCTGCTGGACATTTTCCAATTTTTCCACATCCTTCTTGTAGTGTGGGGCCCAAAACTGGACACAGTACTCCAGATGAAGCCTCACCAATGTCGAAGAGAGGGGAACGATCACGTCCCTCGATCTGCTGACAATGCCCCTACTTATACAGCCCAAAATGCCATTGGCCTTGGCAACAACGCCACACTGTTGACTCATATCCAGCTTCTCGCCCACTGTAACCCCTAGGTCCTTTTCTGCAGAACTGCTGCCTAGCCATTCGGTCCCTAGTCTGTAGCGGTGCATGGGATTCTTCCGTCCTAAGTGCAGGACTCTGCACTTGTCCTTGTTTGACCTCATCAGATTTCTTTTGGCCCAATCCTCCAATTTGTCTAGGGCCCTCTGTATCCTATCCCTACCCTCCAGCGTATCTACCTCTCCTCCCTGTTTAGTGTCATCTGCAAAACTTGCTGAGGGTGCAATCCACACCATCCTCCAGATCATTTATGAAGATACTGAACAAAACCGGCCCCAGGACCGACCCTTGGGGCACTCCACTTGATACCGGCTGCCAACTAGACATGGAGCCATTGATCACTACCCATTGAGCCCGACAATCTAGCCAGCTTCCTATCCACCTTATCATCCATTCATCCAGCCCATACTTCCATAACTTGCTGGCAAGAATACTGTGGGAGACTGTGTCAAAAGCTTTGCTAAAGTCAAGGAACACCACGTCCACGGCTTTCCCCTCATCCATAGAGCCAGTTATCTCGTCATAGAAGGCAATTAGATTAGTCAGGCATGACTTGCCCTTGGTGAATCCATGCTGACTTTTCCTGATTACTTTCCTCTCCTCTAAGTGATTCAGAATTGATTCCTTGAGGACCTGCTTCATGACTTTTTCCAGGGACTGAGGGGAGGCTGACTGGCCTGTAGTTCCCAGGATCCTCCTTCTTCCCTTTTTTAAAGATGGGCACTACATTAGCCTTTTTCCAGTCATCCAGGACCTCCCCAGATCGCCATGAGTTTTCAAAGATAATGGCCAATAACTCTGCAATCACATCCGCCAATTCCTTTAGCACTCTCCAATGCAGCGCATCCGGCCCCATGGACTTGTGCTTGTCCAGCTTTTCTAAATAGTCCCAAACCACTTCTTTCTCCACAGAGGGCTGGTCGCCTCCTCCCCATGCTGTGCTGCCCAGTGCAGTAGTCTGGGAGCTGACCTTGTTTGTGAAGACAGAGGCAAAAAAAGCATTGAGTACATTAGCTTTTTCCACATCCTCTGTCACTAGGTTGCTTCCCTCATTTAGTAAGGGGCCCACATTTTCCTTGACTTTCTTCTTCTTGCTAACATACCTGAAGAAACCCTTCTTGTTACTCTTAACATCTCTTGCTAGCTGCAACTCCAGGTGTGATTTGGCCTTCCTGATTTCACTCCTGCATGCCCGAGCAATATTTTTATACTCATCCCTGGTCATTTGTCCAATCTTCCACTTCTTGTAAGCTTCTTTTTTGTGTTTAAGATCAGCAAGGATTTCACTGTTAAGCCAAGCTGGTCGCCTGCCATATTTACTATTCTTTCTACACACCGGGATGGTTTGTCCCTGTAACCTCCATAAGGATTCTTTAAAATACAGCCAGCTCTCCTGGACTCCTTTCCCCCTCATGTTATTCTCCCAGGGGATCCTGCCCATCAGTTCCCTGAGTTTGTCAAAGTCTGCTTTTCTGAAGTCCAGGGTCTGTATTCTGCTGCTCTCCTTTCTTCCTTGTGTCAGGATCCTGAACTCGACCATCTCATGGTCACTGCCTCCCAGGTTCCCACAACTATGATTCAAGGAAATAATTTAGGTCATTAGCTCAATAGCCTGAGCAGCAAAAATTGATAAAGGTTTCAGTGGTAGCTGTGTTAGTCTGTATCAGCAAAAAAACGAGGAGTCCTTGTGCACCTTAGAGAGAGTAACAAATTTATTTGGGCATAAGCTTTCATGGGCTAGAACCCACTTCATCAGATGTATGGAGTAAAAGATACAGGAGCAGGTATAAATACATGAAAGAATATGGGTTGCTTTACCAAGTGTTAGGTCAGTCTAAATCAATTAACAGCAGGATACCAAGGGAGGAGAAATCTCTTTTGAGGTGATAAGAGAGTGGCCCATTACAGACAGTTCACAAGAAAGTGAGAACAACAGTAGGGAGAAATTAGTATTGGGTAAATTAAGTTTAGGTTTTGTAATGACCCACCTACTCCATATGGTGTGTGGAAAGAGAAAGTTCCAACAATTTAAAAAAAACAAATCACATACACGAAACCCTAAGCTTCTGAACAGAGAAAATGAAAATATAAAGCCTGAACAAAAAGAGACGACCTATCCTATGGAGAGTGATCTGAACCAACAGCAGCTCTCTAATTCTTTGCTAAAAAAAAAAAGGCAGCACAGAGTTCAGGAAAGATGAGGGCTCTCGTCAGGAAATTATACCATTGTATCTAGAGAAGACCAGTGGAAAAGTCTATCTTAACCACCTACCAGCCAAACCATCATCATCCACAACTACATTACTTTCAAAAGCAGCCAATCTGACTTTGTTTGAAATAACGAAAGGAAGTTCAGTGGGGAAAAGCTGAGTTCCTGGGTGAAAGGGAAAAATGAAAATTAGTGAAGAATTTAATCGCACTTCTGGATGTCAGAAAAAGTGTTAAACATGGCTCCATCAATTGCCACTAAAAATTCGCTTTTGGTTATCACAATGATAACCAATGTACAGCAGTTATTTTCTACATCTAGGATAGCTATCGATGGTGCTTTTATGGCCACCCCCTCACAATAGCATCTGAGTGCTCTACAATCTTTAATGTACTTATCCTCATACCAACCCTGTAAGGTCAGGAAGTTCCATTATATCTATTTTACAGATGGGGAATGGAGGCATATGCAATTCCTGCTCTGCCTCAAACATCCAGTGTGACTTTCCCCAGGTCTCACAGGATGTTTGTGGGAGACCAGGAATTGAATCCAGATCTCACAGGGCTCAGGCTAGTGTTCTTACCACTGGACCATCCAGTGAAACAACTACGGTAACTGTGGCAAGATGCTGACACGGCTACTATATAAATGTATACCTTGTGTGACGTATTTGAATATGCCAGGATCAGGGCTGTCATGCCAGTGCACACTCCATCTATTGTAGTGTAAACAGTATACATGGCCATACTCTCTCCAGCATGTTTAGCCTGCAGGAAATACATGTTCATTGGTGACAGAGGAAATGTTGCCTCAAGAAAACGCAAACTCTGGCACCAGGCAATGAAGGATTACCTAACCTGAAAGTAAAAGAAGGAAAATGCCAGGGAGAGAGAGCCTAAATGCAGCTCTCAGTTACACAGATATGAGGTCGTGGGGCCTGGGAGTGCTGAGGAGGTAACTCACTTAAGCCCTTTGGGAAGTAGTCAGATGTCACCTAGCAGCAGTCTATTAGCAGTATGTAGCCACTAATACATTTACAGATCACATTTTTACCTTCACTGGGGCAGATTTTACATCTAGTTAAAAAAACACTGATATTTCCCCAAAGATATTTAAACAAGTATGTCGGTTACAAAAAGACCCCAAACCATCTCATTAGTGTGCTCCCAATCTTGCTAGTTCTCTAACAAAACTGCTTCAGAGCTGTTACACCAGTAGTCTAATCATATTTAGAAAGTCACTGAAAGTTTTTTAATCCTGTATAAATTAAGACTTCATGAACTTTAAATGAAATTTTGATTCCAAATTTACTGTTTAATTTTTGTAATGATTGAAACACTTCATCCTGCAACATTTCATTCTCTCACTACCACTGCTGCAGCAATGCCATTTGAAAACTTCACTAACCTGTGAAATTAATGCTTTCTGGGTTGGGGAATGGGAGCCTTGTTAGTGTCTGCACATTAGATGCAGATGAAGATGATTTTTGTTAATGTTTTCAGTTCAGGCTGAGTTTTAAATAAATACGAAAAATTGTACCAGTATAGTTTAGCAAAACTAAAAATCATTCCGAGAATAGATTATGTAAAATATTATGGACAGGTGGACAGCTTCTAAGGGTATTTTTTAAGTCTAGGAAATCACATTAAACTACATTGAGAGTGAGGCAAGCTTAAAAAAGAATTCAAAAGCCAAGAACTAACTGAGTTAGAAAGTTAGCTAAACAACCTTAATTATGCCTTCTTGTGAACATGCATTGGTCTAGTTAAGCAATTCAATATTCCCCCCTTTCCCACACACACAACCTTAAACACATCTGCCGCATCTTATAGTACTGTGCATTACTGCACAACAGTCATGTGTATGAAATACTGACCTACACTTATACTGATTTGATAATACATAGAGTAATAGAATAATTTAAATCTTATAGCATATAGGCTTCCTTAACTTGTGGCTAAGAGTGAAGACAGACTGCACTGCCGGGAAAAAGTAAGTAAATGTTACATGGCTGCTAACAGACATCCAGTTCAGGTAAGTGTCCCTATTCAGGCATGTGCTTTAAATATTTTCCTATGTGTTTTACAGACGAAGGGACTAAAATTATAAAAATACATACATTAAAGAAGGTGACTTCCATACAAAGTCTGTCAGATGTACAATAGAACCTCAGTTACGGACACCTCGGGAATGGAGGTTGTCCATAACTCTGAAATGTTCGTAACTCTAAACAAAGCGCAGTTCAGGCTCCAGAGCCAGCAGCTGACACTCCAGGCCAGGCTTCAGTAGCATCTAAGCTCCCTAGTCAGTGGGTGGGGACAAGCAGCCCAGACGTGCCTACTTTTAAGATGCAATGTAGGCACAGTACAGTATTTGCTTTTTTTTTAAATTTTGGCTCTGCTGTGGCTGATTGGTTACTTCCAGTTTTACCGGGTGTCCAGTTGATCGGTCAGTCCGTAACTCTGGTGTTCATATCTTTGAGATTCTGCTGTACTTACAATGAAAATAACGTAAGTGAGCAAAAATGAAGTTACAAGATACTAGGTATCTCCACTACAAGAAAAAATTATATGAATTAACAATGCATATGCAGCATAAGAGGAAGAAAGATTATGTATACAACTTTAAAGTATCACTTTCTGACTCAAATACTTAACTATGGAACTGTACTATTCTCAATTTAATAGCTTGTAGATATACATAACATCCCTGTAATAAGAGAAATCCACTAGTTTAAAAAAAAAAAGGCCTACTCCAACTAAATATATTGACCCACTTACCCACCTTAGACAAAGCCAGATAAGACAGCTCAAAACAGACTTTTTAAACTACTGAGACAGAACTCCAAATATTAATTATAATAAGCTGCAGAAAAGACCCTGCCCGCCAAACCATTTTAACCACTAGGGAGATAAGTGCGTTAGATTGTAACTTGAGTTGCCTGAATATAAAAAAAACCATCCAAATCACAAAGTTCCCACCAAGACTTGAAGAGCACGTAAAGGACTTGTGTAACACAGAGTATAAGGCAAGACAAAAGGAAAGTATTCCATTCTGCCTAATTTTCAGATGCTGAGGTAGGAGAAAATGTAGGCTACGGTTATTGGAGAATGGGGTAATTGAAAACTCTCTGACTAAGGGATCTCAGACTAAGGCAGATCCCTAAGTCCCTCTTCCAAGAAAAGAAGATTTTTGCCAGAAGTTATGGTGAGACATATGAAATAAGAAGCTACATGTCTGAGGTCTCCCAAAGTGGAACCAGGAGTTAAAATTATGAAGCCATAAAAACAGAAGGAGGTATTTTACTTACAAAAGTAGACAGATCAGTAAGTAATCAAGTTAATTATTTTATGTGTTTGATAAGAGTTTTCAGGGAGGGTTGAGATATGTTCCTTGAGAATGAAAGTGCTTTTCTGTTTCTTTAATCTATTGGCTGACTAAACTGATTTGTTACCTTGGAAAAGCCAGCATGCTTTCATTTAAATAAAAAAATAAAAAATAATAAACAATAAAAAACCATCCACAAAGAAAGGAAGTCTCTAGCAGTTTGAAGAAAACCTAAAAAAAATGTGAGCACAGAGTAACTGATGTACAGTTGTCTATGTAAGTCTGTTGCAAGCCTAAAAATAGCTCTAAGATGTCAACTCAGATGCCCAATGACAATTTAAGGGACTACCCTACAAAGTTAGGTCCCATAAATCACCTTGCATTGACTTATTTGTGTATGTGTATCCACACCTAAGTTTGTCTCCAGCTGACGTAAGACTCCCCGTTATAGCTACGCAGTAAAAGCACCTCTCCAAATGGTACAGAATCATGGTCGACCTACTGAGGTTTATACAGTCCAAGTATAGACACTTGGACGGCATGCGTAGACACTTGGATTGCATGTGGACCTGTGTATCAACAGTCCTCCAGCAGCAGTCCCATAAGGCCCCACACTCCCTGCGATTGTGACCGCTCTGGTCAGTTTTAAACTTCACCACCCAGGGGTTACAGAGACTGGAAGCCACCACCCCTTTTGAAGCCCTTCACATGTTTTTTGAAATGCCTTTTCCTGATTGTCCATCTTGGCAACCACATCTAGCAGCTCACCCATGTTGTGAGCAACTGACCATGCTGGCTTCCTGCACTAGACATACTCCTGCCTGGAGGAGACAGGATATACTGGATCTCTTTCCCCACAGGCCCAGGACAGGCTGTGCAACCACAGCTACAGACCGTGCAACCACAGCTACAGACCAGCTGTAGAAACATCAGCATCTACAAGAAGATTGCACAGGAGGCATGCAGGCAAAGAGATATGATGGGAATCAGTACTGCATGAAGGAGGTCAATAATAGATCTGGTGCCGCTCTGCCATAGTTGACGAAGATCCCACCAGCAACCCACAGACCAATGTGGACATCTTGGAGGATCCCAAGACAGAGACCCTTGCCATGAACAGTGACAAGGAAATGGGGGGGGAAGGTGCGTGCAAGGAGTGCACCAGGGGACTCTAGCCAGGCTATGAGCCAGGACGTGACTGAGACTCCACCAGTGTCTAGCCAGTCCTGCCAAACGAGTGCAGATGAGCCTGATGAAGGGGAAGGGAACTTAAGTACGTTTCTGCATGCATTTTCCTTTACAACGTTTAGAGACGGCACCTGACCCACCCCCAATTTAACAAGACAAAGGTATCTAGTTCATTGTTTTACTGGTATAAGAAGAATTACAGCTACAAACAAACAGAGGTAGAGCTGGCATCTGCTTTTCATTCATTCATGGGTTAGGCGGGGATGGAGGGAGGTATGGAGAGCACTTTGGTTATGTACATAGGGAAACCCCTATGTACAGAAGAGGTTCCATAAATACATTATCAGCAAAGGACAAAGAAAAGTGTAGATTCACTACTTATTGGGTAATGTGAGCTAACCGCAAATGACATTAATAAGGCTGAGATGTTCAATGTCTACTTTGTTTCAGTCTTCACTAATTACTATTAATGACAAGGGGGAAGGAATACAAGCCAGAATAGGAAAAGAACAGGTTAAAGAATATTTAGACAAGTTAGATGCAATCAAGCAAGACGGGCCTAATAAAATTCACCCTAGGGTACTTAAACTAGCAGAAGCGATCTCTGAACCATCTGAGATTATTTTCAAGAACACATGAAGAAGGGCAAACATAGTATCTATCTTTAAAAATGGGAACAAAGAAGACCTGGGGAATTACAGACCAGTCTGTCTAACTTTGATATCTCGAAAGATACTGGAACAAATTATAAACAATTTACCACAGTCTAGAGAATAATAGGGTTATAAGGCATAGTCAACATGTATTTGTCAAAAACAAATCATGCCAGACCAACCCAATTTCTTTCTTTGACAGAGTTACTGGCCTAGTGGCTGGGGAAAGCAGGAGATGTGATCTTGATTTTAGAAAGCCTTTTGATCCAGTCCCACATGACATTCTCAAAAGCAAACTATGGAGATACAGACTAGATGAAATTACTCCAAAGTGGTGTCAAATTGGGATGATGTATCTAGTCAGATCACACGGGGGTCTGTCCTGGGACCAGTACCATTCAATGTTTTAATCAATCACTTGGATAATAGGAGTGAAGAGTGTGCTTATAAAATCTGTGATTACATCAAGTTAAGAGGGGTTGCAAGCACTCTGGAAGACTGGATTACCAGTCAAAATGATTACCATTCAAAATGACTGTGACAAATTGGATAATTGGTCTGAAATCAACAAAATGAAATTCAATAAAGTGCAATGTACTACAATTAGGAAGAGGGGAAAAAAAATCAAAAGCACAACTACAAAATGGGGAATAACTGGCTAGGTGGTAGTACTGTAGAAAAGGAGCTGGGGGTTATAGTTAATCATAAGTTGATTACATCTACAAGGTGAAGCAGCTGCAAAAATAATATTGTAGGGTGTTTTAATAGGAACATCATATATAAGACATGGGAGAGAACTGTCTCTCTCTGCTATGCACTGGTGAGGCCTCCGCTGGAGTATGTGTCCAGTTCTGGGCATAATACTTAAAAAGATGTGGACAAATTGGAGAGAGTCCAGAGAAAAGCAACCAATATGACAAAAGGTTAAGAAATCCAGAGGTATGAGGAAAGCTTAAAAAACTGGGCATGTTTAGTCTTGAAAAAGTAGACTGAAGGGGAGATCTGATAAGTCTTCAGGTATGTTAAGGGCTCTTATAAAGAGGACAGTGATCAACTGCTCTCCAGGTCTACTGAAGGTAGGAAAAGTAGTAATGGGCTTAATCTGCAGCAAGCGAGATTTAGATTAAATTTTTTCCCCTAAAATCTAGCTATAGTACTGGAATAAACTTGCAAAGGCGGCTGTGGAATCCCCATCACTGAAAGTTAAGACCAGGTTAGACCAGGGGTGGGCAAATTACGACCCAAGGGCTGGATCCAGCCCAACAGGGCTTTGGATCTGGCCCATGGGATTGCCACCCCCAATGGCACCATGGGCCCCGCGCCACTCCCAGAAGCAGCCAGCACCACATCCCTGTGGCCCCTGGGGAAGAGGTGGGACAGAGGGCTCCGTGCGCTGCCCTTGCCTGCAGGCTCTGCCCCCCCTCAGTCCCAATTGGCTGGGAACAGGGAACCGTGGCTAATGGGAGGTTCGGGGGAGGTACCCACAGGCAAGGGCAGCGCGTGGAGCCCTCTGCCTCCCTCCCCCAGAGGTCGCAGGGACATGTTGCAGCTTCTTCCAGGAGAGGCGGGGCACAGGGCCAGGGCAGACGGGGAGCCCTGGGTTAGACAAACACATATCGGGAATGGTCTAGGTACACTTTATCCTGCCTCAGCATTGGGAGGCAGGGGAGAATGAGACTAGATGAGATCCCTTCCAGCCCTGCATTTCTATGATGCTATAATACCAGGGGAAAAGAGTGAAAATTAATGGCCTATGATACACAAGTCAGACATGATTGTCCCTTTTGACCTTAAGCTATGAATCAGTGAAACCTCAGAATAGACGTTTATGTACAGAGAATATTAAGTTTTTACCACAACATCTCTCTCTTACTCTATCCAAGGCCAGAGTTAAGGTTGGGCATTTAAATGTAATTGTGGCGAATTCTGCTTGTGGGTGGTTATTTTAGACTACAATTGAGTTTGACTGCTTGGCTGTTATGTGGTTCAAATAGCAAGGTATGCAAGTTGAGATTAGTGTAGTTGTGAATGTTGACAGAACTGGCAGTTCTGGTGACTGCACTAAAGAAAGTGCAGTTACGAGTCAAATTTACTGTCAGGTAAATATACTATAGTACAAATTAGTGACATCTTGCAGGGGAATTTTCTAGGTTTTTACTAAATAGGTGTCAAAGCAGATATTTAACCACACTGACATTATCAATATTAGAGAGAGAGAAATGGGCAGGGAGCTGGGGGCCATGGGTTCATTCTAATCTATGTCAGGAAGGGCAAAGGAGGAAACAGGTCTGGGCAGTAGAATCGCTGCTGTCTCCATGGCCCCCCACTACGTTGTCGTTCCCACGCCAATTACATAGCCCAGTTCCTTGTTCCCAAACAAAGGCTTAATTGTTAGTGAACACAGGAAAAGGAATGAGGCAAGCAGGCTAGACATTGGATTGGGAAACTGGGATCAGCAGCAAGACATCTCACTGGGCAGCTCTACTTCCCTCTCCTTTTCCCTTCTCCACAGATCTACTCAGTCTAGCTGCAAAATAATTTTAGCTCTCAATTTTTGGATGTTTAAGGCTTTGTGCTACTGAATTTGAAGTCTCTAACATGTGACTCTGCCATCTAAGACAGTGGATCTCCACTGAATCAGAAGTTACATGAATGTAAATGTGGCTGCTTCACGTGATGAAGCATGAACATTGCCAAACCAATCACTCTGAGTTGTGAGTCTTTTGGGTGGGGTAGGGGTAGATTTCTTGTAATTGTGACAACCGCTTTTTTAAAAAGTGCGGGGTTTTATTTTTTCCCCTTCTTCTTGGGAACCTGCACCCAGAGGTATTTCAGGAACACATCTTCACTGGGTGGTTACCAGTTGTGTTTCAACAAGCTGCTGAAGAACAGGTGATCTAATATTTTCCTCTGACGAAAAAGAAATAGGTCTGGAAGCATAAACCAAGAACGCTCCTATTCACTACTGCTATGAGGCAATTTCAGCCATGTTAAAAAGTCGTGATAAGATGGAAGAGACCTAAAAACCTATTCCATAGTTGTCACTAAAGTAAAAGGTTAGAATTTTGAAATCCAGGAATATTACTGTTTATCATCTCAGTGGATCACAAAACTCTGAACTATGCAACCATTGAAACTGTGTCCCCCAAAATATAAATATGTAATAGATAACTCATCTTTGTTTATGTTACCTATTCTTTTGGGACTAGGTTACCTGGGGGCGGGGGGAGAAAGAGGTGTAACAGTTGCACCACAGAAAGTTTACAATATTCTGTAGTCATGAACTTGAAATAAGTATGGTAGCCAGTTCTCAATACTGAATCAAAATTCATGGTTTGAAAAAACCCTCTCTACCCCCAAAAAAGTGATACATCTCCTTGAGAGTGTCACCAACTTCTGCAGAATCTAAGTTTTCATTTTTTAAAAATTTCCAACTCTTATGATTGTGCTGATGGTTCACATTTGGAAAGCTAAGTATACCTGATATATTTTTGTTTTCCTAAGTCTGCAGACAGCTCCAGTGCCTAATATAACTTGGGAAAGTTTTGAGTATCAGTAGGGTAATAATCAGTAGGTTCATTTTCACCACAGCTATTCAAAACCCTGTGGATAACAATGAAACCGACAAAAATCAGTCCGTTTCCCTCTACTCTTGCTTGGAATAGTTATGAGCAGAAGCAGAGGAAGACACGAATGCTACTTCACTAAGAGGACTCCTCAAACTGAAGTTAGGGAAAGGGATAGGGTAATGGAGATAAACCTGCACAACAGCCCAGGGGAGAGGAGAACACAGAATAAAGACAACCACACGTACAACCGCAGCAATAAGGAGAATCTTGGGGACTGGGAAGAGAGAATGCATCTTCTAAGCATAGACACCACCTTCTGCTCCCGCCAGTGGGTGCTCAACCCCATCTGCCCCCAGCCCCGCCCTGACTCCACCCCTTCCATGAAGCCCTGCCCCCATTCCAACCCCTTCCCCAGATCCCCACCCTGGCCCCGCCTCCTCCCTGAGCACGCCATGTTCCTGTTTCTCTTCCACCCCATCCCAGAGCTGCCAAACAACTGTCTGGTGGCAGCCGGGTGGGAAGCGCTGGGAGGTAAGCGGAGGAGAGGGGACACGGCATGCTCAGGGGAGGAGAGGGCGGCGGTGAGGGGAGGGGAGATTGGCTGACTGTGGGTGCAGAGCGCTCACTAAATTTTCCCCGCAGGTGATCCAGCCCCAGAGCACCCAAGGAATCAGTGCCTATGCTTCTAAGAACATAAGAACGACCATACTAGGTCAGACCAAAAGGTCCATCTGCCCAGTATCCTGTCTTCCGACAGTGGCCAATGCCAGATGCTCCATAGGGAATGAACAGAACAGGTAATCATTAAGTGATCCATCCCGTCACCCATTCAGAAGTGAAGAAGTCCTTTATTTCCCACACATCCACACAATAAAACTTCAAAACTGATTTATATTACAGTAAGTCAAATTGAAGACGACTTGTGCTTCCACCATGAGACATCTTTCTTCTGCAGCAATTTACCTATATCTACACAAGTCGCTGCTATCTTACAACAAGATCATGGAGCACTTACAATGAACTCCAAACAAAACCATTAACTTATGACCTGATGTGGCAGCAGCTTACTGAGGATCAACAGCCTGGAGTAGTTCAGTTCAGAAAAGCTAAGCAATCACTTGGATGCGAACTTCACATAAGTTATAAACACTAAAGGCTGACAAAGCAGTATGGTAGTCCAGACATGGTTAAAAAGCTGGTGGCAAGATGGATGTTGTATAAGGCAAGTATTCTGTTTCCAAAGGCTGCTAAATACTACAAATGAAACTGAATGAGCAAGACTAGCAAGGAACTACATTAGCTTCAGGTAGCCACTTCATAACCTTTGCTTAATAAGAACTCAAATGATGTATTTTATTTCAGTGATTTCCTACCCCAAAAATGAAAATTTACATGAATACAGAAGAGTATGTACTACACACATACACATGCCATGATAATACATTCTTAAAGAAAATTAAGTATAACAATTTTCCATCAGTGACAGAAGTCCAGAAATTCACTTAATGGTAGCATTCTAATTAAAATCACAAAGCTTCACACATCCTTCTAACCCCAGCTCTAAAAAGTTTGAGTCATTTAAATTGTTCAGTTTAGTATTTAAATACCTACACTACTGTGCCAAAATTCTGTTTCCATATTTTGTCTTAACAGCCATAAAAGGCATAAAAAATGCTCAAAAAAGATCATTTACTCAAAGCATTTTAGTCAGGTGGGGCTATCCACACTTAATTTTTTGGATCAAGATAATTAAAAACTGGAGAAAAACGATAGTTTTTAAATAGTTTATGTTTTCACACAACGTCTGATTCTAGCACCATCCTCAGAGCTTTTTATGTGCTTACCTTTGGGAGTTAAAACTACCACTTCTGCATACTGGTTAAGTAGGAAATGAAGCAGATCTAATTTTCAAATAAAAACTAGTGCCCCATTTAAGTGCAATAACACTTAGTTCTTGATGTGTAAGAGAAGTGAAAGTTCACAACAGCTATAGTTTATTTATTGGCTCAGAAACCACCTCAGCATAAAGCTACTTGACACCAGTTTCCTCGCCTCAAAAAAGCATCAAAGATAACAAGTGGTTGAAGACAGTATGCATTCCAAAGCTGGCAATGCCACCTCTTCTCATTTGCACTGTGCTGCCATAGATGCATTCTGACAGGATGAGGTTTTAAATGGAACATAAGTCAATGTAGACTCAGAACACTTTGCAGAATGTCACATTAACACTGAATATTTTCAAATAAATAAAAAAATAGTTATTTGTAATGGAATGCTAAATCCCAATAATGAAATGCACAGATTATGAAAACTCATAATTCACACTAAAAGAAAATTCTTCAGAGACTATGATATAACAGGTTTCAGAGTAACAGCCGTGTTAGTCTGTATTCGCAGAAAGAAAAGGAGTACTTGTGGCACCTTAGAGACTAACGAATTTATTTGAGCATGAGCTTTCGTGAGCTACAGCTCACTTCATCAGATGCATACCGTGGAAACTGCAGCAGACTCTATATATACACAGAGAATATGAAACAATACCTCCTCCCACCCCACTGTCCTGCTGGTAATAGCTTATCTAAAAGCCATTTCCAGCACAAATCCAGGTTTTCTCACCCTCCACCCCCCCACACAAATTCACTCTCCTGCTGGTGATAGCCCATCCAAAGTGACAACTCTTTACACAATGTGCATGATAATGAAGTTAGGCCATTTCCTGCACAAATCCAGGTTCTCTCACTCCCTCACCCCCCTCCAAAAACCCACCCCCATACACACACAAACTCACTCTCCTGCTGGTAATAGCTCATCCAAACTGGCCACTCTCCAAGTTTAAATCCAAGTTAAACCAGAACATCGGGGGGGGGGGGGGGTAGGAAAAAACAAGAGGCTGCTCGGCAGCTCTCCAACACGAGTTTCTACAAGCCATTACCCTCTGATCCCACTGAGAGTTACCACAAGCAACTACAGCATTTGCTCAAGAAACTTCCTGAGAAAGCACAGGATCAAATCCGCACAGACACACCCCTGGAACCCCGACCTGGGATATTCTATCTACTACCCAAGATCCATAAACCTGGAACTCCTGGGCGCCCCATCATCTCAGGCATTGGCACCCTGACAGCAGGATTGTCTGGCTATGTAGACTCCCTCCTCAGGCCCTACGCTACCAGCACTCCCAGCTACCTTCGAGACACCACTGACTTCCTGAGGAAACTTCAATCCATCGGTGATCTTCCTGATAACACCATCCTGGCCACTATGGATGTAGAAGCCCTCTACACCAACATTCCACACAAAGATGGACTACAAGCCGTCAGGAACACTATCCCCGATAATGTCACGGCTAACCTGGTGGCTGAACTTTGTGACTTTGTCCTTACCCATAACTATTTCACATTTGGGGACAATGTATACCTTCAGATCAGCGGCACTGCTATGGGTACCCGCATGGCCCCACAGTATGCCAACATTTTTATGGCTGATTTAGAACAACGCTTCCTCAGCTCTCGTCCCCTAAAGCCCCTACTCTACTTGCGCTATATTGATGACATCTTCATCATCTGGACCCATGGAAAAGAAGCCCTTGAGGAATTCCACCATGATTTCAACAATTTCCATCCCACCACCAACCTCAGCCTGGTCCAGTCCACACAAGAGATACACTTCCTGGACACTACAGTGCTAATAAACAATGGTCACATAAACACCACCCTATACCGGAAACCTACTGACCGCTATTCCTACCTGCACGCCTCCAGCTTTCACCCTGACCACACCACACGATCCATCGTCTACAGCCAAGCTCTGCGATACAACCGCATTTGCTCCAACCCCTCAGACAGAGACAAACACCTACAAGATCTCTGTCAAGCTTTCTTACAACTACAATACCCACCTGCGGAAGTAAAGAAACAGATTGATAGAGCCAGAAGAGTTCCCAGAAGTTACCTACTACAGGACAGGCCTAACAAAGAAAATAACAGAACGCCACTAGCCGTCACCTTCAGCCCCCAACTAAAACCCCTCCAACGCATTATTAAGGATCTACAACCTATCCTAAAGGATGACCCAACACTCTCACAAATCTTGGGAGACAGGCCAGTCCTTGCCTACAGACAGCCCCGCAACCTGAAGCAAATACTCACCAACAACCACATACCACACAACAGAACCACTAACCCAGGAACTTATCCTTGCAACAAAGCCCGTTGCCAATTGTGCCCACATATCTATTCAGGGGACACCATCACAGGGCCTAATAACATCAGCCACACTATCAGAGGCTCGTTCACCTGCACATCCACCAATGTGATTTATGCCATCATGTGCCAGCAATGCCCCTCTGCCATGTACATTGGTCAAACTGGACAGTCTCTACGTAAAAGAATAAATGGACACAAATCAGATGTCAAGAATTATAACATTCATAAACCAGTCGGAGAACACTTCAATCTCTCTGGTCACGCAATCACAGACATGAAGGTCGCTATCTTAAAACAAAAAAGCTTCAAATCCAGACTCCAGCGAGAAACTGCTGAATTGGAATTCATTTGCAAATTGGATACTATTAATTTAGGCTTAAATAGAGACTGGGAGTGGCTAAGTCATTATGCAAGGTAGCCTATTTCCTCTTGTTTTTTCCTACCCCCCCCCCCGATGTTCTGGTTTAACTTGGATTTAAACTTGGAGAGTGGCCAGTTTGGATGAGCTATTACCAGCAGGAGAGTGAGTTTGTGTGTGTATGGGGGTGGGTTTTTGGAGGGGGGTGAGGGAGTGAGAGAACCTGGATTTGTGCAGGAAATGGCCTAACTTCATTATCATGCACATTGTGTAAAGAGTTGTCACTTTGGATGGGCTATCACCAGCAGGAGAGTGAATTTGTGTGGGGGGGTGGAGGGTGAGAAAACCTGGATTTGTGCTGGAAATGGCTTTTAGATAAGCTATTACCAGCAGGACAGTGGGGTGGGAGGAGGTATTGTTTCATATTCTCTGTGTATATATAGAGTCTGCTGCAGTTTCCACGGTATGCATCTGATGAAGTGAGCTGTAGCTCACGAAAGCTCATGCTCAAATAAATTCGTTAGTCTCTAAGGTGCCACAAGTACTCCTTTTCTTTCTATGATATAACAGACTCCCTCCACCCATTTTGGATCTGTATTAGTTTTATCAAGTGAATGGCTGTGATTAGTTATAATACAGAGGCACTGAGAGGTAGATAATAACAGGGTTTAAAACATTTAACACCTATGAACCCAAAGGCTAATCTTACTAGCCAAGGTAAAAGAATACCTGTAATGCCATGACACATGCACCCTTGTCCCTCAGGTCATATCTCCAGTAATAAAGGAATCAAGTATTTAACTGTATAATACTGTCAGTCACATTTCAATATAGATTTTTTTAAAAAAACTTTACTTTTGTTTAGATTCTTTCCCTTCCTGTTTCATCAACTCTCTATCATCTCATCATCTTTGATTATTATCCATCTTTTCCTGGTTTGTTAGTGTTTCCTCTTTTCATTCTCATCCCCCTCTCCAATTATCTCTCTCCCTACATCAAGGTACATAGCCTATTTAGTCTGCCCCCAGAGTCTCTTCAATTTAGTCCATCACTCCTTCCTCACCTGCCCATTCCACCCCCATACTCAGTCACCTACACAGTCCCTCAGACGGGGCTTGGAAATTTTACCGGACTCCAAACAGCCAGGAGACTAAATCAAACATAATATACAGAAGATGTAACCTCTCCCCCTGCCCCATTCATCCAGGGAAAAGCAATCAGCTGCTGGGAAAAGGGACTCTGTTACAATTAATTCCTGCCAGGGTGCTGTCCCTGGAACCTGATCAGTGGCTCCATCTTGCCTTTGAAGCCCCTCCCACTATCCCAGGTTGCCAGAACACAAGAGCATTCTGTGTTCCCCCCTCCGTGAAGTCTCCTATGTATTGCAACTGTGAGTGGGGTTTCTGCTACAATACCCCCCTCCACAACCCACTTATGGATGCTGTGGAGTGATGTGCCCAACATTCAATCCTTTCCCCAACCTGTTTGTGAGTTATGCTTTCCAATGAACAGTTTCAGTGTGCTCGCATCTGCTGTTGCTTACAGATTTTCCAAAAATCTGAGTTGACTTAGAACTAATTTAAAGGCAGCCACCAGAGTTTTCAAGAGAAGCAGTGAAAACAATTGTGTCAGTTCTCAGTCTGTTATAGCTTGGAAAGCTACCGCCAGCTACCGCAACACTAGAGCCATCTGTCTGCAAACTCTGGCAGACCACAATTGGATCCATTTACATTCTAGTCACATTTAGCAATCATACAGTATTAAGGGTATGTGTATTTAATATGTATATATAATATTTAATTTTAACATCCCATGCTGCTGATATTGTGTGTGTGTGTGTGTGTGTATATATATATATATATATATAAAAACACTGATTCTGCAGAAGTGATGACCCAGGAAAACTTTATACTAATGGTTATTATCCTCACTTTTAAAAAAACCTGACACTTATTTCTACTGTGACTTTCTCTAGCTTCTGCAGGTCCAGCCATTAGATCTCATTAATCTAGCGGAAAAAGACAAAATTTCACTTTCTGTAGACAAGGGCTGTTCAGATAAGTCAGCTTAAAGTACTTGTAATGAATAGTTTACTTCATCCTTCTAAATCAGGTACACTTCTTAGAAGAATATGAATTTCAGTACTAATCTCCAGTGAAAAATAATGGTTATTGATTCTAAAAATGAAAAAGTGAACAAAACTGACACACTGTGACAAGCAACAAGTTATTTATTTAACATTTCAATAATTTAGACGAGTAATGCCCCTTCCTTCCCTCCTAAGGGATTGAAACGTAATGAAGAAGAACAAAGATCTCAGTTCTGAAATACTATGAATTTCGTACCTTGTGAATGAATAGAATTATCTAACAAATGTTTGTTTTCTTTGTTCTTTACTATTCTGAACTACTATAAAATAGTACTATTACTATTTTAAAATTAACTGTTTTACAAAGCTATCACAGCTTAGTTCAATGGATCATTATATATTAAAGGACCTCTACTGTGCAGAATACTGCACTTGAAGACAGTTCTTGAAGTTCAATCATACTCCATGTTACCTCTTCATCTATACTCCCTCCCCATCTTATTTCACTGGCTTCAGGAAAAAGATTTTAGCAACAGCAAGATTTCATGGAAGTGCCCATGACTGTACTATCATAACTTTACTTCAGAAAAATAGAGTAAAATTGGAGGCTTTTTACAAGGAGTGAACTAAGTTAGCAAACTTTTTATTTCAAAATTTTAAAAAAGATAGCATCAATGGAATTTTAGTTTTAAAGTGGACCCAGAATTATCATTCTCCACTTTAAAAAAAAAAACAAATGCATGCTACATGTCTTACAAAGATGCCATGAGTACACTTTTTGGATAAGTTGGTGAAAGACCAATCCCCAACTAAATCATCCCAGCCAGGGCTTTTCAAGCCTGACCTTAAAAACCTCTAAGGAAGGAGATTCCACCACCTCCCTAGGTAATGCATTCCAGTGTTTCACCACCCTCCTAGTGAAAAATTTTTCCTAATATCCAACCTAAACCTCCCCCACTGCAACTTGAGACCATTACTCCTCGTTCTGTCATCTGCTACCAGAGAACAGTCTAGATCCATCCTCTTTGGAACCCCCTTTCAGGTAGTTGAAAGCAGCTATCAAATCCCCCCCCTCATTTTTGTCTTCTGCAGGCTAAACAATCCCAGTTCCCTCAGCCTCTCCTCATAAATCATGTGCTCCAGCCCCCTAATCATTTTTGTTGCCCTCCGCAACTTTTCCAACTTTCCATATCCTTCTTGTAGGGTGGGGTCCCAAACTGGACACAGCACTCCAGATGAGGCCCCACCAATGCCGAATAGAGGGGAACGATCACGTCGCTCCATCTGCTGGCAATGCTCCTACTTTTACACCCCAAAATGCCGTTAGCCTTCTTGGCAACAAGGCATACTGTTGACTCACACGACACACTGTTGACCCACTGGGACCCCTTTTCAGTGTGGTCCCAGTGCCATTGTAAACCCGGTACTGGCTCTGGTGGTGGCCGCACGCCCTGAGGCTCCAGGTGGCAGGACCCTTCTCCCCAGTATTGGCCCTGCTGTCAGTTTCATGTCCCGTCCCCCAGTCCAGTCTGCAAGGCCCTCATGTCTGACAGGTCTCCCTCTGCTCAGCCCTCTCTGATAAAGGCCCACCTCGCTCCCTCCTGCCACTCACTGTGCTCCACTCCAGTGTTACTTGTGGCATAGCTGGCATCTGCTCCCCTGCTCTGGCCCTGCAGCTCCCTGCTGTAGCTCAACCCTGGCTCACCATCGGAGCAACTGATCTGTGCTGCTCCAGCTCTGCCTCTCTGGCTCAGTGCTACTGTTGCTGCTTTGCCCCCAGCTCAACTCTGGCTGCTTAACTCTCCTTAGCTCTCCTCTACTTTGCCACTAGCAGTCCCAGCTCACATGGGGGATGGGTCCCGGGCTCGACTCCCCCACTGGCCTGCCTGCCTGTCAATCTTGCTGACTTGGAGCATTGGCCTCTTCCCATTTGCCCTGGGCACTGTGAGTCTCAGGATCCTGATTTCTCTTCAACCAAAAAAGAACGCACTAAGTTTCAGTACAGGACAAACAGTCCTGTTACATATATATTTGACCAATATACTGAGTCTGAAATTGGTTAAATATTTAGAGCAAACGAGATACATAAAATTCAAAACATTATTGTATCAGTCATTACTGATACAAATATTACTTTAGACTGACCACTAATTTAGGGACCAATTTTTTTTTTAAAAAAAAGCACTAGTGTTCTGTATTGAATTGGGCCTCATGATAGTGTGGAAATGCCCATTCTGTTACATTTCAGTCTTTCTAATGAGGTAGAAACAAACTTCATAAGCCATTTCTCTTAAAACTATCTTCGGAATGAATCAAATTAGCTCAGACTTCGGTCCCCACTCCTGGGGTCGTGTAGTAACTTTTGTTGTCAGAAGGGGGTTGTGGTGCAATGAAGTTTGAGAACCCCTACCTTAGGGACCCAACATTTTCCTTGAAAACTGCTATGGGTTGCTTCTACCTGTAGATTGAAAAGATAAGAGGGCCAAATTCCTCCTCCAAGTTACCAAAGGAAAGGTAAAAGAGTGCATTAACCAAAAAAAAAAAAAAAAATCACAAACAAAAATAAAGGTTCAAAATTCAACCTTATTAGTTTATACTGTGATTAGACTGAAATTTGGATAATACCTTACCTTGCTCTCTATCTGCACCCATTCATTTTTCAGAAACTATTTTTTCACGTGAATTTGCATCTAATCATTATGTAGTGACCTACAACAGGATTTAAGTTTTTGCAAACAATGGAGTTTTGGGGGCAGCTGCATTGTATATTTGAAGGTAGCTAAAATTAGATTTTTAAGTTTTCTCTCAAAATTTTTATGTCCAACAAGGAAAGACAAATGTTCCCTCTGACTGTATGTTTCAAGCCATAGGATACCTTAGTTATATGAAATATCTGATGATATAGCTAAGCCAGAATCTGACGCATGTGAAACTTCAACCGTATTAATATTTGTTCTAGACAAGCTGTTTGGATGTTTAATGTAGCAGTTCAAGTCTGATTACTCTGGATATCTGCTCACATTAACACATGTATAATAGGAAAAAATGCAGCCAACAGACCTGGATTTGAGATCCATCAACGTCATGTATACATACATACATACCCTTTGATCAGATAAATCTGAGACACGGGAAGAGTGTATTTCAATTAGCCCAAGGAACAAATAAAGCAAAAGCTACTTTTGCCAGAAGCTGGGAATGACAGACAGGGAATGGATCACTTGATGATTACCTGTTCTGTTCATTCCCTCTGGGGCACCTGGCATTGACCACTGTTGGAAGACATGATACTGGGCTAGATGGACTTTTGGTCTTTGTTCTTATGTCAGTATAAAGGGGACATTAAGCTTGTTTTGAAATTTTAAGTGATCAGAGAGTTAAAAATAATTTAAACTACAGCGGATTTTGTTTCTAACTTCACAAGTCTATTTAACTATGTAAGCTATAAAAACCCACTCTAATGATTCCATTCTGTTTAATGTATCTACTATTATCAGACTGTAAGATCTTTAGGGCAGGGACAGTCTGCATTTAAATAACAAAATAAAAATGTAGTGCCTGCAGTTAAGCGCACAAGTGAACTACTACAGAAGTGTCTCAATACCCAATATACTTATATGTTTTAATAGGAAAGTGTCTACTTTACACTAGATAAAGTTGGTCAAAAATAATATATACCCTTACACAAAGAAAAAAGTGACAGAACAAAAGGAAAAGTGTTAGCTAAAATTTAGATTTCAATAAGAATAGAAACTGCCTCTTCTGTAATCAGTTTCCTCTGCCTGTTTGAATCATTCAGTAATGCCACAATCCAATGCATGCAATATCACTACCATGAAAGTAATCATGTCATGGGCACTGGATTGCAGTTGCTGAATGAATCAAATTAGAGGAGCCAGCCTATTCTGGAGGGGGAACCATCAATACCTTTGATAATGAGAGAAAGGTAAATGAAGTACATCTAACAGAGTTTTGGTAAAATATTTTAAGTTAGTCTGTGTCAGAAGGTTTTTAATTGTACAAAGATTGATCACATTAGTACACGTTATCTACAGACAATAATTCTAAGATAGATAGCAATTTCTCCCCTCTTTGGCTTACTAAATTGTTCATTCTAGTTAAAGCACACAAATTCACTCAGACCTGTAGTAAGGTCTACTGGAACAGGTCAGTCATAGACAAGCAGTTCTTCACACCCAACTACCTAGGCAAGCTATCACACAAAGCCAACTTTACAACTTTTTTCTGCACCACAGAATCCTGTATTATGCAGTGAACAATAAAAAGCAACTCCAAATATATCCCACAGATTCAATCAAAATTTCAACCATTAATCCAAATCTTAATATTTCATCATCACAGAACACAGTATAATCACACTTTTTTAAAAACGCTCACTTTTCTTTTCACTGATAAATGAGATATTTAATTTAAAAATGTCTGGTCTATATGCTCAAACTTCAGATCATAAATTATTCTATTTTTAATGTGACACTTGATTCTCCATCCCACAACACTATTCCCAGTAGCCATTATTTTATCATTACAAAGATATATGTAAAGTCTTATGATCCTACCCCACAAGCCTAAATTGTGTAGCTTCCAATTCCAGTTAAACTAGTGTCACCAACAAGTTTCCTTACTAGAGGAACACCAAGGAAAGCATCTTTAGTTTCTGTAGAACACTTGCACAATATTATTTGGAAGACAGGAATTCTGATGTTTTCAAGTAAGTACATAGGGCCAAAAGAGTAACCTCCAATATGATCTTTTTTTAAAAAAGAATTGCTTGCATCACAGGACAAGATTTAGCATATGTTTAATGCAGAAACTCAGGGAAATGAGAATCTTAAGCTAAGAACCATAAAAATCTCAATTTAATTATGATGTTCATTAGCTATGAAAATCATAGCTAGAATTTGAAAATTAAGAAAAGGGCTTTTTAATTGGAAGTATAAAATTTTATGTATTTTAAAACTCAATCCAACTTTGCTTATAAAACATCTTTTATCAATATATCACCAGATAATTAGCAACTGATTTGCACATAACAAATATGTAGGATACAAGAGGTCATTCCTTAAAAAAAATTTCTAAAGTGTAGGTTAAATTTAATGATGTGTTCTAATGAGAGTTCACGCTAATAGAACTCTAATGGGAGGGAGTGCCATAGTTCAGCAACCTAAAAACAGTCTTTCCAACATGAGGGGGATACAACTGACACAGAGCAGTATTAGTGGGCTAGCAACTTGACTACATTATATTCTGGGGTGCAGTCCCAGCTAAGCAGTCAACAGTAACAGGATTTTAAAATATATATTATGAGCGATCAGAAGCCATTAAAGTTTGTAAATTAGAACAATGGCTTTTGATTTTTCATACCACCTCACAGACACTTAGCAACATTTTGTACAAGATGAAAGTAATGCAAATCTGATTATGACAGTAGAGATACTAGTATGCCATTTTCTTTTCACGCAGCCAACATAAATAATGCACCTGATTTGTACAGGTCATTCGTGAAAAGTACACAGAGCTTCTGGGTTGTGTGGAGAAGGAAAGCAAACACATGGTAAGCCATCACCCCAGTGAATGAAGATCACAAATCTTGTCTTGAACCTGTACTATTGACTGTCAGAGTGGTTAACTATTTAGAGTATTACATTCTGGAGCACAAGCAACATTTAGAAAATGACAAATTATTTGAGCTTATATGCTTGAAACAACTGTGGCATTAAATGACAAAGTATTGGCAATTTTGTTGCATTACCACAATCAAAAAATATTTAATGTGTCAAGAAAAACATCAGTGTATATGACATGAGGCAAGTGAGCCAATCCACATCTATCAGTGTTCAAATGTAGTATTAAGTATATGTGGCTTTCAGTAACATGGCATAGTGGATTATCTGTTTGCTCCCATTATAAAACCAATTGTAATGTTTGCTACCTTGTATATATAAATCCAGTCTCATGAATTTACTTCCAACTTAACTAGTTGGTCCAATTGATATTTGCCAACCAGCTTGCAGAATCGTTCGTAACATACTGTTCATCAAATGTTGTGAAAACATGGAAACAGTTGATAACCTGTGAGTATATTTAAAAGTATAAAAGTGAAATAAATTGTTATATGTGGAACTGACTTACAAAATAATGACTTGTATAATACAGTACTCTCTCATTTAAGGGCAGAAATTTTTTTTTAAGTTCTCTACTATGAACAAGGGCAAACAGTAACATCTGAAAGTGTTTTCACAATTATTTAAATACTGTATAAATTTCAAAGAGATGGTGGTCTATCTTAGAAGTGAGACACATAAATGACAACTACTAAGTCTAAAATCTAAAGGCAGCGCTTAAGTGGAATGATTACCAGCCCATTCTGTCCTCCTGGATGAGCTTTTGCAAGAGATCTGCTAGTCAGTAACCATCTTAAGAAAGCCACTCGCAGAATATTTTTCTGGACTCTGCTTATCGCAGACACACAATCTATAGACAACCCAAGTTATCAGGGACAGTAAACCCCTTCACTGGCTGAATCACTTCCATCTACCATATTGTGTATTATGCTCACTCCATTTTCCCCTGGCATGTCAATCACATGTATTACCACAGTGCTTAGGAATCAACCAACATTGGGGCGCCATTGCGCTAGACATTGTAGTAGGCAGACCCTGTCCCCGAAGCACCTGCATTCTATTAAAGTGTTATACAGATTTTTAACTTGAACTTCAGCCTCTCACTAGATATTTTCTGGGATAACGGTAGAGTTTTACGGCCTCCTCCCAATGTAGCAGTAAAATCCATACCTCTTCTAGATATTCACAAGTTATGTTAAAAAAAAAAAAAAGGAGTACTTGTGGCACCTTAGAGACTAACAAGTTATGTTAGCACCTATTGTCCCAAATGGAAATTATGTTTGACATAAATACTGCATTAGCAGGATAGCTTCATGGTTGTCATAACTAAGTTGCAGCTGATGCTGGGTGGGGGGCTTTGAGGAGGGAAGGCCAGGTTACTGTATTTATAAATAAAACAAGTTTATATTTATCACTGATGAATTCTCATTGCCCTAGCAAAACAAACAGGAGATAAGACCACACACAGAACTAAAATCCAGTTGGTTACATCATTAAGTATTTTGGATCCCTCTCACACCACAGAAACCATTTCTTCTTTCTTCCCCCAGGTATCTGACAATTTCCTTATGGAGAAGGAAGATGAAGGTGCCAAATGAGGTATACACTGAAACTTGCAAGTAAGGACATTGCCAACAGGTAACCACCCTGTAAGTGGAGCACCTAAATCTAACCTTAGTGCACTTCTCAACAAAAATCTGTTCAACCTTTAAAGAAAAAGTGGGGAAAAAAGGTCAACCTCAGTTGCTGTCTTGCTAGTTATGACAACAGAGCATCTCTAAAAAAAAAAAAAAATCAATACTGTAACTGATTTTTGCTTGAACCTCAGTCAGTCACCTAAGACAAGTATCACTGCACAATATGAGATGCTTACCATAAACCTCACTGAAGTGCAACTAGTAAAACTGAGCAAACATGCCCAAACGGTTTCAACAGCTCAACAGACAAGCCTGCAAACCCACTAGTAACGAACATGCAACTTTTCAATGAAAATATTTTCGGAGAAAAGGGAACTTCACTTTAAGGAGAGAGCCTGTGCCCTAGGTGGCAAAGGCTCAAACCTCTTCTTTCACTCCTCCTCCCACAAGGTTCAGCACAAGCCCTGGGGGCGCAGAAAGATGGGATGCCTGGCATGGGATGCTCCCTGAGACTCCCCACCACCACGCTGCCTGGATCAGGCTGCAGCGCCCTGCCCCTGTGGGGGGGTGGGGGAGGCAGTGCCCAGCCCTGCATCCCCGCTGCAAGGGTGGGGGGGGCAGGCAACACCCCGGGCCTCCCTGCTGCTGGGGGGCTGCGAACGGGCCAAAAGGGGGCTCTCCCCGCCACCGCGGATGACTGCCCAGCTCCCCCAGGCTTCCTCCCGCGGGCGGGCGGGCGTGCGCGGGGCTCCGCTGCAGCGGGACGCCTGTCACTGCGGCCGCAGAGCGGACCCCGCTACAGGCTCCCCGCCTCCCCACCCAGGGGCGGCGGCCCCTGCTCCCGGAGAGGGGGTGGGTGCGGCCAGGCCTCCCCACGCAGCGCGCCCCCCCCCCTCACCTCGCCATGTCCCGCCCCGGCCCCTCCAGCGCCGCCGCTCAGGGCTCCGTTGCCGGTGGCCGTTGCCGGCGCTGTCAGCAGGCCGCCCACCACGCTCGGCGTGGCAGCCACCGCCTGGGCTGGAGCCCGCAGGGCGGCCGATGCCGAGGCGGCCCCGCTCTTGCTCAGGCCTCCCGCCCCGCCGCCGCCGCCGGGTCCGGGGCCGCCGGTACTGCCGAGGCCGCCGCCCCGCTTGTTCTTTCTGCGCTTGGCTCCTCGCTTGGCGTCGGCCGGACTCATCGTGTCTGACACCCGGGCAGCGAGGGGGCAGCGAGGAGGTCGGAGCCGCCGTCAGCGCCCGGAAGGGGGAGCGGGAAAGGGCGGGACACAGGCCGCCCCGGGCACCGAGGAGCAGGGGTGCACGAACTGTCACTGTAACGGGGACTCCCTTGGCCCCAGCGCCGCTGACCAGAGTTACCGTCCAATATGGCGGACACAAGGGGAAAGTGATCCCCCTTTACGTCGGGGGGCTCCCCCTTGCGCTGACGGGAACCCGCGCCGCGCAGCACACCGGGAAATGCAGTCGTAATCCGCCGCCACTTCGGCACCGCATCCTATCAGCAGGAGGGGATAGGACTACAACTCCCGGCGTGCATTGCGCGGCCCAGCCGGGAGCAGTCGGTTATGTCATCTCGTTTCGCAGCTTTCGATGGGATTTGTAGTTTTCTTCGCAGCCGTTAGCCTGGTTGACCAACGTTGCCACCCTTGTCAGGGGACTACAGAGCCGCAAAGAAGGAGCAGCGGTGGAGGAGTCTAACAGCACCGCGTGATTGTTGGCTACAGGAGCTTTTAAAGGGGTAGAGTCCTTAGGCAGCCCTCCAAGAGTCCATTGCACAGAAAGAGGGTATGTCAGGACAGTCCTGTGTAGAATACAGTGTAGCCACTTTATTAGGTGCAGTGTCGTTTCCCAGCTGTGCACCGAATACAGGGGGGTCTAATGGCACTGCAATTTCCAGATGTGAAGACTGAGGTAGCTGAGCTGCAGCAGTGTTTTTCACCAGAGTGGAACCCCCATGCAGGGAACATGATTGGAATGCATCTCGGTTCAATGTAGTTCAGTCTCCATGGTCCGTGCAGGTTTTGACCTCTACTGAGTCTTCCAATTAGTGCAAAGCACAGTGGTGAGTTTGGAATAGGGGAGCTAAAACCAACCACACTCATCGCAAATATGGCCCATCAAACATCCATTGGATGATGACAGCTTTTAACCTCATCACAGTTGTCGTGGATTTCTTACACCTTTAAATATAGGGCTTGTTTTCCAGAAATATATATTTATTAACTTGAGGTCTGACCCTTTGGAACTTACACAGGTAGAGTCTTCCAGTGAAACTGCATGTATCAGTTTTGTATCAGTATCTCAAACACACTACTAGGAGCCTTCTGCAAATACATTGTATAATACAAAACAAACAATTTTTTTAAATTAAGTATTTTAAACTGTTAAGTACACAATAGCAAACCATTTCAATAGTTACTTTTTATTACAGCATCTTCACAGTTACAAGGTGGGCACCAGTGCCACCTCCTCCCTTTGCCAGATTTTGAATGGGACCTGATCCTGTAGGAGTGCTCAGAGGCTGCCTACTGGATAGGCAGGCAAACACCTATTTTCCCCCGTCTGGGACTTAGGCAGGACATAGGTGTCTGAGCATATGAGGCAGCAGTGCACATGCCCAGAGGGAGGAATTCAGGTGCCAAATAAGTTTAGGCACCTACAGGGTTAGGTGGCAGCCAAGAAGGAATTTTGTGGATGGCAGTGAAGCCTAAAATTTGGACTCAGCCGTCTAAGTACCTTTGCGGATCTGGGTCTCCCTACTCATCACTGTGCTTCCAACACTGACTTTCTACACTTTTTCTAACACAAGGGTAAATTCCGGCTGGTTCCTGATCCAAAAGTACAGGCCCGTAGCACTTGTGCTAGTGGAAAATCTCCATTAATTCTTTGTAGTAACAGGTTTATTACAGGTTTCAGAGTAACAGCCGTGTTAGTCTGTATTTGCAAAAAGAAAAGGAGTACTTGTGGCACCTTAGAGACTAACCAATTTATTTGAGCATGAGCTTTCGTGAGCTACAGCTCACTTCATCGGATGCATACCGTGGAAACTGCAGCAGACATTATATACACACAGAGATCATGAAACAATACCTCCTCCCACCCCACTGTCCTGCTGGTAATAGCTTATCTAAAGTGATCATCAAGTTGGGCCATTTCCAGCACAAATCGAGGTTTTCTCACCCTCTGCCCCCCCCCCCCACACACACACACAAACTCACTCTCCTGCTGGTAATAGCCCATCCAAAGTTATTACACACAGTTGAGAAGTTCTAATTCCATCCAGTAGAGGGCAGTGGTACACATGCCACAAACCCATCCCTCTATCTAATACTCTATCAGTGGATTTCTAAATCAGGAACCACTTAGTAGGTTGCCATAATTTTCTGGGATTAGCTATGTTTTTGGCATGACAAAGGCCCATGAATCATGTGACACTGCATCACTATATGTTGACACAATATAATGAAGTAGCATTGCAGCATGCAAATAGATCGATAGGACCAGACGATATATTGATGCTTTATCATATTTTATTGTAGCCAGTGGCAGATTACCATAGCATTATATTTTGATGCAATTCAAGATGACAATATATGATAGTATGAAGATGAGTGTTGAAAGCAGATTGTTTTTCACTCAAAGCAATCTTGCAACGTAGTTTACTAATATTTTTGACCCCACTGGCACAATGACTACACTTGGCCTCTCCTACTCACAAAAAGGGCAACTCTAGGTTACAGTGCTGTGGATTGAAAGTGCACAGTTGTTTCATTGTCTTGTAATGAGCAAAGTGGTGTTTCCGTTCTAGCAAACCTTCTGCCTACAGTGAAATTGTTCTATGACTAGTCTTTCTCAGTCGAAAGTGTGGGCCCCTTACTGAATGAGGGAGGCAACCTAGTGACAGAGGATGTGGAAAAAGCTAATGTACTCAATGCTTTTTTTGCCTCTGTTTTCACTAACAAGGTCAGCTCCCAGACTGCTGCGCTGGGCATCACAAAATGGGGAAGAGATGGCCAGCCCTCTGTGGAGATAGAGGTGGTTAGGGACTATTTAGAAAAGCTGGACGTGCACAAGTCCATGGGGCCGGACGAGTTGCATCCGAGAGTGCTGAAGGAATTGGCGGCTGTGATTGCAGAGCCATTGGCCATTATCTTTGAAAACTCGTGGCGAACCGGGGAAGTCCCGGATGACTGGAAAAAGGCTAATGTACTGCCAATCTTTAAAAAAGGGAAGAAGGAGGATCCTGGGAACTACAGGCCAGTCAGCCTCACCTCAGTCCCTGGAAAAATCATGGAGCAGGTCCTCAAAGAATCAATCCTGATGCACTTGCATGAGAGGAAAGTGATCAGGAACATCCAGCATGGATTCACCAAGGGAAGGTCATGCCTGACTAATCTAATCGCCTTTTATGATGAGATTACTGGTTCTGTGGATGAAGGAAAAGCAGTGGATGTATTGTTTCTTGACTTTAGCAAAGCTTTTGACACGGTCTCCCACAGTATTCTTGTCAGCAAGTTAAGGAAGTATGGGCTGGATGAATGCACTATAAGGTGGGTAGAAAGCTGGCTAGATTGTCGGGCTCAACGGGTAGTGATCAATGGCTCCATGTCTAGTTGGCAGCCGGTATCAAGTGGAGTGCCCCAAGGGTCGGTCCTGGGGCCGGTTTTGTTCAATATCTTCATAAATGATCTGGAGGATGGTGTGGATTGCACTCTCAGCAAATTTGCGGATGATACTAAACTAGGAGGAGTGGTAGATATGCTGGAGGGGAGGGATAGGATACAGAAGGACCTAGACAAATTGGAGGATTGGGCCAAAAGAAATCTGATGAGGTTCAATAAGGATAAGTGCAGGGTCCTGCACTTAGGATGGAAGAATCCCATGCACCGCTACAGACTAGGGACCGAATGGCTAGGCAGCAGTTCTGCGGAAAAGGACCTAGGGGTGACAGTGGACGAGAAGCTGGATATGAGTCAGCAGTGTGCCCTTGTTGCCAAGAAGGCCAATGGCATTTTGGGATGTATAAGTAGGGGCATAGCGAGCAGATCGAGGGACGTGATCGTTCCCCTCTATTCGACATTGGTGAGGCCTCATCTAGAGTACTGTGTCCAGTTTTGGGCCCCACACTACAAGAAGGATGTGGATAAATTGGAGAGAGTCCAGCGAAGGGCAACAAAAATGATTAGGGGTCTAGAACACATGACTTATGAGGAGAGGCTGAGGGAGCTGGGATTGTTTAGCCTGCAGAAGAGAAGAATGAGGGGGGATTTGATAGCTGCTTTCAACTACCTGAAAGGGGGTTCCAAAGAGGATGGCTCTAGACTGTTCTCAATGGTAGCAGATGACAGAACGAGGAGTAATGGTCTCAAGTTGCAGTGGGGGAGGTTTAGATTGGATATTAGGAAAAACTTTTTCACTAAGAGGGTGGTGAAACACTGGAATGCGTTACCTAGGGAGGTGGTAGAATCTCCTTCCTTAGAGGTTTTTAAGGTCAGGCTTGACAAAGCCCTGGCTGGGATGATTTAACTGGGAATTGGTCCTGCTTCGAGCAGGGGGTTGGACTAGATGACCTTCAGGGGTCCCTTCCAACCCTGATATTCTGTGATTCTGTGACTGGAAAAGATATTTCTATGTACACACATGCAATTATGGAAGTAGAAAGACATGTGCTTTACTTCACCCTTGAATCTCACTGCTGATCATATCCCCTTCCCACCTTGTTCTATACAATGGCAGGTTAGATTGTGAGTTCTTTGGAGCTTGGCCTTTGTCTTCATATCTGCCGGTTATGCTCCTAGTGCAGGGGTGGGCAAACTTTTTGGCCCAAGGACCACATCTGAGAATAGAAATTGTATGGTGGGCCATGAATGCTCACAAAATTGGGGTTGGGGTGCAGGAGGGAGTGAGGGCTCTGATTGGAGGTGCGGGCTCTGGGGTGGGGCCAGAAATGAGGAGTTCAGGGTGTGGGAGGGGTCTCTGGGCTGGGAAGTGGGGTGCAGGGGGGGATGAGGGCTCCGGCTGAGCGTGTGGGCTCAGGTGGGGCTGAGGGGTTTGGGGTGTAGGAAGGTGCTCCGGGCTGGGATCGAGAGGTTCAGAGGGTGGGAGAGGGATCATGGCTGGGGCAGGGGGTTGGGGTGCGGGAGGAGACTCAGAGATGCAGGCTCTGGGCAGCGCTTACCTCAAACAGCAGCACATCCCTTCTCCGGCTCCCGGAAGCAGCAGCATGTCCCTTCTCTGGCTCCTACGTGGAGGCACGGCCGGGCGGCTCTCCACGCTGCCCTGTCCACAGGCACCACCCCTGCAGCTCCCATTGGAGAGCCGGAGAGGGCCATTGGAGCGGGGGCATTGGAACACGTAGGAGCTGGAGGGGGACTATGCCACGGCTTCTAGGAGCTGCGTTGCGCGGCCATGACCCTGCTTGACCCTGGAGATGGGGGATCATGCCGCGGCTTCCGGGAGCCACGTGGACCGGCACCTGACCCTGCTTCCCGGCTGGAGCGCCGCAGCGCTGCAAGCTCCAGGAGCTCAAGGACCGTCTTAAAAGGGCTAGCAGGCCGGATCTAGCCCGCGGCCCATAGTTTGCCCACCCTGTCCTAGTGGAATGTTAGTGTTATACAAACAAATAAGTTTCAGAGTAACAGCCGTGTGTTATACAAAATGCACACCCTCACAAACCTGAGGAAGAGCTCTGTGTAAGTTCGAAAGCATGTCTCTCTCACCAACAGAAGTTGGTCCAATAAAAGATATTACCTCACCCACCTTGTCCTACCTTCACAAACAGCATTTTATTTCAAGCAAAAAATATGCATAATAGCAGAAATTCTGATTTTACTTCATAAAGCATCATTTTTACGTAGGGTATTATTTTTAATGTAGAGAGCTCCTATCTTTCATTTGATGTTTTGGCATGCTATTATTTAAGTCTGATCCAGAGCCAGCTTTATCTTTTCCGAGTTATTTTATTTACACTTGTGCCCATTCACCCAACCCTGGGCTTTCAAAAGAAATTATTACAGCTCTGCCAGTTTGTATATTCCCCACGTGTTGCAGATAAGATGCATTAATTTGGGAACTATTATAATAAAAAGCAGTCAACACTGCAGCAATAAGAGTAATAATACTCTGTTCTCACCATGTTTAATTCCCTTGTTACAGAAGCATCACCATGTTGTTTTTACTCTTCAGACCATAAAGGACCAGCAAGTCATCTTTTTTTAATTCAGTTTTCAAAATTAAAAACAGTTCCCATGCCTGAATGGGGTTGTGAATATTTATAAACTGTGAAAAGCAGAGCTGTGGTTTTGGGTTTTTTGAAAATCTGAGTGAATTTACTGCCCACGAAAATGAGAGACTTGTGTGGTTTCCTACACAGCTCTGCCGCTATACTTCATTTTTAACTTGCAGTCCAATCTTAGCTGCTGCAGGCCTGGGTTGTTTTAGAAATCACTTTGCCAGTTTAATGCAAATTTGAAATACGTATAGCGTGGAAGGGGGTGGGGAGATGATGTGACCAAACTCATGTGGCTGTGACTGCTCAAAAGACCTACACCTTCGTTTCTTGCCCTTACTTGAATCAGCTCAAGTGTAGTGCTCCTCGTCATCACTAAGAAAATAAAACCATTCCGCTAAAACATTTGAGAGAATTAACTTTAATTTGCCTCACTCTTTCTTTTCGCCAGAGCCTCACACTTTGAATTAGTGTGCAAAATGATATTATTTAGACTGCTAATAATTTCAAAACTGCTCAGACTGGCACCCAAAATGGTCACAAACAGTAGGACTCATGAACAGAATGTTTGTAAGACTATCGTCGTGCATTCCAATGTTTTGCCACCTGAACAGGTCAGTCTTCCACAGTATTGTAGCTTAGTCTTTGAGGCATATGGTCTATAAAAAGCTGTGTGCAGAGTTCCACAGGGCTCAATTAGGGTCAGATTCGGTCTTCAAAATTCACATGAGCATAGGAAAGCACAATGTAGCTTTTACAGTTTAATTGGAAGGTTTGTGGCAGTGTCCTGTCATGCACCTGACAATGATCTGTAGAAATGTACCATTCAATGTGTCCATCACAAAAAGTAGAGAGAGATCTCCTACTGCTTATTGTTATTAATCAATCATGTATTATTGTAGCTCTTAGGTACCCTAGCCATAGATCAAGATCCAGTTGGGCTAGGCATCAAACACTGAACAAAAAGACAGTTCCTGCCCCCACAGATCTTAATATCTACATAATTAATAATAAATAATTGGTTCGTAGCAACCCAAAGTGTGCTAGGTGCTGTACAGATATATAGAAGTTACAGGTTTCAGAGTAGCAGCTGTGTTAGTCTGTTACAGTACAGCATCTGCCCCAGTGAGATTACAATAGAAGGGCTCCTTTGAATGCAGTGGGATTTGGATCAGGCCCTTCAGCCCAGTCCTGCAAACACAGGCAGAAGTATTTCCATTGAAGTCAATGGGACTACTCAGATGTCCAAGAGTTCACAGCTGTTTAGAGCAACAGAGGCATCTTGATGGGATTTTAAAGCTGTAATTTTTTCTCCACTGTTTTGTACATTATGTAATGGCTTTATTTATATTTCCCAAGTTATTTCTGGGCTCTGTTTTTCTTTTCCCCTTGACTAGCAGATAGGTTTAAGGGTCTCATTGAAAATATGGGGTCTTTTCCCATGGGTGGCAACTATAACAGGGCAGAGAAGGCTAAGCCTGCCCTGGTGCAGCCGCTGCCACCCCACTGCCAGACACCTGGGCTGTAGTGGCCCCACCTGCGCTCTGCCTCTTCCCCTCCCTGTTCTGCCCCTTCCCGAGGCCTGCATAGCCCGCTGCTGCCAGGTGAGTCCCTCCTGTCCTCCACTCCAGCCCCCGTCTATGGAGGTCCCCACCACTTGCTACGTCCCTCCTCTCCTTCACCCCCGTCTCCACAAGACCCTGCCTGCCCACCGTGTCCCTTCCCCCCTGCAAGGTCGCCTGCCGTTCGCTGCATCCCTCTTCACCCCCCCCCCCGACCCCCGTGAGACCCCTCGCCCACCACTTGCTGTGTCGCTCCTCACCTCTACGCCCCCGCATGGAGGGGGATAGAAGAGAGGAGGGATGCTGAGAGGGTGAGCAGTGGGGGATTTCGGGGTGGGGAAAGGAGGAGAGGAGGGATACAGGGAGCAGCAGGTGGTGGGAGCCTTGTGTAATAGTAGCCCAGGCACTCCACCCTGAGGGATATATTTCACGACAGCTGGACATACACCCAGCTGTGAGAGCCTTATTTGAAAATCTGCTCATAGTTTAAATGTTTCTTGCAGAACACACAAATGTTTGCAGCAATGTTGAATAAAAATGTACTTATAGAAAGAGAAGGAATCTTTATTTGTCCCCTACATACAGTGGTTGCTGCTGATATACATACACAATGGCAATGGGGACATTTACATTGTAAAATTAAAGCACACACAGCAATCATTACAAGGTTTATACTACAGTGCAAGAAAACAATGCCGGGCTCAATTAATTACATAAACCCATATTACTGGGGCTCATTGTCAAAATACTCCTTTAAAGTCTCCCTGATTTGAATAACAACCTGTTAAGCCCCTCTAACAGCCCTGGTATCTGGCTGCTCAAAGGCAGCAGCCAGCTGATCCACCTCAATGCTTCACCCCTGTGGAAACTTCTCCCCCTCAGATCACAAATGTTATGCAGAGCACAGCAGTCTGCTATGACCATGGGAATATTTTTCTCATTGAGATCTAACCTGCAAAAAGGCAGTGCCAGCAACCCTTTAAGCATCTAAAGGCACATTTAAAAATCATTCTGCACCTGCTCAGGCTGTTGTTGAAGTGCTCCTTGCTGCGGTTAAAGTTGCCTGTATGAGGCTTCATGAGCAATGGGAGCAAGGGGTAGGCTGGGTCTCCAAGGATCCCTATTGGCATTTCCACATCCCCAGTTGGAATCTTCTGGTCTGGAGAGAAAGTCCCTGCTTGCAACTTTCTGTATAGGGCAGTGTTCCTGAAGATGCATGCATCATGTACCTTCCCAGACCACCCTGTGTTGATGTCAGTGAAACAACCCTGGTGCTCCACCAGAGCTTGCAATACCATAGAAAAGTAGTCCTTTCTGTTGATGTACTCCACCACAAGGTGGTCTGGGGCCAAAATGGGGATATGCATGCCATCTATCGCTCCACTGCAGGATCAATCGGTAGCAGTCTGGAATTGCCAGCTTCCATACAGCATTTGCCACTTGCTTCTCCACTGTTATGGCAGCTCTCATTTTGGTGTTCTTGAGCTGGAGTGCAAGGGCAAGCTCCTCACACAGTCCCAGGAAAGTTCTGCAGCCACTGCTCATCATCCTATACCTGCAGCATGATGTGATCCCACCACACAGTGCTTGTTTCCCGAGCCCAGTAATGACAGTCCACCATGTGCAGCTGCTCCGTGAATGTCAACAGCAATCTTGAATTGTTTCTGTCCATGGCATACAGCAGGGCAGACACCATGATGTCATTATCAGATTGTCAGCTCATGAAATACCACAAGATCAGCCTCGTTGTGTTCATAATGCTTATCACAAGACTGGAGAGCAGTGCAGGATCCATGCTTTCAGACAGAGATGGCGGGTGAACAGGTTACAGGGGCTGTTGAAAAGCAGCATGAAATGTTGTTGGAAGCCCATGGAATGATCCGATGGAGAAAACTGGGACATTGAGCCCACCCCCGAGAGGGACTGCAATCCCTTCCCACAACACCAGTGGCAGATGGTGGGGGAGGGTGAGTTGCACAGGGGAATAGCTGTCCACAATGCACTGCTCTCTCTGTCGATGCATGAGCACCAACTGTGGATGCACTCTGCCGTCACAAGGCATGTTGTGTGGACATGCAAATGTGGTTTAATTACAGCAGCAGATGAATGGTGGTGTAACTAAAGTCGACTTAACTCTGTAGTTTAGACATAGCCTTAGTCTCATGTTTTCACTATGAGGTCTCACTAATGTTAATATCAGGAGGAGAAAGGACTTGACGGGTCTCTCACATCCCAGGTGAGTTCCCTAACGACTAGGCTAAATATCATGAGGGAGGGTATCCTCCTCCCCACTGGCTGTTTTGTGCGAACTTGCCTGAGGGGCCGGATGCTGTAGATGTGTTCAAAGACCATCTACAGCCTGGACCCCAGCATGCCACTTGGGCAGCTGAATACCTATTGTTCTTGGTTTGTGGGAGTTAGGTGTCTAAAATACCTTTGAGGATCTGGGCCTCAGTGCCCATTTCACATCTGGCCAGTATGTGTTCTTCCTCCATTTCAAATTTCAACAACTAGCCCCCTAGCTGGATGAGATGCAACTAGAGACCTGTGAGTTGGTAACTTCCTCTGGAGTCATATGTTCTGTAAGGAAGTTCTGACTGACATGGCTGTAACAATCCTTTACTTTGGGGACATCCTGGCTCCATTAAAGTCAATGAGAATTTTGTTCTGGACCTCAACAGAGCCAGGATTTAACCCTGGGTATTTTAATATTCTTCCTCTTCTCTGATTTTTCTGGAATCTGCTTTTCTCCCTTTTTATCTTCCCCCTGCGCAGAAGAGGTTGGGAAGTAGCCCCTTTCAATTCACCTTCTAAATTGTTGATAAATATAACCAGGCAAGATGCAAGTCCCAACGAGTGGAGTGAAGTTCTTGGACACACCTTGAATTAGGACTTCATAATGTATTACAAAGAAACTGCCAGTTGGAGTGAGAGAAGCTTATTCCTATAAACCAATGATATTGACTTTGTTTTGTAAAGATGGGCCAAGACTGGACTATGATGTGAACTTTCCCAACATTTTAGGTTGTTTGGAGCTGGGTTTTGGTCCAGGCCCAAGCCAGAGCAATGAGACAGCTGTGAATTTCAGACCCAGATGGAAACTCCCCACAAGATAAGTCTTTTTGCATCTAGTTAAATATTTAGCTTATTTGATGAGATTATTGATATTGAATGGACTAGAGTGTAGAACCATTTTTATAATGTCTCCTAAAATCCAGAGCATATTTTAATTTTATTTGGATAATCCTCAGAGAACTTTGGCGTGGTTTAGTTTGTAATGATACACTCCTGGGAGACATTGTACATCCCAAATTTCATAATAGGGGTGGTAGGACTTAAGCACTCTCCTGATCATGCCCAAAATACTTTAAAAGCCGCTCAGAGTCCTGCTTGCTTAATGTCAGTTGTGAAGTGGGATTTTTTTGTCACATTTATAGTCAGTTAAAAGTTACATTATAGCCAACTCTGAGTTTCAGTGTATTGATACAGGGGAGCATAGCTTAGCGCTTCTCTTATTCCCATGGTAGAAAACATTCAAGGGAATCCCCCTTAGGCCAGGTCACATTTGGCAGAGACTGGCACAAATCCAAGAATGTGAGACTGCCTTTTTATGTGTGACTTGTCTTATGAAGGAGGAGAACGTAGCATTATTTAAAAGTAAGAGGCTTGATCCTGCATGGTGCTGAGCATCAACCTCCTTGGCTTACACATGAGTTGAGGTTGCTCAGCACCTCAGGTGCAGGCTGAACAAACACCGACATGCTGGCACACTGTGTGCTTTTAAGAGGCAGTTATAGAATGGCAAGAAGGCAGTCTGTGCATTAATGAAGCAGGCAGAGACATTTCCTGAGCAGCTTCAGTGTCTGAGTCTTCATTTGCAACAGCAGTATCAAGAGCATTGGCAGAGGCAGGCTATATTAATCCAGGCAGTTCCTGTGTAGAGGGCTGCTTTTTTTTTTTTTTTTTTAAAGTAGCAAAACACCATGAGCACTGCACTGTTTGCTTGTATAGATAAAAAGGAGCTTAATCCCTCTGGTCATATTTAGCACCCACCGTCAAATATACCATTGGCAAAACCCCACAGAGAAATCAGGGCACCGTTGTGGGGTGTAGTTTGTTTTTAAAAATCAGAATATCATAGAGCCAACATACCCATCCAGCTGAGTAGCTCTTTGATTGGAAAGGATAGTGGGTGTGAGAGAGAGAGAGAAATGCAACATGTGGCAAAATTTGTACAGTATATTAACAAATACAATATTTGAGCACCTAGGACATGATCCTGTACATAGTTACGAGTCACTCTACTCATGTAAATAGCTCCATTGATTTGAGTGGGTCTACCCATCGAGTAACTGCTCACCTGTTTAAGCGTTTGAAGGATCTGGCCATCAGATTGTAAGCTCCATAGGACAAGGACTCCTGACTTTCTCCGTTCTCATATCTTAGACTTCTCACTGTACTTACCATCATGGTATCTGAGCGCCTTTGAACAGCAGTCAGGCACTGTGGAAATTTAAGAAATAATCCCAAATTGTGTTTCCTACTTCAATGAAGAGATTTCACAGCACGACTTGAAGCCCAGCAGTTTGTCAAGGTTGATTGAAAAAAAGGGAAGATCATTTACTTGATTTTAAAAAGCTGCTCTAATAATTCTCTGAAATAAACATCATCACCTCCCTGCCCCTGAAAAAAAAAAAAAAAAAAAAAAGCAGCAATGACACTGTTGTGGCAAATGCAGCCCTGCTGAAGTCAACAGAACCGAAGGCTAGATGGATTTGGCCCAGTAAGTTAATGGACACTTTTCATTTCTCTCTCTAAGAATAATACTGTATCACATTACAGTTCTTCACACTGAATTATAACCATGTTACCTTTGTATCTTGTCAGGGTTCCTTCCCCACTCTGAACTCTAGCGTACAGATGTGGGAACCTGCATGAAAACCTCCAAAACTTATTTTTACCAGCTTAGGTTAAAACTTCCCCAAGGTACAAACTATTTTACCTTTTGCCCTTGGACTTTCGCTGCCACCATCAAATGTCTAACTGGTATTATATTATTAGGAAAGAGTCAGTTTGGAAACGGCTCCCCCCCAAATCCTCCCAAATCTTACACCCCCTTTCCTGGGGAAGGTTTGATAAAAATCCTCAGGAATTTGCATATGTGAACACAGACCCAAACCCTTGGATCTTAAGAACAATGCAAAAGCATTCAGTTTCTTAAAAGAAGAATTTTAATAGAAGAAAAAGTAAAAAGAATCACCTCTGTAAAATCAGGACGGTCAATACCTTACAGAGTAATTAGATTCAAAATATAGAGAATCCCTCTAGGCAAAACCTTAAGTTACAAAAAGACACAAAAACAGGAATATCCATTCCATTCAGCACAGCTTATTTTCTCAGCCATTTAAACAAACAGAATCTAACACATCTCTAGCTAGATTATTTACTAAGTTCTAAGACCCCATTCCTGTTCTGTCCCCAGCAAAGGCATCACACAGACAGAGAGAGAGGCTTTGTTTCTCCCTCCCCCCAGCTTTTGAAAGTATCTTGTCTCCTCATTGGTCATTTTGGTCAGATGCCAGCGAGGTTATCCTAGCTTCTTAACCCTTTACAGGTGGAAGGGTTTTTCCTCTGGCCAGGAGGGATTTTAAAGGTGTTTACCCTTCCCTTTATATTTATGATATATCTATTGAAGTGATTTTTGTGTTCTCCTTCAAAACTTAAGTCTGCAGTGCAGATTTACCAGAAAAGAAAATGTGTTATCTTCAACATTCATTTATTCTACGGCAACGAATTGTTCCCACCTCATTTTAAATAAATGGCATGTCATTAAATCACTGCAGGTGTACACACTGTTTGCAATGTATACCATAAAATGTGCTTCAATAATGTAACTTGCTACTATGCGAAATACAGTACACTGAACATTTACATGAAAATGCCACTTTTCTTGTCAAAGTGGGAATCAATGGCTCCAAGTGCACAAACCAATCACATTTAGAAAAAGTAGAGGCATTTTTAATAATCTACATTTTCGCTTGGGCAGTTGGGTGCACCACTGATAAAAACCATAGTGTACAACTCAGAAATCGGGAAGTGGATGCCAGATGGACCTCAGTTAATGCACACTTTGCTAGGAAAGCTATTAAGCCCGGTGGCTGATCTCATGCAGGAAACTCATTCTGTTCCTCCACTGAGAATTCCATTCCCTAAGAGAGGAAACCTAGAATAGAGAGGAAGGATGCTTCAGTTGTTAGCATGCTAGCCAAGGATTTGTTAGACCTGGTTTGAAGTCCCTGCTTTGCCACAGTCTTCTGTGTGATTTTGGGCAAGTCACTTGCTCAGGGCATGGCTCCACTTGAGAATGTAGAGCACTTTGAGTTAAACCAGCCTTCGTAGAGCGCAGTAGGGAAAGCGCTGCAGTCTGTCCACACTGACAGCTGCAAGCGCACTGGCATGTCCACATTTGCAGCGGCATTGGGAGCGGTGCATTGTGGGCAGCTATTCCACAGAGCACCTCTTCCCATTCTGGCGCTGTGGCTTGTGGGGAGGGTGCAAGGGTAATGGGACATTCTGGGTCCTGTTCCAATGCCCTGTGATACATCGGTTTGCATCCCAGCAATCCCTCTGCTTCAGTCCACAATTGGCGCCATCTTTCAAAGTTTTTTGTATTGCGCGCTCTGTCTTCCCTTTGGGTCTGCGGGAATGGAGCTCAAACTGCTGAGGAATATGCTGACAAGTCTCGCCAGCACATCACATTTGTCAGTCGAGTTACTCCTTAAGATCCAAAGTGATAGTGAGGACTCCAATGATATCGACACGAGTAACGCATACGACACGAGATTGCTTGTGGCATTCATGGACCTGCTCACCACCGTGGAACGGCACTTTTGGGCTTGGGAAACAAGTACTGAGTGGTGGGATCACATCATCATGGAAGTCTGGGATGACGAGCAGTGGCTGCAGAACTTTCAGATGAGAAAAGCCACTTTCACAGGACTGTGTGAGGAACTCGCCCCCACCCTGTGGTGTAAGGGCATGAGATTAAGAGCTGCCCTGATGGTGGAAAAGCTGGTGGCTATTGCAATCTGGAAGCTGGGAACTCCAGACAGCTACCGATCGGTTGCTAACCAGTTTGGAGGGGGGAAGTTGACCATTGGAATTGTGTTGATGCAAGTTTGCAGGGCTATTAATCGCATCCTGCTCAGAAGAACCGTGACTCCGGGTAACATGCATGACATTGTTTGTGCATGGCCAGCTTTGCACAAATGGGTTTCCTTAACTGCAGAGGGGTGATAGATGGAACGCATATTCCAATTCTGGCACCAGCCCACCTCGCCTCTGAGTACGTTAATCGGAAGGGGTATTTCTCTATGGTTCTCCAGGAGCTTGTGGATCACCGTGGGTGTTTCATTGACATTAACGCAGGCTGGCCTGGAAAGGTGCATGACGCATGCATCTTTCGGAACACTGCAAGGAAGCTGCAAGCCGGGACTTTTTTCCCCAAACCAGAAGATCGCCGTAGGGAAATCGAAATGCCCATTGTGATCCTTGGAGATCCCGCTTACCCTTTAATGCGGTGGCTCATGAAACCCTACACAGGAAGCCTTGACAGCAGCAAGGACCGGTTCAACAACAGGCTGAGCCGGTGCAGAATGACTGTGGAGTGTGCTTTGGGCCATTTAAAGGGCCGCTGGCATTCTCTGTATGGAAAGCTGGACCTGGCCAATAACAGCATCCCTGCGGTTATATCCATGTGCTGTACCCTCCATAACATTTGTGAAGGGAAGGGTGAAAGATTCACTCAGGCATGGAACTCGGAGGTTCAACACCAGGAGGCTAAATTTGAACAGCCAGAGAGCAGGGTTATTACAGGGGCTCAGCACGGGGCTGCAAGGATTAGGGATGCCTTGAGGGAGCAATTTGAGGCTGAAAGCCACCAGTAATGTCTGGTGCCCTGCACGGGAGTGAAGTGTAGTGGTTCCAATGTTAGTAGGAATCTGTTTGCTACGTATGATACACTGACTTGCAGTGCCTGTTGCTTTCCTAGGCCAAGGTATCTTTTACATTATGCAATAATAAAGAACATTTTCAAAGCAAAAAAAATCCATTTAATGAAAAGAAAATGCATTTATTGAAAAGAAACACAACTGCTTGGGAAACACGATAGTGCTCCACCTGCATGGCTACGAGCTCCTGGATCGAGTCCGCTTGGCACTCCATGATGCTTATCAGCCGCTCTGTGCTTTGATGCTGGCGACCCACATTCTGCTGGCAGACCCTCCTTTCACTCTCCTGCCACTCCTGCACTTTTTAATTTTCATTAAGGGAGTGCCTCATGACTTTATGTAGCATGTCCTCTTTGCTTCTTCGTGGCCTCCTGATTCTTTACAGCCTCTCAACCAGTGATAACATGGATGGCTGAGATCTCAAGGTTGCACCTGTAAAGGCAAAATGCAGCACTTAACAGAGGCAGCATTGTTCACACAAGACAGAGCAATGATTCCTCTGTACTTAAGGGCAAGCAGAGTCTATACAATAGCATAATTTGCCCATCCCAAAGCGAGCACACATACACCATGGGAGCCCCAAAATGGTGAGTAAGCACAGAGTCAAGTGTGACTGATTCTTTCATGGCTGTACTGTCCTCTGGGTTTCTGTGCCTTGGGGAGAGCCAACAGCTGCAGGGGGCCCCTATACTGAACACTGTCCCCACATATTCCACAGGAGTTTGTCCTGGAAGATATCTCGCTCCTGAGGGTGACCTGGGAAGCAAGGGTGGGTCTTCTGCTGCAATGCGGCTTCCGCCCTGGCCCATGTACAGCTGGCCTGTGTGCAGCAGTGGTCCCCCCGCCCCTCACGGCGCAGTGGCGTGGACATGTTAGTCTGACTGGGACAAGGACCACAGTGGCTCTCCCGAGAAACCTGCGCAAGTGCATTGCCCGGGTTCTGGCTGAGACCTTTGAAGAGATCACTGAGACTGATTACTGCGATGTGAGAGAGCACATCAATGCCCTATTCCGCATCTAGGCATGCATGCAGCCCTAACCCTCCTCACCCCAAGAGCCTGCACTGAATAACTTCCTTCCCAAAATAGAAGTCGCTTACTGGGAACCTCCTCTGGTGTTTGTCCTTCCTCAAGCACCGGCCACCGTGACTGGCTACTTTCCTCCTGGCTTGAAAATAACCCTGGCATCCCTGCAGCCAGGAGCATCTTCCTCCTCCTCAGCACCCTGGCTCCCGCTTTGCTCCTCCTCCTGCCTTGTTGCACTGGCCTCTGTGGTGTCCATGGTGGTACTCAGAGTGGAGGTGGGGTCGCCCCCAAGTATCGCGTCCAGCTCTCTGTAGAAACAGCAGGTCGCGGGGCCAGCAGCGGAGCAGCTGTTTGCCTTGCAGGCTTTGCGGTAGGCATTCTGCAGCTCCTTCACTTTAACCCTGCACTGCAAAGCATCCCGGTCATGGCCCCTTTCCAGCATGGCCCTTGATATCTGCCCGAAGGTATCGTAGTTCCTATGGCTGGAACGCTGCTGGGACTGGACAGCTTCCTCCCCACAAACACTGATGAGGTCCAGCACTTCACCATTGCTCCATACTGGGGATCACCTGGCGCGTGGAGGCATGGTCACCTGGAAGGATTCGCTGAGAGCACTCCACCTCTGGCTGAGCAAACAGGAAGGGGATTTTCAAAATTCCCAGAGAATTTAAAGGGCGGGTCTGACGGTTGTTCACCTGAGGGCAGGGCAGTAGAGTTCAAAGTGATGACCAGAGTGTCTAGAACAGGCGTTGTGGGATACTTCTGGAGGCCAATCAGAGCGCCTAACAGACACTAACAGACCAGGGCATCCACACTGGCGTCGCGGCACTCCAGCGGGTGCGCATCAAATGTAATTCCACTCAAGAGATGGAGTACCAGGAGCGCTCTAGCCACGGAATCAGTGCACTCTACATGCCTTGCCAGTGTGGATGCGCTGAGAGTTAGAGAACACTGGGCTGCTTTAATGTGCTTTAATTCACAAGTGTAGCCATTGCCCTTTGCCTCTATGTGCCTCAGTTTCCCCTGTAATCGTTATAATGCCACTTCCCTAACTCACAAGGGTGTTGTCAGAATAAATATATTACAGATTATGAGTTACTCAGATACTACAGAAATGAAGCTAGATAGGTATGCCAGCAAAACTGCTTCAGCTGAAGTCAACCATCACATACCCCTGAGGGAGATAAAAAACAACACCTTTGAAGTCAATGGAATTAAATGGTCTAACACCAGCATGAGTGAGGTCAAAACAGCCTAAAAAAGGGATACAGTATTAGCAACACCTTGAAGTTTCACCCAGAAATGCTGCACACCTCAGACTTCAAGGACTGTCATAGTAAGAAGCACACTTTGCTGTCCTCCTGATACATGCGTCAGCACTTCCCAACTGCTTTCAGTACAGCAACTTGTCCCCCCAGTTGTACCTTCAATTTTACACTCTTGTCAAAGTAGTAGGACAGCTCCTGTAGAACATCCTAGGGACCAGGTAAAATAACCATGATCCCTTGGTTTTGTAGCAAGATGTACATAACAAGTACAACTACAACCTACACCATACATTTCTTTCCCATCCCCATTTTCCCTCCTTGGCTGCCATCTTAAATGACCCAGGGATAGCCATAAAGCTGTAGAGTTACTGAAACAGGCAGATAGGGTGTTGCACATGAGAAGGGGGATGGACAGTAAGACGGGGCCTGCTTGGAGAAACATGTAATTAAAATGAAAAGATGGAAAGAAGATCATCCTAATTTTATTCCACCATTCTGTAAGTCTCCAGAGACTAATGCTTTCTCCCTGCTTTAGCAATTGACAAGTAAACCTATTGCATAAAAAGCTGAGTGTATGCATTGCTGACTTGTTCATTAAGACTATGTCTACCATTGCAATTAAACACCTGCAGCTGGCCCATGTCAGCTGACTCAGGCTCACAGGGCTCTGGCACCAGGGCTGTTTAATTGCAGTGTAGACATTTGGGCTCAGGCTGGAGCCCGGTTCTCAGGCATCAGTCTCCCTCGCATGATCCCAGAGTCCAGGCTCCAGTCCAAGCCTGAATGTCTACACTACAATTCAACAGCCCTGTAGCCCGAGCCCCACAAGCCCAACAGGTGTTTCATTGCAATATAAACATACCCTAATAGTTTTAGATTTTCAGGCAAAGAAACAATCCCATTTGCATTGTCACCATTCAGTGTATGACATAATTTACTTTACCTTGATGAAATTCTGCCTGCCTTACAAGTGTGAGTGGCATTACAACAGCGAAGGACACTTTACATGATGCATAAGATCATTACTGAGCCTCTTCCTCTTAATAAAAAAGGCTCACTAAAGGATTATGTATTGTACACAGGGTATTACACAGGCACCATTCATTGTTGTTAACAGGAGCTTTGAACCAGCTCATCCAAGCAGCATGCTGAGAAATTACCCCAGATGCTGTGATATTGTGTGTACAAATAAAGCTTCTCCCAATCTGCCTTAAACTGACAGGCCTGCAACTATACAATCAAGGTTGAACACACACAGACACTGTCCACACCCATATGTATATGTTTACTGTAGACCTCATGGAACTATCAAGACAAGCATTTAACAAACCTAAGAAGCCCCATTACCTTAGTAATTTTTTGAATCTCTTTCCTTAATCCTTCCTCCTTTCCCATTGGTTTATTGCTGTCAGTTGAGTCATGACTAAAAGTAGGCCCTGCTCCTGCAGCTAGTTGTGTGAAGGGAAACCCTGCTGCACAGAACCCTGATGGTCTGCCTGCATAGAGCTGTTTGACTGATCTGTGTGGGGGTGGGATTGGATCTTTTTCATTTGTCTGCAAAGCATGTAGCACACCCTGGGGTGCTATATAAATAACTTAATAAAGCAGCTATGCCATTTCTGTGCAGTGATATTTGTAGTTTAAACATTCTGTTGTGGCTAGAAGCAGCTATAGATGTGAGATGCCCTTGGCTCGTCACCTGGTTCTGTTACAAAGGAGATGGCAAAGGGAGTGAGCAAGATCAATTTGTTTTAGAAAAAGAGATTAAAAGACTGGTAAGGAAAAGATAAATTAGTGCATTTTTTCATGAGACAATGAATGCAGGTAAAGGTATGGCTGCTGGGAGTAAGTGCTGTAATGAATACCTAGGAGGAAAGTGTTACATGAGCATTCAATGATTAAATTGTTGTTTATAATTTACAAGTGTTTGTCATGCTTAGGTGCATTTTGGTTACATGTAGAGAATGGGGGCTTAAAGGTATTTCACTCCACAAATCACACTCAATATTTTATTTTCTGAATTAGCTTGACAATATATATACACACACATAGGCCCCAATGGGACCTCACATTGGCCTAGGACTGGGGCTTTAGGGTGCAATTAGGGCCACTAGAAATCTGTAAGAAATGTTACCAAACTTTTATCGTTTTGTGGGATTTTTTTCCTCTCAGATTCTGCAGATTTTTAAGCAGGTTTATTTACAGCTTGATTCCAAGCCCCTTGGAGTCTCAGGGAGTCTTTCCATTGACTTCCATGGGCTTTGGATTGGATCTTCAATACTAATATGTTGTTCCATAAATTGTCAGTTTGGATTTAAAAAAAAAAGAAAAAAAAAAGATACATTTCACTAAATGTCATCTCTCAAAAAAATTCCTCCCCTATTTCTCCAAGGCTTTTCTTCTCCCTAAGATCTTCCAATCATTCTAGCATGAGCATCTCTCTACCTTTCCCTTTTAGAGTCCTCTATTACACATACTTAAAATGTTCTTAACATTTTAAAGAGAGAAGATCCATCCCTGTGGAATTTAATTGAGAATGACTAATTCCACTGAGTAAAGCACATTAGGTGGGTGTTACTACTAAAATAATAGGACCTTGGGAATTGTCAGATGAGATCAAACCAGTGGTGCTTCTAGTCCAGTAGTCCTTCTCTGATAGAGCCCAATACCAGATGCTTCTGAGGAAGATGCAAGAGTTACATCTTCACTAGGCAGTTAGGAGATAACCTGCTACCAGAGAAGTTTCCTCCTGGCCCATATAGTTAGAATTTGGTTTAAGCCTTGAAACATAAAAAGCGGTGAGTTAATAGGGACATTTGAGTTGTTGTCATTAGGCTTCAGAGATCACATTCTGAGAGGCTTTTCATTCATTTCAATAGATGTACTCCAAGGCCTTTTATGATTCATGGCAAGCTGAGTGCAAATTTGACTGAAAGATTCCAGGGCTTCTGTGGCACTCTGATTTAGTAGACAACCTTCTGTGGCTAATTTATATAATTAAAAATGGTAGAGTTTAGTTATCTGAATATGAAAATGAATATTACATTTTCCGCAGTCGTCTTCGTCATGTTCCTATTACACCTCTGGCGTTTAGGGCAGTGACAAAGTTCCTCCACTCCTGTCTGTTTCTGGCAAGTCTTTCGATGGGTCCCCAGTTGTGCCCCAGATTTTTCAGCTCAGCTTCCATAGCTCTTTGCCATGTTATAGCTCCTGCTATTTATTTTGACTATTAAAGTACAATTGTTGAGACGACATTTACATTGTTGCCGTTAGCTGAATGGGGTAGCTCACATGTCTGAGCACCACTATTTTAGAACGTAGCTTCAGGATTAGAAGACAGCACTGCAAACATTTACACTCAGCTCTTATTTGTAGAGTTGTCTTTGCTACCAAAAGGGCCACAGAGATTTGGTGTTTTTCCATGTAAGATTCTGAAGCAAGGAGTGGATTCCAGGGCAAATTTCACCACGTTGGATTTGCAGAACACACAAGATATTATGGCACTATGGACAAATGTTAACAACATAGTTGTGAGCTTTCTGCCTGCAGTCTCAGCAACACAGCACTACCTTAGGTCACATTCAGCAAGGTATCTGCAGCCAGAGAGGTTAGAAATAAAAGTAATATTTAATGAAAATGTACATTCTGTGGAAAACAATGAAACCCATTTGAAGAATCTAAATGTACATTAAAGCATGGAATTTACACAGTATATATTTCCAACAGCTGTAGTAATAAGTGGGTGTTTTAGTCATCTGGCTATATGAAGATGCTGTGTTTATTGATTTGACATAGATGGCTCCCAAGAGTACTATTCAGTCCAGAGCACATCATAAGTATCTCAATAATGGTACCAGTGTTATTTCTGCAACGTGTTGCTTATGGAATAATCACCAGACTATATTATTTTTTGTTATTCATTAGTATTGCAGAGAGCTCAAAACAAACTGTTTTGCAATAAATCTCTTTGGATGCTTATATCTACTCTTGAAATCTTAATATGCCCCTCGCAGACTGAACTCATACTACATACTCATTTGTATTTGTTTATAATTTTTTTAAGGTAATTCAGAGCTCATGAAAAGTATCAGGTGGATAATGATGAAAGCAATTGAAGTCCAGTGTTTGTCCACAGGAAAGGTACAGCATAGCCAGCCAGAGGCCACACCACAAGGCTACAGTCCTTGTCTGAAGATACCAGCTTAGGGCATGTCTACACTGCAGACGGGAGCATGTTTCCAAGCTGGGTAGACAGACACATGCTATCTCTGCTTGAGCTAGCTCCCTGAAAAGAGCAATGTGGCCATAGTGGCAGCTCAGGCTAGTCACTTGAGTACAAACCTGCTTCACCCTCCTAGTATGTATTTGGGCAGCTAGCCTGAGCCACTGCAGCCACACTGCTTGGGCAAAGCTAGCAAACATCCGTCCACCTGCACTGGGAAGCACCCTCCCAGCTGCTGCATAGAGACTTTCTAAGAGTGAAAGGGAAGTTATGTCTCTACACCCATTCAGTTAGTGGTGCTTCTGCTGAGGCTACCAGTTTTTATAGTGAGTTTTGTGATGTGGACACCATGCCACTAGGAACCAGATGTAAACTCCAAACAGCTGTCAGACTGTAATGACTTTTGGCCACGGCCAGCCCAGGCTGGATTTGAACCAATGACTTCCCAATCAATCCCTTCATCCATCCAGTTCTCTCAACAGACTGATATTTTAGTTTGTTGTTGCTGCTGCTGCTGGGCACATAGGCTCCACATTATAGGCTTTGTCACTGCACTGCTCTCCTGGGATGGCAAATTATTTTCTCCTATTGAACTCTACTGTGTACTTCACTTGTGTTTTTATTGTAGAACAATTAAACATAAGTGTAAGCAATTAGTTGGCATGCAGTTAAAAATACAGGTGTTGTTAGGGAGAATGCCCTTGAGAGTTCTGGGGTAGCGGAAGGAAAGGGAGACAAATCTGTAGACTCCCTGTAGGTCTGTAAGATCAAAGTGCTTTTCCATTGTTATTACTAAATCTCTTCTCCTTCTGGTACAACCCTAACTTGCCTCAGTGTCAAGCTGAGTTATACATACATACTGGTGAAAGGGCATGTCTCACACACAATGGCTCTCATATTTAGGCTTGGAAGGATTAGATTTTTAATCAGTAAATTTCACTGTACACACAAACAACAACAAAAATATTTCCATCTCTAATAATCAAAATTTACACATAGGCAAAGAAAAAAATGCTGCTTGAGAAAAAATTAGTATTCCACCTTAATTTATATAAAACATGGTGCAATGCCTGCATTAGAGGAGATGGTTAAGGATTTTACTTTGTATATTTTGACATGTGACGTTGACAGTTTGTGTTTATGGTTTATAAAGCTTTAACTTTTTAAATCTCAATGTCTGCTGTCATTAATTATTGTCTGATCCCCTCTCCCCTCCCCCAAAATTTCCTGCAACCGGAAATTTAAATAGATAAAAACAGAAAAAACAACCAAGAAACAAAAACACACAACCAAGAAAATTTAAAACAAATAAGAATCTAAAAAAATGCTTAACAATAAACATTGATATCTGCCAAAATTAGAACCAAAAAATTGATTTCTGTGAAGCCTAATCCTATCTGACCACATTAATTAATTTTACCTCATGGAGCAATCTCTCTCTGTGTTGTTCTTGTGGTGGTTATGCTGCGAACTCTTCACGCCAGGAAATTAGGTGGTAACCAGTTTGGAAGGGCTAGAGAAATATTGATGAATTAATTCTAATATGTCAGCACATTTGGAGACAAATTATACATATTAAAAAGGGAATGTTTGTTACTTTAGGTGAAACAGAGTTTGGCAAGAAGATTAATAAGGCAGTAGGTGATTTAAAAAACTCTGTTTAGTATTGGGATGCTGTTTGAGAAGTGGTGGGTCTGTTAAAAGGAGAAAGTAAAACTGGCTAAAAACAAGGCACAGCACAAACACCACTATGGGACATGAACATGGGACAATATTCCATTTATGTTAATGTCTAACAATGCATTGTTACCAACTGGTTCATTGCATGGGAACCACTGCCCTCTACTGGATGGAATTAAAGCTGACCATTATGTGTCAAATTAATAGTTTGAATGGGAGAGGCATGAATTTTTCGAGCAGGGGGATCAAAGTTCTCCTTCGCTGTCTGAGGAGTAGTTCCTAGGCTTCCAAGATATACAACACCAGAATTTTCCAAAGATGTTATCACCCACATTCAGGGACAAATTTTCACCACAGCTCATTAGGTGCATGTTGGGAGTGCTGAATTCTACTTAAAAACTGGCCCCCATTATGGGTATTGAGCACTTGAAAATCTGTCCCATAATGGTGGTAACCCTGAAATTTTTAGATTGCTGCAAATTTGTTACAAGAAATATGCTGGTGGGGTAGGAAAGGATTTAAGAGTCAGAGTAAGAAATGTTACTCACTGGAGTACAGTTGTTTCAGTGAAGATGCAAGAGATAATAGTATCAGTTGCTTCCCTGAATATTTATGTACAGTGTGCATTGGAGCAATGGCTATTGACCACACTATGATATTACTATTGCCACAGAAATTGCAGTATACCCTAGGCATAGAAGGGACAATATCTCAGTCAACTTCAGGCATGATCTACAAGGAGCAGGACAAGATACAGAAACAGATCAATGAGAGCTATGGGGTAATGACTGCCATTAACATTTTTGTTTTTTCTTACCTCCATTCTCTACTCATCCCTCCTGACCTTGAACTTAAATCATTCGCCCCTGCATATCTCACCTATCTACAGCCCCCCTCCCCCCCACCACCATGGAATCATAGAATCGTAAGACTGGAAGGAGCCTCAAGAGGTCATGCAGTCCACTCCCCTGCACTGAAGGCAGGACTAAATATTGTCTAGACCATCCCTAACAGGTGTTTGTCTAACCTGTTCTTTAAAATCTCCAATGATGGAGATTCCACAACCAACTTGGGCAATTTGTTACAGTGCTTAACCACTGACAGTTAGGACGTTTTCCCTAATGTCCAATCTAAATCTCCCTTGCTGCAATTTAAACCCATTGCTTCTTGTCCTATCCTCAGAGGTTAAGGAGAACAGTTTTTCTCCTCCTCCTTGTAATAACCTTTTACGCTCTTGAAAACTGTTATGTCCCACCTCAATCTTCTCTTCTCCAGACTAAACAAACCCAAATTTTTTCAATCTTCACTCATAAGTCATGTTTACTAGACCTTTAATCATTTTTGTTCCTCTTCTCTCAGCTTTCTCCAGTATGTCCCCATCTTTCCCGAAATGTGGCACCCAGAATTGGACACAATACTCCAGTTGAGACCTAATCAGCACAGAGTAGAGTGGAAGAATTTCTTCTCATGTCTTGCTTACAAGACTCCTGCTAATACATCCCAGAATTATGTTTGCTTTTTTTTGCAATAATGTTACACTGTTGACTCATATTTAGGTTGTGATCCACTATGACCCCCAGATCCCTTTCTACAGTACTCCTTCCTAGGCAGTCATTTCCCATTTTGTATGTGCCCAACTGATTGTTCCTTCCTAAGTGGAGTATGTTGCCTTCTCTGTCCCCATATCTAGCGACACCATCATTGGACCCAACCGCACCAGCCACACCATCAGAGGCTCGTTCACCTGCACATCTACTAATGCGATATATGCCATCATGTATCAGCAGTGCCCCTCTGCCATGTACATTTGCCAAACCAGAAAGTCTCTATGTAAAAGGATAAATGGACACAAATCAGACATCAGGAATGGTAACATAAAAAAGCCAGTAGGAGAACACTTCCATCTCCCTGGACATTCGGTAACAGATTTAAAAGTAGCCATCCTTCAACAACAAAAACTTCAAACACAGACTTCAAAGAGAAACTGCTGAGCTACAATTCATTTGCAATCTTAACACCATCAATTTGGGCTTGAATAGGGACTGGGCGTGGCTGGCTGGCTGACTGACTACAAAAGCAATTTTCCCTGTCTTGGTATTGACACCTCCTCATCAATTATTGGGAGTGGACCACACCAACTCTGACTGAATTGGCCTTCAACATTGGTTCTCCACTTGTAAGGTAACTCCCTTCTCTTCATGTGCCAATATATATTTATGCCTGTATCTGTAATTTTCACTCCATGCATCTGAAAAAGTGGGTTTTTTACCCACGAAATCTTATGCCCAAATAAATCTGTTAGTCTTTAAGGTGCCACCGGACTCCTCATTATTTTGGTGGATACAGACTAACATGGCTACCCCTCTGATACTTTGCATTTGTCCTTTTTGAATTTCATCCTATTTAATTCAGACCCTTTCTCCTGTTTATCCAGAACATTTTGAATTTTAATTCTAGCCTCCAAAGCACTTGCAACCCCTCCCAGCTTGGTATTGTCAGCAAACTTTATAAATGTATGCTCTGTGCCATCATCTAAACAATTGATGAAGATATTGAACAGAACGGGACTCAGAACTGCTCTCTATGGAACCCCACTCACTATGCCCTTTCAGCTTGACTGTGAACCACTGATAATGGTGACAAGCTGCATCAGGCTCTTGTCTGGAACTAGGTTTCCCTCATCCAAAAGTAGCAGAACTCTGTTCTCCTTCCTGGTCAGCCCTTAGCTGGAGTAGGTTTCTCCTTTTAACTCCCCTCTCCACACACGACCTTGGTTGCAGGTGTAGTGGGATGGGGACAACTGGGTCCACAGGCTCTCTTTCATCCCGTTGCTGCCAGTGTGGGACCCACCACTGTTCCTATTCAAGTGAACTATGAAATGAGTTCCCAGGTCAGGATTCTGCCTGACCTTCAGGGCATAGCACAGAATGTAAAACAGGGCAGAATATATCCCTCTGTAACAGGGTAGCTGTGAAGATGAGCACAATGGAAATTAAACAGGAACAACCTTACATTTTATATCTTTTTCACTGATTTGTGCACACACACCTTTTCATCCTGAAGGATCCTAAAGCATTTTAAAAACCTTACATTGTTCAATTCACCAATCACTTTGCAGTCACCACTGGGGTGAGATCCAGCAACTATTGATCAGTGCAGAGCAACACTGTACATCAGTTCAGGACAAGATGAATGCTGTATCCAGCTGAAATTGCAGGAGGAATTTAGGTCAACAATCTAATTACCTGGACAGCTTCAGTTATTTTCTGTACGTAACTTAAACTGACCCTGCCAACTTAAAAATTATATTTCAAAAAGGTTTGTTACATATGTTACTAATATCACTTGAGATTATTAAAGCAGTGATATTTACAAATACAATTTACTTTTCACTATTAGTGCTGTCCTGTTTGTTTACTGTCTTCAGATTTCTCAGTTTACACAATGAAAATAGACTAGTCAGTTTCACATTTGTTTCTTCTCAGGTTTTATTTGCAGGTTTTCCTGCACTAATTCAGTGTTACTAAATAAATAAAATGAAAATCTGTGGGAATAAAAAGTGAATCATGAAAATCTGTTTACTGTTTCATAAAAAGCTTTAAAAAAAAAAAACAACCACCCCTACTCCCACAAAAACCTTAATTTTGGTTCAAAAATTCAACTTAACCATGCCCTTAAAATGAAATGACCACACCTGAAAACTGCAAGATCAGCTCTGGCATGCATACCTATATTGCTTTTCTTGGACATATTTACTACGCCTATAATCATCATATATTACATATATTGAGCATATATTACAAAAAGTAAAAAAACAGTTGGCACAAATAAAATGCACTCTGTATCTGTCCCCTCCCACTGAAAAGATAAGTACTTTTGCCAAATAAGGTCTAAATATAAATCTGTAGTGCACAAATACACTCAGCACTGTGTCCTAAAAGTCATCAAAAAGTTACACTGATATTAAGCTGAACTTATTTCAACGTATATGTATTATCTGTATAAGGTGATGCTTGTTTTGTTAACATTTTTACTCTCTTGCATGAGTAGGGCCCTTTGTTTTCAGTTTTTATTTAACTTTTCCCTGGGAATTTATCAGTGTTTATTACCACACCAAAACAGGTGAAAAATCAGTGCAAAAAACATTGGATTTTTCTGGGTAAATATCAGGGTTTATTTTGGTGGATGGAAAGACAGGGGAAAAAGTATTACGTAGATTAATGCTTTGAATTCCGTTCGTCAGTGTGGTTTGCTGCAGAACTAAAACAGAACTCAAAATACAATGCCACCTCTGAGTTTAAGAAAACAATACATCTCTAAATCCCCATATAAAACTTTTCATTTGAATAAACAGTTTACTGTTAAAAGAAAAGGAGTACTTGTGGCACCTTAGAGACTAACAAATTTATTTGAGCATAAGCTTTCATGAGCTACAGCTCACCTCATCGGATGCATGCAGTGGAAAATACAGTGGGGAGATTTTATATACATAAAGAACATAAAACAATGGGTGTTACCATACACACTGCAATGAGAGTGATCAGGTAAGGTGAGCTATTACCAGCAGGAGAGAAAAAAACCCTTTTGTAGTGATAATCAAGCTGGGCCATTTCCGGCAGTTGACAAGTGTGAGGAACGGGGGGTAGGGGTGAATAAATATAGGGAAATAGTTTTACTTTGTGTAATGACCCATCCACTCCCAGTCTCTATTCAAGCCTAATTGTATCCAATTTGCAAATTAATTCCAATTCAGCAGTCTCTCCTTGGAGTCTGTTTTTGAAGTTGTTTTGTTGAAGAATTGCCACTTTTAGGTCTGTAATCGAGTGACCAGAGAGATTGAAGTGTTCTCTGACTGGTTTTTGAATGTTATAATTCTTGACATCTGATTTGTGTCCATTTATTCTTTTACATAGAGACTGTCCGGTTTGGCCAATGTACATAGCAGAAGGGCACTGCTGGCACATGATGGCATATATCACATTGGTAGATGTGCAGGTGAACGAGCCTCTGATAGTGTGGCTGATGTGATTAGGCCCTATGATGGTGTCCCCTGAATAGATATGTGGACACGGTTGGCAACAGGCTTTGTTGCAACGATAGGTTCCTGGGTTAGTGTTTTTGTTGTGTGGTTGCTGGTGAATATTTGCTTCAGGTTGGGGGGCTGTCTGTAAGCAAGGACTGGCCTGTCTCCCAAGATTTGTGAGAGTGATGGGTCGTCCTTCAGGATGGGTTGTAGATCCTTGATGATGCGCTGGAGAGGTTTTAGTTGGGGACTAAAGGTGATGGCTAGTGGCATTCTGTTATTTTCTTTGTTGGGCCTGTCCTGGAGTAGGTAACTTCTGGGTACTCTTCTAGCTCTATCAATCTGTTTCTTCACTTCAGCAGGTGGGGTATTGTAGTTGTAAGAATGCTTGATAGAGATCTTGTGGGTGTTTGTCTCTGTCTGAGGGGTTGGAGCAAATGTGGTTGTATCGTAGAGCTTGGCTGTAGACAAGGGATCGTGTGGTGTGGTCTGGATGAAAGCTGGAGGCATGTAGGTAGGCATAGTGGTCAGTAGGTTTCCGGATAGGGTGGTGTTTATGTCGCTTATTAGCGCCGTAGTGTCCAGGAAGTGGATCTCTTGTGTGGACTGGTCCAGGCTGAGGTTGATGGTGGGATGGAAATTGTTGAAATCATGGTGGAATTCCTCAAGGGCTTCTTTTCCAGGGGTCCAGATGATGAAGATGTCATCAATGTAGCGCAAGTAGAGTAGGGGCGTTAGGGGACGAGAGCTGAGGAAGTGTTGTTCTAAGTCAGCCATAAAAAAGTTGGCATACTGTGGGGCCACGCAGGTACCCATAGCAGTGCCGCTGATTTGAAGGTATACATTTTGTCCCCAAATGTGAAATAGTTATGGGTAAGGACAAAGTCGAAGTTCAGCCACCAGGTTTGCCGTGACATTAATCGGGGATACTGTTCCTGACGACTTGTAGTCCACCTTTGTGTGGAATGTTGGTGTAGAGGACTTCTACATCCATAGTGGCTGGGATGAATCTTGCAGTCCCCTCTGGGAAAGCACAGGAGGTTCATCAGTGGGAAAAGCTTCTGCCCACATAGGCCTCTTATCTCTTCTCCAGAGTTATATGGTGGTAAAAGGCTCTCCCTGGCTCCACCATAATCAGGATTGGGAGAGGAAGAGACTTACAGATGAAGATGCCTCAGGAGTAGTTCTGCTTCTGAGGCAAGTTCTCCCTCAGGCAAGCCTCCTGTCCACCAGAACAAATTGGGCCAAGATGACCACTGTGGAGAATGAAGGTCTCTCAGAGACATGGGTGACTCACCATGCCTCAATCCATCTTGAGCCTCGCCTCTGGCTCCCCACACAGTGGTGCATGGTGGGCTGGTGGAAGTGAGACAAAAGTAGCATTGGGAGCCTTGACTTGGCTCTCTGTTGTACCGGACAGGTACAGTATAGGCAGTCCAGTTGCTGTAGGACTATACCTTGTCAGGTATTTTAGGCTCTCCCAGCAGCCAACACAGGCCCATTCCCTCCCTGGTACTTCATCCCAATGGACACTTTTGCTCCTTAAGAAGGCCCCTACATGTACCCCTCCACAACCTGGCACGCACAAGGCCTCATTGCTGAACACAGGTATGCTGGTATACAACTATGTTAGGGTTTTGTACTGCCACCCATCACGGCAGGATAAGTGCAAGTGTCATTTTTACGGTGGAAAAGCCTTTTCAAAGAGGAAGGGTCTGCAGCATTTCCTAAAGATGGGCAGACTTCACCTAATCTCTTCTGGAAATCTGTTCCAGAGTAAGTTTCCTTGACTGAGAACATTTTGTCCACAGCTCTTGGAGGATTCATCTTCATTTTTGTGATTTGTAATGTCCTACGAGAGATTCACAGAGCAAAATTCAGTCTCTGACGTTGCTGGTGCTTGATCTGTTAGGTGCTTTGAAAATTAGGGGCAAAAAGACAAATTGTTACCAGAAGCTGCCTGGGAGCCACTGGAGGGATTTAAGCATGGGGCTGATATGCTCATGTCCAAAGCCATGGAGAATAGGCAGCTACACCCTATACTGCCTGGAATTTGTGAATTGTCTTCACAGCATCAGAGAATAAAAGTAAATTACAGAAAATTGAAGATATATGAAGAGTACATGTTAAATATAGGAACTAAATCCAAACATTAAAATACTAAAGTTCCTCTATTTTGCACTTTAAACACAAATCCTACTATTGATCTGGAATGTACCTCTATATTTCAGATCAGAACCTAGTTAATGGGGAGTAAATCTGAATGAGTACTGCTGAGATACTTTTACTCCACACTGTCCAATACTTTCAAGTTACAGCTATCTGGGTTCTGGTATTAACCCTATGAACATGTTAATTTCTGAGTTCCCCCAAAAGTCAACCCGCGGCCACCGCTCATCCTCTCTTACTAGTAAGATCCAAGATTAAAATAATAGAATAGATGAGTAAGGCACAATTGTCACATGTTTATGGGTAAGAAGATAATAGTACATGTTGCCCATTGTCCAGAAGACCTCTTACCTGAGCCTATGAATAGTAAAGAGTTGGGTTTTGCATTTTATTTTGGAGATTGAGGTTAAACAGTCCTTGTTTCATCTGAGAGGATGACTTGGTTGGGCTTCCGTGGAGGTTCAATCTTCCCTACTCATGACTATCCCTCGATTGGTTGACAGTTTCACTGCGCTAGTGCACTGGAGATGTTGAGAGAAGGCAGAGTCAGAGAGAGTAGTCGTCTCATATAGATAGGATCCCATTCAAATAAGCATTTTGACAGTCAAGAGACCTTGAACTAGGCTGTGTTCATTACACAGCCAGCATAGAGTAGTGAAGAGGCCTGTGGTAGAAAGTAGCCAAGCTAGGGTGTCCTGAATCAGCTGGATGTTTGTCAAGAAATTAAAATTCATTCCCTGACAGAGAATTGTTGTAGTTAAGCCCTGATGTTAGAAATGGATAGATCACCACAGGAAAAGCTCACACCTGGTCAGATGGAAATGGACATACCTTCCCCCCCTAGTAGCTAGATGGGTACTGCAATGGAGGCTAATAAGAACCCTAAGATTGTGGGCCAATTTAACAATAAGAGGGCAAATGTCTCAATAATTTGAGCAGTTATGGAGGAGAGAGTTTCTTAGTACTTCTTAGCTTCATCATCTCAGTGTTGCTCTTCCCATTCAAGATAGGAGGCAGCACAGGCTAAGCATCACATAAATGAGATCTAGAGCTGAGTGTTAAACACCTATGGTGGCACTTCCAGTCCAGACCATCACAAGCTCTCCCAGGTCCCTGATTTGTTCGGGGCTGAAGAAAACCAACCACCCCTTAGAAGATGGGCAATTATATAATCAATTGAATTTGAAAGATTAAAAGCAAAGTCATTTTATGGTATACCATTTATTTTAAGAATTAATAAGAGTACAAGTAACCCTCCGGTGTAGTGCATGTGCACATGGGCAACATGCTGATGCACATGCTCTGTCAATTGCTAGAGTATGTACACATGTCTAATTTGCACTGAAAAGTTGCAAAATTGGAGAAAATAGCTTTAACAAGATTTCAGTTTTAAGGTGACCAGAGTAACAAAATCAAATAAAAAAAGATTTGAGAAGAACACTTGTGTCTTTGCAGTACCGTGCTCCTTTACGTTGTAAGTTTAGGCAAGAGGATGTGCTTTTGTAGTTAAAAATTCAACCCCCTCACGCATGCCTCGTCCTTCCCTTTCTTATCCTCCTCATTCCCTTCAGCTTGACAGTTCGTATTTAAAAATTTACATTGCAAGGTATACATTTCATTATGTATTGAACAGATAATATCAGCACTGAATTGTTATCAGTACTAGGCAGGCTAAGAGAAATGTTGACCAAAAAGTAAAAATTGAAACCTTTGGGATTTAGGAATATGCAATCAATTTGGTTTTTTCCACCCAAACTGAATTGGAATATAAGATGACTAAAATAAATGGACTACTTCTGATTGGTCAAATTAATAGTTTTATTTCCATCTGTTAAAGAATTATTTGTCTACCAGTAGAGTCCAAAGTAGATCTGACATACAGACATGAATACAATTAAATACAGGAAAATTTGAACTATATACAATGACAAGTGAAAAACATACATTTACATAATCAAAAAAATCTTTATATTATCTATCAGTTCTTGCAAATGTCATGAGCTATACTGAGCCACTGCCTTTACTGGAAATTAAAATATATCTATTTCAAGTTTTTTAAAATTATAATGCAACTTTAACATTTGCCATTTTGATATTGAAAGTTTAAAATTTGTTTTCAAGTACACAAAACGTGGCACTTAATAGGGATCACAAAAGTTAAAAACTTTTGTTGTTGAATATTCTACAGTTTGTGGTATCTAAAGTCCAAGTAGGTTTATATATTGATATGCAAGCTGTAAAGAGATATTTACATGGTGGAAACTGTGCAAAAACACAATTCAAGCTAGGGCTAGTACTCAAATTAAAGATCTAGGGACATGCTACTCAACCACGACCCCAGACTTAATCCCTTACATTTATATGCTCTTATTGCCTTCCCTGTACACAGTAGTTTAGGTATGATGGCTCATATCTGAGAACCATTTACCTTAATTTATTTAGAAACTATTGGGAGGTTTTAATAGTCGAGTGTATGTGGTCCTAACTTACTAGACAGCGTCATGGTGGTCTGCTTTTTCTGCATGTGACAGATGCTTCCGAACAATCTGAAGAGAATAAAGCTCTTGCTCAGTTTGTCTTCCAAGACATGGAAAAAAAAAAATCCCACAGGTTCTTCTATAAACAAGATACAGAAATTAATTGCACTGTCCTGAAAATATTTTAGGAAAGTCTTCGTTCAGCACTAGGTTTAAATAATTCAGTGTAAGTGAAAGCAATTACTGGCGATTATATCCTTTTAATATGTAGAGAGTATTGCCAGGGTGCATAGGTTACAGTACAGCAGGCTTTTCCATGTAAAAAACTCTGATTATATAAGGATCAGAAGAGCGCAAGTATTACTTTTCTCCTGGGTCAGTAACCATACTGCTACATACAGGCCATATTCTGCACACTGAAGATTCTACAAAACATTGTGTAGTCTTGGCTAGACACCTCTTCAAAGTTTAATTGGCTAACTAGAGCAGGTTCTTTCATTTAAAACAATCCATTCTCCCAATGATGGAGTAATAAGATACTACTACTTATTATCTGTGTTAATTACATACCTCTTGAAATTCTCTTTTCGGAAGTTGGGGGGGGGAAGAAGGGGTAAAAAGAAAGTCTGAAAAATGTATTCTAACAGTCTTCAAAGTAGCTGGCAGTTTATTTTTTTTCATGTTTCACAGACTAACCTCCAGTTTTAAAGATGCCTTGGTAGATATTGTTATAATATTATATTGTGGAACAAAACATCGGCCCAAGTGTCAGGTATGTACAGAGATCATAGAAAACTGATGTTAACATCTTGCCTACATATAGAACTATTACAGTTAAATGCATCAACTCACCGAGGCACCATATCTCCTTGTAATTTTGTGCTGAAATAAAAATTCTATTTTATAGCATTCAGCACTGAACAGTATTAAAGCAAGAAATCATCTCACCACAGATTAGGAAACATTTCAATACTGTGATTCAAATCAAGTAATTCTTGGGCAGTTAAGGTACACCAGAAATGAAATATTTTCACATTCATATTATGAAAGTTGTAATTTGGCTATGTACTCTAAACCTCATGGAGCCCATAAATATAGGTCTGCATATTCAAGACTTCTAGTTACAGAAAGATTAGTTGCTGGCTAATGGCATATTAGTTCAATGCATTACCCTGGTATACAATTTAATATTGCATTAAGTTTTTGCCTATCACAAAACTCATTCTAGTTGGACTAACTGCACTTCAGGTAAGACTACATGCTTTAGCAGCAGGGTGCTCTCCAGTAACTTGCTGCCTGCCACCTACATCATGATAAAGATTCAAATGAAAGCATTTATTCATACTTGTAGGCAATGTAACTTCTTTATCTGGGCGGAAGGGGGCAGGTGAGGAGGAGTAATTAAAAGCATTTAAGAAATAGAAAAAAATATATATGTATATATCCAGAACTCAATTTCAAGCACTTGAAAAGAAGCAAAGGGAAACAGAACATCAGCTACTTCATTGGTGACACATACCGACCTGTGTTTGCAGACCTTCAAGAACTTTTAACACGAACAAGTGACAAAACAAGAAGCTATTTTGGACAGTATGACTGGACCATATGAAAGCTGTTTAGATATGCACAAGTTAATTCTCAAAAAATCCGTTTTACTACAATTGGGTGGGCATACAACCTGTTGCTCCTTTAATCTTCAAGGCATCACAAATGCATGACATTTTCACCAAGATCCAGTTGAGGCTGTCCTGAGAAGAATTCAAAGTGCTTATATATAAATTGGATGGTACTGTTTGTGATTGAGTTTTTTCCTACAAGTTGGGCAAGAGTTAGCATTTCTAAGGGAGTCACGGAGGCACTGACTACAGAAGACATGGCCACATTTGGTTGACACGATAAGTCGTCCACTTTGTACAATCTGAAAGAGAAGAAACTATAAAGCTGAAGTTCATGGGAAAGAAACTCAGCTTTGCACAAGAGCAATATTGATTACATAACACAACCGTGTAAGAGCAAATCTTTGCAATCCATAATATTCTGGTGACTTTAGCGCTGTTTATTCAAGACTTAACATGGAAACATGTATTGTCATCAGCTGGCTCTCAAGAGCAAGCTTCCCTTAACAAATATACTGCCAGATATGATGTTTTTATGACATATGGCTCAACATATCAGATTTCAATTACCATTTCAATACTTGCAAAATTTAGCAATTCAGAGTCTTAGTCACTAGGAGCAGTCAGTGAGGTACTGTTGTTTAGTAGCATGTTTGTCGCAACTTGAGAATGGAAAGGTCTACTAACGCAGGTAGTAAAGGAATATTAGAAATTGAAATACGCTACATCATCATAATTACATTAGTCTTCTATTAAGGAAACTGAATATCCTACAGAAGCTCCTGGAGAAGATGTTATCACCCTTATACACTGACTTAAAAACTAAGATTTTCTCTAATGTGTACAATAGTTTGACTCTCCAAATACAACTAGCTAACAAGTGTAGTGATTCTGTACCTCACATTTTAATTCTTCTTTCAGTGGAACAAAAAATATTATAGACAAGGTGTAGATTCTTACCTCTGAGTATCCATCCATGCAAATTGGACAACTAACGGTACCTGAAGGCCTAAAAAACCCCCAAAACAATATGTTAGTTCCATTATGCACTGGAAACTTCAGACAATAATATCTGGTTATTTTGTGTCCTAGAGTTTGCCTCAGGCAAGAACCTCTCCTCTTCCTCACACTCAAGAAACTTGGCTTTAGGCCAACTTCTATTATACTGAATCAAAGGCTCACATGGGGTGTGCTCATATTAGGCTCTCAATTTGTTACATTGATGAGATTAGGCACTCCTACACCTCACAGGAGAAGGCCCTTATTTTCATTCATCCTCTTCATGTTTACCATTTCTTCTCCCTCATCCCCACTGTAACTGTCCTAATAACAAAGAAGTAACTTTTGAAAATAGTGGTAACTTACAGCACTGTACAGGATACACATAGCATATAGAAGGGTACGGCAGTCTCCAGAAGATTTTTGGAACAGAGTTCACAATTCTAAGAACTCTAAGTTCCTTGCAGAAGCATATTGTAAAAGGTTAACTGAATTACTCCAAGTTCTTTCACACTGTAGAACAGCATGCAAACATTTCAACTCCAAATCTCTCTGCTGGCTGAGGCTCACCACATCATCTCACATACCAAGCAACAAAACCACATAAGCTATTATTAAATAAGAAATAAATAAGCAAAAAGAAGGGGGAGGGAGGGTGCTCATGAACTTCCTGAGTATGAATTGAGTTATCATGGAGAACACAATAAAGCCTGCTTGACATTTTTATTTATTGTTTTTTTTAACATCTGTTGAGTTTCCACTGTAGATATTTTCACCAGTGGCTATACTGCTGAAATTGATGGCAGGTTAGACTTTATCGTGACTAGTGATAACATGTTAGAGTACAGGCACATATTGGAGTGTAACACCACTTAGGGTGGATAAAAATTGATTAAAATTTTTTTAAAAAAATTTAAAACACTGGTGTATTTTTAAAAACAAACCTATTTAAAATAAATTTGAAATTAATACAACCTATGTTAAGGCCCAAACTTCTTAGAATCATTTATATTAAATGCAAAATTAATATTAAGCAGTACATTTCCTGCCAAGTTTTAAAGGAAGTTAACCACTGAACTGGTGGAAGCCACTGGCAAAACATCTGAAATTAGTGTTTGTTGAAGTGCTAAGCTCTTGACAGCACTTACTCTCGCTGCACTTGCAGAAGAGGTTGTTTTTGTCATTTCAGTTTATTCAACTAGCTCACTTTAATGACTAGTTCATTCAAAGTTAAGAAACCAATCAGGGGTGGTAAAAGCAGGAAATCTTGTTTTCTTCTTCCAATCTTCGAATAAAAAGTAGGTGTGAGAGGAGGCGTCTACTAGTTCTAAAAAACCTTCCAGGAAATGGTGACCAGAAACAATCAATCAGTTCACTTCATCAACTACAGACACATACTTCCCCTTTGTTTAATATATCAGTTAAATTTTAAATGCAAAACAAGTCGATAAATATGTTGAATAAGCTTTTTTTTTATGTAAGGTAATTTAATAAACATTTGAAATGCTGTTTTTGTGCATTCTGAATTGAGTTTAAATTTCCATCCAGAGATGGACACAAATCACAAGTTAAAAAGAAATCACCTAGTAAATAAGACATCATTCACCATTTTCTAACAATAAAAAAATATAAAAATAGAGAATCTGTATAGAAGTAGAGTTAAGCTATAATTACTTAAATAAACATGCATAGAGTATTTCCTCCGGGTAAGCAAAAGGAAACACCAAATTTAGTGTCAAGGCTATATTTCATTTCAAATAATAATTTAATGATTACCAACTAATGAGAAAAACAAGCATAAAGTAAAAGTGCAAAACACAATTACAATAGATTTAAAATGAAATCTTCCTATTTGCTGATATGAATCATGATTAAAATCAGTGATTTATATCAATTCATCCTGACCAGGACAAGTTATGTCACTAGTACCCAGCTTCATAGAAGGTTGATAGCTCTAGGGATGGCAGAACACAGAAGCATTTAGATGTGTGCTCTTCTTGTCCATTATATTTAGCAATTTCAGATCTACACTTAGCCCTCGTATACACTACGAAAATTTAGGTCGAATTTAGCACAGTTAGATTGATTTAAACATGTACCCGCCCATATGACAAAGCCATTTCTGTCGACTTAAAGGGTTCTTAAAATCGATTTCTGTACTCCTCCCCAACGAGGGGAATTTACGCTGAAATAGACATCGCTGGGTCGAATTTGGGGTAGTGTGGATGCAATTCGACGGTATTGGCCTCCGGGAGCTATCCCAGAGTGCACCATTGTGACCGCTTTGGACAGTGCTTTCAACTCAGATGCACTGGCCAGGTACACAGGAAAAGTCCTGGGAACTTTTGAATTTCATTTCCTGTTTGGTCAGCGTGGCGAGCTCATCAGCAGAGGTGACCATGCAGTCCCAGAATCACGAGAGCTCCAGCATAGACCGAATGGGAGGTACTGGATCTGATCACTGTATGGGGAGAAGAATCCTTGCTATCAGAACTCCATTCCAAAAGATGAAATGCCAAAATATTTGAAAAAAGCCTCCAAGGGCATGATGGACAGAAACTATAGCAGGGACCTGCAGCAATGCCGCATGAAAATTAAGGAGCTCAGGCAAGCCTACCAAAACGGCAAATGGCCACTTCGGGTCAAAGCCCCAAACATGCTGCTTCTATGATGAGCAATTCTAGGGAATGCCCCTACCACTACCCCACCCCTGTCCGTGGACACCTACAGAGGGGGAGTCTCACACAACAGGGATGAAGATTTGGGGGATAAGGAAGATGAGGAGAGCGCACAACAGGCAAGCAGAGAAACCGTTCTCCCCGACAGCCAGGAACTGTTTATCACCTTGGAGCCAATACACTCCCATGGCGGGCTCCCGGACCATGAAGCCAGAGAAGGCACCTCTGGTGAGTGTACCTTTGTAAATATAATACATGGTTTAAAAGCAAGCGTGTTTAATTATTAATTTGCTCTGAAGACTTGGGATGCATTCATGGCCAGTACAGTACAGCTACTGGAAAAGTCTGTTAACGTGTCTGGGGATGGAGTGGAAATCCTCCAGGGACATTATTAAGGGGACATTCAGAGGTGGCCGTTCCTGCTGGGCTGTTTGCCTGTGGCTGAAAAGAAATCATCCCCACTTTTAGCCACGTGGTTGGGGCGGGGCCTGTTCACTCTGAGCTGTTTGCGTTTGGCTGGCGGTAGGAGGAGGGGTGAATGGATCATCCCAGAGAATTGGGGGAACGGGTTAGTTGGGTTTGTGCTGCACGTTAACCCGAAAACTGCAGCCACTCCTTTTAAATGGCCAACCCACCAGGTGCTTGGTATGGGAAAGGAGGGCGCTGCTATTTGAAACCATTCCCACATGTTATGAAGGTTGAAGAAGCCGAAAGACTGTGGCTTACCATGGCTGCCTGCAAGCTGAATTCTGTTGCCCGGCCCTGTGTGTATGATCTCTCACACCAAACCGTCAGGCCCTCAATATAAGAGGAAAGATGCGACCTTGTACTGAAAGCACATGTGCTGTGTAATGTTAACAGCTTGGTTCACCGTGAAAGAGTCTACCCATTGTTCTCTAAAAATGTGTCTCTCTTTAAATACTACTCTCCCTTTTTTTCCCCTCCTACAGCTGCAAATGTTTCAACGCTCCCCCTATCATCTCCGTCCCAGAGGCTAGCGCAGATCAGAAGGTGAAAAAAAACGCTCACAATGAAATGTTCTCTGATCTCATGCAGTCCTCCTGCACTGAAAGAGCTCAGCAGAATGCATGGAGGCAAACAATGGCAGAGTCCAGGAAAGCAGAAAATGAACACGAGGACAGAAAGGACAAGCAAGATGAGAGGTTGCGGGAGCAAGAGTAGAGATGGCGGCAGCGTGACGAGAGGAGGCAGGATGCAATGCTGAGGCTACTGGGGGATCAAACTGATATGCTCCAGCATCTGGTAGAGCTGCAGAAAAGGCATCAGGAGCACAGACCACCGCTACAGCCCATGTAACTGCCTGTCCTCCTCCCCAAGTTCCATAACCTCCTCACCCAGACGCCCAAGAACGTGTGTGTGTGTCCGTGTCCGGGCACCCAATCACTCCACCCCAGAGGGCTGCAACAGAAGGCTGGCATTCAATAAGTTTTGAAGTGCAGTGTGGCTTTGTCCTTTCCTCCTCCTCTCATCCACCACCCCACCCAGCGCTTCCCTCCTCCCCCACCCCTCCCGGGCTACCTTGGCGGTTATCCCCCTATTTGTGTGATGAATTAATAAAGAATGCAGGATTTTGAAACAATGACTTTATTGCCTCTGCAAGCAGTGATCAAAGGGGGGAGGGCGGTTGGATTACAGGGAAGTAGAGTGAACCAAGGGGGCGGGTTTTCATCAAGGAGAAACAAACAGAATTGTCACACCGTAGCCTGGCCAGTCATGAAACTGGTTTTCAAAGCTTCTCTGATGTGCAGTGCGCCCTGCTGTGCCCTTCTAATCACCCTGGTGTCTGGCTGCATATAATCAGCAGCCTGGCGATTTGCCTCAACCTCCCACCCCGCCATAAACGTCTCCCCCTTACTCTCACAGATATTGTGAAAAGCACACAGCAAACAGCAATAACAATGGGAATATTGGTTTTGCTGAGATCTGAGTCAGTAAACTGCGCCAGAGCGCTTTTAAATGTCCAAACGCACATTCTACCGCCATTCTGCACTTGCTCAGCCTAGAGTTGAACAGCTCCTGATTACTGTCCAGGCTGCCTGTGTATGGCTTCATGAGCCATGGCCTTAAGGGGTAGGCTGGGTCCCCAAGGATAACTATAGGCATTTCAACATCCCCAACAGTAATTTTCTGGTCTGGGAAGTAAGCCCCTTCCTGCAGCTGTTCAAACAAACCAGAGTTCCTGAAGATGCGACCATCATGTCCCTTTCCTGGCCATCCCACGTTGATGTCGGTGAAACGTCCCTTGTGATCCACTGTGCTTGTAGCACCATTGAAAAGTACCCCTTGCGGTTTACGTACTGGCTGTCAAGGTGGTCCGGTCCCAAGATAGGAATATGCATTCCGTCTATCACTCCACCACAGTTAGGGAATCTCATTGCACCAAAGCCATCCACTATGACCTGCACATTTCCCAGAGTCACTATCCTTGATAGCAGCAGCTCAGTGATTGCGTTGGCTACTTGGATCACAACAGCCCCCACAGTAGATTTGCCCACTCCAAATTGATTTCCAACTGACCGGTAGCTGTCTGGCATTGCAAGCTTCCACAGGGCTATCGCCACTCGCTTCTCAACTGTGAGGGCTGCTCTCATCTTGGTATTCTTGCGCTTCAGGGCAGGGGAAAGCAAGTCACAAAGTTCCATGAAAGTGCCCTTATGCATGCAAAAGTTTCGCAGCCACTGGGAATCGTCCCAGACCTGCAACACTATGTGGTCCCACCAGTCTGTGCTTGTTTCCTGGGCCCAGAATCAGCATTCCATTGCATGAGCCTGCCCCATTGTCACCAGGATGTCCAAATTGCTGGGGATCGTACTTTGAGAGATGTCTGTGTCCATGTCCTCATCACTCTCGTCACCACGCTGCCGTCGCCTCCTCACCTGCTTTTGCAGGTTCTGCACATACTGCAGGATAATGTATGAGATGTTTACAATGCTCATAACTGCTGCGGTGATCTGAGCGGGCTCCAGGCCTGCCGTGGTATGGCGTCTGCAGGAGAGCAGAGTTGCAGTGGAAGCGGTGGCTGACGACAGATGCCACGAGAATAGATATTTATAGAGAACGAAGAGAGGACCTCAGAGGCGGAATCATGAGAGCAGGAGAGCAGAGTTGCAGCGGAAGTAGTGGATGACGACGGTTAGCACCGTGCACATTTCCCGAGGAAGAACACATGTACTTCGGAGCCCATGACAGACAACATGGAGAAATTCGCTATTGAGACAATAGCAGCAGAGCAGAGTTGCAGTGGAAGAGGTGGATGACGACGGTTAGCAATCCTACTGCACCGTCTGCTGAAAGCAGTATGGCGTCTGCATGGAAAAAAGGCGCAAAATGATTGCTTTCATGGAGGGAGGGGCGACTGACGACATGTACTCAAAACCACCCGTGACAATGTTTTTGCCCCATCAGGCACTGGGAGCTTAACCCAGAATTCCAGTGGGCGGTGGAGACTGCGGGAACTGTGGGACAGCTATCCACAGTGCACCGCTCCATAAGTCGATGCTAGCCACGGTAGTGAGGATGCACTCCACCAACTTAATGCGCTTAGTGTGGACATACGCAATTGACTGTATAAAGTCGATTTCTAAAAATCGACTTCTACAATATTGACCTTATTTTGTAGTGTAGACATACCCTTAGACACAAGATGGTCAGTTCTCAAGTAAGCCATATTATTGTCTTGCATAGGAGATTTTTAAAAAGTGATCCAAAATAAACTGGGAAAATAACTTAAAATAAAAGATGGACAATTTCTGATTAACACCAACATTCTGTCCTAGGAAAGGATTCCCCACTATGCTACTGACCCCTGTACATTGCTACAGCAGTTCACAGGGCTTTAAAAGTGCCATAACTGTCTTGGGATGGGAGGGAATTGTCCAGGCACAGGCACTACCTACAACAGCCACAGGCTGCCCTATTCAGCCTCCCAGCAAGTCCCAGAAAAGGGGCTTTGGCAGGGGCAGAAAGAGGAATGGCCAGGATGGGGTGATGGAGTTCCCAGGGCAAAAGAAGTACGCTGCACCTTTTGTGAGTTCTTCTCATCACAATTCATCTTGCTTTATATATGGAAGTCCTCAGCCACCGAAGTGTATATGGCTATAAACTACCTGAGAGGTAGGTAGAATAGCGGATTTGTACATTAGCATTTAAACTCTGACTCAAGACAAAGGTAGTTTCATGGTCTTATTCCATTAAGCAATGCTCAAGCTATCTACTATCCCAAATAATGTAAACTCGTGCAGTTGTCTGGTGACCAACTGATTCCAGTAGTTGGGGGAGCCAGATTTGTAGGTCAGAAGTGATATTTTGGCATTTTTATAAGTTTGCCCAATGGTTACTTGCAGCCATTGTAGTTTCCCCCATGATTTAGTGAGCACTGAATTCACATCACACGCAAAGCTACATGCTGATCCTCAAAGTTTGAATCACTTCATTGGCAGTGTTCAGACATATCTAACACTATCATTCTCTTCAGCATTAATTTGAGGGGGCTGCCCAATCAGTTTCCTGCCTAAAAACTGTACCACTTCAGGAGCTCAGACCTGTTATGTCTTGCCTGATCTATTGCCTTCAAACAAAGAGTTTTTAGACCTCAAGATATTTTATGCCGCTTTTCAGCCCCTGACCTACAGCTTCCACCTGCTGATCTCTGTGCCAGAGAAGAAATGTTAAAAGCAGTAATATGCAGATTTATATAGGTGAGGGGAAAGAAAAATGTGTAATACAGAATTAAAGACTGCACTATCCTACCTGGCAGGTTTAGTGAAGGGTGCTCTCAGAGAAAAAAGTTGAAATGTTTTCCCAAAAAAGTAGTTTTCAAAGTCAGAGCACTAATAAGGGATCCCTAAAAAGAGAGGTCACATGGAGATGGCTAGCTAGCTCACTTATAAAAAAAACAAATATTAAATGTGTCTCTATAGGTTTTAAATCTAAAACTATCAGGGGAAGACAAGAGAGGGCTGCTTAATCTTGAAGTCATCAGCACCCTCATTCTCCTCTCATCCCCTTCTTTTGGGAATCAGTGGGCATTAGTTCTTGAAGGGCCCAAAAATTAAAAAGCTCTGCAGGATGAAGGATCCTTTTTGCATTTGTGGACACTGAAAGAAAGATTTATTTTCAAATAATATGGAAAGCCTGTGATACTGTAATTATATTTCTATGATACACTGAAGTTTTTATTATAATCTTGGCATATTCTAATCAAAGAAAGGAGGAAAATGAGAACAGCTAAAGTGTATTTTATTAATTATTGCACATTAGCTTAATTCAGCAATTGAAATTGGGATTCTGATGGTAGACAGATGACTAGATTCAGTCTCAGGGCTGTAATGACATTAAATGATTCTAGTGATAAACTCTATGTGTACCCTTTGAGCACATATTCCTTGTTTTACCCCAAGGTAAATGTATATGAATTATGCTTGTACCTGGGTATTTAAAGAACTAGCTGAAGCAATCTCATGGAGGATGGGTGAGGTCCCAGAAGGTGGGGGAGGGAGGGAAGAAAAAAAAAATATATATATATATATAAATAAATAAATTCTAAGATAGATACTATAAGAGGACCTGCAGAGTTATAGCCCAGTCAGCCTAACCTCGATATCTGGAAAGATACTGGAACAAATTAAACAATCAATTTATAAACACCCGATGGATAACAGGGTTATAAGAATTAGCCAGCATGGATTTGTCAAGAACAAATCATACCAAACCAACTTATTTTCCTTCTTTGGCAGGTCTAGTGCATATGAGGAAGCAGTTTAAGTGATACATCTTGAGTTTAGTAAGGCTTTTGATACAGTCCCAACATGACATTCTCATAATCAAACTAGAGAAATGTGACCTAGATGAAATTATGGTGGGTGCATAACTGGTTGAAAGACCATACTCAGAGTAGTTATCTATGGTTTGCTTTTAGCAATGTCAGACTAGGTGTGTGTATCTACTGGGGTTCTGGAGGGGTCAGTCCCGAGTCCAGTACTATTCAATATTTTCATTAATGACTTGGATAATGGAGTAGAGAGTATACTTATAACATTGCAGATGATGCCAAGCTGGGAGGGGTTGCAAACGCTTGGGAGAATAGGATTAGCAGGAAAAGTGACCATGACAAATTGGACAATTAGTCTGAAATCAACATAATGAAATTCAATAAAGATAAGTAACAAATACAACAATTAAGAAGGAAAAATCAAATGCACAGCTACAAAATGGAGAATAACTGGCTACACAGTAGTACTGCAGAAAAGATCTGGGGGTTATAGTGGATTACAAATTGAATGAGCCAACAATGTGATGCAGTTGAAAAAAGGCTAATATTTTGGGTTGTATTAACAGAACTGTTCTATGTAAGACATGGGAGGCAACTGTCCCACTCTACTTAACACAGCTGAGGCCTAAAATGGGAGTACTGTATCTAGTTTTGGCTGCCACACTTGACAAAGATGAGCAGAAATTGGAAAGAGTTCAGAGGAGAGCTGTAAAAGGCATAAAAGGTTTAGAAGAAAAATCGTGGTGGGTATTTTTACTTCCCGTAGGACATCAGTGAAAATAGTTACCTACCTCACTGTGGTCCTTGAGCTTTGTATGAAAGAACAATGCTGTAAGTTACAATTTGTGGCTTTTGATTAGCATTTCCTCTTGCCACTTCTCTAAATTGTGTCTTCAGTTGACTTGTAATCCAAAAAAATAAGCCAGGTATCATTGTCTCCATATTTAAATATATTATTCCATTTTTTCCTTATTTCAATAGCAGCTTTAATATTCCCATTCTCTCATAAATGAGAAGATATGAAACTTTAGAATAGGTTAACAGTGTCAAAAAGGAGACTAAGCCACATACAGGATGCCACCACACTACTCTTTCAGTATGACAAGGTTTTTGATTTTTTTACATATTACATTTTATATGTCCACAGGAAGTTGCATAGGGTACATACCTTGAACTTGCAGTTTCATCCTCCAGCGTTTCTAAATCTCCAGACACCTTGTTTGTTACGTATACATCATTATCTCTTGATTCATCTTCATCATCACTACTTAATACACAGCTGTCAGATTGCCGTTGGCTTCTTAACCCTAGATTTCTCCGTTGACGTTGATTCTCTACAATTTAATTTTGTTAAATTAGGTGTATTTCCAGGATTTATAACATTATTTCTCCAATGCATTAAATATGCACTGTTATAGGACTATTTAAATGGACAAATCTGTATTTAGTTTAACTATTTAAAAACAAGTTTACTTGTGAAACTTAACACTTCCAGCTACCCCAAAAAATACAGAATTGTATACTAAAACAGAATTTAGTCTGCTAATTTGCTCTTATTCCCAGAAGAACAGATATGGATCTTAGGCCTTTTCTACATGGGTAGATTTACCTTCACAATTATGCCAGTACCACTGTAGTTATATTAATGTATTATGCAGCTAAATTTCCCCATATAGACAAGTCCTTAGATTTGGCATCCTGTCACACATGTGAGAAGGAGGCTGCATTAAGCAGTTATTGTAAATAAATTAAAGTCTTCTTGGGGAAGAGGCAGGGGCTAACTTTACAACTAGCACAGCAAAAGTAAGGGATAAGCAATAAGAGAGCTTGGATAGCAGCATGCAGGTGGCTTTTTTAAAAACAGCATAACAAATTAGGAGTGGATGATAACCTTGCGGATTATATAAACTGCCTAAATCTAGGCTATTGGCTCCAATATTAAGTTGCAGTTCTTAAGGATTATCCATATGCACCACAGAGCCTTATTCATGTTACAGGGTTTTTAAGATATATTACAGATTTTGCTGGTAGCACTGTTACCTAATGCTTTCCTTTATAGATCTTATTTTCAGTTGTTTATATTGCCAAACTAATCATTTGGGCTGAATTTTCCCATTCCATGCGTCCGATTCTGGACGAATATTTTAGAAAATTTCAGCAAAACAGTTTGACTATTTCTGAAAACAGGTTAGGGAACACAACCTTGAAGATTAAAAAAAACTGTACACAGCTTCACTGAGAAACTCTATTGCCTTCATGCTTTGGAGTAGAGTATTGACATTTCACTGTGGGAGGGTGTGCGTGTGTGTGTTTGGTCACTGGTGTCACCAGTTTGGCTTTTGCCAGCTCAATGAAAAATACACCCAAGTTTGTCCAATTTATAAATTTCTGAAAAAAAGTCTGTTTGCACATGCTTAGCCGAAGCTTGTTAGAGTTGGTACCGGAACTCTCAGGAGATTCCATTTAAACTGACCATACTTCATGACTAAGGCTATGAGTTTGTCACGAATTCCATGACCTCCGTGACTTCTGCAGCGGCAGGTGCAGCTGGCCCAGGGACCACCTGAGCAGCTCAGGCAGCCTCTGGGCCAGCCACACCAGCTGCTACTGGGGCAGTCTCAGGCCACCATGCCCTCCACCCCCAGCAGCAGCAGGAGTTCGGATGTGTGAGGGGGCTCAGGAGTGGGGGTTGGGGCATGGGAAGGGGTGAGGGCTCTGGGCAGCACTTACCTTGGACGGCTCCCCGGAAGCAGCGACATGTCGCTCCCTCAGCTCCTAGCTCCGCACGCTGCCTCCACCCACAGGCACCGCCCCCGTGGTTCCCGGCCAATGGGAGCTGCAGAGCCAGCACTTGGGGAAGGGGCAGTGCGCAGAGCTGAGGGAGGGACATGCTGCTGCTTCTGGGGAGCTGTGAGGAGCCACGTAGGGAGTCTGCAAGCCCCATCAATCCCCATAAACTCCAAGCAGGGGGTCTTGCCCACTCCCCAATAAACACCCGCAGCACTCCCTGTGTCCCCCCACCCCGAGCACCCATGCAACACCCTAGACTGCCCCTCTTCCCCCAATATTTATTCAGGGGTATATAGTACAAGTCATGGACAGGTCACGGGCCGTGAATTTTTGTTTACTGCCCATGACCTCTCCATGACTTTTACTAAAGATACCCGTGACTAAAAATAACCTTCTTCATGACCACACAGCTCCAATGTGCTGACTGAACTTCCCATAAGCCATCGGCAGTTATCTCAAATTGCAGAATTCTGTACTGTGGATCTAAAGGGGCCTATCCTGTTAATGATGCAGTTAGGGACCATAATGGTCCCCAAAAAATGGAATTTTCTTGTTTGCCTTTTTTAAAATGTAGAAAATGACATAAAAACACGTCAAAAGAATGACAATGTTACAAAGTCAAGTGCTCAATAATTCGGAAATGCCAGAATAAAGGTATAACCTTAATTCTGTCCCCTTCTGTACTCACATTATGATACAGTCTTTATTATGATTCCATGCTTTTTCCATAGGATGTCTGCCTCAATCAGTGCACAGGAAAGACTGTGCTCACTGAATAAGCAGCTATTCAATATTTATTTTTACATGCATCATAACATCTTATTTATGACACCCCCTTTATATCTTGCCCTACATACAAAATGCTAAGTTTCATCATGGTCTTTTTCCATGACGCTCATCATGGTAGTATTGGTGTATGTCTCAAATGTTAATGAATTTGTCTTCACCAAATCCTGGTGAGATAAGATGGTATTATTGGCCTTATTTACCAGGAACTAAGGCAAACAGAAATTAAAGTCAAGAGCATCCACTAATTTTGGATAAGAACAGCCATACTGGGTCAGACAAAAGGTCCATCTAGCCCAGTACCCTGTCTTCCGACAGTGGCCAATGCCAGGGTCCCCAGAGAGAATGAAAAGAACAGGTATTCAAGTGATCCTTTCCCTGTTACCCATTCTCAGCTTCTGGCAAACAGAGGCTAGGGAAATTATCCCTGCCAATCCTGGCTAATAGCCATTGATGGATCTATCCTCCAAGAATGTATCTAGTTCTTTTTTGAACCCTGTTACAGTCTTGGCTTTAACAATGTCCTCTGGAAAGGAGTTCCACAGGTTGACTGTGTGTTGTGTGAAAAAAATACTTCCTTTTGTTTGTTTTAAACCTGCTGCCTATTAATTTCATGTGGTAACCCCTAGTTCTTGTGTTAGGAGAAGGAGTAAATAACACTTCCTTATTTACTTTCTCTATACCAGTCATGATTTTATAGATCTCTATCATATCCCCCCTTAGTCGTCTCTTTTCCAAGTAGAAAAGTCCCAGTCTTATTAATCTCTCCTTCATATGATAGCAGTTCCATACCCCTCATCATTTTTGTTGCTCTTTTCTGAACCTTTTCCAATTTATCTTTTTTGAGATGGGGCGACCACATTGGCACGGAGTATTCAAGATGTGGGCATACTATGAATTTATATAGAGGCAATATGATACTTTCTGTTTTATTATCTATCCCTTTCTTAATGATTCCCAACATTCCGTTCAGTTTTTTGAATGCCACTGCACATTGAGTGGATGTTTTCAGAGAACTATGCATCATATCCTTGACTTATGAGGAGAGGCTGAGGGAGCTGGGATTGTTTAGCCTGCAGAAGAGAAGAATGAGGGGGGATTTGATAGCTGCTTTCAACTACCTGAAAGGGGGTTCCAAAGAGGATGGCTCTAGACTGTTCTCAATGGTAGCAGATGACAGAACGAGGAGTAATGGTCTCAAGTTGCAGTGGGGGAGGTTTAGATTGGATATTAGGAAAAACTTTTTCACTAAGAGGGTGGTGAAACACTGGAATGCGTTGCCTAGGGAGGTGGTGGAATCTCCTTCCTTGGAAGTTTTTAAGGTCAGGCTTGACAAAGCCCTGCCTAGGATGATTTAACTGGGAATTGGTCCTGCTTCAAGCAGGGGGTTGGACTAGATGACCTTCAGGGGTCCCTTCCAACCCTGATATTCTATGATTCTATGAACTATCCACAATGACTCCAAGATCTCTTTCTTGAGTGGTAACAGCTAATTTAGACTCCATCATTTTATATGTATAGTTGGGATTATGCTTTCCAGTGTGCACTACTTTGCATTTATCAACATTGAATTTCATCTATCATTTGGTTACCCAGTTCTGAGAGATTCTTTTGTAGCTCTTTGCAGTCTGCCTGGGACTTAACTATCTTGAGTAGTTTTGTATCATGTGCAAATTTTGCCACCTCACTGTTTATCCCTTTTTCCAAATCATTTAGGAATATGTTGAAAAGGACTGGGCCCAGTACAAACCCCTGAGGGACACCACTATTTACCTCTCTCCAGTCTGAAAACTGACCATTTATTCCTACCCTTTGTTTCTTATCTTTTAACCAGTTACCAATCCATGAAAGGACCTTCCCTCTTATCCCATGACTGCTTACTTTGCTTCAGAGCCTTGGAAAGGCTTTCTGAAAATCCAACTACACTATATCCACTAGATCCCCCTTGTCCACCTTGTTGACCCCCTCAAAGAATTCTAGTAGATTGGTGAGGCATGATTTCCCTTTACAAAAACCATGTTGACTCTTCGCCAACAAATTATGTTCATCTAACAATACTGTTCTTTACTATAGTTTCAACCAGTTTGCCTGGTATTGAAGTCAGGTTTACCATCCTGTAATTGCCAGGATCACCTCTAGAGCTCTTTTTAAAAATTGGCATCACATTAGCTATTCTCCAGTCATTTGGTACAGAAGCTGATTTAAATGACATGCTACAGACTATAGTTAGGAGTCCTGCAATTTCACATTTGAGTTCCTTCAGAACCCTATGGTGAATACCATCTGGTCCTAGTGACTTATTACTGTTTAATTGATCAATTTGTTCTAAAACCTTCTCTAATGACATCTCAATCTGGGATAGGTCCTCAGATTTGTCACCTAAAAAGAATGGCTCAGGTTTGGGAATCTCCCTCACCTCCTCAACTGTGAAGACCAAAGCAAAGAATTCATTTAGTTTCTCCACAATGGCCCTATCATCCTTGAGTGATCCTTTAGCATGTCGATCGTCCAGTGGCCCCACTGGCTGTTTAGCAGGCTCTCTGTTCTTATGTACTTAAAATTTTTTTTGAGATTACTTTTTGAGTCTTTGGTTAGCTATTCTTCTAACTGTTTTTTGGCCTTCCTAATTATATTTTTACACTTCATTTGCCAAAGTTTACATGCCTTTCTATTTTCCTCACTAGCTTTTAAATTCCACTTTTTAAAAGGATGTCTTTTTGCCTCTCACGGCTTCTCTTACTTTGTTGATTAGCAATGGTGGCTCTTTTTTGGTTCTCTTACTATGTTTTTTAATTTGGGGCATACATTTAAGTGGAGCCTCTATTATGGTGTCTTTAAAAAGTTTCCATGCAGCTTGCAGGGATATTACTTTTGATGCTGTACCTTTTAATTTCTGTTTCACTAATCTCATTGGTAGGATGCCCAACTTGAGAACCAAGGACCTGATTTTTCACACTATTCAGCATTTTATAGCACTGGGTATATTCAGAATAGAGGTTCCACTGACTTCAGTTGCAGCTGAGAGTGTTCAGCACATCCAGGAGTCAGGCCTCAACTATCACAGGTTGGGCACTTAGAAAATGAGCACACTATTAATTTTATTTGTAAAATTTGGTTTAAGTAAATTCCACAGAATCAGATAAAGGTGGAATAGAATCAAATACTCCAGGGCAGCATTCAGTGCCATAGATCACGAGATTATCCTCTCTCCCTGGAGTCTTCTGCCTCATTCACTACATACATTTCAATTTCTGAAAGGCAAGAGGCAAAGGTCCAACAGACAACAGCATAATTTACCACTTAACCTTGATTCATTCCTGTGCATCATCATTCAGTGCACTGAATGAGACAGAGGTTCTGTGGAAAATGTATAATCTGATCAGGTAACTGAAAACTATCATACCTATGAACAAGGGGAGTGAAGAAAGATTGCACGGACAACTGTACTTTTGGCATTTCCTGACTTTGCAAACTTAATGTTCTTTTAAGTTTTGTGTCTGTAATATATGGAGTATTGAAATGAGCATTTCTCTATAAAGACTTTAGTAGAAAGCCGTAGTAGTGTCCCACCACATGTACATACGCCAGGGGACTGTGAAGTCCAATTGGAGGGAGCATTTGAGATTTTGGCCAAGTTATTGCAGACCAACAAATTATTATTATAATTATTATATCTTCAAGTTTATTCTATTTTCCCAAACTATATCCACTACCATATGTGGTAAAAGTGTTGAGAATTGTATCAAGGGACAATAACAACATTGGGATTATTTCGTGAGATAAGTGCTGATACAGCACATTAAATCTTCAGGCTTTGTATTAAACTAGTAGTATAAACCCTGGGAGTGTTTCCTTAGCATGAGTACGTTGATTACCAGTAATTAAAAACAATACATTTGATTTGGTTTCACTGACTAGTTTAGTTTGACAATATAAGCAATATATGCCTGAAGACAAACAAGTGAGACAATTTTAAAGGGAGGCTGGTGGAAAGCATATTCTTGGTAGCAAGGTGTGCACATACCATACAGCATTACAAAATGGTCACAATTCTGTTATCAGTTGGGAATACATGAAACATGACTACTCACCTTCAACAATCTTGTATTAACAAGAGGGAGAGAAGAGAATAAAAAAACCACAATTAGACTTTGTTGTGCACATATATGCATTATAGACAAACATCTCAAAAGACCATAGCTATGTTCATTCTTATTTGTTTGTAGCTGTATAAGCAGAGCCAGGAGGCATGAGGTAGAGCAATAATCATAGAATTGCTGGAAACATGTCACCAGCTCTGGAAGTCAAGCTAATGGTGTTGGCCATGCACCCTCATGGAAGATAACGTAAAATCTTGTTGTGACTTAACAGTTCATCACCCGTACTACGGTAACGGATGCAAGCCATCAGTACTGTAGTTTGTTTTAAGTTGCAATTCTCAGTCAATATTAGGATTGAAAGCTCAACAAATTTAGAACCCCTTCAAAAAGGGATTAATTTTCCTCAGACAACTTGTGTGGGATTTTCAGAACTACTTCATTGACCTAACTTTACCACTTACATCAACAGGAGCAGAAATAGGCCAATGCTGAGTACTTTTGAAAATCCCACCCTTGTATCTCGTTCATCTGATAGCATTTTTTTCCTGTGCAGTTTGACTGCATCTACAGTGTACTATAACAAGTTTCTCAGTTTTCCATTAAACCTGAGTGCTGTATCATGAAACATGGTTTCTGTGCAATTGATATTGAATTTTGGGCTTTAAGACTTTTGTTGAAGTAAACTCTTTTTCCATATCTATATAGGTGAGCTTTTGTCTGTCGCATCATACTACAAAAAATATGGTCAATTTAAAAAAAAAAACAAAAACAAAAAACCCCACATAAAGTTCAGCTCATTAGTCCATATTCTGACACCTCAAAAATGGCATATTTTCAAAAGTGATGAGCACCTAGTTAATGCATGTTCACAAGGCAGGACACTTAGGAAGGTGTCAAACTAAGGACCAATGAGCTGAACTTTAGGAATCCATTTTAAAGTTTTGGTCTACCATCTCTTTTCATTATGTCCCCAATTCTTGTCAGACTGACATTCAATATATCCATTTTGTTTGATGCACATATCTTGAAACAATGATAGTAGAAAATCCATTTCAATAAAATATTATTCAACATCTTAAACCCACAATCTTCCACATTTCTTTACTTCAAGCAGGTTACCAATATGCCCTTTCAGAAAGTCCTGACTATCCTCCACAAGTGCCTGACACAGTAGCGAAGCAAGTTTCCTCAAAGCGTTCGATTTAAAGTAACACTGACAGTACTCCATTATCGTTTAGGAACATGCACTGAGGGCGGTCATCATGTACACTATTCAGAACTGTGTGTTCAAGAACAAGAAATGGGCAGTTTTCAGTTATTTAGAACTTTTATTTTTTAATAAAAAGCCTGATATGTTATCATTTAAACACAGATGAAATTTGTGCTTAAAGAGGGACATTACTGACTCTAGTTTGCATTTTTATATGACATTTCACGAAGATACTTTTCAAGGAGTGCACTGGTATAATCCCTGTAAGATGTTCTAGTGTCCAAGGCTGTGGGAGATGCATTATACAAATAATGGCTGCTGGGTTTACCTACACCATCAATGCATTACCTTTATCAGACCATTTTGATAACATAGTCTGGGATATCTAACTGTGGCTTTAGTTGCCTTCCAAGTTCTAACCTCTAAGAAGCACAGCATTAACCTAATTTGACCAGAGTATTTCAGTAAGTGCACCGACAGTTACTTACCACAACAGAATCATTGTGAGTTAGATCAACTACTACAGGTTCAGAAGATTCACATGTGAGATCTACTACTTCTTCACCAGCTTAAAAATACAATGATAAGAGTCAAGATCATGCATGTAGAGCTGTATAGCACCTGCCACTCCACAACAAGAGTCAGGCATGAACCGACAGAATGCTACCATTTACTAAATGCTGATAGTTTGTGTTCCCTCCCCACCCTTCTCCTTTAAGACAGACATTGAACACTTCTCTCAGGCTCTCGACCCTCATTAAAATGCTTGGAGAGTTAATACTACTTTTGCGTGTCTTGATTTGCAGCAACAAACTGCAGCGGTTGTTCTCCCCCGCCCCCCACGCCGTGCACACACTTCATTTTCTTAAACTTTTTTTGTGTGATAACTTGTGTGAGGCAAGTATCAATAAAACTGGATGTATTACTTTAATACTGTGAAGAGAGGAACACTGTTTCTACAGAAGTTTATTTGGTAATACCCAGGAATTTCCCCATCATCATGCTTTAAATGTTCTGACTTCAGGTATTCCCTTTTATGAAGGCCTGCATGAACCTTCAAATGCACTGTCAAATAAGAGAAGGTGCAATTCTATCACTTTCTAGACACTGCTGCTTACTTTGCCTCAAAAGATCTAACAACGAATCTCTTCCCCCAACATCTCGATTGTCCAGTGGCACTACTGGGTGTTTAGCAGGATTCCTGCTTCTGATGTACTTAAACATTTTTTTGCTATTACTTTTCGAGTCCTTGGCTAGCTGTTCCTCAAATTCTTTTTTGGCCTTCCTAATTATATTTTTACACTTCATTTGCCAGAGTTTATGCTCCTCTCTATTTTCCTCACTAGATTTTAACTTCCACTTTTTAAAGGATGCCTTTTTGCCTCTCACGGCTTCTCTTACTTTGGTGTTTAGCTGTAGTGGCTCTTTTTTGGTTCTCTTATGCTTTTTTATTTTTGGGTATACATTTAAGTTGAGCCTCTATTATGGTGTCTAAAAAGTTTCCACACAGCTTGCGGAGATTTCACTTCTGGCGCTGTACCTTTTAATTTCTGTTTAACTAACCTCCTCATTTTTATGTAGTTCCCTTTTTTTAAATGAAATGTGACAGTGTTGGGCTGCTGTGGTGTTTTTCCTGCCACAGGGATGTTAAATTTAATTATATTATGGTCAATAATATCAAGCGGTCCAGCAGTATTCACCTCTTCAACCAGATCCTGTGCGCTACTTAGGACTAAATCAAGAATTGCCTCTCCTCTTGTGGGTTCCAGGACCAGCTGCTCCAAAAAGCAATCATTTAAGGTGTCAAGAAACTTTCTCTCTGCATCCTGTCCTGTGGTGACATGCACTCAATCAATCAATGCAGGGATAGTTGAAATCCCCCATTATTATTGAGTTTTTTATCTTAATAGCCTCTCTAATCTCCCTGAGCATTTCATAGTCACTATCACGATCCTGGTCAGTTGGCCAGTAATATGTCCCTACTGCTATATTCTTATTATTAGAGCATGGAATTACTATCCATAGAGATTCTATGCTACAGTTTGGTTCATTTAAGATTTGTACTTCATTTGATTCTACACTTTCACATGAAGTGCCACTCCCCCACCAGCACGACTTGTTCTGTCCTTCCGATATATTTTGTACCCCTGGTATTACTGTGTCCCAGTGATTATCCTCATGCCACCAAATTTCTGTGATGCCTATTATATCAATATCCTCATTTAATATGAGGCACTCTAGTTCACCCATCTTATTATTTAGACTTCTAGGATTGGTACATAAGCACTTTAAAAACTTGTCACCTTTTAGCTGTCTGCCATTACATGATGTAATTGAATGGGACTTTTTTTTATTTGACTGTTTCTCATTGATCTACTTGTATTTTATCATTTTCCATCCTTTCCTCCTTACTAGAACATAGAGAATCTCCATTAATAGATCCTCCCCTTAGGGATGTCTCTGTCTGAACCATGTGCTCTTCCGCACATGTTGGCTTTCCGCCAACCCTTACTTTAAAAACTGCTCTATGACCTTTAGAATTTTAAGTGCCAGCAATCTGGTTCCATTTTGGTTTAGGTGGAGCCCATCTTTCCTATATAGGCTCCCCCTTTCCCAAAAGTGTCCTCAGTTCCTAATAAGTCTAAACCCCTCTTCCCTACACCATTGTCTCATCTATGCATTGAGAGCCTGCAATTCTGCCTAACTGGCCCTGTGCATGGAACTGGAACCATCTCAGAGCATGTTACCAAGGAGGCCCTAGACTTCAATCTCTTACCTAGCAGCCTAAATTTGGCCACCAGGACCTCTCTTTGCTATCCTTCCCTATGTCGTGGGTACATTCAGAAGGCTAAGAAAAAGCCTCTACATTTCTAACGCTGTTGTGCTACTTTTTTGAGAAACAAGTTGTCTGAAGGCCTCTATCTTGAAGAGTCCGAGCCTGAATAATAGTAGACCAAATTTCTACCCATCCTCTAAACTGTTTAGGATTAGGAAGTTAGATGGACACCAATATTCTGTACTGGCTATCCTTCAATGAGCATTTCCCCCCCTACCCCCCTTTAAGAATTGGATTTGGAAGCTTTACTTTGATAAAAGTACATCTGAACAGTGGGAGGCAGGAGCCTGGGGGGGTGGGGAGACAGGTGGGACTGCAGGCAGAAGAGGTGGGGAGGGACCACCCCCAAACCCATAATCTGCCTCTGCATGTGAACTGGGCTCCCAACACTCCAGAAGCAAAAACAATTTTTTTTTTAAATGGAAAAAATAAGGCTTACCGCTTTCTTCAAGTTCTATTGGCTCTGCTTCTGAAGCCATTTCTGTCGCTGAAGCTACCAGTCTGTTTCGTTTCTGAGTTTGCCTAGAATTGATGGCTCCTCCACGACGTTTTCTTTGAGTCTAAGAGAGAAAAGAATATTTGTTTGTTTTTTAAAGCTAGTATTAATGCAGACCTGATCTTGATAGAATGTTTTTAATTGCTGCTAACTGCATACATGGTTTTGTACAGATTCATTCCAATATCTGAATTGGAAATGCCAAAGTAAAGGCATCACCACAATGCTTCTTACCAGTTGGGCCAGGCAGGAAAGGTGCTTTCTGTGATCACTGGTGATCAAGAGGGCTATTTCATGATTACATCAACTGTTAGATTCAAACTGACTTCTTCAGTTAGTTTGGACAAAAACAGGACTATTCTCCAACATCAAGGGTGTTTGTTTATTTGAGTAATACTAACAATACCTAGAGATATTAAATTTAATCAGGATAGAATATGGGATTACATTGCATCTTAATTTACTTTTATTACAATCTGTTTTCTTCAGGTTGTTCAGACCACACATTATGTTTTGAAATGGCACAAGTGGCTACAAGTCTAAAAATGATAAAGAACTAGATAATCAGTTATGCATTTACTTCATTAAGAAAATACTTACTGTGCTCATGCTGTTTCTTGAATATAAAATACAGAAAAAAGTAAGAGGTACAGATACCATAAAATAAACTGCAAGGAGGCTACAATTTTCAACGCTTTATATTTCTTTAGGAAGTATATAATTAAAAGTCCAGATTTTTCAGTATCTTAGAATGTTGCTCTTCCAAACCTATAAAGAAAAGGAGAGAGAAGATTACCTACCTGTAATTCTTGCTCTCCTAAGTACAGCCATCTCTACGGATTCCCATTTTTGAGTCAACGCTTCTTGCATGAGACCAGTCAGGAACTCCCATAGTTTAAGATTTGAGCCTCTGAGGCATCCAAAGGTATGTCTCAAAAACTTGCTATGCTCTCCTACTCCCAACACCTACAATCCAATGTCAGTTTATTATTGTATTGGGAAAGTACCTAAAAGCCCAAATGAGGTTTCCTTTGAAACAAGAAGTGGTAATTCTAAGGCCTGGTCTACAGTATGCGGTTATTTCGGAATTAGCTGAGTTACTTTGAAATAAAACTGATTCCGTCCACACGACCAAACCAGTTTTTTCGATTTAAAGGGCTCTTTAATCCGATTTTTGTACTCCACCTCAGCAAGTGGAGTAGCGCTAAAATTGAGATCGCAGTTCCGGGTTACAGGTACTGTGGACACAATTCGACGTTATCGGCCTCCAGGAGCTATCCCAGAATGCTCCCTTGTGACCACTCTGGACAACACTCAACTCCAATGCACTAGCTATGTAGACAGTAAAAGCCCCGGGAACTTTTGAATTTCCTCTTTGGTCACCATCAGCACAGTCCACCATCACAGGCAATTGCAGAGTCCACCATCACAAGAGACCATGCAGTCCCGGATTCGCAGATGAGCTCCAGCATGGTCTGAACAGGAGGTACTGGATCTCATCGCATGCTGGGGAGACGAATCTGTTATGGCAGAACTACGTTCCAAAAAAAAGAAATGCAAATACGTATGCTAAAGACTCCAGGGCCATGACAGAAAGAGGCTACTCCAGGGACACACAGCAGTGTTGTACAAAAATCAAAACGCTCAGGCAAGCGTACCAAAAAGCCAAGGAGGCGAACGGGTGCTCTGGGTCACAGCCCCATACATGCTGCTTCTACCGTCAGCTGCATGCAATTATGGGGGGTGACGCCACCACTACCCCATCACTGTCCGTGGACACCTGCAAGGGGGAAGTTGCACGGAGCGAGGAGGATGAATTTTTGGAGGACTAAGAGGAGGACGACGGTGCACAGGCAGCAAGTGGGGAATCAGTTTTTCCCTCGAGCCAGGAACTATTCTTAACGCTGGAGCCAATAGCCTCCCCCCACTCCCAAGGCATGCTCCCGGACCATGACCCTGGAGAAGGCACTTCTGGTGAGTGAGAGCTTGATCGGAACCACGCGGTGGGGGGAAACCCAGCTGCACCGGGCTGTTCGCGTTTAGGTTAAAGGGCTCGTCCCTGCTCAGAGCCTCATCGGAGCCCCGCAGTAGGTGAGTGTGTGGGGGAGAGGGTATTGTGTGAAGCGATCATCCTAAAGAGACCACAGGCCCTCCTTTTATATGGCAAACCCACCAGGCATTGCTTGCTATGGGAAAGGGGGCCCGGCAGTTTGAAAGCATTGAAATCAATGCAAAAGAAGCAGAATCCCGCATGCCCCTAGGGCTTGCCCGGCCACATGTGGCGGCTTACTCACACCAAAGTGGCAGGCACTTCAGTAGAAGAGGCAAAATGTGACCTTGTACAGAAAGAACATGTGCTGTGTACAATGAATTGCCTGTTTCATTGAGAAACAGTGTCCCCTTTGTTCTCTAAAAATGTATCTTTTAAAATACTACCCTCCCTTTTTCTCCTCCTGCAGCAGGTACAAATGTTTCAATGTGGTCCCTATCTACTCCATCCCAGAGGTTGGCCGGCCTAGATTAGAAGGCGAAAAAAACCAACTCGGGACAACATATTTGCCGAGCTCATGCAGTCCTCCTGTACTGATAGGGCCCAGCTGAATGCGTGCAGGCATACAACTGTGGAGTCATGTAAAGCGTTACATGAATACGAAGAGAGGAGGGATGTGCGCAATGAGAGCAGGCAGGATGCTACAGTCAAGCTCATGGGGGAAGCAAACTGACATGCTCCACTATATGGTGGATCTAATGTGGGAAAGGCAGCAAGACCACAGACTGACGCTGCAGCCCCTATATAACTGCCCTCCCTCCTCTCCAAGTTCCATAGCCTCCTCGCCCAGATACCCAAGAACGGGGGGGGGTTGGGGGGGGTTGGGGGGAGGTGGGCTACGGGGACCCACACAGTCAACCCCAGAGAATTGCACAAGCAGCAGAAAGCTGACATATCCTAATTTTTTATTTGGTTTCTGGACTTGTCCTTTCCTCCTCCTCCACCTGCCCAACCCAGTACCTCCCCTCCCCCGTCTCGCTTCTGATTTCTCTCAATGTTTTGTGCAACAAATAATAAAGAACGGTTTTTAAATAATTGTGACTTTATTTCCTTTCATTATAAATAAAATGTATGGTGGGTAACTTTAAGAGAAACAAACAACTGTCACACTGTACCCTGGCCAGTCATGAAACTGGCTTTCAAAGCTTCTCTGAGAGCCCTGCTGCGCTCTTCTAATCACCCTGTTATCTGGCTGTGTGAAACTGGCCACCAGGCGAGTTGCTTCAACCTCCCACCCCACCATAAAGGTTTCCCCCTAACTCTCGCAGATATTGGGGAGCACACAACAAGCAGCAATTACAATTGGAATACTGGTTGTGCTGAGATCTAACCGAGTCAGTAAACTGCACCAGCGCGCTTTCAAACGTCCAAAAGCACATTCTAGCACCATTTTGCACTTGCTCAGCCTAGAGTTGAACTGCTCCTTACTACTGTCCAGAGTGCCTGTGTACGGCTTCATGAGCCACGGCATTAAGGGGTAGGCTGGGTCCCAGAGGGTAACTATAGGCATTTCAACATGCCCAACAGTAATTTTCTGGTCTGGGAAGTAAGTCCCTTCCTGCACATGTTCAAACAGACCAGAGTTCCTGAAGATGCAAGCTTCATGCACCTTTCCCGGCCATCTCACACTGATGTCGGTGAAATGTCCCTTGTGATCCACCAGTGCTTGCAGCACCACGGAAAAGTACCCCTTGCGGTTTATGTACTGGCCGCCCCGGTGTTCCGGGGCCAAGATAGGGATATGTGTTCTGTCTGTCGCCCCGCCGCAGTTAGGGAACCCCGGCGCATTAAAGCCATCCACAATGGTCTGTACATTTCCCAAAGTCAATACCCTTGATAGCAGCCAGTCAATGATTGCATTGGCTACTTGCAGCACAGCAGTCCCGACAGTCGATTTCCCCACTCCAAACTGATTCCCAACTGACCGGCAGCTGATGGGCACTGCAAACTTCCACAGGGCTATGGCCACTCGCTTCTCATCTGTGAGGGCTGCTCTCATTTTGGTGTCTTTGCGCTTCAGGGCAGGGGACAGCAAGTCCAAGTTCCATGAAAGTGGCCCTACGCATACAAAAGTTTCTCAGCCACTGGGAACCATCCCATACCTGCAACATTGTGTGGTCCCACCAATCTGTGCTTGTTTCTCGGGCCCCAAATCAGCATTGCACAGCATGAACCTGGCCCAATACCACCATGATCTCACAATCGCCACATGCTGTGCTTCTAGGAACATCCGGTCCATGTCCTCATCACTATCGTAATCGCGCTGTCGTCGCTTCCTCGCCCGGTTTCGCAGGTACTGCACATACTGCTGGATAATGCGCGAGGTATTTCCAATGGTCAAAACTGCAGTGGAGATCTGAGCTGGCTCCATGGCTATGGCACCTGCATGGGTAATCCTGGAAAAAGGGCATGAAACATAGGAGAGCAGAGTGGCAGCGGAAGAGGTGCTGTTCAGTTCACGATAGCCAAAAAAAGGCAGGAAATGGTTGTCTTCTGTAGCTTTCACGGAGGAAGGAGCCCAGGACAGACAATGTGGAGAAGCTCCGTAGCACAGCAAGAGCGGGAAAGCAGAGTTGGCAGCGGAAGCGTTCGATAAGGAAGAGAAAGTAGATACTAGAGATTACATAGGAAGATGAGAGGAAGTGCTAGGTAGATTCATAGCAGCAGGAGAGCAGCGGTGCACCATCTGCTGAAAGCAGTATGGCATCTGCACGCCAAAAAGGCGCGAAAGGATTGTCTGCTGTAGCTTTCACGAAGGGAGGAGCGACTGACAACACACACCCAGAAACACCCGTGAGAATGTTTTTGCCCCATCATGCACTGGGAGCTTAACCCAGAATTCCAATGGGCGGCAGGGACTGCAGGAACTGTGCGATAGCTACCCACAGTGCACCACTCCGACATTCGATGCTAGCATTGGTACTGTGGATGCACTCCGCCGAATTCACGTGCTTTAGTGGGGACACAGAAGACCAAATGTATAAAATTGCTTCCAAAAATTCGAATAGAATAATTTTGAATAATTTTGTACTGTAGACATACCCTTAGAAGGAGCAAATTATGTGTGCATACAAATTACAGAACCACCAAATTTGAGGGCAGAGTCAGGGTTGGGGACTGTTAATCCAAAACTGACCATCTTCAGCAAGCAAGTATTACAGACAAGTAATTATCTTTTCTCCAGGAGATACCCATCTCCAGATTCAAATATATGGAAACTGAATAGCTACATATGGGTGTCTCCAAAATAAAACAAATGGAACCCAGAAGTTGCAGCTTACAGAAGGAAAGAGAATGAATAGCCTGGCTTCAAACATGAAAACAGTAGCATTTCTTTTTTAGTGGGAAGGATAAGATATCTCTTCCCATGTTTTAAAACCACCACCCAAGTAGTAAGCAGAATGGCTAAACCTCCTGGTTAAAAAAAAAAAAAGTGGACAGAGATGTTTAATAGACTGCTGGCTAAGACATTTGGGCATCCCTAGAAGGATTCCGTAACAGAACCTATTCCCTTAAAATTATCTGAATTTAGATGTGTGTCTTGATGTCAGAACAAAGCAACGGTTTGTCCATAAAGATAATGACATGGCTGCTCTGCCTGTCTCTGGCATTAAGGGGTTGAATTTAGCTGCCAAGGTTGTTCTGCCCCAAAATGTCATTATAGCTTGGCAGCAGTTCAGCTATTGTTCTTGTAGTAATAAGTGAATCTACTGCATTACCGTCAAATGAAATGAGCTAAACTGACACTAATCTGCACCAGATTAAGCTCAGCGACCTTGATTCTGGTCCTTCAAGGCCCTAGTTGTTTCAGACTGCCTTGAAGGCTACATGATGAGCGTAGAGGAGCTCAGGAGTGCTTTCAGGCATGCTGCAGGACATGATGGTGAATTGCATCTGGACCAGATGGCACATCCTATGTAATTCAACTATATATAATTACAGGGTATCATCCAGCTACAGACTGACTACTTCTTCAGGCCATTAGGTTATCTTTCATCAGACCTGCAAATGACCAAAAAAAGGTGGCAGGGGAGGAGAGAAGGGAAAAAAAAAAACCAACAAAAAACACATGCTTGCAGCATCAATGATCCATCAAGAAAGACTCACACAACCTCTCCAGACCAGAATGTTCATTAGACAAGATGCAATTTCAATGCAAAATTCCTAAGAGTAGTTGCGAGGAACCCAGTGTGTCATGGCCATACTTCTATATCTAGTTGAGATGAGTGCATCTTATGTGCTGAAAAAGCATCTTCTACACTGCTTAAAGATAAGGGATAAGCAAAGCAACTGGGATGACATCAGAGAGGTGAACAGCAAAAGCTATCTAGAGTCTTTATTGGCTCCCATAACTATAGTAGCTGAGCTCCAGACCAAAAGCAGAACTAGGGGGAAAAAACAAACCAACAAAACAAACCAACAAACAAACAAAAAAAACACCCTGATTTCAATCGAGCGGGACTGGGAGCTATCACAGGATGGTTGCCGGGAGGATTGTCCCGAATACAGCAATCCCCGTCTTGGAGTCTGATAATGGAATACTGGTGACTGGTGGCTTCAGTCCCCCAATATTCCCAGGATCTCTACTGAGCTCTTGGCGGCGTGAAGGGTTGGTCTAGGCGTTCCTGCCAGGGGGGCTGGTGCACTGGTGGGTCTGTGCCAGGCTATCGGTGAGGTATGCCTCGAATCCTGCTGTTAGTGCCCAATGCCCGGGGACCGAAAAGGGTTCTGCTGAACTTGCCTCTCTGGCACTGAGGCGTGACGACTTTGGGCGGCAGGCAGTGGCGGGACATCCCTCATGATGGGGAGCGGTGCCAAGTTGGACCTCTGCTCCAGTGCCGACTCCATGCGAAGCGCTCTAAGGTGGTTGTCATACTCCTTTTTTAGTCCTGGGTTTGAAGGACTTGCAAATATGACACTTGTCGCTTATATGCCCTTCGCCCAAGTATCTAAGACAGCTATTATGGGGATTGCTGACGGGTATGGGCTGTCTGCAGCAATCACAGGGCTTAAAGCATGCCCCGTCCCCAGGCTGAGTGCCGTTCGGGACTAACAAAGGCTTTAAGAACTACTATTAAGGGTAACTAATTCAACTACTAACTATATACAGCTAAATTACAGGTTCTGCAAAGTTCACAAGAATGGAGAAGAATTAATGTTAGCCGAAGCAGAGGACGTTCCAGCACTGTGATTGGCAGGAAGAAGGAACTGAGAGTGGGGGAGCTGGTGGCGCCCCTTATATCGCACCATGTGAGTGCCACTCCAGAGGGCACCAGAGCTGATCCCCTATGGATACTGCGAAGGGAAAAATTTCTGGCAGTTGTGCATTGGGTGAGTGCACACACCTAATACGGAATGGACATGAGCAAGCACACAAAAGAAGAAGAATAGGTATTGTAGAGTGGTGTACCTGAGGCACATCTGCAGTTGCCATAGGATCAAATCTGATAACCTTTGGGAATTCCTGCCAGATCTCTCAATGGAAGCAGAGTTGACAATCTGTATCTATAGAGATGGCTATATTTGGACAACTATTGAGAAACTGTCACCATATCACAGTGGGTCAGCACCAACACAAGCCATTCAAGATAGTTGAACTCAAAAGGAAACAAGTTCCAAAACCCTATCGTGCCTATATTTTTAAAGTCCACATTACACTAACTTTTAAACTGACATGCAGAAGATACCGATTCATGCCAGCAGAATTGTAAAGCTTGCATCTGTAAAACTGTAGGCAAGCTTAATTAGGAGACATTTAAAGATTAAGCTCAAACATAATTTAAAGAATCTTCCTTGGTTTCTGTTACACCTGCAAAGTTCAGATTGGAGTCCAGTTGCTCACTTTCTTCTGAAGTCTACTCTTTGCAATTATTTGGACTTCTAAGTGTCTTTCAATTTAGGACTAATTGTTTGAAAGTAACTATTTGAGTAGATACACTGACATTAGCGAAGACTTCCAAATATACACTCAAAAGCAATTTAAATACCGTTTATTCTGAAACACTCTTCAGGAAAACTAGAAAAAAATATCTACCTATTAACTCATACAATAGCACTCTTAGTAGTAATATAGGTTTCCCTCTGCAAATTTGTGGTTAACAGAATGATAAATAAAAATTCAGTTGCATAAGGTTATAGTTTCCTGTTACGTTTAATGATAGCTTCTTCACATTGGGTAAGATCTTTTTCCCTCCCCTCTATACAACCTTGACTCAAACAGCAAAATACGAGAACCTTACAAACCAAGGATAAAAATGCAGCATTATGATTCATCTTTAGTACTTCACCAGTGCTATGCAAGTTTTCATAACTACAAAGTGGAGAAACATTGCTACAACAGCCAAAGGTTAATTTTTTGGTAAGCATCTTATTTGATAAAGTTCTCTGAACACAGATTAACAGTATACAGCTTTTCCATTTACAGAAGCAAACCCTACAGTTAAGGTTACATATGGAATCTCATATGACTACAACCCCATTTTTTCTCAGAATGTTGTAAAAAAAATTGTTCTTTGGGGGCTATAACTTTTCTTGCTTGGTTTTAACCCCAAAAAGAAGAGCTGGTTTGTGCAGTTTTGCCCCTTGATACTGAATATTAGAAATTCAGGCCTTGTCTGACCTGGAAGACTAATGGATTACCAGAGAATAATTCATGACACCAGCAAATCCATGAAAATTAAACCTGACTAACTGAAGAGTGGCGGTTTTTAAAATATTATTTAAAAGTCTGTTTTATTTAACAAATATTTTTACACGAACACCTAAAACAAACAGTTGAAAGAAAAACTGAACAGTACGCCTTCAACTAAGGGCCAAGAAAGTAATAGTCCATATGCATAGAGTCCTCCATGTCAAAATTCCAGCAAGACCAGACAACTGCTATTTCTAAGGTTAAATAAGCAGAAAAATACCTTTAAAACCCCACTTTTTGTCTGTTTATATATCAGAAAGAAACAAGTGTACAACCCCAAATTCTCTTTTGTGGGTCATCTTCAGCATCAGAACAAGGTAAAACTGTGGGTATAAACAAGTTCAGACTGGAGATTTTAGGATCTTGGAAATCTTTGCTCCATTCAGCAAATTCTAACTTCTTGTTTAAAAATATCTATCTAAATCTTCTGCAAACAGTCTCTGAATCATGTATAAGATTCTTAGCTGCCCAGTTTATCCAGATATGCAGAAAGCCATCTACCTCTAAGCATTAGATGGTTGCATGAACTCACTCTAGTCCTTAAAGCAAACAATCTCAAAAGGATCAAGTTAGTGAAAAGAATAAGCAGTAACATGATTTTATAAAATAATATATGGCACAGGGAAGATTGATTGGGTGCACCTATTGTAGGAAAACCAAGGCCAAGATTTAAAGCAGTGGGTCCCTGAAGTTAAGGTCTTGAGCAAGTAGCCAGATTTTCAATAACTTCAATGGGAGCTGCTAGGTACTCAGCACTTTTTAAAATCAGGCAAGTGACTAAAAATTTATTTATTTTTTTTAAAAGCCTACACTTTTAAGCTGCTGTTACTAAGTTTTGAACATAAGAACGGCCATACTGGGTCACACCAAAGGTCCATCTAGGCTAGTATTCTGTCTTCTGACAGTGGCCAATGCCAGGTGCCCCAGAGGGAATGAACAGAACAGGTAATCATCAAGTGATCCATCCCCTGTTGCCCATTCCCAACTTCTGACTTTTGGCCTAAGGGAAAGCTGAGAAAACTAAAGTTTAAGAGACTGCATATGTAACCCACAGAGTTAATTGCCAAGAGATGTCATAGCAAAGAACTTAAAAAGCAAGATTAGACATTTATTCTAATATCCAATACTAGATAGGATGAAAATGGATATTAATATTCAAGGTGCATGACAGACTACCAGTTTTCCCCATAGGTCTCTTATTGCCAAACTGACCATTATGCTATATTTTAGGTCCATAAGGATTTTTTTATCCATAAGTGTTAATTTCATTGTACACACACAAACTGATGGAAAAAAAATACTTCTACCAATAGTTGAAACTTATAAATAGGCAAAATAAGAAAAATGCTGCTTGAGAACTTACTGGAGTTTTATTTAAGGCTATTTACTTTGTATATTTCGACATATGTTGACAATTTGTGTTTTAAAGGTTATAAAGTTTTAACTTTGAGTCTCAACGTCAACTATTATTTAATATTAGAGAGACAAGGTAGGTGAAGTAACAGATCTCTCTCCTCCTTAGATCCAGGAAAGGTACACAGCATCTCAGCTAAATACAAGGTGGAACAGATTGTTTAGCATTACTAGTTAACACACATTTCAAGGGAACATTTAAAGTGAAGTGGCCTGTTAACACCCCTCCAGTCACAGGGAGGGAAAGGAAGAGGGGGAGCTAGCTGTGGGGAGGGTTGGGTTAGTGAGTTATAGCTTGTTGTAATAAGCCATAAACCCAATGTCTTTATCCACTAGAGAAGTAAGCTGCATCATAGAACAGACCACCCAAATACACAGAGAAAACCTGCTTATTACAGAAATAAAAAGCTCTCCTACCCCTAGTTGTCGCTTAACACCCCACACTAGAACCCAAATAGCTACAACCCATACTTAATGGGGACCCCATCCTGAAAGAAATCTTTCCTGAACCACCTCTTCTGGCCTTCAAACAACTCCTCAGCCTCTCCAAGCTCATCATCAGAAGCAAACTCCTCACAAACCAGGACACACAAACTCCAAGCGGCATCAGATCTTGCCAGAACAGATGCAAAACCTGCAGACATATCTCTACTGCTACAATGATCAACACCTCCCACAACACTTTTTCAAGATTCATGGGTCCTACACATGCATATCACATGTGGTGTACAGGTTTCAGAGTAACAGCCGTGTTAGTCTGTATTCGCAAAAAGAAAAGGAGTACTTGTGGCACCTTAGAGACTAACCAGTTCAGGACAGTGGGGTGTGAGGAGGTATTGTTTCATATTCATATTCTCTGTGTATATATAAAGTCTGCTGCAGTTTCCACGGTATGCATCTGATGAAGTGAGCTGTGGCTCACGAAAGCTCATGCTCAAATAAATTGGTTAGTCTCTAAGGTGCCACAAGTACTCCTTTTCTACATGTGGTGTACCTCATCCAGTGCATTAATTGCCCTGATAACAACTGTGAGCCATGATGATTAGAGAGGTGTTAACAGGCCAGGCCTTATGACTAGACGGGTGTTAATGGGCCACTTCACCTCAGATGGTCCCTTACATATGCGTCAGCTAGTTATGCTAGCTTTCAGAGTAACAGAGGTGTTAGTCTGTATTCGCAAAAAGAAAAGGAGTACTTGTGGCACCTTAGAGACTAACCAATTTATTTGAGCATAAGCTTTTGTGAGCTACAGCTCACTTCATCAGATGTTATGCTAAACAATCTGTTCCGTCTTTTACTTAGCTGTGACACTGAGTACGTTTTCCTGACTTGAAGAAGAGCTCTGTGTAAGCTTGACTCTCACCAACAGAAGTTGGTCCAATAAAAGTTATTACCTCACCCAACTTGTCTCTCATATCCTGGGACCAACACAGCTACAACACCACCGCATACAACAATGGAAGTCATTAAATATTGTCTGACCTTTAGTATTTTCTGCACCTGTGAAAATAAATTGATGAAAATAAAAAAAATGCTTAAAAAACAAACATGAAAAATAAAATTCTGCCAAGCATAGTTATTTTCTTAAAAACATAAAAAGACCTTCCCACTGAAGCATCTGCAACTGTCCAGCAGAAGAGATGGACCATTGGTCAACAGACAACTATTACATTCTCAATTGTACTGCCTTCATGAGCACTTTCAATGACAACTTTAAACTCAGTTTCTTCCTTTCACAACAAGGAAGAGAGAGGTAGAGGGGAAGTTAAATGTGAAAAATTATGACCCCAGTCCTGCAAAGACATATGCACCCACTAATAGGGAACTGCTCATAGCGTGGGATAACTTGGTATGTAAGATTTACGCACATGCATAACTTTTGAAGGATTGTTGCCTAGGTTAATAACTAAGAAGAGAACATCTTCAAGTGGAGTTTTACCAGAATTTTATAGTGGTCTGGTTTGTAACTTGTGGGGGCCCTAAAGATTTCATTATTATTTCTCTGTGGGAACTGCTTTCCTAGATATTTTAATACTGAACAGTTGCTCTCCGTTCTTTTCTACCAGCAATGTTTTCTTGGGTCCACTCAAGAAGCTATTGCATCAGGGCCAGGATTAGGTTAAAGTAAGCAGATAAAAGTAGGCTACAGCTAAAAACACTAGTTTGTAACTGAAGGTAATGCTTTTGATGTATGTTAGGCATCAGTTTTAGGTTGAAATGGTTTGCATTGAAACATAGTTGGAACTGCAGTTAAGGGTCACTTTGGTGGCTACATTGTATTATTGGGTCCATTGAATAATGTGTATGTTTTATTCTGCGGTTGAAGCTACTCTACAGATATACTGATGGGGCTAAATAAATTTTCCTTAGAAATATTTGGGAAGGCAGGGAGTAGGTTGCATGATGTCTTTGTACTTTCACAGGGGGCAGGGACTACTGCTCACATAATAGGGTAGCTTCATGAAGCAACACTTTAGAAAAAGTCATTTGAGATCCCTGTGCCTCCAGTTGGGGAAAATACTCTGATGGGGAAGCATGAGTGTGTGTACACACCCGGGGCGAGGAGGAAGATTACATGCAGTCTCCGGCGACATACCTGTCACAAAAGAATTCAGGACACTAGTCCCCTTTACAAAGCTACAGCACTTCAAATAAAAATGCAGACCTAAAAAAAAAAGAAAAAAAAAAAAAAAAAAAGACACTGAATTTTAACTTTGTCCCAGGTCAAAGAGTTACAGAAATTAACTGATGCAGAAGATGTGGATATCTGTGGATATAAATTGGTATCCATGGAACCACAGGGCAGCAGTGAAAGGAGCCAAATGTGGAGCGGCTGCTGCTCCAGGAGCCAGTGCCCTGCGCCTGCAGCTCCTTTGGTGCAGCTGTACCACCCGCAGCCCCGCCCCAAGCCCTTCCACGCAGCTATCTGCATCTCCCCTCTGGGGGCATGCGCAAGAGCAAGACCAGGGACAGCTGCTGGTGAACCTGGGGCCCACCTCAGTGGGTGGGGCGGGAGGCAGTACTGCTGTGCTGGAGGAGCTGTCAGCGTGGGGTGCTAGCTCCTGGGAGTGGCGGCCCCCACGTTCTGCTCCTTTTGCCGCTGCAGTTCCCAGAAGTGCCCTGTGGTTCTGCTCATACCGATTAATATTGACTGATATAAATTTGTATCTGTGCAAGGCTCTAAAAATTTGAGCAGTCCACCTCTGCCCATGTTGTATTAAATACTAAAATAACCTTGTACTCCAGTTCTCTAGTTTCACAAGGAGCCCTGGTTAAAAGAACTGGTGGGGCAGGGCGGGGGGAGAGGGGCTAGAATCTTAAAAAAGACATGAAACCTTTTTTATATGTGAACATGTGGAACACTCCTTTTCCAGGTCATCTAACAACCAGATGCATAATACAATATTGGTCTGGAACCCAAAACAAAAAAGTAGTTTCAAATTAATCAAATTGTTGGTGCATGAAAGGAATGTCTAGTTACATAAAATGCCTGGCTGTTTCTGATACAGCCTTGGTAGTTGTAAGTGCCTAAAATTGGCTTTAAAGAGGACTTGGAGAAGCTGAAGTTTCACTTCTGGTGGTGGGGTTTTTTGTTTATTTTTTCTTCATTTGGGAGAACTTTCTATAGGGATATGAATGTAACTGAATACTTTTGATTTTGGCACAGAAATATACTATTAGTCTCAGTAAAAAAGTGGCATGTAGACAACGCTCAGTTTCTAATTTATGAAGCTTAAATGATTCTGAGTTTTTGATAAACCTTGACCTAGAAAGAAAAGCAGCTGTTTAACAGACTACTGAATATCTTTAACCTTTCATTGCATCTCATAGCAAAATCTGTATTAAATTGTAGGATGAGGTAGTACAAGGAAAGCCACACCACATTCCTCCCTCAAATTCAAGAGTTCGCCACACATTGCTACTATTGTTGTCTTACAATCCTTCTGTAGTGACTTTGTTACAGCTGCGTCATGAATACGCTACAATTAAAACACTATTCTGACTGACACAGAGCACAGTTCCTGCCAGCCAAGTGCTATTTCCCTGACAGTAGGCCTTGTTTACACTAGAGAAGGTTTTACAGACTATTTCTTCTATTAACACCCAGTTATGCATCCCAGTTCAGTTCCACCAGCATTTACAACACTGGGATGCATACTACTAACATTTTAGGCACCTTGTCAATCAGCCTTGCTCTGAGTGGTTAGATGACATTGCTTAAAATGCTGATGGCTCATCTATGCTAGGGACTTGTCTACACTAGGAATAAAGGTGTATTAACACAAGCATTGAAACCCAAAGTAGACTAGGCAAATTTTAACATGTTAGCTGGTCAGGTTTCAATGTTCAGTTAAAATGTTCAATCTGTACAGGAAGAAAAGGAGTACTAGTGGCACCTCAGAGACTAACCAATTTATGTACAGGGTTTAGTAAGACAATGTACAAAAACAACATACCTGACAATCAGGAAAACATGAAATGCTAATGCCTCAGCCTTGGAGATTTCACCACCTCCTTTCTTGATCACTTTGACCACCACCACGACCAACCTGCCCATCACTCAGGCCCATAGCCTGACTTGAATCTCTCTCTAAGTCCTCATATCCAAGATATATCTAAATATTGCCAATTCTTTCTCTGTAACATCTCTAAGATATGGCCTTTCCTATCCATCCACACAGCTAAAACTCTCATCCAATCTCATCTCGATACTGCAACGTTCTTCTCACCAGCTTTGAAAAATGCAATCTTCCCCCACTCATACCCATTCAGAATGCTGCTGCAAAGATAATTTTCCTAGCTCATTGCTATAACCATGTCACCCCTATCTCTGAATCCCTCCTCTGGCTCCCCCTTCTCTGTTGCATTTCCCAAACCTGAAGATGAGCTCTGTGTTAGCTCGAAAGCTTGTTTCTCTCACCAACAGAAGTTGGTCCAATAAAAGATATTACCTCACCCTCCTTGTCACTCTGATATGATACACAGTCAGTTCAGGAGTTGATCAGGAAGGAGCAATAACCACACCCCCTTTCCGTATGGCATGTGAGGGAGCAGAACCAGGACTGAAGGGGTGGGGCAGTGATCCCTACAAGCCCAATTTCCTCCGGGCCATCAGGGAGGGAGAAAACAAGATAAGGTTAATGGGGGCAATGGCCTGACAGACCCCTCTCCCTCTGTGACAATGGGATGATCAGCAAGACTTTGGGGGAGGGGAGCAGCATTCAGAGGTCGTTCTTGCCCTGAGAAAGGACACAATGGGAAGAGCAGATCTCAAAGACCTGCCTCCTTCTAAGACGGGCAGGAAAGAAGTGGAGGTAACAGCACGTACATCTGGAGACAGGGATGGGGCAGGGGAGACGCACATCTGGAGACAGGGATGGACGGGGTGCGGCAGGGACAGAGGAATTGGAGGCCGGCTAGGGCTCAGGTCCGTCTCCCGGAGGGGGGAAGCTAGTGAGAAGGGAAGGGAAGCCACAGGCCCGTCTCCCGCGGGGGAGGGAGGGGGGAAGCGAGGGAGAAGCGAAGGGAGGCCACAGGCCCGTCTCCCGCGGGGGAGGGAGGGGGGGGGGAAGCGAGGGGAGGCCACAGGCCCGTCTCCCGCGGGGGGGGGGGGGGAAGGAAGCGAGGGAGAAGCGAAGGGAGGCCACAGGCCCGTCTCCCGCGGGGGAGGGAGGGGGGAAGCGAGGGAGAAGCGAAGGGAGGCCACAGGCCCGTCTCCCGCGGGGGGGGGGGGAAGCGAGGGAGAAGGGAAGGGAGGCCACAGGCCAGTCTCCCGCGGGAGGGGGGGGAAGCGAGGGAGAAGGGAAGGGAGGCCACAGGCCAGTCTCCTGCGGGGCGGGGGGGGGGCGGGGAGAGAAAGCGAGGGAGAAGAGAAGGGAAGGGAGGCCACAGGCCCGTCTCCCGCGGGAGGGGGGGGAAGCGAGGGAGAAGGGAAGGGAGGCCACAGGCCAGTCTCCTGCGAGAGGGAGGGGGGAGAGAAAGCGAGGGAGAAGCGAAAGGAGGCCACAGGCCAGTCTCCTGCGGGGGGGGGGAAGCGAGGGAGAAGCGAAGGGAGGCCACAGGCCAGTCTCCCTCGGGGGGCCCAGGATATTGGGGGGAGGTCGGACCCTGCTTCCCGTGTGGCAGGGGTGGGTGGGGGCGGGGCAGGCTCCCGTGGGGGCTCTGCGACGCTGGGGGGCCGGGCCCGGCTCTCAGGGGGCTGGGGGAGCTCCGGCCCGGGCTCCAAGCCCCCGCGCCCCGCAGGGAGCCGGCTTCCCAGGGTTCGGGCCCCTTGTCACCTGCCGCCCCGGCTCCGCTGTACGTTGCTGGGGGCTGGGCTCGGCTCGGCTCGGCTCGGCTCAGCGCAGAGCGGGCGGGCGGGCGGCCGGGGTCCCAGCAACCCCTGCCCACCATACTCACCCTCCTTAGGGGCCGATCTGGAAACTCCACACAGAGCCGGCGCGGCCCACCCCTGCCGCCCAGTCATTGGCGAGGCCACAGCCCTTCCGGCTCGCTGATTGGACGACATGAATATCAATTAGCAGGCCGTTTGACTTCGCCCTCACCTTCCGTCCGGCCCCGCTGCACGGTGGGAGTTGTAGTTCTCAGGGCGTGATGCTCAGGCCTCAGTGTAAGTCCCGCAGTTCCAGTCTAGGGAAGAACTTCGGTGACAGGTGTCAGCTGGACAGAAGGTTTGAATGGGGCTCTCTGGGTGCCTGGCTAGCCCTGGGGCAGTCGGCAGTGTGGCCATATAATATGTGAGCTCCCCAGACCAGCCTGGGCAACCAGCTGAACTAGAAACTCTCAGATGCCAAGGGCTCCCCAGGTTTACCGAGAGAGATGCTGTCCCGCAGAGACATCTATCACCGTCCACCTTGGCTACCACAGCCCCGAACCTTCCATACACACTGTCCTTCTTAGCTGTCTCACAGGTAACCTCCAGAGCCCCACCACCACCACATACACATCAGAGCTAACAGTACTCTGCACTGGATGCTTGGGTTGGGCATGGACCTCGAGCTGGCCCAAATGTGGAATTCCTGGTTTGTGAGAAGTTTCAGCGTTTGAAATTTGGTATCATTCTGAGACTAAGATTGAGAGATCTGGCCAGAGCTGGGTCTCCTTGGGCTTCCAGGCACTTGGCTCCACGGAAATGAGCCTGGAAGCTCTGAAAGCCCTGATCTGAGTCAGAGTTCTTAGGGCTTGCAGACTCCATGCTACGGAGCCAGGAGCCAAGCCACGGTTACAGCTGGGTTTCCAGGCCTGCCAAGCTCCTGGCTCCACTGCAAGGATCTTGGAAGTCCTGGCATGACACATCTGTCCTGGAGCTGTGGACATGGGAGGCCTGTTGTCCCAGGCCACAGGGTTGACTGTGCTGGGGCTCCCCAGCAGACACACTGTCTGGGAACTAGGCAGGTTTCCATCAGAACCCTGGCTGCAAGTGCATTGAACTTGACTTGCTTTTACAAGAAAATTCAGGTTAGATGAACCAGCATTTTCTGACTAAAAATTTAATTGGAAAATTTCTGACCAGCTTCAGGTGGACCACTTCCTCCTTGAGGTGGAAATAAGGATTCCCTCAGTAGAAAGGCAAGAAGAAACCACCACCATGATGTATATCTTGGATTCTGCCACAATCCAAAACTTACTCATGGAGAGTTGCCTAGGCAGAGTTCTCTAAGGCACAGAAGTGTTAGTGAGACAGTACAGCCAACTCTTGTGATTAGTTGGTGTATTTCGTAAAGCCCCAACTGCTCGTGGCAGAGGTTGCATGAGGCTTGCAGTTTTTACTTGAAAAAAGTAAATTTCTAGGCTAGCCTTCATGTTTATAGAGAAAAGCTTGAAAATGTAAAGCAAGTGCACCCCCTCACAGCTTGGAAACCAGAAGGTAAATATAAAGAATCCAAAATGTATTATTATTTTTTATTAATCTCATGACTTTTAAACCAATCTCATGGTTTTTGGGGGCCTGGATCATGATTTTTGAACAGAGGGAGTGGATGTAGAATTGCCAACTCCTTGATACTGGATTCTGGGGTTGAGAGTAGGCAGTCTAGTTTAAGAAGTTATTTGACATCCAGGAAAATATTGTGTTCCTTGTCTGTCCAATCAAAACAGCTCAAATTTTGAATATTAAATACTTGTAATGAACCTCTGATAGTGTGGCTGATGTTATTAGGCCCTGTGATGGTGTCCCCTGAATAGATATGTGGGCACAATTGGCAACGGGCTTTGTTGCAAGGATAAGTTCCTGGGTTAGTGGTTCTGTTGTGTGGTATGTGGTTGTTGGTGAGTATTTGCTTTAGGTTGCGGGGCTGTCTGTAGGCAAGGACTGGCCTGTCTCCCAAGATTTGTGAGAGGCTCGTTCACCTGCACATCCACCAATGTGATATATGCCATCATGTGCCAGCAATGCCCCTCTGCCATGTACATTGGTCAAACTGGACAGTCTCTACGTAAAAGAATAAATGGACACAAATCAGATGTCAAGAATTATAACATTCATAAACCAGTCGGAGAACACTTCAATCTCTCTGGTCACGCAATCACAGACATGAAGGTCGCTATCTTAAAACAAAAAAACTTCAAATCCAGACTCCAGCGAGAAACTGCTGAATTGGAATTCATTTGCAAATTGGATACTATTAATTTAGGCTTAAATAGAGACTGGGAGTGGCTAAGTCATTATGCAAGGTAGCCTATTTCCTCTTGTTTTTCCTACCCCCCCCCTCAGATGTTCTGGTTTAACTTGGATTTAAACTTGGAGAGTGGTCAGTTTGGACGAGCTATTACCAGCAGGAGAGTGAGTTTGTGTGTGTATGGGGGTGGGTTTTTGGAGGGGGGTGAGGGAGTGAGAGAACCTGGATTTGTGCAGGAAATGGCCTAACTTGATTATCATGCACATTGTGTAAAGAGTTGTCACTTTGGATGGGCTATCACCAGCAGGAGAGTGAATTTGTGTGTGGGGGGGGGGGGTGGAGGGTGAGAAAACCTGGATTTGTGCTGGAAATGGCCTAACCTGATGATTACTTTAGATAAACTATTACCAGCAGGACAGTGGGGTGGGAGGAGGTATTGTTTCATATTCTCTGTGTATATATAAAGTCTGCTGCAGTTTCCACGGTATGCATCTGATGAAGTGAGCTGTAGCTCACGAAAGCTCATGCTCAAATAAATTGGTTAGTCTCTAAGGTGCCACAAGTACTCCTTTTCTTTTTGACTTATTGGGTTATCCATTGTGTCCTAAGGTAGCAAGAACCAGGCTGATCACGACTTCTGGTAGGGAATTCCACACCCTAGGGTTCTCCAGTGAGAGCACTCTTCCTCCAGCCTTCTTTGAATTTCATCTGGAGGACACCTTCCGCATTGTCATCCTTGCTTGCTGCTGCCAGGGGCGTGGGGCACAGAAGGAGAGATGGTCACTGAGATAGCTTAATCCTGACTCTTGGGCTTTGAATATCAGGAACAGTATCTCAGAGGAAGTGAGCCACAGTGTGATGGCCTGTGGCAACATCCACATAGCCTTCCTGGTCAGTTCTGTGTCTTTAACTTTCTTTCACTCTCAAAATGCTAGGTACAGCTGCATATTTAAAGGGTGATATTCAACTCCATAACATCTCAGGGTTCTGACTGTTAGCATTACTATTTGTATCATGGTAGCACTGAGCAGTCTAAGTCAAGACTGGGCCCAGTGTGTTGGGTGTTGGACAAACACAAAGGAAAATACAGTCCCTGCCCCAAAGAGCTTGTCAGCATAGGCTATTGCTCAACCTTTTACAGGCCTCATTTTCACGGTTCTCTCTCTGACTGATCCCACTATCCAACTCTTTCTCTCTCAGCATTGCCACTACTACTCCTTTCTCCCTGAATTGTTCCTACTGAACTCCTGCCTCAACGTTACACTGGCTTCCTGATACCCTTTAAACCCCATTGGCTCAATAGAACTCTTCAAATCATCTGCAGTATATCCAGAGATGGCAACATTTTTGATGAATTAAAAATACAGCACATTTCATAAGTACAGCAGATAGTGGGAAAGATTTTCACAGCTAGATGGCAACGAAAGAATTCCTTAACCCATTAACCTGGATTTGTGCAGGAAATGGCCCACCTTGATTATCATACACATTGTGAAGAGAGTGGTCACTTTGGATGGGCTATTACCAGCAGGAGAGTGAGTTTGTGTGTGTGGGGGGGGGGGGGCGCGGAGGGTGAGAAAACCTTGATTTGTGCTGGAAATGGCCCAACTTGATGATCACTTTAGATAAGCTATTACCAGCAGGACAGTGGGGTGGGAGGAGGTATTGTTTCATGATCTCTGTGTGTATATAACGTCTACTGCAGTTTCCACGGTATGCATCCGATGAAGTGAGCTGTAGCTCACGAAAGCTCATGCTCAAATAAATTGGTTAGTCTCTAAGGTGCCACAAGTACTCCTTTTCTTTTAACCCATTAGATTTCCTTTGGTAGAGAGGAGGAATTGTAATGCTGTATGAACATTAAGAGCAGCTCCCTGTATTTAACATCAGATACAATCTGATTCAATTTCAATATTTGCAATGGCAATAATTAAATATCTTGTAACTGGCACAAATTTAAGATAGAAATACATTACATATTCTTACTGCTGCACAGATTTTAATTGAGATTTACTTCCCCTCTGGCATTATGCTGACATAGTCTTATGACTCGAAAGTTCATTTATGGAAACAGCATAGAAATTATCATAGATGTCAAATTAATTCTAGGTGACTAACAGCGTTTTGATTTTTTCTGAAAACTGCTCTCTAAAGAGAATAAGGAATCTTACTTTCTCTTATCATCACTTTGAGATGAGGGGAATTTGCTTCTTGAGCAACTTCACTTGAGTGGGACTAATATGTGCGTAAAGTTAGACCCATCCTTAAGTACCATACTGAATTGGGGCCTAAGTTGTTATAATCATCTCAGTTTTACAAGGGAGACAGAGAACCTGACTGCACTTGGAAAGTTCCAGTATTGGACCCTGGGACACAAACCTGGTTTCCTCCCTAGCTCCTCCACAACCAGTGTTGAAACTGGTTGACCTACTGATATGGGCAGGTAACCACATTCTGTACTTATTGTAAGATCATTGATCCCTATTCTAAACTTGGGTTGATCACATCCTGTGAAAAGCTAAATTGAGAAGTAAAAATTCTGTTTGTTTCACATATTTTTACTTTTTATTTCAGAAAATGAACATAGCAAACAACTGGCATAGCATATAACAATGGCAGGGTATACATTCAAAGTCCTCTCTATAACATTCTTACCTGTTAGTTTGTCACCATAAACAAATTGCAAGGTAAATATTTAATCTATTACATGTTTTAATTCTAAATGGAAAAATGTCCCAACACAGATTTAAAATACAAGTTACCAAATTCTGCTTCAGTTATGCCGGTGCCAACCGTAATTTGACTCTGCAGCCTACACATATTAGAAAAAGGTCTACATTCAACCCTGGCATTAGCAGTCACAATAGGAAGTGCTCCCATCTCCACCAGGTCTGGATTTCTTCCAGAGTCATTTCATTTTACATATTATCTCAATGTACAAGAAGTGGCTCCAATTCTTGCGGCCTGATATGCAGCCATTTTCTGAGCTGTTTCTCTGGACATTAAGCCATTCTGAAGCATCTTGAACTGTTGTTCCCGACTCTCTTCCATCTCTTTCCAGTGGGGCTCTTGTAGAGAGTTCTGCAGAAATAAAGACAGATTATCATAGGACAAACATGAGTGACTAATCAGATTATGGAATGAATATTCACACAACAATCTGGATGGCTGGCAGACAAATATTCCATTTGATACCATGACTGGGGCAAGCACAGCAACTTCGTAACGGCCGTGATGAAGAGAAACAAACTTAAGTTGGGTGCCCAATTTGTTTAATCTACAAGGGGTTCTCACAAGAATTTTTTTGGTGGCCTTAGAGTGTGGCCACCAGCTCTTGCTGGTGGCTACACTGAAAATTTTTCCTAAAATACTTAATTAACTTTAGGAAAAACAAATAAATATGCACATATCCATGTCCAAATCATTGTAATTTATTTATGTAGGGGGGTTTTTCAGACTCAGAAATAATGTACAGTTGTCTCTATTCTTTACTGGACCTAAACAGAATAGAAACAAAATAAGCTGCTTTGCACATTCTTCTCTTTTTTGTTGTTGTTTCTTTTGTTTTCTTGGTTCCTTTTTTTTTTTTAAGACTTGCTATCTAGTAAGTCTGCTCCTGTGAAAACTGATATTTGTAGGTTTGTTAATATCGCTTTTCACAGCAGACTTACTCAGCCCTGGCAAGCCGGGGAAATATTAAGCTCTGAATGGAGAGGTGGGTAGGGAGGCAGCAGGGGCCAGGAGCAGGGGAGGGTTGGGGAAGGCAGCAGGGACCATGGGCGATTGGGGGAAGGGGGTGCGCTCGGGGCCGGAGCCCAAAGCCCTGCTGCCAGGGGATGGAGCCCAAAGCCCTGCGTCTGGAACCCCAAATACCATGGCTGAAGCCTGCCGCCCAACGTTCAAGAGCTGAAGCCAGAAGCCCGAGCCCCACTGCCCCTTCCCTTGGAAAGGGGGGAACTCACACTGGCTGCTTGCTACTCTGGTTTTTCTGGCTCCTGATGGGGGCAGGGCGCAACCCCTACTGTTGGCCCCAGGGAAGGGGGTGAATGCTTTGCCTCCCCCTCCAATCACTGCCCAGGAGGCTGTGGCCACAAAAAAAAAAAAAAAAAAATCCTGGTGGCCACATTTGAGAAACGCTGACTAGATTCAGCACAGATATAACACTGTACAAAATCTTAGGCCAAGAGAAAACCAAACTACATTTGAATTGTTATGCTCCTTTGTCTCTTTCTTATGTTACCTCCCTCTCAGAAGTTTATCCTGGTAGTCCTATTTCAACACTCAGATGCATACATCTATCTCCTATATCAAACTTTACAGTGTTCTGATTCAACAGTTAGATTCACAAAGACAGTATTCCAGGAAAGCCCAGCACAGACAGACAAAGTGACGTTATCATCTAATTGCCACCAACAATGCTAGAACAACTTCTCTCTTTTACAACACATTTGTCTTCAATTTTCTAAATTGTAATATACATTCTATTTTGTTATTAATTTAAAAGTGTTAAAAATATGTGTGTGGAGCAAATTCTGCCCTCATTCACACGTGCACAAACCCTCTGAGTTCAAAGTGCTTACATAGGTGTAAGTGAGGCCAAAATTTGGTCCTGGCACTTCAACACCAAGAGGGGATCTTCTACTTTCAGTGTATTCAGGAACAGAGAGGTAAGGCACCAAAAAGGTGGGCAGTACAAATGGCATTCAGGGTGGACTATGTTGGAGTTATGGCACAGAAAGAGGGCTTACTATCCTGTGGCGGACGTACTGGACCACTTTCTGCTCTAAATTAAATGCATACAACACAATTGGACTAAATGGGTGCGGGATGTAAGAATTTGCTTTGTTCTCTGAAATAAAACTTGACCAGAGCTATGTAGACCCAAGCAGCAATGATGGGGACTAGAGCAAACCTAATATCTTCTGCTAACCTGTGTTTTATTTATACTTTATATTGAATTAAAAAGTAATTTTTACAGCTATGTGCCTTAGGACTTGAGTGGAGGGAAGAGGAAGAGGACTAGCATCTTGTGATATTTAAAGTGTAAAGTTAAACAAAACAAAAGAGTAGAACTTCACAACAGTTATGGAACTCTTATGCTTCAAATGATAGCTGCATTTACAGTCATATTCTACCATTATACTGTCAAGGATCCTATCTATAGGTTTCTATTTCTTTTCTATTTATTTCAAAATGTGTCTTACTCTTTGTAGTGATTTGAATATTTTTATTACACTGCAGTTTTCCTTTGAGGCCTCTAATTATTGCATCTGCACTTCTGTAGGCCTGGATTCAGCAAAGGATTGAAGCATGTGTTTAAGGCCTCTATTCGGGAAAGCACCCCTATTTAGGGCACACTTAAATACTCTCCTGAATAAAGCCCCAAATACTTTTCTTTGCTGAAAAGGGATGGACTTAAGTATGTGCTTAAAGTTAAGCAAATGCTTAAGTGTTTTACAGGATTTGTCCCTTAAATGGAGATTCTGAAGCTGCAGTAAGCAATCCTGTGAAAGGCCTATATCAGCGGTTCTCAAACTGTGGGTCGGGACCCCAAAGTGGGTTGCAACCCCATTTTAATGGGGGTCATCAGGGCTGGCGTTAGACTTGCTTGGGTGTGGAGCCAAAGCCCGAGCCCCACCACCCGGGGTTGTGTAGTAATTTTCGTTGTCAGAAGGGGGTCACAGTGCAATGAAGTTTGAGAACCCCTGGTTTACATTATTGCACACCTCTACCCCAATATAACGCAACCTGACATAACGCGGGTTCACATACAACATGGTAAAGTGGCCGGGCCGGGGCCGAGGGGTTGGCAGGGCCGGCTCTACTGTTTTTGCCGCCCCAGGCAGGACAACTGAAGACAGAAGCTGCCACTGAATTGCCGCTGCCGCGGAAAGACGAATACCGCCCTGATGGCACATGGACCGCCTCCCCTTTCACAGTGCTGCCCCAAGCACCTGCTTGGAATGCTGGTGCCTGGAGCCAGCCCTGGGGGTTGGATAAGGGGCAGAGGGTCTCGGGGGCGGTCAGGGGTTCCCCTCCCCAGAGTCTGGGAGGCAGGAGCTATGGGGGGCACTTTTGGGGGCCCCACAGTCCCAGAGTGGCCCAGGAGATTAGCGGAGGGCTGGTAGCAGCCCGCTCTGCTTCCCTCGCCCCGGCCCCAGCCATGTCGCTCGGGGGAGAGGGTTTGGGGGAAGGGATCCCCCCGCAGCAGCGGCAGCAGCGGCAGCAGTGGAAGCAGAGCAGCCCGGCCCCAGACCGCTCCACTCCGCCAGCTCCCAGCCACATAGAATCATAGAATATCAGGGTTGGAAGGGACCTCTGGATGTCATCTAGTCCAACCCTCTGCTCAAAGCAGGAGCAATCCCCAACTAAATCATCCCAGCCAGGGCTTTGTGAAGCCTGACCTTAAAAATATCTAAGGAAAGAGATTCCACCACCTCCCTAGGTAACGCATTCCAGTGCTTCACCACCCTCCCAGTGAAAAAGTTTTTCCTAATATCCAACCTAAACCTCCCCCACTGCAACTTGAGACCATTACTCCTTGTTCTGTCATCAACTACCACTGAGAACAGTCTAGAGCCATCCTCTTTGGAACCCCCTTTCAGGTAGTTGAAAGCAGCTATCAAATCCCCCCTCATTCTCCTCTTCCGCAGACTAAACAATCCCAGTTCCCTCAGCCTCTCCTCATAAATCATGTGTTCCAGACCCCTGATCATTTTTGTTGCCCTCCGCTGGACGTCTTCCAGTTTTTCCACATCCTTCTTGTAGTGTGGGGCCCAAAACTGGACACAGTACTCCAGATGAGGCCTCACCAATGTCGAATAGAGGGGAATGATCACGTCCCTCGATCTGCTTGCAATGCCCCCACATATACATCCCAAAATGCCATTGGCCTTCTTGGCAACAAGGGCACACTGTTGCCTCATATCCAGCTTCTCATCCACTGTAACCCCTAGGTCCTTTTCTGCAGAACTGTTCCCGAGCCATTCGGTCCCTAGTCTGTAGCGGTGCATGGGATTCTTCCGTCCTAAGTGCAGGACTCTGCACTTGTCCTTGTTGAACCTCATCAGATTTCTTTTGGCCCAATCCTCTAATTTGTCTAGGGCCCTCTGTATCCTATCCCTACCCTCCAGCATATCTACCTCTCCTCCCAGTTTAGTGTCCTCTGCAAACTTGCTGAGGGTGCAATCCACACCATTCTCCAGATCATTTATGAAGATATTGAACAAAACCGGCCCGAGGACCGACCCTTGGGGCACTCCACTTGATACCGGCTGCCAACTAGACATGGAGCCATTGATCACTACCTGTTGAGCCCGACAATCTAGCCAACTTTCTATCCACCTTATAGTCCATTCATCCAGCCCAGCGCTCCACTTCCCGCTGCAGGTGAGTGCGGGACCTTTCCCCAACTTCCCCCCGCCCACCAGCGACACGGCTGGGGCTGGGGCTGGGGCAAGGAAAGCGGAGTGGGCTGGGACCACATTGCTCCGCTTCCTGCTGTCAGTGAGTGTGGAGGGCGTCCTTTCCCCAACCTCCCCGCACTCACCGGCGGCGGGAAGCGGAGTGCTGCGGCTGGGAGGTGGCGAAGTGGAGCGGGCTGGGGCCACGTTGCTCCACTTCCCGCTGCTGCCGGTGAGTGCCTGTCAGGGGGTGGGGGCTGTGGATAGGGGTCAGAGCAGTCAGGGGACAGGGAGCAGGGGGGTTGGGTACGGTGTGGGATCCTGGGAGTGATTAGGGATGGGGATCTCTGGAGGAGGCAGTCAGGGAACAAGGAACAAGGGGGCCAAAGCAAGTTCAATATAACGCGGTCTCACCTATAATGTGGTGAGATTTTTTGACTCCTGAGGACTGCATTATATTGAGGTAGAGGTTTACTATTTATATCTGAAAAATACAGCTTTCCCCTAGGTTGTGAATTCAGCTCTGCCAAGTCTCCTAACAAAATAGGCTATAGTTATTATTTCAACAGATAGGAAGATTAGAGATAAATGGGCCAATCACAAGTTCACGGCAACTGCACCTGTATTTCCCCTTTGTGGTCCCTCAAGGGTACCCCTCTAGGTTCCCGGCTCCCCAGCTATCACCTTTGTTGGGTAGACGCTCACATCTCTATCCTGCCAAACCAAGATTTTTCCAGGCTGCACAGTTCCCTGTCTACACGAAGTGATATTCCCCACAAGCCAGACTGTCTAAATAGGCCAGCATCTACGCTTTGGTTTCTCTCAAAAGGCTATGAACAAGGTAATGGACTGCAGTTATAAGTTAGCACACAGCTCTTTAGAAGCAAGCACATTTATTTTTAAGGGGAAAGCATTACAGAGAAAACGTATTCACAACAATAAAAGAACCTATGTGCAAGCTAAAAAGTGGACCTGACGTTACCCCAACTCCAACCTCGGGGTCTGGAGTCCTACAAAATCCACAATTGGTTTCCCCCCATGATTACAAGTTCATAACTGTCTCAGTGTCAAAATCAGAATAACCATGAATAGTTCAGTCTTTCCTTATTCTGCATGGACCTTTGATCTGGGCCTCATGTAACAGGTGATCAACAGACAATGCCCCCTCCTCAGGGTGCAGCTTCAAAAGTCTGAGCTTGTGCATAACTGAAGCTGGGGAATTTGCATTCACCTCCCCCTAGGTATTCCCCAGGAAAACCACTAACCACTATTTGTTCCTAAAGTCCATTCTTGTCTGGCACATGGTTCAAAATAGTCCTTTGTAACCCCAAGTCTCACATCCGTTACATCTCTCCCCTTGAGAAGTTACATACAATTCTGGCCCACAACAAGAAATAAACCATTCATTTAATACAGTGGACCCCAAAGATACTTAACTTAATTCAATAAGGTCTCCCAAGAATATTGCAAGAAATTGCCATATCTGTCACACTTCCATTGAGCTAACTGAAACTTAAAAAAAAAGATCCCATTATGACTATTTATTGTAAGACTTATTTACTTACTTCATATGACTCCCAAGATCTCCCTGGCCCTGCACCATCTTTCTGGGGTGTAATCTTTAAGATTTCAGCTTGTTTTTTACGCTCCATAGTTTTCTCTATAATCTTTTTCTGCAGATCTAAAACACGTTCATCTTTCATAGGTCCTTCAGTTAACCGGGACTTTATTTTCTTCTCTTCCTGCCTGAAAGGTCAAAAATAAAGAAAAAAAAGGGGGGAAAATAGATGGACAAGATCTACAAAATAAATCCAATCCATATTATTTAGAATCAAAATATATTACTTTGCAAATCATGAGTTAATGCACCAGCCTTTTACCTCTGGTGACCAGTTAGATTCAAATCAGGTTTACATTATATGAGGAAATGAATGTGGTGTTCTCAGCTTGATTCCTGTTGTTCACATAATACTACTAACCAGTATGAAACAATTCAGCATAATCTGAAGTCCCTTCTCAGTGGATGCAAGGACTATAATATAATATGTTGTCAAGGTTCCTCCCCCACTCTGAACTCTAGGGTACAGATGTGGGGACCTGCATGAAAACCTTCTAAACTTACTTTTACCAGCTTAGGTTAAAACTTCCCCAAGGTACAAATTAATTTTATCCTTTGTCCTTGGAATATCCACTGCCACCACCAAACTCTAACTGGGTTTACTGGGAAACGTAGTTTGGACACGTCTTTCCCCCCCAAAATCCTCCCAACCCTTGCACCCCACTTCCTGAGAAAGGTTTGGTAAAAATCCTGACCAATTTGCATAGGTGACCACAGACCCAAACCCTTGGATCTGAGAACAATGAAAAAGCATTCAGTTTTCTTACAAGAAGACTTTTAATAGAAATAGAAGTAAAGGAATCACCTCTGTAAAATCAGGATGGTAGGTACCTTACAGGGTAATTAGATTCAAAACACAGAGAATCCCTCTAGGCAAAACCTTAAGTTACAAAAAAGACACACAGACAGAAATAGTCATTCTATTCAGCACAGTTCTTTTCTCAGCCATTTAAAGAAATTATAATCTAACACATACCTAGCTAGATTACTTACTAAAAGTTCTAAGACTCCATTGCTGTTCTATCCCCGGCAAAAGCAGCATACGGACAGACACAGACCCTTTGTTTCTCTCCCTCCTCCCAGCTTTTGAAAGTATCTTGTCTCCTCATTGGTCATTTTGGTCAGGTGCCAGCGAGGTTACCTTTAGCTTCTTAACCCTTTACAGGTGAGAGGATTTTTCCTCTGGCCAGGGAGGGATTTTAAAGGGGTTTACCCTTCCCTTTATATTTATGACATATGTCTATATTGCAGCTGGGGTGTGTGAATGGCAGCTTGTGTAGACGTACCCATGCTAGCTGTACAGTAGCTAGCTTGCTAAAAATAGAAGTGAGGACACCGTAGTACAGTCTTCAGTCCATGGTACATACTCACGTGTACAGCCAGTACTGAAGCCTGAGCCACAGGGTCCTCACTTCTATTTTTAGTGCACTAGCTAGAGTATGGCTAGTGTGGATACATCTACACAAGTTTCCATTCACACCCTCACTGTAATGTAGATGCACCTAGGGCAGTGGTCCACAAACTTTTTATTTCAGCCCCCCCATCCCCTTTCCACGCTCCACCCCTGGCCCGCTGGAGCTGGGGTTGGGAGCATGGCTGCGGCTCTGAAAGGGGGGAACATGGACAGGGGTAAGGGGGCCGAGGCTAGGGCCATAGTTTGGGGCAGGGCTGGGAGCAGAGCCTTGTCCTGGGAGTCGGGCCCTGGCATAGGGCTGAGAGCAGAGTCCTGGGCGCAGGGCCAGCAACTGGGGCCGGGGCCAGGAGCAGAGCTGGATGGCGCTCCCTCCCCACCCCCCATGGGGGCTAGCCAAGGCCCCAACTGCACCCCCTGCAAACATTCCTCTGTGTTCCCCTGGGGAGGGGTGTACCCCACAGTTTGGGGACCTCTGAGATAGGGTGACCAGATAGCAAGTGTGAAAAATCGGGACAGAGGGTGGGGGTAAAAGGCACTTATATAAGACAAATATCAGGACTGTCTTTATAAAATCGGGACATCTGGTCACCCTAGATGTACCCTAATGGTGTAGAAGAGACAATGTAGCACTAAAGTAACAAACAAGAGAGTGGAAGAAACGCTGGGGTACCTACTTTATTTTACACTCTCCTGCTGTTCCCCCCCCCGCTACCTCTACTCTGCTACCCCCTTGTTGTAAGTTGTATCAGTTTATGCTCACTTAGGGCTTGTCTATATGAACACGTAGTTCACAGTGAGCAGAAGTGTAAATCTATCTTGCCCTAGCTTGCTGCATACTGAAGCTACGTCTACACTTACTGGTAGATTGGTATTGCTGTGATCAATGCAGCGGTGTTGATTTAGCGGCTCTAGTGAAGACCCGCTAAATCGATCTCAGAGTGCTTCCGGTCAACTCTGGTACTCCAGCTTCCTGAGAAGCGTAAGGGAAGTCATCTCCCATCACCACAGCATGGTACAGGCACCGCGGTAAGTTGACCTAAGCTATGTCAACTTCAGTTACGTTATTCACATAACTGGAGTAGCATAACAGGTCGACTTACCCCAATAGTATAGACAAGGCCTAACTGTCCATCTGAACTGCTGCTGGGAACTAAACGTTTCCTGGTGCACTTTAATCTACTCTTGTTTCAAAACTAAATGTTTATATAGACAAGTCCTTACTTCCTATAACCTCAACTTATTAACACCCCTTGTTGGATATCTACGCCAACTTACATTCATTTACCCACTTACTGACATGTAACTTGCACGTGTATTTACATCACCTTTGAATTTGGCTTAGTGACTAGCTTCATATCACAGTATTAAGATCACATTCTGGACAGTTATACCTTTCAGGTAAAATTCAAACCTAAAGTAAGAAGTTGGAACTCTACTGAAGCTAATGGCATCACAACTGCTTATACTAGGTTTGATCTGGACCTTTCTTTCACTTGATAGGGCTAATGGAACTTGTTTGTGATGATCACAGGTACATTTAATTGTTGAGCACTGAGTTTTGTAAAAGGATTTATGTGGTACAGTATTTCTCAAATGGTTTTTCTGAAAATTTGAACAAAATTCCTATTTACCTGTCTAAGGCAGGGTGTGGGTTGGTGCTCTGCTTGGCTAATAGCAATTGTACCTGTTACTCCGAGTGTGGCAGGCCAAATTTCAAAAAAGGGCCACACCTGTGGAGAAGTTTAATACAATATAAAAAATATCCCCCCCACGGTTCTTATTCTTCAGTCTTTTTAGTGTAACCCAGACTCTTTCGAGAGCTAGGGTCATTAAGAACATAAGAATGGCCATACTGGGTCAGACCAAAGGTCCATCCAGCCCAGTATCCTTTCTACCAACAATGGCCAATGCCAGGTGCCCCAAAGGGAGTGAACCTAACAGGTAATGATCAAGTGATCTCTCTCCTACCATCCATCTCCACCCTCTGACAGACAGAGGCTAGGGACACCATTCCTTACCCATCCTGGCTAATAGCCATTAATGGACTTAACCTCCATGAAGTTATCCAGTTCTCTTTTAAACCCTGTTATAGGCCTAGCCTTCACAACCTCCTCAGGCAAGAAGTTCCACAGGTTGACTGTGCGCTGTGTGAAAAAGAACTTCCTTTTATTTGTTTTAAACCTGCTGCCCATTAATTTCATTTGGTGGCCTCTAGTTCTTATATTATGGGAACAAGTAAATAACTTTTCCTTATTCACTTTCTCCACACCACTCACGATTTTATATACCTCTATCATATCCCCCTTTAGTCTCCTCTTTTCCAAGCTGAAAAGTCCTAGCCTCTTTAATCTCTCCTCATATGGGACCCATTCCATACCCCTAATCATTTTAGTTGCACTTTTCTGAACCTTTTCTAATGCCAGTAGATCTTTTTTGAGATGAGGGGACCAAAGCTGTACGCAGTATTCAAGATGTGGGTGTACCCTGGATTTATATAAGGGCAATAAGATACTCTCCGTCTTATTCGCTATCCCTTTTTTAATAATTCCTAACATCCAGTTTGCTTTTTTGACTGCCGCTGCACACTGCGTGGACGTCTTCAGAGAACTATCCACGATGACTCCAAGATCTTTCTCCTGATTAGCTGAAGCTAAATTAGTCCCCATCATATTGTATGTATAGTTTGGGTTATTTTTTCCAATGTACATTACTTTACATTTATCCACATTAAATTTCATTTGCCATTTTGTTGCCCAATCACTTAGTTTTGTGAGATCTTTTTGAAGTTCTTCACAGTCTGCTTTGATCTTAACTATCTTGAGCAGTTTAGTATCATCTGCAAAGTTTGCCACCTCACTGTTTACCCCTTTCTCCAGATCATTTATGAATAAGTTGAATAGGATTGGTCCTAGGACTGACCCTTGGGGAACACCACTAGTTACCCCTCTCCATTCTGAAAATTTACCATTTATTCCTACCCTTTGTTCCCTGTCTTTTAACCAGTTTTCAATCCATGAAAGGATCTTCCCTCTTATCCCATGACAACTTAATTTACATAAGAGCCTTTGGTAAATTAAGTTGTCAAATAAAGATAAGTTCTCCTTCTCAGGGGTGCTTTTCCCCCAGGCTCTGAGATCACTTCATCACCACAGAAGGTCTATGTCAAAGCCCTTAGAGATTCAGACACTCTCCATCCCTCAGAGAGGCTGTTTTTGGCCATCCTGTTCTCTTCAAGTCTCTTGTTATTCAAAGGGCAGGAAGCACCTTGTAAAGCCAGTCCCTTTTATAGCAGGTATTCCTGGGGATCGGGACTACAGGCTCAGCAGTCCTCAAGAACTGAATGAAAAGGAACTTTGACACAACCAATGCTTTGAAATTCAATCTTGGCCATAAATAAGGGCAGCCATTTAGATGTGCTTCCTACACTTGTAGCGGCCTTCCGGAGACTCTCCCTGAACTGCCATATTTCTTGCTCTAAAAACTATACCTGGTCTTGGGGTAAGGAATGAAGTAATGACCACACCTCTACCACCAAGATGGCCCAGTGCTTGGATGAGATCAGCTTATGAATGAAGAATAGCTTGCTGAAGCGGAACCTGAGCAAAACAGAGGTAACACTGGTGGGCAGAGGAAAGTATTTTTAAGAGCTTGCAGCCATGGTGCATCCTTCTTTGGTTGAAGATTCACATTCATAATTGGTCAGTTCAATCTGTAGTCTCTTGGATTCCTTGCTGATGCAGAGCTCTTGCATAGCAACAGCTGTGAGTAAAAAAGGACAGAGTCTTTCTGCCATCTCCAGCTGGCTAGAAGACTCTGTCCCATCTTGGTGGATGAAGACCTGGACTGAGTTATTCATACCTTTGTCACCTCTCGGCTGGACTACAGCAACATGATATAACTGGGCATAAAACCTTCAGCACTTATGAAACACCCAGTAGTTCAGAACACTGCAGTGCATTTCCTCAGCAACACAGGCTACCATGAGCACATCACACATGTCTTCTACTCTTTACACTGGCTTTCCATAGAATGTCTAATCATAGAATCATAGAATATCAGGGTTGGAAAGGACCTCAGTAGGTCATCTAGTCCAACCCTCTGCTCAAAAGCAGGACCCATCCCCAATTAAATCATCCCAGCCAGGGCTTTGTCAAGCCTGACCTTAAAAACTTCTAAGGAAGGAGATTCCACCACCTCCCTAGGCAACGCATTCCAGTGTTTCACCACCCTCCTAGTGAAAAAGTTTTTCCTAATATCCAACCTAAACCTCCCCCACTGCAACTTGAAACCATTACTCCTTGTCCTGTCCTCTTCCACCACTGAGAATAGTCTAGAACCATCCTCTCTGGAACCACCTCTCAGGTAGTTGAAAGCAGCTATCAAATCCCCCCTCATTCTTCTCTTCCGCAGACTAAACAATCCCAGTTCCCTCAGCCTCTCCTCATAAGTCATGTGTTCCAGACCCCTAATCATTTTTGTTGCCCTTCGCTGGACTCTCTCCAATTTATCTACATCCTTCCTGTAGTGTGGGGCCCAAAACTGGACACAGTACTCCAGATGAGGCCTCACCAATGTCGAATAGAGGGGGACGATCACATCCCTCGATCTGCTCGCTATGCCCCTACTTATACATCCCAAAATGCCATTGGCCTTCTTGGCAACAAGGGCACACTGCTGACTCATATCCAGCTTCTTGTCCACTGTCACCCCTAGGTCCTTTTCCGCAGAACTGCTGCCTAGCCATTCAGTCCCTAGTCTGTAGCTGTGCATTGGGTTCTTCCGTCCTAAGTGCAGGACCCTGCACTTATCCTTATTGAATCTCATCAGATTTCTTTTGGCCCAATCCTCCAATTTGTCTAGGTCCCTCTGTATCCTATCCCTGCCCTCCAGCGTATCTACCACTCCTCCCAGTTTAGTATCATCCGCAAATTTGCTGAGAGTGCAATCCACACCATCCTCCAGATCATTTATGAAGATATTGAACAAAACCGGCCCCAGGACCGACCCCTGGGGCACTCCACTTGACACCGGCTGCCAACTAGACATGGAGCCATTGATCACTACCCGTTGAGCCCGACAATCTAGCCAACTTTCTACCCACCTTATAGTGCATTCATCCAGCCCATACTTCTTTAACTTGCTGACAAGAATACTGTGGGAGACCGTGTCAAAAGCTTTGCTAAAGTCAAGATACAATACATCCACTGCTTTCCCTTCATCCACAGAACCAGTAATCTCATCATAGAAGGCGATTAGATTAGTCAGGCATGACCTTCCCTTGGTGAATCCATGCTGACTGTTCCTGATCACTTTCCTCTCATGTAAGTGCTTCAGGATTGATTCTTTGAGGACCTGCTCCATGATTTTTCTGGGGACTGAAGTGAGGCTGACTGGCCTGTAGTTCCCAGGATCCTCCTTCTTCCCTTTTTTAAAGATTGGCACTACATTAGCCTTTTTCCAGTCATCCGGGACTTCCCCCGTTCGCCTCGAGTGTTCAAAGATAATGGCCAATGGCTCTGCAATCACAGCCGCCAGTTCCTTTAGCACTCTCGGATGCAACTCGTCAGGCCCCATGGACTTGTGCACGTCCAGCTTTTCTAAATAGTCCCTAACCACCTCTTTCTCCACAGAGGGCTGGCCATCTGTTCCCCATGTTGTGATGCCCAGCGCAGCAGTCTGGGAGCTGACCTTGTTCGTGAAGACAGAGGCAAAAAAAGCATTGAGTACATTAGCTTTTTCCACATCCTCTGTCACTAGGTTGCCTCCCTCATTCATTAAGGGGCCCACACTTCCCTTGGCTTTCTTCTTGTTGCCAACATACCTGAAGAAACCCTTCTTGTTACTCTTAACATCTCTCGCTAGCTGCAACTCCAGGTGCGATTTGGCCCTCCTAATTTCATTCCTACATGCCCGAGCAATATTTTTATACTCTTCCCTGGTCATATGTCCAACCTTCCACTTCCTGTAAGCTTCTTTTTTATGCTTAAGATCCACTAGGATTTCACCGTTAAGCCAAGCTGGTCGCCTGCCATATTTACTATTCTTTCGACACATCGGGATGGTTTGTCCCTGTAACCTCAACAGGGATTTCTTGAAATATAGCCAGCTCTCCTGGACTCCTTTCCCCTTCATGTTAGTCCCCCAGGGGATCCTACCCATCCGTTCCCTGAGGGAGTCGAAGTCTGCTTTCCTGAAGTCCAGGGTCCGTATCCTGCTGCTTACCGTTCTTCCCTGTGTCAGGATCCTGAACTCAACCAACTCATGGTCACTGCCTCCCAGATTCCCATCCACTTTTGCTTCCCCTACTAATTCTTCCTGGTTTGTGAGCAGCAGGTCAAGAAAAGCTCTCCCCCTAGTTGGCTCCTCTAGCACTTGCACCAGGAAATTGTCCCCTACGCTTTCCAAAAACTTCCTGGATTGTCTATGCACCGCTGTATTGCTCTCCCAGCAGATATCAGGAAAATTAAAGTCACCCATGAGAACCAGGGCATGCGATCTAGTAGCTTCCGCGAGCTGCCGGAAGAAAGCCTCATCCACCTCATCCCCCTGGTCCGGTGGTCTATAGCAGACTCCCACCACTACATCACTCCTGTTGCTCACACTTCTAAACTTAATCCAGAGACACTCAGGTTTTTCTGCAGTTTCGTACCGGAGCTCTGAGCAGTCATACTGCTCCCTTACATACAGTGCTACTCCCCCACCTTTTCTGCCCTGCCTGTCCTTCCTGAACAGTTTATAACCATCCATGACAGTACTCCAGTCATGTGAGTTATCCCATCAAGTCTCTGTTATTCCAATCACGTCATAATTCCTTGACATCACCAGGACCTCCAGTTCTCCCTGCTTGTTTCCAAGGCTTTGTGCATTCGTATATAAGCACTTGAGATAACCTGCTGATTGCCCCTCATTCTCAGTATGAGGCAGGAGCCCTCTCCTCAGAGACATTCCTGCCTGTGCTTCCTCCCGGTATCCCGCTTTCCCACTTACCTCAGGGCTTTGGTCTCCTTCCCCCGGTGAACCTAGTTTAAAGCCCTCCTCACTAGGTTAGCCAGCCTGCTCGCAAAGATGCTCTTCCCTCTCTTCGTAAGGTGGAGCCCGTCTCTGCCCAGCACTCCTCCTTCATGGAACACCATCCCATGGTCAAAGAATCCAAAGCCTTCTCTCCGACACCACCTGCGTAGCCATTCGTTGACTTCCACGATTCGATGGTCCCTACCCAGGCCTTTTCCTTCCACGGGGAGGATGGACGAGAACACCACTTGCGCCTCAAACTCCTTTATCCTTCTTCCCAGAGCCACGTAGTCTGCAGTGATCCGCTCAAGGTCATTCTTGGCAGTATCATTGGTGCCCACGTGGAGAAGCAAGAAGGGGGTAGCGATCCGAGGTCTTGATGAGTCTCGGCAGTCTCTCTGTCACATCGCAAATCTTAGCCCCCGGCAAGCAGCAGACTTCTCGGTTTTCCCGGTCAGGGTGGCAGATAGATGACTCAGTCCCCCGGAGTAGAGAGTCCCCGACCACCACCACCCGCCTCCTTAATCAAGTTCAAGATCTTGGTCCTTATCTTCACAGTGCTCCATGGCCTGGACCCCGGGTATTTAAAAGACCTTGTAAAGCTCCAGAACAAAGACCATGGTCAATGACTCTGCCTCTCTGGCACAATGGAACTCTCTACAATAAGAGTAAAGCTCACATGTTTGGCAGGCAGAACTTTCTCCATGGGCGGTCCAAGACTGTGGAATGAACTCCCCCAAGAATTAAGAACCATCACAGTCTGCACCACTTTCCATTTCAAGTACAAGGCACATTTCTTAGATCTTGCCTTCTTTAACATGAACACAAAGCAATAGGTATATTTATTAAAAAACCCATAATAATAAAATGAGAAACCCTATGAAAACAAGACACTCCACTGTACATGCCTTTCCCTCTGGAGAGAGGATGAGAGAACAAACAACACATGGCAGATGTATCGTCATGTTGCTTAATGCACCATTGGAAAGTGCTCAGACATGACGGTGATAAGCATGGTATAAAAACCTAAACAGAATAGAATAATGCTTCTTCTGAAAGACTTAAAGGGCTGATACATCCCTGTTACTATGGGTTAAATGTCTGATATGATTCTAAAACTTATTCTCTAACATTTAACTTACATGAAAATGGGTTATTTCTATTTTCATGGTAATGAGGCACTCTTTCCCAAAATGTGCTGAAAACATGCTAATTAGTTTTTAGTTAAACACTTGATGATCAAACAGTCAGTGGGATTGAGCAACAAACCTTTCATTATATGCAAATCAATGTTCTTGTAAACACAGACACAGGAGAAGCAGCAAAAATCTAACGTTATGGAGTTCTGGTAGCTACTTCACAGTTAAGGTTAAAAACAGTTGCCCATTACAAGCCCCATATTCAATTCCTCCCTACTATCCCATCATGCCCCAAAAAAGCCAGTCCCTGGAAATGTTTTATGTCACACCTCATGCTAAGGTAGACTATTTCTGGAAGGCTTGGGGAAAAAATCATAAAAGGAGGTTTAAAGTGTGGGAGTTTGTCATGGGGGGTACAGACCTTCTGGGACCCAGAGGAAGAGAGCCCAAATGGTCATGGTTCTCCCAGACCATAGTGTGATGTTGCACTCTATATGTTTTATGGAAATATGATTATGAGTGTAAATATGATGTAACTGGAATATGCTTTATGCAAACGGTCTCTTGTAAGGTATCATTACAAAGCTTATAATCTAGTGTTCATCCTATTTGTATGTATGTATCATTCTTGTATCTGAAGCTAGAAATATGAAGCATAACTCTGAAGTCCTATTGTAATTATGCAAAGTGTGGGTCATTAATGGTGGTTTGGAAGTTTGATGGCTCCCATTGACTGGGACAATTGCTTGTAAATGGCTCTGTTTACTTGCAAACCTCCCTGGATACCTGGGGGCCAGCCTTGGAAGAATGAAGAATGAGGTCTCACAGGACATGTGACCATGTCACATGATGCTGAAATCCATCTTAAACCTGGCACTTTTCCATTTAGAAGGAGGGGTGGGGATCCATAGAGACAAAGGACTTCCGCCTTGTGCCAAAGCTATAAAAGCGGGTGGAAGAGAATAAAGGAGGGTCCCAGTCATGAGAAAGCCCCTGCTTTTCACCTAAGATGCCTGCTGGAACTAACAAGGACAGTACCAGGGGAAAGGATTGGGCCCAGACTAGGAAGGAGTCTAGTCTGAAAGAAGCTTATTGGAATATCTCTGAGGATGAGATTTACCTGTATTCAGTTTCTTAATGTATTAGGCTTAGATTTGTGTATTTTGCTTTGTTTTGCTTGGTGACTTACTTTGTTCTGTCTATTATTACTTGAAACCACTTAAATCCTACTTTTTATACTTAATAAAATCACTTGTGTTTATTAATTAACCCAGAATAAGTGATTAATCCCTGGGGGAGCAAACAGCTCTGCATATCTTTCTATCAGTGTTATAGAGGGAGGACAATTTATGAGTTTACCCTGTATATGCTTTATAGAGAGTAAAACGGATTTATTTGGGGTTTGTATCCCATTGGGAACTGGGTGCTGGAGATAGGTAACCTGCTGAGTGGTTTTCAGTTAAAGCTTGCAGCTTTGGGGGTGTGGTTCAGACCTGGGTCTGTGTTGCAGCAGGCTCAACAAGCTGGCAGGGAAAACAGGCTCAGAGGTAATTTCAGCACATCAGGTGACAGTTCCAAGGCAGTCTCTGTCACTGGACTTGTCACACATAGTTTTTCTAATGAAGTGAGGTGACATCTGCCTGGAATGGGAAAGTGTAGACCCAGATGAATCCTTTCAGGAGCTCAAAATGAGAGTGTAGTGTAAGTGCCCCTGGAGTATATTTAGGGTATGTCTACACTGTACCTGAGAGAGAGCCTTACAGCCCGGGTAGACAGATGTGCTCGTTCTGCTCAAGCTAGCATACTACAAATATCAGTATGGGTGTTGTGGCGCAGGCAGTGGCATGGACTAGCCAGCCAAGCTCAGACCCTGGGGGTTGGGTGAGTTGGTATTCTGGCGGCTAGCTTTTGACACCTCCCATTCCACAATGTCCACACTGCTATTTTTAGCATGTTAGCTCAAGCAGAGCTAGTGTATGTTTGTTCACTCGAGATGTAAGACACACTCCCAGGTGCCTTTTAGACATATCTATACAGGCCATTCTGCTTTTAGGGCTGCTGCTATATGCTCAACATTCCTTAAAGGGGAACTTCAAATGTATGTACTGTTGTTAGTTTATTTTATGATATACACTTTGTTACATAGCAGCCAAAGGAATTGAAGGCTTGAAGGAAGGTGCTTTGCTTTTGTACTGGTTTCTAAAATAGAACATCAGACCTCTAGTCCATAAGAAGTTTGGGGTTTCTCCCCTTTTTTGGTATAAAAAAGGAGCTTTCTGTCCTTTTATGGATAAGATGTTGTGTCTCTGATCTGCTGGAGTCTCTAAATTATTTCCATACCATAGACTTTTTAAGTTTTCCAAACTTTTGGGGGGACCCCATACAAAATACAGGCAGGAAACAGTTAAGAACCCACCCTGCCTGCACACAGCCAAACTACCCCTATCCCAGATCAGCTGTATGGGGGACAAGATAGGTGAGATAATATCTTTTACTGGTCCAACTTCTGTTGGTGGAAGACACAAGCTTTCAAGCTTCACAGAGCTTTTCTTCCTGTCTGGGGAAGGTAACTAGTGTCTGACCTAAACATAAATTGGGACATATTGTTAAGCTTAAGTGGTTCACACATGCTGTCGGAGACCACTTAAAACAAGGTGGGCAATTAAGGGTTAGCAAGCCATGGGCTGCGTTACAAATTGTTGTAATGAGTCATAAAACCAGTGTCTCTGTGGAGTCCATGGTTTTTAGTGTCTAGCAGAGTTATGAAGTTCAGCTCCCAGGCTTGTCTCTTGAAGGTGTTGCACAGGTTTCCTTTGAGGATGGGGCCTGTTAGGTCAGATATAGAGTGATCTCTTTGTGAAAAGTGTTCACCCACAGGTGATATGATGTTTTTTTCTTTCATCATTTTTCTATGTGAGTTCATTTGAGAGCATAGTGATAGTCTGGTTTCATGCACATAGTTGCTGTTGGGGCATTTGATGCACTGGATGAGGTACACTATTTATTGTGATCGGCATGTGGAGGACCTATGAATCTTGAAAAGTATGTCATGAGGGGTATGATTGTCACAGCAGTGGAAGTATGTCTGCAGGTTTTGCATCTGTTGTTCTGCCAGGGGCTGGTGGTGCTTTGAGGTGGTATGTCTTGGTGTGTACTAAAACATGCCAATTTATAGTTAGATGCCTGCATTTGAAAATGTGCTTTTATTTGTGTTATTAAACAATCAAAAACAAATTTAGTTCATAAAATTCAAGGAAACGTTCATGGTTGAGATTGTTCTATATTACAATCAGAATGGAGTGTCTCTTTGGATTTGCTAGCAATTACAGTCTCAGTGACCTGGTGCAATCTGGGACTCTGTATTCACAGAATCTTTTTCTGTCTTTTGCCAATTTATTCCACTTACTTATTTCAGCAGGGAAAATGAATGTATGAATTGTTAGCAGCAATCACTTTAATCTGTAGCAGGGGTCAACACTGACATTTAAGCACACTACATTGTCATGTGTGTGATGCAAGACATGTAAATGACCAAATTCTGGCTCCCCGCTAAAATAATTAAAGTAATACACATCTAACTGTAGTGGGAAAATTACTGCCATTCATAACAGCAGTTTGCTCATCTGCAATAAATGCTGTGAAACTGTATGATCAAAAAGAAAAGGAGGACTGGTGGCACCTTAGAGACTAACATATTTAGTCTCTAAGGTACCACAAGTCCTTCTTTTCTTTTTGCGGATACAGACTAACACGGCTGCTACTCTGAAACCTGTATAATCAAAATTCATTGTTGATGGATTTCCTCCTGCTGTCTGTATGTCTACTGAAGACTTGAACAGTAGGAATTCAGCAGCTAGATCCTACTTACTACAAACACATACTGAAGCATATATATTTATATATCAAAAAACACTTTCCCAGACAATATTTTGAAGAACCAAAACTTTCCCCTTCTATGACCAATTGTTTAGCTTTTCTTACTGAGTCTTGGCACAGTCTTCAGTAAAGACAAAGCAAGCAGCTTAGCAGCCACCCATACCATAAATCAAGAAATTCCTGCAAAGAAAATTTCCTGGTGGAACAACAAGGTCATTAATGACTGTGTAAAATCCTTTTACATTGTAATATATCTGTGACCTTAGAAGATACACCAGCCTAACCTTGTCAAAACTTGTCTAACATTTTTATGAGCCTTAGCCTTCTTTTTGACTACAAGGAGATTTTGTGACATTCACAAAATATTTTTGGATGTATTAGGCAGAATTCAACTGAATGTATAAAACAGCTGAAACTCCTTTGTTTCCACAAACATGGCTGTGAATTGAAAGGTGATTCCAGGTGATTGTACGCTAATAAGCACATTTTTAGCAGCTGTCTAGCTTTGCTATTGAAATCCCATTTACAGTTTACTTGTACTTGTTCTACCTAAACAAAGAGCTTGTTAAACTGGTAAAAGTTACATACCCAGGCCAGAAGCTTGGTTCAGTTACCATAAAGAAATGTTATGGTGCCCAGGCAGGGTTAAAACCTGCCACCTGAGAATGCCCCTACACAGAGGGCTCCCTACTACGTGGAGCTGGCACAGACAGATGCATGCTGGAGATGAATGCCTGCCTGTGAGGATGGTGTTGCCAAGAGGGCTACAGCTTTCTTAACCACAGGATGCTGTTCCAGGAAGGAGGACTGCTAAGCAGAGATGGGGTCCACCTATCGAGGAAGGGGAAGAGCATATTTGGATACAGATTGCCTAACCTAGTGAGGAGGGCTTTAAACTAGGTTAGAAGGGGGCAGGTGACCAAAGCCCACAGGTAAGTCAAAAACATGCAGACCTGGGAGAAGGATTGGAATGTGGGGGAGCATGGGCTATTGTAGCAGGGAAAAGGGAGAGAAACGACAGAACTGCGGGGGGAAGGGGAATCAAATCAGTATCTTAGATGTCTGTATACTTAGTGGTGATGGAGGACTTTAACTACTCAGACATCTGTTGGGAAAATAACACAGCAGGGCACAGATTATCCAACAAGTTCTTGGAATGTATTGGAAACAATTTTTTATTTCAGAAGGTGGAGAAAGCTACTGAGGAGAGGCTGGTCTAGATTTGATTTTGACAAATAGGGAGGAACTGGTTGAGAATTTGAAAGTAGAAGGCAGCTTGGGTGAAAGTGATCATGAAATGATAAGAGTTCATGATTCTAAGGAATGGTAGGATGGAGAACAGCAAAATTAAGACAATAGATTTCAAGAAGGCACACTTTAGCAAACTCTCGGAGTTGATAGGTAAGATCCCATGGGCAGCAAATCTAATGGGAAAAACAACTGAAGACAGTTGGCAGTTTTTCAAAGAGACATTATTAAGGGCACAAGAGCAAACTATCCCACTGCATAGGAAAGATAGGAAGTATAGCAAGAGAACATCCTGGCTTAAGCAGGAGATCTTTGATGACCTAAAAATCAAAAAAGAGTCCTACAAAAAGTGGAAACTAGGTCAAATGACAAAGGATGAATATAAACAAAACTATGTAGGCACAAAATTAGAAAGGCCAAGGCACAAAATGGGATCAAACTAGCTAGAGACATAAAGGGTAACAAGAAAACATTCTACAAATACATTAGAAGCAAGAGGAAGACGAAGGAGAGTGTAGGCCCTTTACTCAATGAGGGGAGGAAAAACAATAACACAATATGTGGAAATGACAGAGATGCTTAATGACTTCTTTGTTTTGGTTTTCACCAAGAAGGTTGGTAGTGATTGGACGTCTAACATAGTGAATGCCAGTTAAAATGAGATAGGATCAGAAGCTAAAATTAGGAAAAAAAAGTTAAAAATTACTTAGACAAGTTAGATGTCTTCAAGTCACCAGGGCCTGATGAAATGCATCCTAGAATAAACAAGGAGCTGCCTGAGGAGATATCTATCTGAGACATTAGCGATTATCTTTGAAAAGTCATGGAAGACAGGAGAGATTCCAGAAGACAGGAAAAAGGCAAATAAGTGCCCATGTATAAAAAGGGAAATAACAACAACCTGGGAAATTACAGACCAGTCAGCTTAACTTCTGCACCTGGAAAGATAATGGAGCAAATAATTAAGCGATGAATTTGCAAACATCTAAAAGATAACAAGGTGATAAGTAACAGCATGGATTTGTCAAGAACAAATCTTGTCAAACCAACCTGATAGCTTCTTTGACAGGGTAACAACAAGCCTTGTGGATAGGGGAGAAACAGTAGACTTGGTATATCTTGACTTTAGTAAAGCTTTCGATACTGTCTCACATGACCTTCTCATAAACAAACTAGGGAAATGCAACCTAAAATGGAGCTACTATAAGGTAGGTGCATAACTGGTTGGAAAACCATTCCCAGAGTGTAGTTATCCGTGGTTCACAGTCATGCTGGAAGGGCATAACAAATGGGGTCCTGCAAGGATCAGTTCTGGGTCCGAATCTGTTCGATATCTTCATCAATGATTTAGATAATGGCATAGAGAGTACACTTATAAAGTTTGCGGACAATACCAAACGGGGAGGGGTTGCAAGTGCTTTGGAGGATAGGATTATAATTCAAAATGATCTGGACAAACTGGAGAAATGGTCTGAAGTAAATAGGTTGAAATTCAATAAGGACAAATGCAAAGTATTCAACTTAGGAAGGAACAATTAGTTGCACCCATACAAAATGGGAAATGACTGCCTAGGAAGGACTACTGTGGAAAGGGATTTGGGGGTCATAGTGGACCATAAGCTAAATACGAATCAACAATGTAATACTGCTGCAAAAAAAGCAAACACCGTTCTGGGATGTATTAGCAGGAGTGTTGTAAGCAAGACACGAGAAGTAATTCTTCTGCTCTACTCCACTCTGATTAGGCCTCAATTGGAGTATTGGGTCCAGTTCTGGGTGCCACATTTCAAGAAAGATGTGGACAAGTTGGAGAAAGTCCAAAGAAGAGCAACAAAAATGATTAAAGGTCTAGAAAACATGACCTACGAAGGAAAAATGAAAAATTTGGGTTTGTTTAGTCTGGAAAAGAGAAGACTGAGGGGGGACATGATAACAGTTTTCAAGTACATAAAAAGTTGTTACAAGGAGGAGGGAGAAAAAATGTTCTTAACCTCTGAGGATAGGACAAGAAGCAATGGTCTTAAATTGTAGCAAGGGAGGTTTAGGTTGGACATTAGGAAAAACTTACTAACTGTCAGGGTGGTTAAGCACTGGAATAAATTGCCAAGGGAGGTTTTGCAATCTCCATCATTGGGAATTTTTAAGAGTAGGTTAGACAAACACCGGTCAGGGATGTTCTAGATAATATTTAGTCCTGCCATGAATGCAGGGGACTGTACTAGATTACCTCTCAAGGTCCCTTCCAGTCCTGTGATATCACCAAGCCTTCTCCCATACCCCTGGGATAGAGAATATGGAAAGCGTAGTGGACTATGACTGTTCTCTGCTTATCACTCATATAGAGGCTCTTTAGAAGGAGAGCCATAAGGCTGCTCTAACTTACACCTGGGGCTAGATTGACTCATGCACACCCAAGAGTATGGGGAGCACACAGGTAGCTTAAAGCCACTTTTGTTTTACCTCTCCCTCCTTGCCCTAAATGCAGGAAGGGAATAAATGAGAATCAGGCCTCAGCTGTGCAACCTTGTACATGTGTTTTTCCTCTTCAGGGCTTGTCAGCATGGCAACCTGGTTTTGTGTGATACCACCAAATGCAGTAGAACATTCAGAAGGGTATGGACTGTTGGTGTACTCATTTGCATGCCAATAATTGGAACATTCTTCCACTTCACATATCATTGCTGATTTCTGAACTGTGCCAACAATACCAGTGGTTAAAGGAACATAGAATGTGCACCTCGTTAATTTCTCAAGTGTTTGTAAGCATTCATATGGTTGCCTTTGTAATGGATGCCATAGTTTCCAGTCTAGTAAAGCTAAAGGCTGATACCCTAATAATTTATCAGGCTTCACTTTCTGTTTTGTTTGATATAATCAATTATATGCTGGCTTGATATGCTATTTTGTGGTGGTGCCTATCTATCTGAAAATTACATTAAAAGTAACCTGCATGTTCAGGACCCAGTTAGACTGAGTGATACAAACGAAGAGCACATTTTTAAGCAAAGTGTAGTCATCACACCTTAGCTGATTCGTACTAGCTTTTAATATAAGGTGACTTGAGACGAAATGTGCTAAGGACATGTAAGTTCATATTGTACACAGCAGTATCTCATGAATATCAGCTATCTTACTCATTCTTCAATCCCCATAATTAATTAATTCTCTAGAAGCAATCCCCTTTGGTGGGATCCATACAACCTGAGCAATGAATCACACTGACTTGAGATAATGCAGGATTTAGGCTCTGTACAGCAGGATTAACATACAAAGTTAGTAGTTTATTCAGATGAAATGCAAGCTGCAGGAAATGGCCCATCATCTGCAAATAGGTTAGCAGTCATACTATAGTAACAGAAATGCCATCACAGACTTGCACACTATCTGATAATGCTGCTAAGTACATGCCTGGAGAACAATATTCTTGGGACACTTTACCGACACTTGTTGGTTGTGTATGTAGATTCTTCAATCATAGCTCCCTGGCAAAGTCATGTCACATCTAATTTCCTACAAAACTATTTAAACTTTAAATATTTTTGAGTGTAAGATAAGGTCTCCTTCAAATTAAAGTATCTTTTAATACTGTCATCATGAGCCTGAATAAAACCACTGCCAGCAAACAAGTGTTGTTTCATTGGGGTTCTGTCATCTTTGGCATGATAGTCTGTTCTAAATAACTTTCCAAACATAGCAGCTAAGAAAACTAATTGAACTTGGTCTTACCTATGGTATTAGAACCATTCTGATCTAAAATAACACAAAGATTGCATTTTAAAGGAATCCTTCATCAACCAAAATGCAGAGGCTACTTATCTATCACAGTAAATGCTTCTTTGAGTAGACAGCATGGAACAACATTCTTGGTAGTAGATGAGCTCTGGAAAGTAGTAACCCTGGGGATTCCTTGCATGCTCCCTCAGAGCACTGAAAATTCAGAGCCAGGAATTTATAAGGAGCAGTGGCCCCAACTCTATTTCAGTTCCATTATTCTTAATCAGAATACACTCTAGAGATACCAGACAGTTGGGCAGGGCAGACCTATGCTGTCAATTGACTTGAACTACAGTTACTAAATAATAGCCTTTCTTTCTCCTTTGAGTAGTGACAGCATAGAGTCCCACTCTTTGGGGATTAACTTGCAGTAACAAAGCCAATCAGAGCTGGGACTACAGAGAACTAGTTAAATAATGATTGCAGGGCTGCTCTATGGAACTGAGCATGAGAACTGGAAGCTAAATCAATAAAATGAATTGAACTTCAAGTAGCAGCCTTCTGTACCTCAATGATAGAAACTTCTAAGGCCTTGTCTACACTAAAGGGAAAGTCGATCTAAGCTACGCAATCTGAGTTACGTGAACAGCGTAACTCAAATTGACATAGCTTAGATCTACTTTCTGCAGGGTCCACACTATGCAACGTCGATGGGAGACGCACTCCTGTCAACTCCCCTTACTCTTCTCGATCAGATGGAGTATAGGAGTCAACAGGAGAGCCATTGGCGGTCAATTTAGCGGGTCTTCACTAGACCCACTAAATCTACTGCTGATGCATCAATTGCCACACCATGGATCCTCTGGTAAGTGTAGACAAGCCCTAGGATATGCAGAAGCAGCTGCTTTGGGCCTGATTGAATCTATATATACACATACAAAATGATGCGGTTTAAATTAGCTGTTACTACTCAAGAAAGATCTTGGAGTCATTGTGGATAGTTCTCTGAAAACATCCACTCAATGTGCAGCAGCAGGCAAAAAAGTTAAACAGAATGTTGGAAGTCATCAGCAAAGGGATAGATAAAAAGACAGAAATTATCATATTGCCTCTGTATAAATCCATGGTACACCCACATCTTGAATACTACATGCAGATCTGGTCGCCCCATCTCAAAAAAAGATATATTGGAATTGGTAAAGGTACTGAAAAAGGCAACAAAATGATTAGGGGTATGGAATGGCTTCCATATGAGGAGTGATTAATAAGACTGGGACTTTTCAGCTTGGAAAAGAGACGACTAACATGGGATACAATAGAGGTCTGTAAAATCATGACTGGTGTTGAGAAAGTAAATAATGAAGTGTTATTTACTCCTTCTCATAACATAAGAACTAGAGGTCAACAAATGAAATTAATAGGCAGCAGGTTTAAAACAAGTGAAAGGAAGTATTTCTTCACACAACCCACAGTCAACCTGTGAAACTCTTTGCCAGAGGATGTTGTGACAGCCAAGACTATACCAGGGTTCAAAAAAGAACTAGATAAATTAATGGAGGACAGGTCCATCAATGGCTATTAGCCAGGATGGACAGGGATGGTGTCTCTAGCCTCCGTTTGCCAGAAGCTGGGAATAGGTGACAGGGGATGGATCACTTGATGATTACCTGTTCTGTTCATTCCATCTGAAGCACCTGGCATTGGCCACCGTTGGAAGACAGGTTACTGGGCTACATGGACCTTTGGTCTGACTCAGTATGGCCATACTTATGTTCTTATATCTTAAGACTCTGAGCCACTGACACATGACAAGCTGATACACAAATTAAATATAAGAAGAACTAAAACACCAAACAAAACCCAAAAGGAAAAGATTAAAGTTAATCAGCAATAAAATAATAGCAACTAGCCACGAGGTCAGGATACAATAAAAAGAAGGAACAAGACACCCATGTGTGTTTGTGTGTGCACACATGCACATGTCATGTCTTGCATTGCCTTCCTTTATTTGTAAACCGTTTTAGTTTAGACTTTAAGCTCTCTGGGGCAGGGACCTGCCTTCTGCATGTATGAAGCACCTTCCAGAACTCTGGGCACTTTACAATAGTGAATAATAATAAATACAATTTAGACAATCTTTAAGATATTTCTTCTTGATCTATCCCCATGCTATTAGTAACTGAGGTGGATTATGAAAAGATATAGTTCCCTAACATGTCTTTAACTAAGGCCTTGTCCACACTACAGGGGAAATTTGATCTAAGCTATGCAATTTGAGTTACGTGAATAGTGTAACTCAAATCAATGTAGCTTAGATCTACTTACCATGGGGTCCACACTACACAATGTCGACAGGAGATGCTCTTATGTCAATTCCCCCTACTCTTCTCGAACTGGTGGAGTACAGGAGTTAACAGGAGAGTAATCTGAGACTTGCTAAATCAACCGCAGATGCATCGATCGCTGCTCATTGATCCCCCGGTAAGCGTAGACAAGCTCCAAGATACACAGTCTAGCCTCTCCACATAGAGAATGAGATTTAAGGAAGGATATTGTGAAGTTAGTGTATTGGTTAGGTGGAAATGAGAAACCACTTTAGTTGGCTATCTAGGATCATTCTAATGATATGGAATTGTTTCTGATTAACTAGAAAGTGAGTGTTATGGAGGTAAAGTTGCTGTTCCAGATACATTTCAGAGTAGCAGCCGTGTTAGTCTGTATTTGCAAAAAGAAAAGGAAAACTAGTGGCACCTTAGAGACTAACCAATTTATTTGAGCATAAGCTTTCGTGAGCTACAGCTCACTTCATCGGATGAATTCAGTGGAAAATACAGTGAGGAGATTTATATACACACAGAACATGAAAAAATGGGTGTTATCATACACACTGTAAGGAGAGTGATCACTTCAGATGAGCTATTACCAGCAGGAGAGCGGGGGGGGGGAACCTTTTGTAGTGATAATCACGATGGGCCATTTCCAGCAGTTAACAGGAACGTCTGAGGAGCAGTGGGAGGTGGGGGATGGGGAAATAAACATGGGGAAATAGTTTTACTTTGTGTAATGACACATCCACTCCCAGTCTCTATTCAAGCCTAAGTTAATTGTATCCAGTTTGCAAATTAATTCCAATTCAGCAGTCTCTCGGAGTCTATTTTTGAAGTCTTTTTGTTGTAATATTGCGACCTTTAGGTCTGAAATCGAGTGACCAGAGAGATTGAAGTGTTTTCCGACTGGTTTATGAATGTTATAATTCTTGACATCTGATTTGTGTCCATTTATTCTTTTACGTAGAGACTGTCCAGTTTGACCAATGTACATGGCAGAGGGGCATTGCTGGCACATGATGGCATATATCACATTGGTAGATGTACAGGTGAACGAGCCTCTGATAGTGTGGCTGATGTGATTAGGCCCTATGATGGTGTCCCCTGAATAGATATGTGGACACAGTTGGCAATGGGCTTTGTTGCAAGGATAGGTTCCTGTGTTAGTGGTTCTGTTGTGTGGTTGCTGGTGAGTATTTGCTTCAGGTTGGGGGGCTGTCTGTAGGCAAGGACTGGCCTGTCTCCCAAGATTTGTGAGAGTGATGGGTCGTCCTTCAGGATAGGTTGTAGATCTTTGATGATGCGTTGGAGAGGTTTTAGTTGGGGGCTGAAGGTGATGGCTAGTGGCGTTCTGTTATTATCTTTGTTGGGCCTGTCCTGTAGGAGGTGACTTCTGGGTACTCTTCTGGCTCTGTCAATTTGTTTCTTCACTTCAGCAGGTGGGTATTGTAGTTGTAAGAATGCTTGATAGAGATCTTGTAGGTGTTTGTCTCTGTCTGAGGGGTTGGAGCAAATGCGGTTGTATCATAAAGCTTGGCTGTAGACGATGGATCGTGTGGTGTGGTCTGGGTGAAAGCTGGAGGCATGTAGGTAGGAATAGCGGTCAGTAGGTTTCCGGTATAGGGTGGTGTTTATGTGACCATCGCTTATTAGCACTGTAGTGTCCAGGAAGTGGATCTCTTGTGTGGACTGGTCCAGGCTGAGGTTGATGTTGGGATGGAAATTGTTGAAATCATGGTGGAATTCCTCAAGAGCTTCTTTTCCATGGGTCCAGAAGATGAAGATGTCATCAATGTAGCGCAAGTAGAGTAGGGGCATTAGGGGACGAGAGCTGAGGAAGTGTTGTTCTAAGTCAGCCATAAAAAAGTTGGCATATTGTGGGGCCATGCGGGTACCCATAGCAGTGCCGCTGATTTGAAGGTATACATTGTCCCCAAATGTGAAATAGTTATGGGTGAGGACAAAGTCACAAAGTTCAGCCACCAGGTGTGCCGTGACATTATCGGGGATACTGTTCCTGACGGCTTGTTCCTTACAGTGTGTATGGTAACACCCATTTTTTCATGTTCTGTGTGTATATAAATCTCCTCACTGTATTTTCCACTGAATGCATCCGATGAAGTGAGTTGTAGCTCACGAAAGCTTATGCTCAAATAAATTGGTTAGTCTCTAAGGTGCCACTAGTACTCCTTTTCTTGTTCCAGATACATGATTTTGTGTCTGAATATTTGGTACTCAGAATCTAGTCACAACGAAGAGCCTGTACCAATATGCTAAGGATACTTTACATCTTTAAATTCAAATTTAGTAGATTTGTATGATATATATTAGGTAGGGCTGTCAAGTGATTTAAAAAATTGCGATTAATTATGATTAATCGTGTGATTAACTGCACTGTTAATAATAGAAAACCATTTATTTAAATATTTTTGGATGTTTTCTACATTTTCAGATATACTGATTTCAATTACAACACAGAATACAAAGTGTACATTCTCCACACCTCATCCCTCTCAGATTTTGGAAGGCATTTCAATTCTTAAATCTTGGGTAGAGTGCTATATCTTTACTAAGAAATCTCACATTGGTATCTTTGCATTTTGGCAAATCTGCTGTGAAAGTGTTCTTAAAATGAACATGTGCTGGGTCATCATCTGAGACTGCTATAACATGAAATATATGGCAGAATGCAGGTAAAACGGAACAGAAGACATACAATTCTCCCCCAAGGAGTTCAGTCACAAATGTAATTAACGCATTATTTTTTTAACGAGCGTCATCAGCATGGAAGCATGTCCTCTGGAATGGTGACCGAAGCATGAAGGAGCGTATGAATGTTTAGCATAACTGGCACATAAATACCTTGCAATGCCGGCTACAAAAGTGCCATGCGAATGCCTGTTCTCACTTTCAGGTGACACTGTAAATAAGAAGCAGGCAGCAGTATCTCCCATAAATGTAAATAAAGTTGTTTGTCCTAGAGATTGGCTGAACAAGAAGTAGGACCGAGTGGGCTTATAGGCGCTGAAGTTTTACATTGTTTTGATTTTGAGTGCGGCTATGTAACAAAAAAAATCTACATTTGTAAGTTACACTTTCACGATAAAGAGATTGCACTACAGTACTTATATGAGGTGAATTGAAAAATACTATTTCTTTTATTTATCATTTTTACAGTGCAAATATTTGTAATAAAAATATAAAGTGAGCACTGTACACTTTGTATTCTATATTGTAATAGAAATCAATATATTTGAAAATGTAGAAAAACATCCAAAAATATTCAATACATTTCAATTCGTATTCTATTGTAATTTAATGAATTGCAATTAATTTTTTAATTGCAGTTAATTTTTTTGAGTTAATCACGTGACTTAATTGCAAGTAATCAAGAGCCCTAATTTGAACAGCAAGATTGAAATCATGCCCATATTGAAGACAATCGCAGAACTCCTAATAAATGGAGTCAGGATTTCACCCCAAATCTTTCATTCCTGCAAACAACAAGATATTAGCAACGATGTAATATTCTAAACATCTCTATGGTATTTTAAACTAACTTTAATGCAGCTGCTCTTCCAAGTGCTGCTCTGAACAGGGAAATCTGCTCCAGTTTGTCTAGAAGTTGTTGTTCCTTGGCTTGTTTTTCATGTATTATCTGGTCTCTCTTCTCCTCCTCTGCCTTCTTCTGTGCTTCTTTCAGTAAAGCTAGGCGTTCGCGCAGTTCCACTATTGACATTTCACCACTAAAGCCATAGCCAGCAGTCTACAGAAATACAAATCAGTGAGTGGAAAAAGACTATATTGATCATGTTTCAGCTCACATTGACGTCACTGGGAGTTTTGACTTCAATTAAGCAGGATTTGGCCTTAACTTATTTACAAGCTACTTTCTGTGGCATAGAAATCATTTTCAGAGATGTATCATAGTACATGAGTCTAAGATGTGACAATACAACTTTTCACAGAAGAAATCTCATCTAGGAAACAAACTGAACTAACCACAAATATAAAAGTCCAGTTTTATCTGACCAGAAATGATTCTAGATTACACAAAATCCAGTTTTAATAGGAAGTTTAAAAGTTAACAGCATCATTTTAAATTTGGAAAACTGTGAAGTCTGTAAAACCAGAAGGGAATATACATTCAAAAATAAGTACTGAGATCATTTGTTTGCTAGTATCTGTTTTTCCACTTGGGTGGAAGAGTAATCTAGCTGCAGATTATGGGCCAGATCCTGTGAAATATTGAGCACCTGAATTTAACAGCTGAGGTTAATAGGAGTTAACTGCTCTGCACCTGGCAAGATCAGACCCTTAATGTCCAAGGCCAACATTTTAAAATCTGAGTGCCTAAAGTTTGGCATTGAATTCTGGATTTAGGAGCCCAAAGAGAAGCAGCCAGAGTTTCAAGGGTGCTGAGAAACCACAACCCTCATTGAAGTAAATTTTCTGTAGTATTTGGCTGGTGAATCTTGCCCATATGCTCAGGGTTTACCTGATCGCCATATTTGGGGTTGGGAAGGAATTTTCCTCCGGGGCAGATTGGAAGAGGCCCTGGAGGTTTTTCGCCTTCCTCTGTAGCATGGGGCACGGGTCACTTGCTGGAGGATTCTCTGCTCCTTGAAGTCTTTAAACCACGATTTGAGGACTTCAATAGCTCAGACATAGGTGAGAGGTTTTTCGTAGGAGTGGTGGGTGAAATTCTGTGGCCTGCGTTGTGCAGGAAGTCAGACTAGATGTTCATAATGGTCCCTTCTGACCTAAATATCTATGAATCTATGAAAATGGGAGCTGCAGGTGGTCAGCACCTCAGAAAGTCAGGACACTTCTAAACAGAAGTTTAGGGGCTTGACATTTTTAGCCCACTACCAAAGCCATATATAAGCAGTAAAATTATCTGCTGTGAAGGAATAGGACCCCTTCCACATATTTACAGGATCACCCCAGTTATTGTACCTCTGAAATACAAACATCAAAATTATGTAATCATCACACTGAGCTTCTAAGCAATCTCTCTTCCAAAAGGACATTGCTGGGTCTCAACACCATGTGCATCAGTACCTCCACCCTGTACCAATGCAATGCATGCTGATGGGTGCATATATAGACACAAATACTGGGCTTCTGAGTAGTTTCCTTTCCAAAACTGCATCAGTTTCACATCAAAAAATGACTATTTTTGTCTATCCTGATGCATTTTAATTTTCACATTTCAAGATGCATATCCTTGAACTATCCCCTCATCTACTGTTTGACCCAGTCAGTACATTGTTGCAGAGCTGTAACACATGAAGTGAAAGGGAAATGCATTAGTACAGGATGGAGATTCTGGTGGTGGTGTGTGAAAACTTAGTAGGGAGACTGTGCAATGTCCTTTTTTGGAAGCGGATTTGCTTAGAAGCCCAACGTGGTGACTGAGTTTCAGAAATCTTTGTGGGATGGTCCTGGGAATATATATGAAGGGGCTCCTTTTCCTGCACAGTAGATAACACTGCTGTTCATGTAACTGGAGTGCCACCAAGTGGATAGCTGGGGACATTAAAGATTATGAAAGTAAGTGAGAATTTCATGGAGTCAAATTCTATTTCATCTAGTTTGAAAGTGTATTTTTACAAAAGAGAAATGCAGGCTAAGCAAGTAAAATGTACTAACTGAAATCGGAGTCACATCTTAAGCACTACTAGGAAATTATAATGTAAACCTGAGAGTTCTCATTCCTTTCTTTATCTGGTTGTAATTTGAATGACCAGCTCACTTTTACCAAACTTACATTTAGCAAGGGCTTCCCTTTGGCTTGATTTGGAATGAGTATTTCAAATATGACTTCAAACATGTTGTGTTCACTTGCTATTTGAATCTCCTCTCAGGAATGAGTTAGATAGGAAACCATATTTAAAGCCAAATACTGCCCTTGGATACAAATGGGAACAATGGGAGCTGTATGTGAGGAGCTGACTGCAAAATTTTGCCCACTGTCAATAGCAATGAAATGAACTAGGCCTATAAATGAGAAAGTACCGGAATTCCCATCACTTTCGTTTTAATGAACCAGACAATGAGTGCTGCTCCACAGGAGCATGTGATTGAGAGAGCTCTGTAATTCCAAGCCCTGACTACATTAAAGAACTGTGCCATTGCACCACTGCTGCTCAGACTGGTTCAGTCATAAAAGTGCAAGTTGCAATGTGAACACACAAGAGAGCCTGTTCAAGGTCCACAAAGTGCATTGCGTGCATTCACAGCACTCCCTGTGAGCACTGCAGAGCTTGTGGATTGTTGACTCTTTCCCACATCCCCAGGGAATAGGTATATAACCTCTGAGACATAATGTCTATTTGTAGTTGTTCACATTTTTGGCTTGCTCCGTTGTCTGCTTTAACTAGCTTCATCCCATGTGAAGGTCTGTATATGCACTGTCAAGAGCAGGGTCTATGCTCTAGGTGGATACCGCCTTTGGTTAATAGTGCTCCAAGGGAGAAGGAAGTTGACTTTATTCTTTTTTTATTCAGTTATTCAATTTTTTTTCAGATAAATTGGGTTTCTCTATTGTTTTTTTCTGTTCTTATTTTGTTAGGTTTATACTTTGCTTTGTAGCTGATCCCAGTTTCATTCTCTTGTGTTTCCCTTTAAGGTCCCAAGTGACACTGTCCAGCCAGTCCTCCCTTCTTCTCACTACTAATGCAGTGTCCCCCACAGGGAATTAATAGCTTCTTTGGGAAACAGGGGGTAGGGAAATGGGATGGGGCAGAAGGGACAAAAGTGGATTTTGGAGAAGTATGGCGAGGTAACATGGTGGATTTGTTTGGGGATCTGAGGAGATGGTGAGGGGTAAGTAGGCTACTAATGACTCAGGTCTGTTTTCTGCTTTTAGATATCAAGAGTTTGGAAGATACTGCTAAAGGAGCATATGGACTGCTGCACCAGCAACGCCCTCTCCATGGAAGGAACAGCATCTCTCTGTTGGTTTCTGCTAACTAACCATTAAGGATTTTTTTCTTTTTCTTTTTCAGCTGAATTCCCATGGAAGAAAGGAAAAACTAAAAGAGAGCAGTTCTGATCGTTTACAAGTGTTAGTCAACTTTTATTTTGCTTTATCTTTTTGTTTTGTTATGCTGCTCTGGGTATATGGGGAAGGGGCAAGGGAGGAAGACGAGATCCTGGGCAGAGCTGAGACCAGTCAAGTTTTGCATCAGGTGCTTTTGGGCCTGTATGCAGCCAGTAGGTGGCTGGCTTGAGAGGTGGCAGAGCCAATTGCTAATGTTGTCACTGAAGGGTGGGTGGGAGCATTGTGGGATTGTGCTAGGAGGACTAATTGCACCAATGCAATTGCCACGCTTGTGTTTCCTGTCCAGAGACACAGTATAGGAGGCATAGCTTTACTCAGAGTCAGTATAGTCACTGCAGTGATATGAACACCTCTACATCATTCCAAGCTCTATGTGTGGACATGAGAGCTCCAAGTATTGACAAAAGGGTTACTGTGAAGGTAGAGCAATCTAGGGGCTCTACTTGGAAATGTCTTAAGAGACATGTTATAGGATGAAATCCTGGCACTACTGGACTTAATGGCAAAATTCCCATTGACTTCAATGAGGTTTAGGATTTGATCTGTGCTCGTGATGTTTTCTCTTATAAAGTGTTCATTTTATAAACTCTGGGAAAATTCAGGTTCAGATTTAATTTTTCAATCAAAGCTGCATGTCTTGGGCTCATCTCTAATTGCATGTATCCAACATGCAATATTTTTGTATGCAGTATAATTCACGTCTGTGTGAAAGGTAAACATACCTCTAAAACAGTTATTTTTTTCCTTATGAACCTACCTGGGTTAAGTCAACAAACTTGTTCCTAAAGAATGGCAGAGATTCTATAGCTCTTATCTGTTGAATCAATTCATATCTTTTCCTAATCTTCTCTTCTTCTTCTTCCAGAGCTTGACGAAGAAGTTCTCGGCTCTCCTCAGACACTTCCTGAACTGAGAGAAAACAAATAACCCATGTTAGCTGCATGTCGGATGCTGCAATACATCTGGAGATGAATTCTTGTACATGTGTGAATAATGACTAATACTGATCTGAATATACTTCAGGTTGTTACCCTGCCCTGGTAGGAAGGATGATGAGAGAGACTAATAATCACTTTCCATCTCTAGTATCTGTGATTCTATGAGACTTACAGACACAGAACTGAAATATAAAGCAGTTTATACTTACAGTTGACACAATTAGTATGTAGTAATTTATTTTCTAGTTTAGACTCGAGACCAAAAAAAATAGGAAAATGCGTAGTTTCATTTACTTAAAGTACAGACTCTGTCTAGCATCAAATATTCATAGCTTTCCAAGCTGTATGTACTCTGGAAAGCTATGGATTCTGGCTCACTGCCAGGCTCACCTATCTAGGAGAAAGACTGGCTTACTCAGTGTAACCCAGGAACCTCTTGGTGCCAACTGGCAGAGGGCACAGGGGCCGCATAGAGTTTTACAGGGATCTCCTGGGTCAGATATACGCACATTAAGTTGACCAAAGGGTGGCATGTGAAGCCTCTACCAAGAGCCAAATAATCATTGCAAAATGTATATACAGATAATATTTAAGAAATTATGTTCTTAAGGTATGTGAGTTAAGGCAGGTCACCAGAAAGTGATAAACATGCTGCTGTCAGGTAGGAGGGAAGAGATGCTTCTCTCTTTCTCTGGCTGGTCATGTGTGTATTGTCACTTTCACAATGGAGGCCTATCTACAGTCTGAGCTCAATGCTAATCAAGAGATTGTGAAATTGACAAGAAAGAGGCACACAGGAGACTGTCCTATTTATGAGTAAAGACAAAGATGACTGGGGGTACAGGGGGACACTCTCAGATCTTTTCCACCGAGGAGGCAAGCTGACAGCACGACTTGTCTCATGAAGGGAAGACCGCAGCCAAGCCTGGCTGTAATATGCTGGAAGGATTTTGGGTGAGCTTTGACCTATAAGACATGACAGTAACTAGTTAAGTAAGTCTAGGTTCTAAAATGTGTTTTTATTTTATATGAAACCATTTGTCTCCAATATTTATACTTGCTATCACTTGAATCTTTGTTAAACAGACTTTAACTATAAACTTCCCTACGTGCTGAGTGTTAAAGTAGAGCAGTAATGTGAGGTGTATCTGGTAAGCTGGGGCATGGTGTTGCTTTGGGAGCAGTGAATCTGTGAATACTGTGGGTGTCCAAAAGACTAGAGGCTGGACACTCCAGGGGGACAATCCAAGGGCTTATGGTTGGAGTGTGCCTATTGCTAACCTACAGAAGGACAGCAGGGCCTGTGTAGGCTGAGAGGGGAATGCTTATGTTGCCCTTGGCCAGTGGAGTTGGGGAGCTGACGTACAGCAGGCACAGACAAGGTTTCCTCACATGAACAGCAGGTGGTAGCGAGGTACCTCACAGCCCTGGGGACCCTTGGGAAGCATCACACTCAAAAGCTAAAAACAAGAATTAAAATCTGAATGACAGAGGAGTGACCCTATCCAGGCAGAGGAGAACTTGTGCATTTGAGGGCTCATCTTCTGCACTCTATATTTCTCAAGGCTAGAGACTGCCTATTCCTTCACTAGGTATTAGTGCAGTCCTATAATGGAGTAAGTACCATGCATATCTTTGGATGGAGGAAGAGACCAGCTTCATGACCACCACTAAGTCATCTGAGCTAAAATATAAACTGGAACGTCCCCCTGGAGAATTGTGGAAAGCCAGCAACATCCACTCTCCACTCCAATCACTGCTCTCCTTTTTCACGCCCAGTGATTTATTTTGGTTTAGAGAAGGAACTCTCTCTTATCTCAGTGGCTGCTTTCTTCTTCTCCTCCTCAGCTTGGAAGAGGTCATAATGAGTTATGTCTCCTTTAAAATTTTCAGTTGGCCCAACAAGTCTTCTCTTTAGGACATTGGGGATTCAGTATGAGTCACATGAATCTGATCACCATATACTGGTATGGCAATCAGAACAGGCAGTCACATGTACCACTTCTGGCAGGAGTGTAGACTGGTAGCTTCAGAATGCCTGATTCTGCATCTTCCCCTTTAAACACAGGGAATAACTTCTCTGGGCCAGTAGCATAGCTTAGATGCTCATTTCAGCTAGAGTGGGCTCAAAGATTCACTTATTACATTGGTCCACTTGTTTACGGGAACATATATTCTGAATTTCTCCCCCTCTTCTTTTTCAACAAAATTTAGATGAGTTGCCCACTAAAATAAAGATAAAATGACTTGGAAATTTGCCATCATATCCTAGGGGCTTGGCAACACAAATACCTATTTGTCGTTTGTACTTCTGGAGCTTCATTCGTGCTTGCTTCACATTTTTATGTCCTTCCACTACTTGCTCCACCAACTCTCTCATTTCCTTCGCTTCCTGAAGACGTTTCTCTGCATATTGGTGCATCAATTCTGCTGTCTAAACCGCAAACAAACAACAGGTCAGTAAAGAAAATGATAAAAACAACTCTTCTCTCTTTGCTGCAAGCTGTTAAAAACGGGTAAGAACAACTGGATTAGCAGGATTGCAGCCTCTACAAAAGTAACAAGTGTGTAAGGAGGGAGACAGGAGGGAAACCCCAGTTCGAGGATCCTGATTCTGCCTCATTCTTCGATAGCAGTTCTGCAGGGTTTGTTGTAACTCTACAGCTGCAGTAACCTCTGTGCCCCCTTTACAGGAAAACCAACATGACAGGATGTTCAGAAGGCCACACAGACAGCCAAGGGGAGGGAAAGTTCATTTGCACCATCTCCATAGATTTGCTCCCAACTGTTTTTCAGAGCACATAAGGAGTTACCTTCTGCCCTGGTCATGACTAACTGACGCCTTGTCTACACAGGGACACTCAGGAAAGCTAAGGTGACTCAGCTGAAGGTGTGGAGTCAATGCACATTTGTTAAAGCGTGTATGGATGCTCTCATTCAGAAGTAAACTGGCCTGAATTTGTTGAAATTTAATCCTCTCCAAAGAGGAGGCCAATTTCCTCCTGAATGGAAGCATCCATACCTGCTTTAACTTATGCGCGTTGCCTTCACACCGTTAGCTGATTCTCCTTAACTTTCCTGAGTGTCCCATGTAGACATGTTTTATTCTCAGGCAACCCTGATACAGGGCTAACTTGAACTATGGTCCCGTAATGAGCCTGCATTACCTTTCTATAATACAGAGAAAGCATGTTTTCAGCTACCGTCTGTATTGGCTTGTGAGAGGAGATGAATAAGCTCAAAGATTGTGCATTTGGAAGTGTATTTCATGAAACAATTGTTCAGCATAAAATATGCATGCACATCTATAAAGTGGTCTCCTGCGCTTCCCCACCATTGAGGTTCTGTATATCCTAAATAGCACAAAGCAGTGGTTCTCAAACTGGGGTCCGCGACGATACTCCAGGGGGTCCGCGAGTCACATCCAGGACCACCGGCCCTGCTGATCAACTCCTCTCCCTCCCTCCAGTGTCTCTTGCATGCTGCAGAACAGCTGTTCAGCAGCGTGCAGGAGGCGCTGGGAGGGAGGGGAAGGAGCGGGGACGGGGTGTGCTCGGGGGAAGGGACGGAAAGAGGTAGGGAAGAGGAGGGGCAGGGGTGGAGCAGAGGTGAGAAGAGGTGAAGCAGGAGTGGGGCCTTGTTGGAAGGGGCAGAGTGGGGGTGGGGCCCAGGGGTTGAACACCCCCAGGGAAAATTAGAAACCTGGCTTGTGGGTCTGCGAAAAAATTTAAATCAAAATGGGGGTCCTCGGGCTGCTAAAGTTAGAACCGCTGGCACAGAACACATCAGGTGAGCCCAGACATCTGACAGACTTTTTGTTGCTTTGATCCTATTCAAACACCATAACATAGTTATTCTTCTACTAATGAGTCCACTGAAAATAACTGCCTTTAATCTCTTGATGTCCGCACTTCTTAGTTACAAAGAATGGGAAATCCAAGAAAACAAGGGATTCAGAGGTAAATATTTCTTCTGCTTTTACTCACTTTAATAAGCACATATTAACTATCAAATCAAATACTAGTAAACCTTTTCTTTCCCAACATACTAGAACTTCTGTGGATGTAAACTAAAGCACAAGATTTTTGCACTAGTTGCAGACTCCAGTTAAATACACAGACCTACTTTGAATGAACTTCTGTACATTGTTATAACAAGCTGTTTATTGATATAAAGCTCAAATAAAGTCTGAGTAATTCTGTAATGCTTTACCTCTTCTCTTTTTAGTTCAGCTTTCTTCTTGTTTTCCTGAATTACATTCTGACGTGCTAGAACTGCCTCCTCGTGACTCAGTTTCCCTTGTAGCCTCCTACATTCTATTTCAGCCAGCTGTTGTTCCAAATCTTTTTCACGCATCTGTTTTTGCCATTCCAGGAATTCAGATGGGTCATGGGCACCTCGTAGCAAACTTTCAATTCTGGAAAGGAGAAGAAAACCTTTAACTCTAGGTTCCTGTATTTGAACATTTTGGCTATGAGCAAATTCTGCTTTTCAGCTGAAACATTTCTTAAAAAACTTTGAGCAAAACCCATTTACCTGTTTGAGTTACCCCTTCAAACATGGTTGACAGGGCCAGCCTTATGGGTGAGTGACATGGGTGACCACCGTGGGTGCCGTGGTCGGGGGGGGTGGGGGCGCCATGGTCAAGAGGGTGCCAGTGTCCGGGCACAGTAAGAGGCAAGTGCCCACCAGCCAGGCTCCACTCCCCACTTTTGGGTGGTTTCGTTGGCCTGTGCGGTGTCCTGGCTTGGCAGAGGAGGCAGGACAGGTCAGGCCGGCTCTCAGCTGGGGGAGGGGCGGAAGTTGCAGGGGTGTTGTTGCAATTTGTGGCTGAGGAGGGTCTGCTCTCGGGGTGAGCTGCAGAATCCCCGGCAGGCCCAGGGAAGTGCCTTGCAGGGCAGGCTGGGCTTGCCCCGGGCTGTGCCATGCGCTGGTTTGCACTGGGCTGGGGGCGAGGACAGTGCCAGTGGGAGAACTGCTTCTACCCAGTGTCTCCTGTGCTCACCCCAGGCTGCCAGCTCTTGCCAAGGCTCTAGGTGTCAGCTGAGCACTGACAAATTCATAGCTGGAAACCAGACCAGCTCACATATGTGTTAGTATTTTTCAAGATAGGCATTAGACTTACAAAAATGTGTTTAGTTTCTATGGAATATTTGTATGTTGCTGCATGAATTAATTTCACTTGTAATGTCCATATCCCATGCTATACAGTGATATGCAAGTTTTGCTTTATAATTGTCAAAATGCTTGCTCTGAACCTGTGAACCAAGTCAGAAGAAATGGTCCCACGCCCATCAAGAAGGGCTGTCAAAACTAAATGGGCCATTGGGGAACCTCATGATACAAACACTTGGTTAATTTCCCTCTCACACCCATGAAGGTGCTATATGCAAATAAGCTCATCCCATCAGCTTGAATGCTGGAAGGAGGACATAAAGATCACTGACATGAATATTTTTCTTTTTGCTGTTTGGACTCTCACAGGGCTGGAGCTCTGAAACAGAAGCTGAGATCCTCAGGGTCAACCTAAAAGACACACAGTACTGACCGATTACTATAACTCGGTCACCTTTTGGAACCACAGAGTGTAACTTATTTGTGTATATGTGTTTGCCTGCTTTCACCTGTAAATAACTCATTTCTTAGTTAACAAAGCCTTAGTTAATTTACTATAGGATGGGCTACAAGTGTTGTCTTTGGTGTGATAACTTAGATACAAATTGACTTGGGGTAAGTGACTGGTTTCTTGGGACCGGGAGCAACCTGAATATTTTGTGATCTTTGGCATATAGCAACCAACTGTCACAAAGTCCAGCTTGCCTGGGTGGCAAGGTAGGCTGGAATGCCCAAAGGGACTGTCTATGACTCAGTGGTAACACTGTTATAGTGCTTCATGAGTTCATAGTTTTTACTGGGTTGGTGAAATCTAATTATAGAACATGCCACCTGTTTGAGATCTCTGCTCTACCTTTTTGACAGTGTGCCCAGAAGTTGGCACTCAGGGTCATGAACCACTCCACGCAGCGTGACAGAGGGACACCAAAAAAAAGAAAAAAAATAGAAAAAAAAAATCCATGCAGGCATCTCAATGCTGTGCAATTCATGCTTTAGCATAGCATAGAAGTTTCATTCTCTATTTTGATGTAAATTATTCTCAACAATAATAGTGATGGAATTATTGGAACCTTGGCCAAGATTCTCAAAGGTATTTAGTTGCCTAATTCCAATTGAAATCAGTGGGAATTAGATACCTAAATACCTTTGAGGATGTGGGGTCTTGCACTCAAATGAGTGACATCTTTCATTTTGAAGGGGTCACTCATTTTAGTCAGATTTGACAGGTCTGAATTTAATCCTTAGCCTCATTATGTTCACTTCTAAAAGCTTTTGTGGAAGGCTGGAGTCTTTTAAAGAGGTTAATAATGTTTTGCACTAAGCCTGCTAACTCAGGTGGAACATTTATAATATTAACCCAAGATGACAATATTCTAGATTTTGTCTCAGTCGAAATTACTAGTTGTAATGTTATTTATTTCTAGTGAAAGAACACAACCTGCACTGTCCATTCACTCTCTCTTCCTTCACCCCCAACGATTAACAGGTGAACTGAAAACCTAGACTAATGACTACTATGTCCTGTATGGTCATGGAAGCCACTGAGTATTATTACATAAATAGTAACCAGTTTGAGTATAAAATTCTGAGTACAATAGCCCACATTCAGCTCAGATGTAACTCCACTGAAGGTAACAGAGTTACACCAAAAATTATTTGACTTATTTGTGTTCCTTAACAAATACACTATAAGTACTTGAATGGGTACGAACATAATCTGTTTGTATGTATAACTACGTACATGCATGGATGTGTGTGTGTGTAATTACTTACCCAGAATGATGTACTTATGTGTATCTAAAACATGATTATTCATGGCACTTAACAAGTGGGCATTAGCTAGAATGCTCAATTAGAACAGAGTCACATTGTACTCTACCTACAATAAAACAAAAAAGTCTTCATTGCCATTCTAATGTAGTCTTTAATTTCAGTCCTATCTGCTCATTATTAATCATGCAAATTTTCATATGCCTTTAACAGATTAATTAAACTGCAGTTAAACTAATATAATGAGTCTCCCTTAATGTGCTCTCTATATCAAAGGATGTATAAAAAGGAGCTGGGAAATATTATGTACAGAAAGTACCTGCTGAGTTCTTGTTCCATTTTTCGCTGGTAGTGAGCACCTTCTCTTAAGATTGCTGTTGCATTTAATTTAATAGGTACGTTGTCAATCTATCAGGAAAAGGAATGCATATACTATATTTAGCAATGTAAATCATAAATGGACTACAGAAACAATTCAAAGGGTTAAATAAATCAATCCACAGTAATTCAATCACTTTAGATCACCTTCAAGATGAAGTATAAATTTTGCTCAAAGCATTAATCTCACATTCACAATAGATTTGCATGCTCTTCATAAACCACTCAAGCTGTTTAAGCAGTCAGCCAGGTCCCTGAAGTGGATTATAAATTTGTAATCACTCTTGGGCCATGTCAAATCATATAAGGTGTTCACTTCTTTTAATTTTTTTAAACTCTTATATACTCATGTACATGGAAACATTCCAATAGGAAAAAAAAAGATTCCAGTTGATTTGGACAAAGATATGATTGCCAACTGCATCCAACAGAAAACATCTTGTGTGTTCACCTCTGGGAGAGTTGAAAGGAAGGAAGATCACACACATATTCCAGTAACACGTAGAACTTTTCATCTGAGGATCTCAAGTGGTTTGCAAACATTAATTTATTAACTTTAACATATTTCTAGGAGGCAGTATCATTATATCCATTTTATAGATGGAGAAACTGAAGTACAGACTTCATTGACCTTCAAAGTCACAGAGAGAGTTACTAGTACAACTGGGACTACTAGATCCAGGGCTGCTTCAGCATCTCTCTTCAGAGTAAGTATTGCCTGAGGAGTGACGGACAGATAATCCCTAAGGCCTGAGAGAGGCAGTGGAGTAGAGCCACTACGCAGCTTCTTTGCCAGCCAAGGATTCCCCTTACACAAGGGGAATCCTTAGAGGGCCAGATCCAGCTTTACAGTGGCACACAATGGGGCCAATTCTGATCTGACCAGCATACTAGAGAGGCAACACCTTTGAAGTCAATGCAATAGTGTCAGTGTAAAACTGGTGTGAGATCAGAATTGAGCCCACTCCATATAGAAAACAAAAATCATTGATGACACCAGCCAGTTAAATTAAGTCCATTCACAATGTGGATATGGAAGCAAATCATATTAAAATGTATTTTAACTACAAGATAACTGTATTGCTCTGCCAGTCCCTAAAGATGTGCAGAATCACTCAAGACATCCTATACCAACCTTCTGCACAACCAACTGAAATACATAAGCAAAACTGAAAAACACGGTTGTTTCATATTTGAGGTTGATTATGTAGGTTGAGCACAACAGTCAAATGTTGTAATCAGGAAATTCAATAAATGGAGGTGAACAGTGTTTTCCTACAGCATGGGACACATTTTAATAGCCCATCTGTGAAATGTAGTTACCCATCTATTTCTCAGTGCAAAAAAGGTGGGTGCCAAAGTTTGGGGGAGGAGACAGCAACGAGAGTCCTTTCTTTCCTTATACTGGTCTTGCCATCTCTACAGGTGGGTGAGGTAATATCTTTTATTGGGCCAACTTCTGTTGGTGAGAGAGACAAGCTTTCGAGCTTACACAGAACTCTTCTTCAGGGGTGGGAAATGTACTCAAGAGCGCAGAATTCAAAGATAGTCTATATTTTTTATATTGTATTGGTTTTAAATTGAAAACATTCACTAAAATATGTGGAAGTTATTATGCTTTTGGAAACTGCTTGTTTATTCCCCCTTCATGTAGTATATGGAGTTCCTGTAGATTAGACAGAAAAGTGGTCAATATCCTGAACTGAAACTGATTATGGGGACAATATTTTACCTAGAAATGTTCCATCTCCAGTTTAATAAATAAAATTATGATTGAATAAAATGCACTCTAAACAGCCAGAATACACAAGGATTAGAAGATTTGTGCAGATATGTACAAAAAAGTATCCAAATAGATTTTTCTATTGCATATATTATCAGTGAATACCTGATTTCACATTACCCCTTTTCTATCATGTCATTCCTTCCCCCTTATCAAGTAGGAAGAAGGGGCTGCAAACTTGAGTAATTCTTGTGGAAAAAATCATATTCAATATTTTCACCTAATGAACACACTATTTTTCACCCCAAACCAATAAATATGTAGAGAACCGGATCTCCTGTGAGCACAAGGCAGACTGAGCCAGAGTAATGAGCCATTTGTACAGTCTCACTGCTTGCAGTGGAAAGAAAGAATAAAGATTTTGTAACAGCAGTGGTTAATCATTTTTGTCTGCATGGCAGTTTCAATGTGCCTGACTGAGACTAGAAAATGTTTTTATTGTACAATGGATGTTCTCACAAGAAGGTAAATGAACTATGGTAAATTGCATACTGACCCTAATCTATTTAAATATTATACAATTTGATTATTTTGAGATGGACTTTGTGACCTGATTTCTAACATATTGTACACACATTCCTCCTAAATCTTCTCAGTTGTCTATTGGGAGGTGAAGGATGAATGGGAGTGGGTGTGGGAAGTAGAATTTATTTTAAGACTCAAACAATATGCTTATCTCAGCTATGAAAGTTTTATAGCAGCTCCCTGAAAGCCACCTAATCAACCTTCAAGGCAAATGCGTTTGGGTGAGATAAATACGACTATGCCACTGGAAAAGATATGAACAACTATTAAAAATGTCCCTAATCAATTTAATAAGACACTGGATCCATATTTTTCTTTTATGCAGCTTAACCAATGGGTTTAATTCCCACAGGCCAACACTCTAGCTGATAAGTTTCAATATTTTAGATTGTCTGAGAGGGAAGTGTAACAGACACAGACTTCAACAGAGTCCAAATTACAGTTGGTCCAGTGAGTGTGTTAACCGAGGAAGGAGTAGGGGTCTTAATATTATACAGCACTTTAAAAACAAATTGGACATATCATATCGGGCCGCACTTTTAAACAGACTTATTAATGTAATGTCAGTAAGTATAGTGGTGGTATTACTGTTATTGCTGAACACTGTAAGTCATCAGTGTCTGATGTGGTTTACAAATATTTTCCAGAAGCCAGATTTTCAAAGGGGGAAATTGGAATCTAGATGACCTCACAAATAAAATATGTAAGCCTGCTGTAACTAACTATCCATTTGTGATTAGTTAGCAGATCTGCACATGCAGGTGATCTGAGGGAACCATAAGTGCATGAACCTCTGTTGTATGTGCAACACCACCCGACTGGCCAGCTTCTGAAGCCAATGGAGTTATTTGAAATTTGTACTGGTGCAACTGGGATCAGAATTTGGCCCCATGTACTGCTAAAACATCAGTATCAAAAATTGTTCAATAAAGGTGAGCAAACATCTATTTCCTTAGACTATGGGACAAATTTCCCATTTACACTAACAGTGAATCTGATCCTGAGACACTCTGTTATTTTGATTCAGCTGTTTTGGTATGATCTTGATGATTATGAAAGATGCCAGACAGAAAATCCTGGGGACTGAAGTCTTTTGTTATCCACAGGGCAATCACAGCTCAGGCAGAGGCAATGCACGCTGCCCAATGCTGTCTTACTATCTCTAAGGGTGTGTCTACACTTCAAGTTGGGGTGGTGATTTTCATTGAGCTAGCAAGCTAAAAATAAGAGTGTAGCCACAGCAGCACAAGGGGCTAGCCACCCCAAGCCTGAGCTCATCTGAGACCCTAGACACATACTCAAGGTGGATAGCACATCCTGCTACTTGCACTACTGAAGTCTCAGCAAAGAGGCAATCAGTGTTGTGGGTTTTATGCTTTAGATACCTGTTTAATGGAAACTACACAACAGACCAAACTCATTTCACACCAAATAGTCATTTCCATTGCTCATTCTTTAGGACCTGGATTTGAACCAGTGACCTAGAGGTGAAAGGCTCTATTGCCCAGCCTCTGCTAATCTCCTGAACTATCCCATTCCCATGGCCATAGGCCTTGGTGTAATACCCTTGATTACAGAGGAGTTGTATCAATTTGCACCAGTTCCAAATCTGGTCATGACTTTCAGTCCACACTTTTCAAACACTTGTAACATCTGTATATTCTAAATGTTACTCACCTTGCCCTGGATCTTTTGAGCTTGGAACTTCGTTTTATTCTTCATAATGCCGGATATATACTGCAAGTCATCCAAAAATTAATTTTCATTTCAGAAATAGATATTCAAATACTCAGGAAAAATCTTATTAAATTGTATCTTGAATATTATTCCCTTTGGAAGAGCAGATGTGATTATTGAGGACTAGATACTGCAATCATAGCATCCTTAAATCTTGTTGTGCATGCCAAACTCATTGAGAGTTCTGCGTAACAAATAATTGCAGAACAGGTCCCCAGAAAAATTATTGCTGATTACTATGAAATGAATTTAGATGGCTAACATAACAAAATAATAAAGTAATATTGTTTGCTACAGAAATATTGAATATGGAATACTACCAAAGGCCACTAATATAGTCAGTTCTTAAGATGTGAGTTTTGTGAAGATAAAGCAGGATATCAAAGGACATTTCATGAGATTATTAAGTGTATGTGGAATTTTGACAATGACAGGGAACTTCATTCTATGCTGCTAGCTACAGATGCTCAAATGAAGGTGTTTGGTGATGGGCATGGTATAAATGATACACAGATATGATACTGCAGTGATCACATTACATGAATGGGCATGATCCTACAGCTGTAAATCAGGAGTCATCTAATCAAACAGAGCTGCTTTCACTATGCTGCTGTGTACCCTTTCAATGTAATGGAAAACTGCTCTGTTGGATGAGAGAACTGCTTGAGTGGCAAGGGAAGTTGCTGGAGCAGTGTTAAGGTAGGCAGGTAAGAGGGGAGGGGCAGCAGCAGGAGTACTGGGGTGAGGAAAAGGGAGCCAGTGGAGAACTTTCACAGTGAATGAAGCACAGTCCAGGATCTGTGCATTATATAAAATAAAAACATCCACATTTCAAATTGCAGGGCTTTAATTCTACCTGGGGAATCTGGTGTCAAGCTAGACAGGCCTTGATTCTTATAGTTTAGAAGGTCACCAGAACCCCTTGATGGAATGATAGTATCATACTTCCTAACTCCAAATACAGAGAGATCCTTTGAGTACTTTGATAAAAAGTGATTAATGTGTATAAAAACACACGATAGTTGTTTTTTAATTTACCAATTTTGTTTAACTTACACCTCTCGGGGCTTTTTTCTCAGGCTTTATGGTTGCACACCTGAACTGGCTAACATTTGCTTCCAGCAGCAGTTCCTAAAATCAAAACAATTATTTTTTTAAGTATGGTGAATTTTAAATTCTCCACTGAGAAATTTAAAAACACCTTTTTTCGATGTAGCAAATTGAGGCAACCATTAAAACACAGAACTCTAAATATTTAAATACCAAGTGAAAATATAAATGATTGGAGCACAAAGCAAATGGTGTACAAGAACTATTCTTATATGGTCAAACATAATTTGCAACAAGCCACAACAAATTCTCAAAAGGGATCATAGACAAATAAACTTCGTGGGTTAGACAGTGACTACAGAAAAGAAAAAACCTCTGAAGGCAGAGGCTTAATCAGGACATTCAGGTGAATGAAGAAAGACACAAGGATGGATTGGAGCAGCAACTTTTATAAATGTAGCATGGGGGAGCGGAGCTGTCTGCCTTATTGTCCCGGTCTCTCCAATACCAGCCTTTTAAGTGGGTCTACTGTGGGGGCTACAGAGCTCCATCCACATAATCCCTAATTCGGGGTAGACTCCCCTTAGCCTACCTGTAGGATTCAGTGACCGCACTCTTCTGAATCCTCTCACACACATACCACTCATGTGGGGAAACAGAGGGTACAAGAATGGGGGAATCTCAGTCTGTGAAGACTTCAGGTCTTCTCGTTTCCAATAGAATAAGGCCCAATAGTGAAATGTCAGGTCTCCTTTACTTCTGGGAGCCAACCCTTTTGAGCTGCACGTTGCAAAGAACTAAACATTCCTACTGAATTTCTATGCTCTACTATTATTTGGGTTATCTGTGCCTCCATGATGCTGTGAGGAAGGCAAAACGCTCCCCACCAACCCCCTGCTAATCTGGCCTGAATGGGAACAATTCCTTCTTGACCCCAAAACAGGGTAATTGGTCAGACCCACAGCATCCTAAAAGCACAGTTCCTATACTACAACTACACAGGAGGAGGGTGGGGCAGTCAAAGGGACAAAGGGATCCAAAACACTCAGGCCAAGGTTTAAAAAAAATGTGAGGGGTGGAAGAAGTTAGGCTCCAATCAGCTCCCATCTTCCTTTGGTTGGCCAATGGGCAATGGAGAGCTCCTGGAGGAGAGTGGGCCCAGGGGGGCTGTCATAAATATAAAGGGAAGGGTAACTACCTTTAAATCCCTCCTGGCCAGAGGAAAAAACCCTTTCACCTGTAAAGGGTTAAGAAGCTAAGATAACCTCGCTGGCACCTGACCAAAATGACCAAGGAGGAGACAAGATACTTTCAAAAGCTGGAGGGGGGAAAACAAAGGGTTCTCTCTGTCTGAGTGTTGTTTTTGCCCAGACCAGAGCAGGAATGCAGGTTAGAACTCCTGTAAAGGGCTAATTTTACAGAGGTGATTCTTTTACTTTTTCTTCAAGTAAAATTCTTTTAAGAACCTGATTGCTTTTTCATTCTTCTGAAGATTCAAGGGTTTGGGTCTGTGTTCACCTACGCAAATTGGTCAAGATATTTATCAAGCCTTCCCCAGGAAAGGGGGTATAGCGTTTGGGAGGATTTTTTTGTGGGGGAAAGACGTTTCCAAGCAGGCTCTTTCCCTGTTATATATTTGTTAGACGCTTGGTGGTGGCAGCAATAAAGTCCAAGGGCAAAAGGTAAAATAGTTTGTACCTTGGGGAAGTTTTAAGCTGGTAAAAATAAGCTTAGGGGGTCTTTCATGCAGGTCCCCACATCTGTACCCTAGAGTTCAGAGTAGGGATGGTACCTTGACAGGGGCCCACCCCTGCATTCCCTTGCGTGTGCTCCCCCTCCTTTTGGGGCTGTCTTCTTTACTGTAGTCAGGGGCATGCACAAAGGGGGGCAAGCAGGGGCACGGGCTGCCCAATAATCATCTCCACCACTGCCCCCAGCTTCTGCTCTGGCCCCCCGCCCTGGAATTCCATCTCTAAAGCCCATTCTCCCACTTTCTGCCACGGTGGGAGTCAGGCTGAGCGCGGCTGAAGGGATGTGCCTGGGAAAAGCACTGTAGCTAGCACTCCCGCTGAGCCCTGTCCCTTCCTTGCTGCAGCATCCAGCAAGTGTTTGGAGCCCGCCTGGGGTATGTAGACGGGAGCTGTCAAAGCAGAGAAAAAACAAGCTGCTTTCAGTTTCAGCTGCTTTCTGGACTTCCTTTCCAAAGGAAAAAAAAATTCCTTTTTAAAATCTGTATTTCTAGTTCAAAAAATCTCAACTGGATCTCAAAATGATTTCAGGTTAATCCCACCACTATGCCACCATGCCAAGGTTCCTCCCCCACTCTGAACTCTAGGGTACAGATGTGGGGACCTGCATGAAAAACCTCCTAAGCTTATCTTTACCAGCTTAGGTCAAAACTTCCCCAAGGTACAAAATATTCCACCCGTCGTCCTTGGATTGGCCGCTACCACCACCAAACTAATACTGGTTACTGGGGAAGAGCTGTTTGGACGCGTCTTTCCCCCCAAAATACTTCCCAAAACCTTGCACCCCACTTCCTGGACAAGGTTTGGTAAAAAGCCTCACCAATTTGCCTAGGTGACTACAGACCCAGACCCTTGGATCTTAAGAACAATGAACAATCCTCCCAACACTTGCACCCCCCCTTTCCTGGGAAATGTTGGATAAAAAGCCTCACCAATTTGCATAGGTGACCACAGACCCAAACCCTTGGATCTGAGAACAATGAGAAAGCATTCAGTTTTCTTACGAGAAGACTTTTAATAAAAATAGAAGTAAATAGAAATAAAGAAATCCCCCCTGTAAAATCAGGATGGTAGATATCTTACAGGGTAATTAGATTCAAAAACATAGAGAACCCCTCTAGGCAAAACCTTAAGTTACAAAAAAGATACACAGACAGAAATAGTTATTCTATTCAGCACAGTTCTTTTCTCAGCCATTTAAAGAAATCATAATCTAACATGTACCTAGCTAGATTACTTACTAAAAGTTCTAAGACTCCATTCCTGGTCTATCCCCGACAAAGACAGACTATAGACAGACCCACAGACCCTTTGTTTCTCTCCCTCCTCCCAGCTTTTGAAAGTATCTTGTCTCCTCATTGGTCATTTTGGTCAGGTGCCATCGAGGTTACCTTTAGCTTCTTAACCCTTTACAGGTGAGAGGAGCTTTCCCCTGGCCAGGAGGGATTTCAAAGGGGTTTACCCTTCCCTTTATATTTATGACAGGAGCTCAGGGCAGGCAGCCGGGCTGGGAGCACTGGGAGGATGGGTGGGGAGCCCAGGGAATGCAGTGGGGGCCTGGTGGTTTGGGGAGACAGCGGGGCCCAGAGGAACTGGGTGGGGGGGGGCAGTGTTTAAAGTGCCCCTCCAAAAGTAGTCACATTGAAATCCCTGCACACGCCCCTGATTCTGGTCCAGTCAAGGCTCCTGCCCATTGAGACAAATGGGTGGCATTTTTAGAAACCCATTTGGAAAGAATGCACCTACTGTACAAAAAAGTGCACCTACTTTACTGCACCATGACCTAGCCCTGGATATGTTTCCCTCACAATCCCTAAGGAGATGGAGCCAAATGTTAAAAAATTTAGTTCCATTTCTGTGTGCATGGGCAAGTGCATTAATCAGCTTTCAATGCATGAAGTCAACACGAATTTTCATCCTTGATGAAAAACTTGTGTTAGGGCCCTTATTCTGCAATCATCTCTCCTGGGTGGATGCCTGAATGGAGCCCCAGTGACTTCGAAGTTCATTGAAGGATTGGAGCCTTAGTTGAAAGCCCCATCACCGCATATAACACACAATTACCAGTGTTTGTTTCCACATTGTAAGCAAGATAACATTCCTTTTCCTGCACTGGTGGAGTGGGGTAGTTGAAGAGAAGCCTTGGTGCCAGGGGCTGCTCCAAGAGGCACAAGTGTCTGAGTAGCTCCAGCTGAACCCATTTAAAGGGGACAGCACATATAATGATGCAGCCCCAGAAGTGAAAGGAGCACTCCGGCTTTTCCACTGGCTCTGAGTGATGATGCTAAGCTGGACATGTAGCATCAGCCCTGAGATAAAATGCACAGGGAGAGGCTCCTGGTGTTTTCACTCTTTTCTAGAGTTGCTCTGATACATCAGTCACATGTGCAATTCTATGACCGTGACATTTCCATATGCATCTTTCTTTTCAGGAGCCACAATTTCAGCTTCATTTAGTGAACAGTCTGAGGAACTGACCTTTGTGAATGCTTTAAATGCCTTTTATGCCATTTCAGAGTGACAAAAATGGCTGCTACAACAACTTCACTTTCTGCTGTGGCTTTCCGTTGTGTTGCTTGCATTCATGCATCTGCTCCACTGGAGACTGTGGCTGTTAGTTAAGTGATTCTACACTTATCTCAGACTCTTGGTAATCCAGATAATGTGCTTTGTTTCTTTCCCCTTTCAATCTTTCCATATAATGTGTACTAAGCATGTACATTCTGCACAACACAGACATAATGAAAGGATACAAAATAAAGTAATACTGCTGGAAAGTGAAGAACCTAAAAGTAACAGATGCTTATAATGAGATGGGGCAACAAAAGGGCAAAAGGAAAGCTTGACCCTAACAAAATATGTAGGCAGTTCAGCATATTCTACATACAGGAACTGAACCAAATGCAACTTGCACAAGGACATGGAGAGGCTAGTACAGTGATAAATTGTCTGGTATCAGTCAGTGAAAACTAGAACAAGGCATTTGTGGAATGCAGGTGGGAGAGTACAGATAAAAAGATGTAAAAAAACCAGACCTTTTATCAAGCTTCTAAAGCACCTCTATATGGGGATTGCATTGTGGGAGGTCTGATGGGAGAGGGAGCTATCACGTAATTTCCTTCCAAGGAGAGAAAGAGGAAGACAGAAATCTGCCTTAAATCTAATCAGAGCTGACTTGTTTAATAGGATTCATTTCAAAATCAGGATCAGTTCAAATAACCAGAGCAGATCAAGTGTCAGGGCCCTTTCCAGGCCTTCCCTCCCACTTCTCTCTTAACACACAGCGCCTTGAATTCTGCTGCTTTCCTAGTCATGATGATCTCCTACTCTCAGAGCCTGGTCTGGGGAGGAGCTCCCAGGTATGTGCAGCACCAAATACTACAGATGAGTCAGGAGCTACTGAGATTTTTCTGTAACTGGATGATGCTATGAAATTATTTCTCAGGTAGGAAACAGAAATTATGTCAAATTTTTAAATGCCTTAATGGTTAATTGCACACATTGACTATCTGTGTGTCCTATGCGAGCAAAGGAGTAGCTTCTCCTGGATCTCTGTAGGGTTCCACAGAGCTAGTTAAGTTCCCCAGTGCCCCCCTCCACATGGCCAGAGGGAACAAGCAGGGCTTGGAGGAATACCCCAGCCATGCACCCTGACTTCTTATCCCTGGAGTCAGGGGAAGCAGTAGATGCAATGCGGTGTCGGAAAGGCCACTAATACCTCATTATAGTAGGGCAGAGCAGAAGCAGTGGGGTGCAAGTTCCTTCATGTCCTCTCCTTGGAGAGTAGTGGAGAAGCAGTGGGGAATGCCCCTCAAACTACTCAACACAGTAGGAGAGAAACTTTCCCCTCAATCCCTCTGTGGAGCAGGAGCCAGGTATGGGGGAGGCAAGAGCCTTCACTGGGCTATCTGCAGTCCGTAAACACCTTCACAGGGTCAGTGCAGATGGAGGGGGGAAACAACATGGCACTGGGCACTGATGTAAGAACAAGTATGTAAATGGATTTCAATGTGGTAGCCGTGTTAGTCTGTATCAGCAAAAACAAACAATGAGGAGTCCTTGTGGCACCTTAGAAATGAACAAATTTATTTGAAGCAATCTTGATTGGCTACATTAGGACAACATCACGTGGCTGCTTCCACAAGCACTACCCTTTGTAACCGTACTGCTATTATTTGTGTTGCAACAAACATTGAGTAGAAGATGGTCTCTGCCCTGAAGAACTTACAATAAAATAGACAAGACAGACAAAGCATGCGGGAAAGGGATAGAAGAAGCAGCCTTCATTGCTCCAAAACAGGGGGTGGCCCAGCAGCTGCAGAAGCATTTTTGCATTGGATAGAGCCCTAAAGCTCTGAAAACTGTAACTTACATCAAAGAATAAACAGATGCTGGAGAGGGGCAATTAAAAATAAAATCATGCTACACTTACCTCTGCTCTTCTGCGATTTCTATACTTGATTTCCTGCAGGTGCTGTTTTTCCTTTGGAGGTTTGTAGGTGCTCTGAGGAATCTATATTAAAAAGGCAGAAATTTCTGTAATACAGGTATGAAAGACTGAATGTTTCAAACAATAAATCTGTGTGTGTGTGTGGGGGGGGGCATTTATCCCTAATGAAAAACTACAGCCATTATTTAAAAAGTAGTGATTTCTTTTCTATTAGTGCCATAAAATGAATAGTAAAGTTTTAGGGGTGAATGCATAAAAGGGATAGATATCCACCAACCATCACTATTTGGCTGGGGCTGTCCAGGCCTTGTCAACCCTGTTCCAGGTGCTTTCAGCCAAAGGAGCTGTGAACACAGTTTAAAAAAAAAAGTCCATCTTTGCCAGGCGAAAGCCAAAGGAGAAAGAAATCCTATGCTTGCTCCCCCGTGCCTCCCACAAAGTGAAAAGGGGAAGATCAACCTGAAGTTGCCTTTAAGGAGAATCAGGCCAGCTGTCCTCTCCTACATACTTCTTGCTCCACTATACTTCTAGATAGGGTTTGCCAGTTGTGGGTATAGAATTGCTTGGGGGTGGAGGATTGAGAGGGTCCTCACAGCAGCATTCACAGGTTTAGAGAGGTAGTCAGATCTTGGAATGTGGGCCAGTAAAACATCCAGGAAAGGGTTAAGGTCTACCTGTCTGCCACATGACCCAACAAAGGGTCTAAGGAAAGGGCATGTCTGGTATGGGTTGGCCTCTGAGGACTGCTGTGGGAGAGGTGGAAGAGACTGGGCCATGCCCCCTCTCCGCTCTGGCCAGAATAGGTCACCAAATGGATGAAGGCAGAGGGGAGCAGCATGTAACCTTCTAATGGATTATGTAATAGGTGTGCTCCTGGAGGCACAATCTCTCCTAAAGCTCCCCTAGTGATTGTGAAATTCTGTACTACCTACAACACAGACCAGTGCCTTAAAGGCACAGTATGGCCCTAAATATTAAGGGACAACTGGACAAATGGTTTGTAAGGTATCAACTTAATTTTATTTAACCACTCAGAATTATACACACAAGTAGTAATGTTTTATACTGGATGGAAATGAGGCAATTTCAGTGCCTTGAGAACATAAACTAGGAGCGGGGGAGCAAGATGGGAAGGGAATACAAACTATACCTAGTGATCAGTAAACTCTTCTCAGCTTTGGCAGTGACCATTCATGTATTTCCTTAAAAATTAAGGTTGTGAGATGGACAAGGATAGGGGTAGTGTTATGTGTATTGTATTAAGAGCTTCTGTTTTGACACAAGATTCTAGAGTTTATGTATTACATCATCAATATATTACCAGACAGAATCTTGCATGTTAGCCAGGTGGATTTGTTTATTTTGTTATTATTTTTAAGAAAAAATAGACAGTTAAAGGGACAAGGTCAAGGAAATATATAAAGAGTGGGCTAAATATGGCCCTGGTCCTAATATGTACAACTCCAATGGAATTACAAGAACTTTTATCTGGGCTGAATGGGGCCTAATGCATTTCAATGTATACATTTTAATTCTAGACAAACCTAAAAAATGTTGTGTAATAATTTCACCATAAATAGTACTAATATTAAAGGAATGGATTAGATTACACTATAAATCATGGCTGGGATTTTCAAAGAAGCCTTGGGGATTTAGGTATCCAAATACCATTGCATATTAATGGAAGTTGAGCCCCTAGCTCCCTTCTGTGCCTGTGAAAATCCCAACTGAAACCGCTTTCTTTCTGGAAAGCCATATCTGCAATGGCTGGGGGTGTGTAAATGAGGAGGGAGACAAGCAATTATAAACCTTTGGCCATGAGGTCACTTTTTTATTTGCAGCAGTATACAGAGTGAAACAAGAGGCGGCCTATTTCTCTCTGGGCCATCCTTTGATGCACAGCCACCCATCACACACTAGCCAATTCCAAGGGTGTGGGCCCATATTCCTAGCCTATACCCTGCAGTCTGGTCTGACTGAGGGATCAACCACGTTTGCTGCAACTTCAAAAGAAATATCATGGTTTCAACCTAGGTTTTAAGAGGACCCTAGTCCATATCAGCAAACTAATAGACAATTCAACATGATTATCATTCTCTGTTTTGGAGGGCTCCAGGATCTGAACTAGTGGTTGTGACAATGGGGTTAAAGGTTAGAATCAAAACTCATTTTGCAAGTTATGTCCGGAAGTTAGCGCAGTGTTTGCTCATACTGTGACAAAGATATTAGACTCCCCCTTTCATGAGCACTTAAATTTGGCAGACTTGATCTGAATTTAAATAAAATCCAATATAATCCTTGCACCTCACATGATCTTCAATACATGTGAGTTAATGCAAAATTACTCTCAGGGAGACTGTACAATATAAAGGTGACAACAACAGGATTCATTCCTACACTGAGTAAGTGATTAATAAAATGCAATTTTTCAGAACCTGGTATTTGTAGAATTAATGGGATTTCACACTGAAACCACCAATGTGCTACCATGAAATTGCACTATTACCCAAAGATGCAAAATGATTTTTGTAAGCATTCAACATTTGTATTATTAAGAACCTAACGTGCTAATAAAAGGCTATATATAATGCCCAGAGCTATAGCCCTAAACTCAGTTGCCTACAAAACTAAATGTAAACCATGGAGTCTTTATTCAGTGAATCATAGCAACCTTAGCCCAAATCCTGTTTACTTTAACCAAACACCACTACTGAATGTGTGTCACTCCAGAATTACACCAGTGTGACTGAAATTAGAATATTACCCAATGTGACTGCTTAAGTTAGAAAAGCAAACAGTCAGGCCTTCAAGAGAACCTCTACACTCATTAACATATTAAATGCTAACCATTAACATTAAGGTACACCACAAACCCACATAACAGGCAATGAAATTCCATCCTCATGGATGATCTGCAAATCTAGAGTTGGTTATGCCTATGTTGCAATTGCTGGGAGCTTTGCCATTTACTTTGATGGGGAGCAGGATCACACCCATATATTTTTTATAAAAAAATTACAGTTTGAGGGTTTATTTCCAATATGCACCTGTAGATCCCCCAAGGCAGAATAATCTACACATTAAATGGGCTGGCAGCAACCTGTTAAGTTACACATTCAAGGGGCAAGGAATAAACTGTTGCTTCATAAAAAAATCCCAATTTTCCCAACAATTGTAGGAGCCACCTTTTTGCTACCCTTTCCTTGCCTTGCTATAGAAGAGTATCTATGACATGCTTAGAAAATACCAATTACATCGATTAAAAACAATATGAATTATTTTCTACAAATTTAGCCTTCAATTCAGAACACCAAAGTGTTTCCTGTTATTCCATCAGTGTTGGTAGGTTTTCTTCAATCATTTTAGATTCAGATAACTTCAGGGAAGAGACTGTTAACCATATACTATGGTTGAGTACAAAACACATACAACTTAACATTTTCCAAAGAATAAAAACCACTCACAGGTCGACGCTTTTCCTGTAACGGTATTGGCTCAGGTATCGTTATGGCTCGTGGCTTAGGGGTGGTCAAATCAAATTCCTTTGGCTTTGTGACTGTCGAAGTCTTTACAGTGGTAACACGATTCGCTAATTTGTCAGCAAGTTGCTTGATCAGTTGTTCTATTTTTGGCTGCCATCTTTAAAAAAATACTTTTAAATCTTATTTTCACTTTTTCTCTTATACAAATTCATAATAATGCAGTATCTGAAATTGTCCATGACGCAAATTTGATAATACTTTGGCTCTGTTTATTCCCTATTAACTGAACTGATCAATTGATTTGATTAATGATTAGTGGCACAGACTGTGGCACTCAAAATGTTACTTCACTTCTTGAACAAAAGTTAGTCTATTTCTAATAAACTGTTTATCTGTGTGAAACAACTGTAATTCATGCTGACTAAACAAGCACATTGCAAGTTCATTTTATAGCAGTGTCAGACAGCAAGTCAGGGAGGCAGTTATGGTAAACAAAGTAGGTACCGATGAAAGAACAAAGACAGACAATGGTCTAAGTAACATTGTTCATAATATTATCTGACAGAGCGAGTGTATCGCTAGCACAATCTCATTTAATCAAAAATTGGAAGGACAGGAATAATTTGCTTGAGTAAATAAATCCCTCAAACAAAAAAGTGGAGCTGGTGGGACATCCAACATGGTTTGGGTTTTTTGTTTTGCATTATTTGTGATTATTATATCAGAATTAAAACGTTCACAGCTTAAAGCCAAATTCTCCTCTCAGTTACACTACTGCAAACCCCACCAAAGTCAATGGGGAATACATTAATGTAATTTGAACCTATACTTAAAACAGACATATTAGTATCCCATACATAAACACTCAGGTCTTGAATATTGAAGGTTTGCATTACTTTGGGAGTCTCATGCAATCGCTTAACTGAGACGTTGCCTTCTTGGTATCACAAATTCTTCAGAAGCCAATACTTAGCCATCTCAGTCTAGGCACTCAGGCATCTATCTCGTGCCAAAGACACAGTAGGATCCTCAAACTACACATTCCCCCACATGGCCTAATCTGGTAGGCATGCTCTGAGCATGCCTAAACCCACACAAAACAGCTCCAAGAGAAGTCTCCCCACCCCAACTTTTAACCCATGGTTAGGGCACTAACCAAGGATGTATTGGAAAAGTACATAGACAGGCAACAAAAATTATTAGGAGTACGGAACAGCTTCCATATGAGGGGAGATTAAAAAGACGGGGACTGTTCAGTTTAAAAAAAGAGAAGACTAAGGAGGGGATATGATAGAGGTCTCTAAAATCATGAATGGTGTGCAGAAAATGAATAGGGAAGTGTTATTTACCCCTTCACATAACAGAACTAGGGGTCACCCAATGAAATGAATAAGCAGGTTTAAAACACACACAAGGAAGTACTTCTTCACACAATGCACAGTCAACTTGTGGAACTTGTTGCCAGTGGATGCTGTGAAGGCCACAAGTATAACTGGGTTCAAAAAAGAATTAGGCAAGTTCCTGGAGGATAGGTCCATCAATGGCTATTAGCCAAGATGATCAGGGACATAACCCCATATTCTGGGTGTCCCTAAACCTCTGACTGCCAGAATCTGGACAACAGGGGCTGGAACACTCGAAAATTGCCCTGCTCTGTTCATTCCCTCTGAAGCATCTGGCATTGGCCACTGCTGGAAGACAGGATCCTGGGCTAGGTTGAAACATTGGTCTGACCTAATATGGCCATTCTTCTTTTTTTATGAACTTAAGTCTCCCTTGCTGCATCTTGGAGGAGAAAGCACTAACCATTGGTCTAGAAGGTATTCTGGGGTAGGTCTCTCTCAGTCTCTCCTGTTGAAACTGCTCTACTGTGTATAAATAATTTAATTTACATTGAAACAGGGGGACTGGTACCTGGGTCCCCCAGAGACCACTTGGTGTCCTAACCACTAGACTATAGAATTATTCTCACACCTCCGCTGGCCCAGTGCATATTTAACTATTTATATACCAGGAAACAGCTGCAGCAGGAGAGATTAGGAAAAACCTGCCCCAGAATATAGAATCATAGAATCATAGAATATCAGGGTTGGAAGGGACCCCTGAAGGTCATCTAGTCCAACCCCCTGCTCGAAGCAGGACCAATTCCCAGTTAAATCATCCCAGCCAGGGCTTTGTCAAGCCTGACCTTAAAAACTTCCAAGGAAGGAGATTCCACCACCTCCCTAGGCAACGCATTCCAGTGTTTCACCACCCTCTTAGTGAAAAAGTTTTTCCTAATATCCAATCTAAACCTCCCCCACTGCAACTTGAGGCCATTACTCCTCGTTCTGTCATCTGCTACCATTGAGAACAGTCTAGAGCCATCCTCTTTGGAACCCCCTTTCAGGTAGTTGAAAGCAGCTATCAAATCCCCCCTCATTCTTCTCTTCTGCAGGCTAAACAATCCCAGCTCCCTCAGCCTCTCCTCATAAGTCATGTGTTCTAGACCCCTAATCATTTTTGTTGCCCTTCGCTGGACTCTCTCCAATTTATCCACATCCTTCTTGTAGTGTGGGGCCCAAAACTGGACACAGTACTCCAGATGAGGCCTCACCAATGTCGAATAGAGGGGGACGATCACGTCCCTCGATCTGCTCGCTATGCCCCTACTTATACATCCCAAAATGCCATTGGCCTTCTTGGCAACAAGGGCACACTGCTGACTCATATCCAGCTTCTCGTCCACTGTCACCCCTAGGTCCTTTTCTGCAGAACTGCTGCCTAGCCATTCGGTCCCTAGTCTGTAGCGGTGCATTGGATTCTTCCGTCCTAAGTGCAGGACCCTGCACTTATCCTTATTGAACCTCATCAGATTTCTTTTGGCCCAATCCTCCAATTTGTCTAGGTCCTTCTGTATCCTATCCCTCCCCTCCAGCATATCTACCACTCCTCCCAGTTTAGTATCGTCCGCAAATTTGCTGAGAGTGCAATCCACACCATCCTCCAGATCATTTATGAAGATATTGAACAAAACCGGCCCCAGGACCGACCCCTGGGGCACTCCACTTGACACCGGCTGCCAACTAGACATGGAGCCATTGATCACTACCCGTTGAGCCCGACAATCTAGCCAGCTTTCTACCCACCCTATAGTGCATTCATCCAGCCCATACTTCCTTAACTTGCTGACAAGAATACTGTGGGAATATCCCAGAGTCCAGTGGTGAGAGAATTCTCCAGAGCAGGGGGAAACAAGTTCATATCTCTTTGCACCATCATGTAGAGAGATTAACTGAATCCAGCTCCCCCACATCCTGCGTGAATGCTCTAACTACTGGGCTAAAAGTTATAGGGCACAGGGTCGTAACACCACTTCTGCTCCAGCATTTTTGCAAGATATGAGTTAGGTGCCTAACTCCAGCAGAGGGTTCTAAGTCTCTTTGAAGGGTGAGGTTTATGAGCCACCCCCCTCCTCAGCCTTTCCTATTGGCTAGCTTAGGTGTTCTGGCGTTTGTGGATCCCCTTCTTAGACACTGATCTCTCCCCATTCACTGTATACGGAGTCTGGGCAGCAAACTCAGGACTGTGGATTCCACTGGATGGCAAGGCACCTAAGTCCCTTTGTGGATCTAGCCTGCCGTGCAATCCAACTCCCATTGAAGTCAGTGGGATTCTTTCCACTAACTTTAGTGAAGCTGGAGCAGGCCCAGTGAAAGGGAAACAAAAGTACATTCAACACATTTGAAGCTGCCAAGTTTATTACTCGTGGTTACACTTTCAACCCTTTGATGCAAATTTCAAACCCACTGGCCAAATCGGGTGGTTGGATGCACCTGAGCAACTCCCATTGACTTTTACGTGAGACACATACACTTATTGAGAGCAGCAGGGCGCTGGAACAGGGGGGCTAGGAGGACATGGGCCCCCCCACTTTTTACCAGCCCTAAGGGCGAGTGGGGGGAGGGGCAGAGAAGAGTGAGCAGGGAGCGGGGCCTTGGGGGAAGAGATGGGGAAGGGCCTTGCGGGGAAGGGGAGGTGTGGGGGGTGGGGCCACGGTTCAGGTGCCAGTGGCCCTTCCATTTTTAAGAAGCTTCTGCCACCCCTGGAGAGCACAGCCATCAGTATTCATTGCTATGTAATATCTACTAGATATTTCTAGTTTATGGGCCTAGTCCTGCACTCCTTATTCAGGCCAAGTGCCTGTTGAGAATTTTGCCTCAGCAGAAGATAGGAGCTCAGGATCTACAGTACGAAAAGAGGGATCAACACTTGGAACAGATGATACAGGGACTAATGAAAACAATGCCTCTGAATCTCATAAAACTCAAGTCTTTTACAGTACTCTAACAGTGTATGAAGCACCCTCAAAGAGGGTGTAAATTTAATTTATGTCCATTTTAAGGGCCCTTTGCACTGAGTGTAAATGACAATCAGGCTCAGTGGTCTTACATCTAATGAAATACTAATCCCAGATTTAAAAATATTTATAAAAATCACTGGAAGCAGCCATTGTGTTTTGAATTACTGTACTGGGGATGGAATGGGCCAAATTCTGCCAGCACACACACATCTGCAACTCATACTGACTTTACTGGAATTGTGTGTGTATTTCAAGACAGAATTTATACCAGTGTGTTTACTACTTTGCCTCCACCTAAACAGTGTTTTTTTAAATTGTACTGAATATAACAACTGAGTTAGATGATGGTTTATACTCTGTATCAGTGGAACCAGCTGGTATATGCTTAGCCTAACAGAGTTTGGCCCTGTGTCTACATGTTAGAACCGCTGTTGAACTTGGACAGCCCTAGAGTCCTGACCCAGCAAAGCACTTAAACATGTATGCAATCTCAATCATGAGAGTTGTATCACTGAAGTCAGTGGGATTAATCATGTGCTTAAAGTTTTGCTGGATCAAAGCCTAACTTTAGAAGAAAGAAAAGGAGTACTTGTGGCACCTTAGAGACTAACCAATTTATTTGAGCATGAGCTTTCGTGAGCTACAGCTCACTTCATCAGATGCATACCGTGGAAACTGCAGCAGACTTTATATATACACAGAGAATATGAAACAATACCTCCTCCCACCCCACTGTCCTGCTGGTAATAGCTTATCTAAAGTAATCGTCAGGTTAGGCCATTTCCAGCACAAATCCAGGTTTTCTCACCCTCCACCCCCCCACACAAATTCACTCTCCTGCTGGTGATAGCCCATCCAAAGTGACAACTCTTTACACAATGTGCATGATAATGAAGTTAGGCCATTTCCTGCACAAATCCAGGTTCTCTCACTCCCTCACCCCCCTCCAAAAACCCACCCCCATACACACACAGACTCACTCTCCTGCTGGTAATAGTGGTCAGTTTGGACGAGCTATTACCAGCAGGAGAGTGAGTCTGTGTGTGTATGGGGGTGGGTTTTTGGAGGGGGGTGAGGGAGTGAGAGAACCTACACAGACTCACTCTCCTGCTGGTAATAGCTCGTCCAAACTGACCACTATTACCAGCAGGAGAGTGAGTCTGTGTGTGTATGGGGGTGGGTTTTTGGAGGGGGGTGAGGGAGTGAGAGAACCTGGATTTGTGCAGGAAATGGCCTAACTTCATTATCATGCACATTGTGTAAAGAGTTGTCACTTTGGATGGGCTATCACCAGCAGGAGAGTGAATTTGTGTGGGGGGGTGGAGGGTGAGAAAACCTGGATTTGTGCTGGAAATGGCCTAACCTGACGATTACTTTAGATAAGCTATTACCAGCAGGACAGTGGGGTGGGAGGAGGTATTGTTTCATATTCTCTGTGTATATATAAAGTCTGCTGCAGTTTCCACGGTATGCATCTGATGAAGTGAGCTGTAGCTCACGAAAGCTCATGCTCAAATAAATTGGTTAGTCTCTAAGGTGCCACAAGTACTCCTTTTCTTTTTGCGAATACAGACTAACACGGCTGTTACTCTGAAACCTAACTTTAGAAGATAGTTGTTTGACTCTGATTTCAATATTATATGTTCCAGTTTCTTTTTCTGGGTTGGTGAAACTAGCGTGTAACATCTATGAGAGAACTTTTCTTAGAGCTAAGTAACTCACTTATGGATAAATTAAAGGGTCTGCCCTGCTCCCACTGAGGCCAATAAGAGTTTTGACATTGACTACAATAGGAGCAAGATTGGACCACATGGTTTTATAAACATAGCAAATTGCAAAGAAATATATTTTAAAGCAAACTGAATTTTCAGGAGGACCTTTTTCCATGATGTCACCTTTAAACTTTCAAATATATTGAATATTTAGTACTTACCCTAGCAATGGATCAATCCAGTTCTCTTTTACGTAAAGAGAATCATATATCTGACTCCATTCATCTTTTATCCATGTACTCAAATTCAAGACACTGAAGAAGAATCTAAGAAACTAACAAGAGATTACTTCTTTCAAATTTGATGAACTGAAGAATTGAGTTACATGCAATATTTACATGGAGATTACACAGATTTTCTTAGAAACACTGCTGCAGACTTCGCTTGTGTATTACACTACAATTGTAATTAATACACACCCCAGTATTTGTAGGTGCATTTCAGTTTTGTTGCAACAACCTTATGTCCTGAAGCCATACCTTGTGCGATATCAATAAGTCCTAAAATCTTTTTATGGACCTGAAAAACACCCCCATGTTCATAGTATGATGATGTTTTGATGCAGTGTGACCTTGTTTTCAAATTACTGCTTGTTAAAACATCACAATACTGGGACACAAGTTTGTGTCTGGAAAAAAACTGGGTACTGTAAAGAAATGATTCTAGTCTAGTAAATCTAGCTATACAAGAAAGATGACTAACACAATTAATTTTCTGTTCCCATTGAACTAGAAGATTGAAATTTGGCACACGCACACATTGTGGGCCTCCGAATACTGGAAAAAACAAGATCTAACATTTGAACTTCCACTTTTCTATTGGAGTTCACCAAAAGGTCATCAGCCTTTCTATAGAATTTTAACTATTTAAATAGCCTTTTGAACTAGAATCTTGAAATATGGTACTCTCATTCATTATGGGCCACTGATTTCAGGATAAATTCCAAATCTGAACTTTGACCTTTCCATTACAATTCTTAGAAATGAAAAGATTTGCCTGACAGTGAGTGTGGAAAAATCTTGTGAGACCTTCACTTTGCTAACTATAGGCCTGACAGGACCATTTCCAAGGAAGTACCTAAGGATTAGATCTCATTTTTAACTATAGCACATCTTAGCCTGTACACTACCACATCATCCAAATACCCTAGAGCATATTGGCTGGGGGGCTGAAGAACCTAGTCCATCAAGCTCTGGAAAACCACAGGCACTCCATTCAGCCCAAAAAGGCCTGGTATGAAAATGAAACCCTAGGGCAGAGGTAGGCAACCTATGGCATGCATGCCAAAGGTGGCATGCAAGCTGATTTTCAGTGGCTCTCACACTGCCCGGGTCCTGGCTACCGGTCTGGGGCACTCTGCATTTTAATTTAATTTTAAATGAAGCTTCTTAAATATTTTAAAAATCTTATTTACTTTAAATACAACAATAGTTTAGTTATATATTATAGACTTATAGAAAGAGACCTTTTAAAAACATTAAAATGTATTACTGGCATGCAAAAACCTTAAATTAGAGTGAATAAATGAAGACTTGGCACACCACTTCTGAAAGGTTGCCAACCCCTGCCCTAGGGTATGGATAATGTTGTTTTATTTGTGATTCTCATTTTGGTGGAATACTTTTTGTTAGCTCTACAGCAATGAGATATGTTTCCTCCTAGCCAGTCTAGCAAATCATTCTCTCTTGTGGCAAAATATCTTGTTCATCTCAGTCCTTTTTAGCCTTGGAGACTCAGGATTGGGGCAAGGCAAATCCTTATTGGTGGCACAGGTCCTGCTACTCCTCTCCTCAGTCAGTCCCTTGTGCTTGTTTTCCTTCCCTTCTGGGGAGCAAGTGCAGCCTCCTTACTGGGAAGATTTGGTGTCGTGTCTTGTCACAAACAGCCTACAGACAGCTTCCCTACTCCCCTCACTCTCCCCCTCCTACCACTCAGGGGAGGGTTTAAAAAGGTCCCAAGTAGTTGGAGTCAGCTGAACCTAATTGGTTCCCTAGCAACCCCTTTTCCAGCTGAACCTTATTGCCCCATAGTTCTCTCTCCTCAGTGGATAGGGAGGGGCCTTTTAAACCTCTGGGACTAATTACTACCCCCCTTTTGTAGCTGTTTGTCCTGGGTTTACCACACCCTGCGTATGGGGAAATGTAGGATCCTCCCCTGTGGAATCAATAGGTCTGATTCGCTACTACTTTGCATCTTATATTGTCATTACATCTGTGCAAACTGGATGTAAAACAGTACCATCTTAGCACAGTAACATTTTTCACCCATTTTGCACAGGTGTAAATGTCACCACATAGGGCAAGCGTGGGGAATCTATGTTCCGTGGGCCAGATTCCGCCCGTTGCTTACTTTCATCCAGCCCTGCCCTGCCCCGCTCCGCCCACCCTGCGCTCCAACCGGGAAGCAGGGTCCGGGGCTCGCCCCACTCAGCCTGGCTCTCCAGCTGGGGAGAGGGGTTGGGAGCTCACCCCACTCCACCTGCCTGGCACTCCAGCCAAGAAGCGGAGTTGAGGGGCTTGCCCTGCTCTGCCCACTGAGAGCTCCAGCCAGGGAGCGGGGGCTTGCCCCACTCTGACCATCTGGTGCTCCGGCTGGGGAGCGGGGTCGGGGGCTCACCCTGCTCTGCCCGCTGGGTGCTCCAGCTAGGGAGTGGGGTTGGGGGCTCATCCCGCACTGTCTATCTGGCACTCCAGCCGGGAAGTAGGGTCAGAGCACGGGGGTGTGCCCGCCCGCAAGCCCCCATGCCCTGACCCCGATCCCTGACTGGAGCACCAGGCGGGCGGAGCGGGGCAAGCCCCCGCACCCTGACACTGTTCCCCAGCAGGCGCGCTGGGCAGGGGGTCAGAGTGGGTGGGGGTGCAGGGGCTCCCATTTTTTCAGGGCCCCACAATTGGCGGGGGCTCCTGGGCACACCCCCTTGGCATAGGGGCTAATCCGCCGCTTGGTGTAGGGTGGGTGAGCAAGCGGGCAGCCCAGCGATGGCAGAGGAATGCTCAAAAAAAATAGGCCTGCTGCTTGGGGAGCCAGGCCTGGCGTGGGGCGGTGGGACGGAAGCCGTTGCTGCTGGAGAGAGGCGTCTCCCCTCAGAGCTGGGTGCGTGCCTGGGTCCATCGCCCCTGCAACGCCAGCTGGAGGAGGTAGGGGAGAGGCAGCCCCATTCCATCCTCTCCCCCACCCCTGCCCCCTGTCATTGCCCACCCACCCAAAGTCGGGGCCCATCCAAGTGTTCCATCCTGGCTAGCCACTGGGACATCCACCCCGGAGCAGGGGGAGGACAGCTCCTCTCCGTCCAGTTCTGGGGAGGAGCCCCCCCACGCTCCTGGGATTCCTGCACTTGGCTCTGGGCCCCCCCAGAAATATACTGACAAACCAGGGGGAATTCAGAGAAGAGCCACACGACAGCAGCAGGGGATGGTAGGGCTGATTTACGGCGAGAACAACATCACAGCATCTGATCCAAAGACCGGGGTAGTCAACGGCATGGGCTTTGGATCAGACCTTTGCTTTTTATTTGTGTGTCCTGTGATTGATTTTTTTCTGTGGGTCTATGGCCCCGATAGAAAAAGGGTTCCCCACCCCTGACATAGGGCACAAGGCAGAAGAGAATCAGGTCCAATGTCACAGTATTCTTCCATAGTGGTGATGTACTGAAGGCCTTATCTACACACTGAGTTGCACCAGTTAATCCAAAGGGGTGTTTTTAAACTGATTTAGTTAAACCAATGCTGGTGTCAAGGACTGCTGCTCTTTGGCAGACCCTTCTTTCCATATGGACTCTTTTCTTCCTTCCCTTCCTGCGTCCTTGATATTCCTCTCACTCAGCCCACCCTACCAGGCAGCAATCAATTGTGCATTGCGCTACCACCTGCCGCTGTGCCTCTGATTCACTGCTCTTTCTCAGCTCCCTCTGACTGCAGGGCCTAGACCCCCTGGATCTTTGCTTAATCATCCTCTGCATGGTGCTTGCAGCTACCATTTCAAGGCAGATGAAACAATAATATATACTGATAAAAGATAATGAATCAGTTCTTATCCAAAGCAGACAAAGTTTATAAGAAAAATAAGTTCAGATCAATTGACTTTTAACAACTCTTGTTCTTGGGTTGGCAGCACCTACTCATACATAATTTTCTAACTGCTATCTTTAGCAGAAAGAACGAGGAGTATTTGTGGCACCTTGGAGACTAACAAATTTATCTGAGCATAAGCTTTCGTGGGCTAAAGCCCACTTCATTGGATGCATGCCATGGAACATACAATAGGAAGATATATATATACACAGAGAACTACGGTATTTTCCACGGCATGCATCCGATGAAGTGGGTTTTAGCCCACGAAATCTTATGCTCAAATTAATTTGTTAGTCTCTAAGGTGCCACAAGTACTCCTTTTCTTTTTGCTGATACAGACTAACACGACTACCACTCTGAAACCTATCATTAGCAGGTGGGACAAGATGGGTGAACTAATATATTTTATTGTACCAACTCCTGTTGGTGAGTGAGAGACAAGTTTGCCTCCCTCACCAACAGAAATTAGTCCAGTAAAACATATTACATCACTCCCCGCTCCCCCGGTCTTGCTAATATCCTGGGACCCACATGGCTTCAAGACTACATATATCTTTGACAGGTGGCTATTGTCCCTGGAGGCTTCCTGCTGCTAGTCCAATTACATAGTGGCCATGAAGATTTCACACTCTATTAGGGAAAAATGGGTAATTAAGTAATCAAACACTATGAGTTGTCTAAAATATACACAAAAAGAAAAGGAGTACTTGTGGCACCTTAGAAACTAACCAATTTATTTGAGCATGAGCTTTCGTGCCACAAGTACTCCTTTTCTTTTTGCGAATACAGATTAACATGGCTGTTACTCTAAAATATACAGAGAGTTGTGAAAGGTATAATTAAGATATTTGCTACGGTGATGTATATTTTAGTGACCAGTGTGTTCTTGCATGAGTCCTCAAGGACAGACAAAACAGAAAGAATCAGGGGTTTGTGCATAAGCCCTGTAGAGGCTCTTTATGTGCCATGCCAGAGAAGGCTTTGAATGCCACTCTTGGACACACATTCCAGGGTATGCCAACCTCCAGCTCTGACTAGGAGGTTGTTTGAGCCAAAGTCCACAAATCTGGCCTTAATGATCCACATGATAGGGTTGCACAGAGTGCAAGTGTGGGTAGAATCCAGCCCCATGAACCTACAGTGCATTTTTCATTCCTTAACAATGGGAACTTTTGTGTTTTGTTGACCAATTATTTAATGAGCCATGAGAAAAATTCCATTGCATTTCAGTCCTCCTTTTTGTCATGTGTAAATAAGTAGCATCCTCATTAGTGATTATTTGTGTCTTTGCTATCTTGTGATGTTATTGGTATCAAATGTGTAAGGGAAGTCACAGAGCTATCATTTTGGTAATGACCTTACTTTGCTTATTCATCTTGAAATACACACTGCCTGGTAAAAAGATAATTTCTTTAGTGTAGGCACTGATAGCCTGTCCTCAAGTGCTCCAAGTTTCACTACTCATAGAATACAATGAGCCAGATTCATCCCTCATGTAATTCCACTGAAACCAATGGAATTACACCAGGGATTAATTTTGCCCACTGTAGTGCTTTAATATATTACTGAAGTAATAAAATAGTATGTGATCATGTAATTAAAGATATTATTGTAATGTACAAAGGCCAGGGGGCAGGTGGTGGTGGGGTGGTGAATTAAAGTTGGTTATGTACTTCACTTTGCAACCATAACAATCTTTAATGTAATTTTTTTGTAGAGTATTTCCTAAGTTTTTAAAAAAGCAAACTGAAAAAAATGAAATTCTATCACATGGAATCATACTGACACTGACTTGGGTCATCAGTAGGGTAGGAACCTTTATATCCACAGCACAGACCTCAGCCATGTAAGCTAACAGAGTAACTGATAATGGTAGTAGGTTGTCATGCTCCCTGTGGACCTGCCATGACTGCTTTTTATAATGGGAAGTGTTAGGAAATCTTAATTTAGGCATTATTACATGCATAACCCATAATACAGTAATAATAATTTAAAATACCTAGTGCTTTTCATCCGTAGATCTCAAAGCACATTACAAACAAAGTCATTATTATTAGCAGTTGTCAAGGTTGAAGGGATTCAGAATGTGAGACAGAACAAAACAGATTCCCGAAGGCTAAAAATAAACAAAACACTAAGTCAGTATGTATTTTTGTGCTGATCAGTTATTGCTGCACAGCACTATAGTCAACAAAGTGCTAAAATGACATAAAAATAAAGAGGTGTAAGGCTAATGGCACAGTACATTTCAAAGTTATTTTCTTCATTTTTGTCTCTCTTTTGTCCTTGTCTTTAAGATACAAACCCTTCAACTTCCTCACATACATATAAGAATAATACAGATTAATAAAAACAGTAAGTCCTGATCCTGCAACCAATAGGCAAGTCATCTTTTCTCATAAGAGGAATCCCACTGAGATTGCAGGATTGGAACCTGTTCCTGTAAAATATTTTTATAGGTATAGGGCCTTAAAGAGCTCTTGTATGTTCTCTTATTACATGCATAGATTCCATGTTTAGATTCCTAATGCACAGATTCCTAATTTTCCATTCAGACTGAAATGTGTCTAGTATTCCTAATTATTTTGCTTTAATCAAAATACCCAGCCATATTCTGGTATGGAGGAAGGGTTTTTCCTCTATTTTATCAGCATTTACAAATACGAATCCCATCTTGCAATTCTTACTCACACAAGTAGAGCTCACTCAAATAGTCCCCTAGACTTCAGAAAGATTACTGATATGAGTAAGGACTACTTGCATAATTAAGAGTCACACAGTTGGGCCCATGATCTGGAGAAACATCTCCTTTTATGTTCATTAGATAAAGTAAATCTGTTTAAGTAATATACATGAAATATTAGTTTGCATCTCAACTGAAACGCAAGATGAACTCAGGACAGGAGGATCTTAGCATGTTGTAATAGGTCAACATCCCCAAAGGGTATCCCAGAATTCTGTCTGCCACCCTCATGCTGTTGCTACGGCTGCAAATCTGCCTTCTGTTGTTTTTGTCCCTGTTGCTGGGGGACCAACTGCTGCTTCTAAATCCTCTGCTGCAGGTGCATTCATCTAATCTAGCATCACTCTAGAGACAAAAAAGCTTCTCTGATGCAAGAGGAAAAAAGTGTACCAGAAGAAACAGTGTGGAAGGTCACTTGGTACTACACCTTCCTTTATGGAATAGGTATACTGTACGCAAGGAAGGAGAAAATAAATGTGTGTGGAGCAAAATAGTGTCAGGGACACTGGCACTCCAGCCATCTAAGGTTAAGAGAATGGAATCATTGAGCGGTGACCAGTATGGATTAGAAATCAGATGTTTTGCAAAGTAAAATATCATTGATAGCCACACGAGCTCCAGAAGTGTCCAAACCACTTGTTTTTCCCCAGAAATCTTTACAAAGAGTCCTGGGGGTTGGGAGAACTTTTTAAAGAAAGTGTCATTTGCCCATCAGATTTTGATAATCTTCCTAGCCACATCTCCTGTATTCTTATCCCTAACAATTAATGAACTACATCATTACTGTTTGAACTGACTTTATGGAAACACTCCATGCCAAGGCCTTCAGATGCATAACACAGCCAGCCTAGCCTGCTCTCTTCTCTTATACTACATGACAACTATGCTCACTGGAAAGGCAATGCAGTCACAATGAGCAGGATAATAAGTATAAAGACTGTATAGATAAATCCCAGTTATCTGAAATTTGCCTTTCCCCTGAACACAAATGTATTTATGAACTGAAATGCCAATTACCCAAAACCTCAGTGTTTTGGATGTCTCCTCAGACATCTAGACAATTAGAGCTTACCCATGGTACATCCATGTAATATAATTTTTATTGCTTTACATGGAAATAAATCATGAACAAGTAGTATAAACTGAGCATGACTTCGGAAGTGCGGCAGTTTTGTGCTAGCAGAATATTGATTTCCCATCATTTAACCAAAAGACATTCATCCAGTCTTATTTAAATTAACTCAGAAGCTGAAAAGTTCAGAGTGTAAGTGAAGGAAGAACAGTACCCACAGTTTTTAAAATCACAGCAAAGACCTCTCGACTCAAAAAATAATTAATCAAACAATATGAAAACATGGTGTGATGTTAGTTTAAAATATTTGCTAAAGTGAAATTACTTTCATTACCTTATGCATTTTAGCAATGTCCAGAGATTTGACAATTCTGCTGAATTGCTGAAGACCAAGTTCCTCCAGTTGAAAAGTGGCCAAATAGCAAATAACTATCAAAAGACACATATAAAAACTATTTATATTCATTACACTTTTGGATTTTGACCATGGGGCTATGGCTGAAACTAAATCATGTGACTCACTTTTGGCACTTTCATTATTAATAACTTTGAAATATTTTTTTCCTTTCGTCTGTATAACGGGGCTATATAATGATTGCCATTAAAAAGACATCCCTGTTTGTCTTATCATAGCCGACTCTCAGATACTATAGTTATTTTCAATTTTGTGCCAGATTCTCAGCTGGTGTAAATCAATATAGCTCCACTGGAATTACACAAGCTGAAGATCTGAAGCTTTTAACTACAGAAAAATACAAAACAAACCACAGTTATCTGAAGGCAGTGGAGTAGCCTTCAGACAATTGAGAGTTTGCATATCTGGAAGATCAACTCCTGCAAAGTTTAGAAGCTCTGTAGGGCTAAAGCTAAACTCCTAAAGGTGTTCTATGCCTTGCAGGAACAGAACTTAAGGCAGTGTAAGCTACTGGAGAGGAAAGGGACCAAATGCGTCCTGAGTACCACTGGTCAAAGTTTCTGTGACAGAAAGTTTTTCTGTTGGAAATGCTGTTTCTTTGGAACTGAAACTTTTTGTGGGAATATGTTGCTTCAATGAAGTTTTGCTCCTAAAAAGGGGAAGAAAAGCATTTTGATAAGCTCAGAACATTCCATTTTGACTTTTTCCGAATGGGACATTTCATCTTTTCATTTCAATACAATTTTTCATCTTGAAAATTATTTTTTACTTAAAAAAATTAAAAGTTGAAATCTAAATGTAACATTTCAATTGATCCAAAGCATTTTTTTTTTTCAAAAAAATGTTGTTTCGTGTGCAATTGCAGTTCCCACACAGCTCTAGTCTTGAGCAAATAGGGACCAATGAAGGAAAAGGCAGAGAAGCGTAGAGTTGTCCCCAGAACTGGCAGAAGCGTCTATGGTGTTTCTCTGATCCTGTGAAGCTATGGAACCCTTGTAGCACAGTGGTAGCCCTGAGGAACATACCAGGCTTTAGTTGATTTGCCTATAGCGCAGTATTTCAGATACCACAGCATGGTAACTATTAGCAAATCTTGACCAATGTGCAGGAGGCAAGTCAGTGTATGGTAACAGAGTATCAATCTTCTGTTTCAGCATAGCAACACATTTAAGTGGTCTTAGTGGAATACAGATGTATCTTATAAGAGCATTATTAAATTCAAATCTGCTCACATATAGTAACAGCCATGATAAACAACTTTGATAATCTAAGTGTCAATGAAGCTTGGCAAGGAGCGTCACAAGCAGCTTAGAAAAATCTAAGCCAATGACCTTTGGACTCTTAACTTGTTCATATGGGAAAATATTCAGGGACACCCCTCCCCCCGACTTCCACCTGATTAATGGAGGTCTTTGACAGGACCAATCCTGCCAATCCAGGAACAGCAATAGTCAGCTTAGTGGTCACATTTATGTGCTTCTGACACTGAAAAAATAAGCTCTTTGTTTATGATGGAGAACTGTGGATAATTAGGTATCATTTAAAATTTTCTTGGATGTACGATGAATCTGAATCATGATAGCTGAGGTTCACATTTAGCTATTAATTTCCTGAACTTGAAGGTTTTCATAAATTTGCTTAAGATTCTGAGGTCCAGGATGGGTCTCAGACTGTATCTCTTTTGGGCACTAGGAAATATTTGGAGTAAAATGCCTGCTCTTGGTGCAATAGAGGAACCGCTTCTATAGCCTCCTTTATGGAAGGGAGCTTATTTTCTCCCACAGAAGTTTTTCATGAGAGGGAGAGGGATGTGAGAAAGCCTGGTGTAAAATGTGATTGAGTAACCACCACTGATGATATCTAGTACCCAGCAATATGAAGTGAACTTGCACCAGGCATCATAGAAGGTCAAGAGATGTGGTCCAAATTGCATAGATAGAAGTGTGTGACTCTCAGCCATCTTGCCCACAATGTTGCGTAGCCACCACCAGCAGGACAATATGCAGTCTGTATTGTGGACTTTTTGCAGGAGCAATCCTGGAAAAGGTAGAAGATTAGTATCTTCTCTGGGATTGAGTGCTCTGCTGCTGCTGAACAGAAGGGGATTGCCTGTGGAACTGAAACAACATATAAGGTATTTTCTTTTCTGAAGAGATGAGGACTGGAAAAGCCCTAGAGATTGGGCTTTAACTCTCTTGGTTTTAATTTCTGCAGAATCGTATCCATTTTATCACTAAAATGAGCTGAAGCCTCAAAGTGGAGTTCTATCAGTTTTTGGGACTCTGCAGCAAGGCCTGATGACCTACCCCATTAATATCTCCTTAGAGCAATGCCAGTGGGCACAGGTCTGGTAATAGAGTCTGAAGTGTCATAAACTGCCCTCTGGGTATGTCTATCTTCAGTGACCAAACTTTGTTGCTTCCCTTTGTTCATCCAGTAAGGAGTACTGAATAGGGTTAATGGAGTCCCATAACACATAATGATATCTGAACATGAGAGTTGGCAGTTTGCCACTTGGCAACCCAGAAGTGGAAAAGATAACTTTTCTTCCAATGGGATCCGGTCCTCCATCCTTCTCTATGTAAAGGGAGCAGTCACAGATGCTCTGTAACTTTTAGATAATTCCTGAGCTGTCGAGATCAGCATGGAATCGGCCAGTGGATGTTGTAACAATAATTGGCCCTCTGAAGGTATAGGATACATACAATCAGCCCTTTTTGATACTGGTGGCAAGGACATAGAAAAGAGCCAAATGTCTTCTGCTGGCTTGAATAGTCCTTGGAGATTAGGAAAGGTGACTTTGTCTTTTGTATGCAATTCCATGATGTCAAAAAGGGTATCGGATGGTGCAGACCCCTCAGTCTGTAACAAAAGGGTATTAGTAATTCTCCTTGTCAGCTCCTGAAATTGCTTCTGTTCATTATGAAGAGAGATGAAGTCCCAGTTTGATCGTCAGGGGACATACCATTGGTATAATACTTGATGGCTGACTGCTCCACTTCCTCTGAAGAAGTCTCCTCACAGTTATCATACTCATAGCACTCTTTTTGGGGAGGCAATGTTGCCAGGGCCAACAGTGCTAGTCTTATCTGTGCTGATTGAAACATGGGTATCCTTGAAGGTGGTGGGGCCTGGGAGAAGGTTCATACCAGGAAAGTTCTCAGTGCCAAAGAAGGTTCCTCTAGTGCTGGGAGAAGATCGGTATTGATGTTTTTGCTGATGCTGAAGTCGGTGCCGTAGTGGTTTTGATAGAATAAAGACTTAAACCCCTGAAAGGTCCAGAAAACTGTGCATTGGGACACTACAAAAACCTTTCATTGCCTTAGGAGCCTAAGTCTCATTTTCAAAAGTGACTTAAGCCATATTGGAGCCTAAGTCAGTTAAGCATTACAGTGCTGAATGGAGCAATGCCTAGTAAATACCTTTAAAAATCTGGGCCTAACTAATAATAAACTAGGCTAACTAGCTCACGGAAAAGAAAGAATTCTGTTTAGCTGTCTGTGTCAGTGGCAAAGGAACTCTGGTGGTCATCCTAGCATGACAGTGCTGCTGTCACACCCCTCTCTCAGCAGACACGGCTTTGCTATACAATTCTGCAGTGCGATGATAGAAGTGCTAGATCCCATAAGTGGGACAGCACAGAGGCTGTTGCAGAAAATTTTTAAGTGAAATCTGCACCACCTGGATACTTTATTTTCTTCTAGTGATGGATATGATCATGTATCTGAACTGTACCATCAGTCTAACTTTCAGCCAAATTCTGCAGTACTTACTCAAGCAAAACTCCCATCAGTGGGAGTTTGGACTGAGAAAGGATTCCAGGATTTGTCCTTTAGGTTGTAAGATCACTGGTGAATGACCAAGTCTTTATATTTTGTACAGCACTGACCAAATGATAATGCTTAACATGGAATCTAATCGTAACACCTGAACAACTGAAATAATGTATCTTTCTTATGTTCCATAGTTATACTACGTTATGTAGCTTAAAAGAATACCTACCCACATAGAGATTGCGCTCAGAAAACAGGCAATGCTTCCCATCCCGAACAAAAAATGCATTGACTACTATGTCCAATAAAGGTTTATATTCAATACATCCAGCTAGAGTCTCCAACTCAAATGCTCCATCTGTCACATTAAGGGTCTAGAGGGATACAAAAAATAAGTAATGATGAATGAATTCAGGGAACAAAATATTAAATCAAACAGCACTGACTGAGGTGGAGGAGGCACAATTTTAAAACTATTTTAAAAATGAATACAATTTTAAGAAGTTAATGGCCTTTGTAAAGCAAAATTAAAAGAAAAAAATCTTTGACTTTCAGTTAATCTGCTGACATGCATTTAGCAAAAAACCTCAAATGATGTGTGAAAGTCAACAGTTAATGCAAAGAAAATGTATATGTAAAGTAATGTATTGTCCTTGAGCTATGATCAATGACTAACTCACCCAATAGAATGGGGAACCTCCAATGAGATTTTGCTCTTGCACGGGGAAATTCTCTTTACCTACATAATGCCAAGTAATGTGGTTGTATGTAGGAGAAGTGTCTGTAGTTTGGGGAGGTGAAATGAAGCCCAGAATCAGGGCAGGGGCCAGGGGAAGTACCCCTCTGAGGTTGCTACTTCAACTTATCGGATGGAGAAAGTGGCCACAGGCCATCCATACAACTAATACATTCTGCATGTGCAAGTCTCAGGATCCTTGTTAATGTAGATTCTGTGCATATTACCTTATTGGTCTCCGTTGTCACTGTGACGTGATGCTCCATATTCTTTATAGAAATAAGCTTATGATATGAATATGGAATAACTAAGATATATTTTATGCAAGATGACTCATGTAAGATATCATTGGAAAGATTATGATTTACTGAATGTGATTATCCAATTTGTATGCATGTATCATTTCTGTATCTGGAGTTAGGAATATTGACTATGTTACAATTACAACTGTGGTTATACTTGGAGACACCCACCAGATAGTAAGCAATCAGCCTTAATGGTCTATTAGGAAAAAAACAACAAGTCTCTGAAGATGTGGATCCCCCATCTTCCAAGAGTTCCTTCCTGTGAACATTGTAAATAAACCTGGTCTGATGGTTGCTTTGACACTGCAAGGTCAGGTGATAATGTCACCTAGTAAAAAGTACCACCTTGGACACTGCTGGTTCTTTTCCCGTGGAAACAAAGGCTTCCCGCCTTATGTAAATTCTATTTAAGGCTGGGGAGTAAGGCAAACAGGACTCTTCTCCATTGCCTTCCCGCCCAAGAAGAAAGACAGATGAAAGTACCTGAAGAGACAAAGGAACTGAGCTGAGGGAAAGGCAAGGGCTGAGTCCAGACTAAGACAGGAGTCTAGTCTATAAAGAGAAATAACTGGAACTCTAAGCTACAGAAACTCTGCAACTCGCCTAAAACAACATTTAGGGTCACATATTACATTTTGTAATCTGTTTCTTGAGCGTATTAAGCCTAGTGTGTGTGTTTTGTTTATTTTGCTCAGTAATCTGCCTTGTTCTGTTTGCTATCCTTTATAATCATGTAAATATATCTTTTATAGTTAATAAACTTGTTTTTAATTTATTTCAAAACCCAGTTTGTGCAATTCATATCTGGGGGGGCAAAATCTCTCTCCACGTTGACGGAGAGGGTGAATTTTTATGAGCTTGCGCTGCACAGATCTTTCTATACAGCGCACAACAATATTATTTTGGGTTTACTTCACAAAGGCCGTGTGCACTTGAGTGCTAGGAAATTTCCTAGCTGAATCTTCCCATAGAGAGCTACTTGCAGACTCTGTGTGATTCTACAGCTGGTGCGTCCCTACCTGTGTGTGTGTGCTGCCAGAGGCTGGAGAGCCTGATTCAACAAAACAGGGAGAGGGAGCCCAGGCTAGTGGAGCAGGCAGGCTCAGTGAAACCCCAGTACATCAGGTGGCATCCTGGATGGGCAGTCCAACCCATCACAGTCACCTGTCTGAAAACCCTTTGTGAAATATACAGAAGGTTCAGAGGCCCCCTTGCAAGGACACTCTACCTGTGACACCCCCTCACAAACCCAGTGCAAGATTTAAGTGGCATGGAAGAATCTGTGGTGGTGAATTGCATAGATGAATCTCATGCTGCACAATCTTTCAAATGCATTTTATTATATTGAAAATATTTCCATTCTAAATCACCTTTAGAATATTGTAATAGGGTCTAATGCCCCGTACAATTTTCTATTAAACAAATTACAAGGAGGGCAACTGATTTTGGGAAGAGTGGCAGGAAAATAATGCTTCCTTGATTTAGAGATGCTAGCAAGAAGTAAACAAAGCTCAATGCATCTTCTGAAAAGATATAGTCCACATTTTGATTTCTCCTTCTCAGTGGCAATGCTCCTTGTTTATGGTGATAATTTGTCATTTTAAAGTGTCAATATGACTCTATATACAAAATAATGGATGCAAGTCCAATTATTATTAGGACATGGGCTCATACCCAGAGCTGGCACTGCAGAGCATTAGGAGCTATTGGAACTGTGGTTGCAGACTGCCTTCCAATGAGATGTTAAATCCTGCCTGTTTTTCAAAGATCTGTTTGTAGAAATTAAAGATTTTATGGTACTTTTTAAAAAGAGAAAGGGATAATCTTATTGAGAGAGGGCCAATGTGCTCTCTTTCAATAAGCATGTTCTAATATCTAAGGCTCTCTGAGCTATTCTGCAAAATGACTTCTCCGTCAGTTCTTCACTTGTAAGCAAGGTCGGTGCAAGGATATTTTGCGCCCTCGGTGAAATTTCCACCTTCTGCCCCCCCCCCCTTGCACATCGGTTCATTGAGGGGCAAATCCCAACAAGCCTTTCTAGCTCTAACTGCACCTGTTACCTCTTGATTATTAAAAAGATATTTCTTCATGATCAGTAATGAATACAATCATACAATACAAGGGCAGAGGGGATATTTTATTATTGGGTTATAAATCTTTTTCTCTTATAATATAAATCATACATGCTGCTAAGAAGGAAGGTCTTGTGTGTGAGTCACATGCCTGGGAGTGAGCAGATCCATGTTCTATTCCCAGCTTTTCCTCAGAATTCCTGCAACACACAAATTCTTCTCCCTTGCAAGGCAACTCGGAGGAACATCTAGAAGAGCTAGCTCTTAAATAGACATATCCTTGGGCCAACATGACACCCATATGCCTCATTTTCAATTGAATAGACACATTGCCTCCCAACAACTCCAGAGAGCAGGGATAGGGTGTGTGCATGGCACACCATCTCTAGAGGACATGCTACCATATTTGCAACCAAAGTGGAGAAAGGTGTAAGGGGAACATGACCAAGTCTGCAGCCCAACACCATTTGAGGGAATTTGTGCACAAAGGGCACCTAGAGTGAATCCCTGAAGCAGGACTACTTGCAACCATATACTGTGTGTCCCAGGGTGCAGGACAATACTAATCTGTCAGTTTATGGTTAAAGAGCACTTCAAATGCCATTGCATCTACTAACTGATGATTAGACAATACAGCACTGAAGTACTTGCATAACTTCAACCTTGTGAGTAGTTCCGCTATGTTTAAAGTTACTCACATGCTTCAATGCGTGTAGCATGGGGGCTGGAGAAATGCTGCTACTCTGGATGGAGTTATGTATTACAATTCCTATGGCACTGTGTTTTAAAAATATTAATATTAAAGATTTATATTGCCAGAGGCATCAACCAAGTTGGGGCCCCATTGTGCTAGGAACTAAATTGATACATAGTAAATGAGAGTCCCCAGGTGTTTATAGTCTAAAGACATGATCTAACAGGTGCATAGGCAAACACTGGGGAGGTTGTCAGTGGTGCATATGGCTGTGGGACGTTTCTTTTAGAATGAAATCCAAATTAATAAATAAAGTCATGTGACATAGCCTATCAAGAATCAACTTTGCAGTTGACAAATCCCACTCAGTTAATTGCTCATCTAACTTTCAGCAACTTTCATGAAAATCTAGGCTCTTTATCTCTTAGATAAAAAATGTATTTCTCTCTCCCCATCCTCTGGAAACCTAACTACTTGGTGGCTTAGTTGATATGAGTTCATTGTTTTTCATTTGACTTTCAAAATATGCTGTGCAAATATTTGAGTAACAGTACCTCAAAAGGCAGAAAAGGGCAAAAAAATAAAAGGTTGTTTTTCCATATTCAACTTTCAAAATCATTTTCTTTCTTTGTGAATTTTTAACAATATTAAAGTTAGTAAAACAAGACTTTTTTAAAGATGTGATGGTCCAAGTGTAAACAAACTCACTTTGTATAAAAATATTAAAATACTTTATATTTACTCCTCAACCATGTAATTGGTCTTTTTTTATCTGAAATCTGAAGAATATTCCCATCTTGCATGATAAGCTATAATCGAGAGCTTCTTCTGAATTCTGTACCATTGTTCTGGAATTTAACCAAGATTTTCAATGGTGAACACAGAATCTGCTTTTCAAACACAAAAGACCAAAAATGCAATGTGATGAGATATCAAGTTATTGAAGAACCCTAAATATGCATTTATGCGCCAGCCCCCGTGCACCTCCTGGCTAACCTCACTGCGCTCAGGCTCTGTGGCTCCGGGCCATGTGAGCCACCATCACTGGGGCTCGGGGCCCTGAGCCTGCTTCGGGAGGAGCAGCGGCGGCTCACACTCCCGGGAGCCGCAGAGCTGAACACGGCGATTGGGACGCTGGGGGTGCACGGGGCTGCCGCCCACAGGCATCTGCTGCAGGAGACCCCGGGGGGGAGCTGGGCTGTGCCGACGCCCCCCCCGGCGGCTCCTACAGTGGATGCATGTGGGCGGCGGCCCCTGTGCGCCCCCTGGCTCCCACCTAACCGTGCTCGGGCTCTGTGGCTCCGGACCATGTGAGCTGCCACCACTGGGGCGCGGGGACCTGAGCCTGCTCCGGGAGGGGCAGCAGCGGCTCACACTCCCAGGAGCCACAAAGCCCGAGCGTGGCAAGGGGAGAGCCAGGGGGTGCACGGGGGCTGCCGCCTGCATGCATTTGCTGCAGCCTACAGCAGCCCTCCCCCGGCGGGGCACCGGGCCACAGCCTGGACAGGCGGGGCAGGGGGCGCAGCTGCTTCCCGCTAGCGGTGCCACTGCCTCTGCAGGGCTGCTGCCCCCTCCCCCACCCGCTCCTACATGGCTGGGGCTCGCCGCCCCCGCAAGCCGACACTCTGGCTCTCCGGTGCCTCCGGAAGGTGGCTTCTCCCTGCTGAGCCAGGAACCGCTTTTTGGCGCCCCCAACCACTTGGTGCCCTTGGCAACCGCCTAGTTTGCCTAGTGGTTGCACCAGCCTTGCTTGTAAGCAGCATTGTCAATGCCTGCCCTGAGGGGTGGGAACAGGGGAATTGCTATGCTGCATTAGACTAGTAGTCCAACTCACCCCGTACCCTGTCCCTGGCAGCGGAGTGAAGGCTGCTATTCTTCTGCAGTGACTCCCATCCAGTTCAAGAGTGGTGTTATTGGGATTTGGAAAAGAGCCATGCCAAACACCTCCTGAAACATAATCATGCTCATCACAATACAGAGCCTTGAAAGTGAGGACAAATAAATGGTAGGGCTTTAAAGTATAGTTCTAATCTGAAAAGTCAGTTTATAAAAATGGTGCTGTGAAGTTCCAGGTTTATTTTCTTTCACTGTCTTTCAGATTAAATATATTGAGTGAACACATAAAAAATGTTATTTTCTACCTGCCATCCCTGCAAACTCAGCCTAGGTTTGGAGGGTGAAGCTGGGTACTTTTCTTCTTGTGGATTATCACTCATACAAAGTCCGCAGGCCAATCAGTTATACTCCTGCAGTCTCATTACCCTCACTGAGGTTGCACAAGTGATTAACTGATTAGCTCAGGGGTTGGAATTTAGCAAATAATCTGTCAGTAGTGCACAAGTAGAAATAGAATCCTGCTCAGTTCTTCTTAGCATTATTGACTTTGCAGGGCTAATAGGAGTTAAAAAAATAGTAAAAAATTATTTTTGTCAATGAAGTCAGCAAATATGATTCTAAATACACATTGGGAAAAGATCTGTTGGGTAAGAAGGTGCAGAGTAGAACCACACTTGAAATTTGCTGCATGACCATAGGGATCATGTAACTTTAAAAAGTCCTACCGGCATCTAGGTACTGGAGTCAGCATAAGTAGGACCTCAGCTGTACCCTTAACCAAGGCTCTGCCCAAAGAGCAGCTAAAAGAGGAGAGAAGGGCAGAGGACACACTTGGGAAAGAAGGCAATGAGGGGACATACAAAAGTCAGTGGGGAAAAGACTAGAGAAGTGGAAGGAAAATAAAAAAAATGAAAATATATGAGGAAATTAATATTAGTAATGTGGGTTCCATCCTGCAAGGTGCTGAGAACTCCTATGAAGAATTTAGCAACTTCTACTGACACCTTCCAGGACCAAGATCTATGCACGTTTCTTTCAGCTACTGGTCTATTAACTTAATTGTTTAACAGGATTGATAGGAAAAACTCAGAAATCTAACCTCCTACTGAAGATCTGTGAAGCCATTAGCCCCAGATTATAATCCATCATTTGAAAGAGTATATTTGAAGGGAATTCTCCCAAACAGGTGAAATTAACACCCCAAAGTTAAAAAATGAGAGGCCATCAGTAAGGCTCCAATAATAAGCACTCTCCAGTCTCCCCCAATCCTTGTGAACAAAAAATATTGGAATCTTCATTTGTCTAAAATCATGACATTCAACTTATTAGTGCATGAAACATTCTGAGATGCCCTGAGTACAAAAGGTAGTATATTAAACCAATTTTACTCTATTTAGTTTTGAAGGAGGAAGAGCAGTAGGAAGAATGATGAAACAAGAAGAGATCCACTAACAGCAGAAAACAGAAGTGCCTAAAGTGTGACTTGGAGGCCATATAAAATCTGACACATACAGAACACCAGGGAATGATCACATGCTGTGCTCTGACCAGCAGTTATTCTACAGTGACCAGCAGGGAGGAGTGTACGTGTGCAATCACTTGCCTCCATTTACTGTACTTCTTCTGTTGCCCTGAATTAACAGGGGCAGAGACAGAAGATAGTCCCAGTACAGAAAGAGGAATGATGCTCTTATTGCATCATAACAATGGGCAAAAAAGCAAAGAATCAGTACATGGCTTGAGGCTAAGCAATTTGTTGACAAGAGGAGCAGTTCATGATAAGCTTTGCCTCAGAACTTTAATGTCTAAAGGCTATATGGGCCACATACCAAAAATGTCCTCTCTCCTGGACAGAAAATCTACCGAGTTGGTTTTTAATTTAATAGGCTACTTACTACAGGTATGTTTCAGAATAGCAGCCATGTTAGTCTGTATCCGCAAAAAGAAAAGGAGTACTTGGTCTCTAAGGTGCCACAAGTACTCCTTTTCTTTTTACTACAGGTATGTGTTTGATGTTAAGATATAAAGTCCAGGGTCAGAACTGGGTTGCCTGAAATGAGGCAAGGCCGGGTCCAAGGCAGAAGCAGGGCTGGGAACAACCAGGCACAGGAGCTATTGTAGCCTTATTGGGATCCAGGAAGTGCTAAAGGATCCCCCCCAGCCTAAGGGGGGGGTCCACAGGACCTGGAAAACCAAATAATTACGGAGGAACAACTAATGAACAACAGGGACAGGAGTGCAGTCAAAGGGTCAAACGAAGGGAACCGGACGGGGACACCGAGCAGAGAACCCTGGACAGCGCCCACTGCTCCTCAAAGGCGTCAAAGGAGTCAGTGGATGCCACCCAGAGGAACTCTGCCCGGAGACGTGAACGGACAGAGGATCGGAAATAGGCCCCACAGTCACAGGAGACTCCATCGGCCAACCTCCTCACCCTGGTTTTATAGATGGCCACTTTAGCCAGGGCCAGGAGGAGGTTGACCAGGAGGTCCCGCAGACAGGGAGTTCATAGATAAGGAAGTGAGGGGAAAAGTGCAACCAAAATCTTAACAAAATATTCATGAGGAGGAGCTATTGTAGCCATAGGCAAATGCTTGAAACAGACACTAAACTGCTGCTGAGCTGAAAAGCAGTTCTGAGTACTCTTCCAGCCAATCAGGCAGCCTACTATAGGCCAGCTGCAGGCATTAGGTCACCTGGAGACTGGCTCTGCTGCAGGTTTTACTTCCAGACTGGCTCTACTGGGGAATCTGATTCCTGACACTCAGCTTTCCCTCTATCTATCTAAGATTGGAGCTCTGATTAGAGCTAGTTGGCTGAGGGTCCTTCTAGATAAGGCAGAGGTTAGAAGTTGTTTGCCTAGGGATATTTCCACAGAAACTGTAATTGATTATATCTATTTTCTCAACTGCAATCACTTTTGTTACCGAAGCTGGCAACTTAGGTCCTACTGGATTTTCAATTGCCTTTGAATATCCAGGCAGCAGAAATAACCAAAAGATTTCCCCTCCCCCGTCTTTGATTGGCAGAGAGGCTAACTATTCCTTTTGGATATGGATTGACCACATACATCCACAGTTTTGCCTCTTCCAGATTGCATGTTTGACGACTATGTGCTTTACTTGAGACTACACTTTAAGACCACTTGGAACCTTCAGCAAGTGCATAATATGGTTTCCTATTTAATTACAAGTGTTTAATTCAAGGAGCTTTTTATCCCTGAGCTCCACAGATTGCACTGGCTTCTAAATTGTTTATGGGTACAAAGTCTCTCCATTATGGCCTTGAATTTTGAAAGTTCAGTATTTGCTAATTCTCAAGTGTTTAATACCTTGCAAGTGACCAGTTCCTAAAGGCATGGAGACAGCCTTTGGGTGTTCTGTGCTGGGAAGAAGATGAAGCAGGTTGATTCTTGCTTGAAATATATACTTACTGGCATTGCCTCCTTCTGTGTAGGAATCCCCCACCTCTCCAAGCCTGTCTTCCTAACGTGCCCCTTCCCATTATTGATTCCTGACTTTTTGCTCTACTAGGAACCAGCAGAGGAGAACTGGGACCAAGCAGGCTGGGGCAGGGAGGAATGAGCACAATACTTTCAACATAGGAGAGTAGAATAAGTAGTGTTACGTAAGATAGACAGGTAGTGGGGTGGAGCTTTGCCAATGAGGGGGGAAGGAGATGGGAAGGGCTAGCAATGTGTCTTTTTCAAGAGATTAATAAAGAGAAAAAGGATGGGAAAGGTGAGGAAAAGAAGGTTTCTGTTTGGGTGGAGAGAAAGAAAGAGAAGGGCCAACTTTTATCCCCGGATGGAAATCCTTATTCTAAGTTTAAACTAACATTCAAGAGGGGAGATAATATTTTATATACAGATAAAGCTTTTTTTTACCTCCTGAGATTTGAATAGTAGTTTACACTGAACTCAGCTGCTTCTAGTCGGAATACACTCATTTTATATGTGATCTCATTAGTTTATATCACTTCAGGCTTTAATGTTACTCCTCTCTAAGGGCCTAATCAAAAGTCCATTGAAGTCACAGGAAAGGTTTATACTACTGTATTTATTATTAAATCAATATTGATTATGTGCTCTGCACTATACAAGCACCATTGAAGACATGGGTTTTATTCAGGGAGCTCACAATCTACATGTAAAAATCAGTCACAAACGATACACATCAGACATCTATAAATAAGGTTTTGTAACATCTATCACAGGAATCATACATCAAGTGATTTTCATGTTTAAAAATAAATCTGTGATTTTTGACATTTTTGGATTTTGCTCAGAGTGAGTGGGTGGCTCTGACATACACAACTGAACCAGATTAATGGAGAACATTGAGCCCTCTTCCCAAATTAAACCATGTACTGCATGAGATGCCAATAGACAGGCTGAACTTGGTATCAACACTGTGGGAATAAAGGACCAGTGAACTCCCAATGACAGCAGTGAGCTTTTTAATTATGCTGGATTTACAAAAGTCAAAACTATAGGTCTGATCCTGCAACCCTAATTTAGGCAAGTAATTATATTATGGTAAAAAGAACAGGAGTACTTGTGACACCTTAAAGACTAACAAATTTATTAGAGCATAAGCTTTCGCGGGCTACAGTGCCCTTCCTCTGTCTCCTCAGCAGGAGGTTGACAGGGTTGGTGCTGCGGGAGCCAGAGCTGCGGCTGGTCCTGTCGGCGTACGCTGATGATGTGCTCCTCAGATGGGGGCTCATCGGATGCATAGAATGGAATATATAGTAAGAAGAAACATATAGACGGTGACAGGGTCGGGCCAGATGGCTATAGGAGAGTAATTTTTTCTTTGAAGCAAAAGATATTTTTATTTGCATAACACACTTACAAAATAAAAACAGCAGCATATGCAATGTGTAACACAGCAACCAATCACAATTGTTTTCTCATTAGCTTCAGGGGAGGGAACTGTTCAAGCTTGCCTGGGCCCAGAGCGGGGGGCTTCCTCGACTCTCAAGGTCTGCCACCCCCTCGAGTTACCTGGTGCCACGTCCAGTGTCACCAACAATTCTCTCCTCTGAAAGCACCCAACAAGAGGGGCAGGCTGTGGGGTGGACAATCTGGGGGGGGGGCACACGCACCCACGTGTGAAAGGACCCCTCTAAGGTGGTGATGTCTGCAGCAGCAATGGCTGGGGCTGGGGTTCCTTACTCTTTCCCCCAGTCAACGGGTCAGACAAAGGGACCCGGATGGGGACACCGAGCAGAGAACCCCAGACAGCGCCCACCGCTCCTCAAAAGCATCAAGGGAGTCAGTGGATGCCACCCAGAGGAACTCCGCCCGGATACGTGAACGGACTGAGGATCGGAAAACGGCCCCACAGTCTTAGGAAACTCTATCGGCCAACCTCCTCTCTCTGGTTTTATAGATGGCTGTTTTAGCCAGGGCCAGGAGGAGGTTAACTAGGAGATCCCGCGACTTTGTGAGGCCATGGATGGGGAGTGCATAAATCAAAAGGTGAGGAGAAAAATGCAACCAAAAACGTAATAGGAGATTTGTGAGGAGCTGGAACAGGGGTTGCAGTCTGGCGCACTCCAAATATACGTGCACCAGGGTTTCCCTCACACCACAAAAGGGACAAGTATCTGGGATGGGGGTGAACCGCGCCAAGTACGTGCCTGTGCTCACAGCTCCGTGAAGGAGCCGCCAACTGATGGCACCGACGGGCCTCGGAACCAAGGTGGAATATAGGCTGGCCCACCAGGGCTGCTCACCCTCCAAAGGTGGCAGAAGGTCTCGCCACTTTGTGTCAGGGCGGGACACTAGGGTGAGGGCGTGAAGGGTGTGGAGCACGAGTGTGTATAGATGTTTCCTTGGCGTGGTTTGGAAGCGTACTGGCTGCAGTTCATGCAGCCGGCTCGCAGTAAAGGGGTGAGGGGGTCGATTGGATCTGTGGGGCAGGGGTCCAATTAAAAGGTCCGGCGGGCCTGGGGTAGAGGGTGGGCGGGGTGTGCCCTCGAGTAGGACGTGGTAGAGGTAAGCTCGAGCAGTGGGCGGCAAAGCGGCCTTCGCCTCCTGAAGTATGCACCGGGGGGTACGAGGTCTGGAGAGCCCCATGCGCCGGATGAGCGTCAGGGGATCCAGCCAGTCTCCCCGGTCGTAGTCCAGGAGGTCTCTGACTCTCGTGACTTCTGCCAGGATCAAGCTCTGGCGCACCGAGCAGGACTCCGCCACCTGCACACGGAGCTGGGGGTTGTGTAGCAGGGGCTCCGCGAGGAGATCTGCCCCCTCGGTGGCCACCATGGACCTGGTCATTAAAAACAGTTTCCAAGTCCGGAGGAGGTCCTGGTAGAAGACTGGCAGCCCGGAGAGGTCTCGCGGAAGACCTCCCGGATGGAGATAAAAGAGCTGCCTTTCATATTGGAGCCCTCGGATGCGGCACAGGATGGAGTGCGCCAGTGCGCTCCACGCCGAACTGCCTGCACCATAGAGGAGCCTCTGTAGGGCCCGGAGGCGGAAGACACGGACCTGAGTGTGTAGACTCAGGCCCTGTCCTCCTTCCTTCAGGGGTAGATGAAGAACCCCTACAGAGGCCCAGTGCATTCCTGACCAAAAGAACCCCAGAATCGATGTCTGGAGGTTGGTCAGGAAACCTGGGGCCGGGACCAGGGTGTTGAGTCAGTACCAGAGCATGGACAGGACTAGTTGATTAAGCACCGGTGCTCTCCCTCGGAAGGAGAGACATCAGAGTAGTCCCGTCCATTTCCGGAGCTGCTCTATCACCCCGCCCTCTAAATTTTCCCAGTTCTCCAGCAGAGAGGGATGCGTGGCAGAAAGGTAAACGCCGAGGTAGAGCAGCGGACCCGCGCTCCACCGGATGGTCTGAATTGCGGGTGGGAGGGAGCTCACCTGCCGCCAGTCTCCTACCGCCAAGCCAGAGCTCTTGACCCAATTAACCCGGGCAGAGGAGGCTGCCGAAGAGATGGCCTGGCAAGCCTCCACCCGTGTCAAGTCGCCGGGGTCCTGGATCACGAGGAGCATGTCATCAGCCTACGCCGACAGGACCAGCCGCAGCTCCAGCTCTCGCAGCACCAACCCTGTCAGCCTCCTGTGGAGGAGACAGAGGAAGGGCTTGATCACCAGAGCGTACAGCTGGCCTGAGAGGGGCACCCCTGCCGTACTCCTCGCCTGAAGCTGACCGGTTCGGTCAGGGTCCAATTGAGCTTAACCAGACACTCTACGGAAGCGTACAGCACCCGGAGAAAACCACAAACTGGGGTCCGAAGCCAAACGCCTGCAGAGTGCTCAGGAGGTACCAGTGGTCCACCCTATTGAACGCCTTCTCCTGATCTAGGGACAGGAGGGCGAACGACAGACCGTCTCTACACCCGAGTTCCAAAAGGTCCCGAACCAGAAATAGGTTATCTAAGGTACTGCGGTCCGGGACTGTGTAGGTCTGTTCTGGGTGGATCACGTCCGCCAGCACAGACCCTAGCCACAGCGAGATTGCTTTTGCTACGATTTTGTAGTCCGTGCTGAGGAGTGAGACGGGACGCCAATTTCGTAAATCGCGGAGGTCCCCCTTCTTCGGCAATAAGGCGAGCACAGCTCGCCTGCACGAAAGAGGGAGGACTCCGCTCTGCAGAGACTCGGCCCAGACGGTGACTAAGTCTGGGACGAGGACGTCCCAGAACACGCGGTAGAACTCCACGGTCAGCCCGTCCATGCCTGGAGACTTATTAGTGGGCATACGACGGAGGGCTTCTGAGAACTCAGCCAGAGTGAGAGGCAACTCTAGCCGGTCTTGGTCGCTCGCGCTGACCGTAGGGAGCTCCTCCCAAAGCACTCTGCAAGCGCTAGGGTTGGTCAGATCCGGGGAGAAAAGACTTGCGTAGAAGGCTCGGGCCCTCCCGCACATCTCCGCCGGTTCCGTGAGGGGGGGTGCCGTCTTCTGCCAGGAGGCAGGTGACGTGTTTCTTGGCCCCCCTCGTTTTCTCCAGGGCATAGAAGAAGCGGGAGCCGCGATCCATCTCCCGAAGGAGGCGGATGAGGGATCGAACAAAGGCGCCCTAGGCCCAATGGTCCTCAAAGGCCCGGAGCTCCTCCCGCTTCTCCCGGCACGCTCCGCAGAGGAGCGGGTCCTCGGGGCTGGCGGCCAGACGCCTCTCCAGCTCTAAGACCTCCTGTTCCAACTGCTCTATCGCCGCATTTCTCCGTTGGCTGGTGCCCCGGGTGTAGTCGCGGCAGAAAAGCCGGGCGCGCACATTCCCCAGGTCCCACCATCGCCGTGCCGAGGGAAAGGCACGCCGCTGCCCTCGCCAGGCCAGCCAGAATTCCCGGAAGGATGTCACGAAGCCCTCATTCTCCAACAGGCTGTTGTTTAAATGCCAAAAGGCCCGCCCCGGCCTCTCCACACAGAGGGAGGCTGTCACGGTGGCTAGGTGATGGTCAGAAAATGGGGCCAGCCGAATGCTGGAGGAGTGGGCTCGTGAGAGATGGAAGCGTGATAAATAAATGCGGTCCAACCGGGAGTGGCTCGACGGATGGGCTTCCACCCGGACAAAGGTGAAAGTGGAAGTGTCATCCGGGTGGTGGCCATGCCAGATGTCCACTAGGGAGTGATGTTCAACTATCTCCCGGAGGGTGTCTGCGGCGGCCGGGCTCTGCTCGGTCCCCGAGCAGTCTCGCTCCTCGAGGGTGGTATTAAAATCCCCTCCTAGGACCAGGCACTCGTGAGAATCTAAGGTGCTGAGGAAGGTGGACGCCCGCTGATAGAATTGCAGCTGCTCTGGGCCCGATGTCGGGGCCTAGACGTTAACAAGGTTAACCACAAGCCCCTCTATACGGGCCCGGAGATGCAGCAGATGACCTGGCACGGCCTCGGCGACCCCTAGCACCTCAGGCCACATGTCGGGGGAGAACAGGGTCGCCACTCCAGCCTGCCAAACCGTGGAATGGCTAAAGTAGACCCTGTCCCCCCACTCCAGCTGCCAACTGTCTTCGGCGGTCAGATCCGTATGGGTCTCCTGAAGGAAAATCACAGAGTACCCTCCCTCCCGAAGAAAGGAGAGCACCTGGAACCTGCGGAGAGCCATCCTACAACCCCGGGTGTTCAACGTTGCGATGGTGAGAGGTGTCATGGGGAGGGCCGGGGGGATCCTCACTGGCAGGGACACTCGCATCCCACAGTGGGCTGCACAACAGTCTTTGACCCATCCCGTAGGTGACTAATTGGTCACGGAAGACGCGGACCCGCCAGTAGGCCACGGCATCCTGCTTCCCCGTCCCTTTACCTTCCCCCATGAAGGCCCCTGTGGCCCGGAGGATTTGAAAAAAGTCCCCCCAATGCTGGAGAGCAAGCTGTACCTTGTTGCGGGAGCCACGGACATCCTCTAAAAACTTCCGCAGCTCTCCTCGCAGCTCATGGGGGGGTGGGGTTATGGTTTCCCGGTTGTTCCCCGGCGAGGCCCTTGGTGCAGCCCCGTGGCTCACTAAAATGGGCAAACAGGGTGTGGACCCCTGACGGGGTGCCTGATTGGCTGGAGCTTCTAGGTCCGCCTCAAGCCCTAGGGGGCGGTGGAGGGAAAATAGCAGCCCCTAATGGGTCGGGGCAGGAGAATGCAAAGGCCGCTCTCTGGGGGTCATCAGTTGGAAAAGGGAAGGAGACAGCCCCGGGGGCGGCGATAACATCGCAGGAGGTAGACTGGATAGGGGTAGGGGCAGGGGCAGGGGCAGAGGTGAGCTTCTGGGTTTCGGGAGGCAAACAGCTGGATGGTGGCACCTCCCGATTAGGCTCGAGGGTTAAGGGTGTGGGGAGGGAGCTCTCAGTGATACCGGGCATGGGCTCTTTGGTGGATTTAGCGGCCACAGCATCAGGAGGTGGATTATCTTCTGTTGGGCCCCCGCCCGGGAAGGAAGTAAATTGCTCCGCACCAATGGGGGGTGCCCCTGGCGACTCGTGTCCCGACCGCGTGGCGCTGGCTGTCACCTGAGCAGGCTCGGTGGTCATCAGTGGGGTGCTTTCAGCCCTGGGTGGGATCGGGAGCAGCAGTTAAAGGGAGGGAGCATGGGGAAAAGAGGGGTGGAGTGAGGTCGCCCAAATCGAGGTTTGCTGGCAAAAGGTCGTCCTCCCCCTGGGCGACCGGGGTCAGATCTAGGGCCTCAATCTCCTTGAACATGGAGGAGAGGACACTTTCCGTCGCCCCGGGGTTCTCCCCACTGGCACCCTCCACGACCGTTGCCTCGGGGTTCACGGGGGCTTCGGGTAGTGTCAGGACAGAAGGGGCTTCCTCAAGGGTCTCAGAGGGGAGGATCTCTTGTGGAGGGGAGACACTACCCTCCAGTGCTACCACGTCTTTCCCGGCTGACACCGGTGGATGTGACGCACTCGTGGGCAAAGTGGAAGGTTTGGCATCGGTGCCCCCCTTCCTGGTCTTCCGGGGGGCCTCCGCCTCGGGTAGATGAGGCGGAGCTTGAGCCTTCTGCTTGCCTCGCTTCCCCTGGACTAGGGCCCAGCCCTCCATGGCATCATCTGGGGGCTGGTTAGCAGGGGTCGTGTCAGGGGGTAAAGGCAATGGCTCAGGGACTTGGCGGGGGGACAGTGGGGAGGCATAAGGGAAGGAGGATTCTCCCTGGGGCAGGCTCTCTCCTATGCCTGGTATCTCTGCCACACCCTCCTCCATAGGCCCCGCCAGATTGTCAGCAGTGAGGGCGGGGCTCTCCTGCTCGTCTGGGCGTTGTAGGGGAGGTGCCCCTTGGTCCTGAGCGGGAGAAGTGGTAGTCCAAAGAGGAGGGGGGGCGGGTTCGGGTACCGGGCGGCCAGGGGCTTCGGCAATGACTGGGCCGATGTCCTGCCGGGTCTCGGGGATCCCAGGTGCCCCTCCTTGCCGGGCTAAGGGGCAGTCCCTCCGGACATGCCCTGATGCCCAGCAGAGGTAGCACTGGGCTTCCCCCATGGAGAAATACACCCGGTAATGGGCCCCCTGGTGGGGGACTAGGAAGGATCCCACGAGTGCCTCTCCATCATGTGCCACCGACGGCAGTAGAAGCTGCACTTGCCAGCGGAAGGAAAAGATGTGACGGAGGGTGGGGTCCTTGCAGCCCAACGGGAGAGGGCTGATGACAAAAACAGGTTTCCCCAGGGTGGAAAGGGCGGGTAACAGGGCAGCATTGGGGAGAAAAGGAGGGACAGAGGTCAGGACCAGGTGGACGCCCAGGTTCTCTAGTGGCTCAAGGGGGACAAACACGCCCCCCCCCCACCGCCAGGCCCCTCTCCACCGCTTCCTGGGCGGCAGCCTCCTATGCTAAGAAGAAGACAATCTTCCCATACATTTTGGAGGCCGCCACAATGGCCGAGGGCCCCACCACCCTCGCCAACGCCCGCATGTAGGTCTCCACGTGGGGTGAGGCGGGTACCAGGAGGCATCGGAGACCGTGCTTCCTTGTCATGGTGGGGAAAGGGCCCTGGTCGCTGTTGATGGTGGCGGAGGCAGTGGCCGGGAGAGATGACGAGGCAGCAGGCGGGGGGCTGCCGCCGCCCGGGCATATGTCCTGGGGGGTGAGGGAGGGACACCCGCAGAGCTGGTCGGGGGGGTAGCGGGGAAGGACGCTGTGGTCAGTGGCGGGGCCACAGCAGTGGGGGCGGCCCCTGCCATGGAGGGCCTAGTGGTTTTAGTGGGGCCCTTCCCCTTCTTCTTGTCCTGGCCTTTCCCGCCAGCTGGGGTGGCTCCCCTAGAGTCTGGGGAGGCGGTGGGCATGGCAGCGGCAGAGGTCACCCCGGTGCCCTCCATTGCCGATGCCCCAGCGGGGGCGGTGGCAGGTGGTTAACAGGAGTTGGGGTCAGGTAAAAAGGGACAGGCTGTGGGATGGGCAGTTTGGGGGGGGGGGGCACATGAACTACCGTACGCTTGTCCAGAGAGTCCTGTTTGGTTGGCTGGTGCTTCTGGCACACAAGGTGGAATCAGGGCGAGCAGCTAAGTCCAGAGGCAGATGTTAAACAGCCAGCAATGATGATGGAGGGGGCAGTGAGGAAGATTGTAGTGTGGGGGTTGGGAGGACACAGATGGATCGGGGGGCAGCTCCGTGCCACACCCCCTGTGTCCCTACAAACACAGTCAAGACACAGTCAAGGCCTCCCCCCACACGAGAGCACAGTTCAAAAGTTACTCAGTCTTGGACCCCCTCCACGGCGATTTGTAAATTCCCTGGATGGTGTTCCTCTGGTAGATGGCTGTTTCTCTTTCTCTCTACTCCGGGCTTTCTCCATAGCTGCAACATTCCAGGGATGCCAGAGCAGATGATAAAAGTTTCTCTCAGCCGAATATGGGTCCACAAACAAACAGCAAGTGGCTGGGTCTGGGGGCTGGGTCCCCCCACTCCCCCCCTCCGGGGAGTGGGTCAGCAGGCCCCCGCTCTCTCGGGGGCAGGGTTTCAGCTGGAGCGGCAGCAACGTCCGAGGGCAGGCGAGGGGGGGGGGGCCTAACAGCCGACCGACAGCCGGCCAGCACTCTAGCAACAGCAGCGAAAGAAAAAAACAAAAAGAAAGGAAAGGGGGGAAAGCGTCTGGCCCGGTCAGGGGGGAAGCCGAAAGCAGGGGCAAAAAGCAAGGAAAGCCCAGGCCAGAGGGCAGCAGCTTGAGAGCAGGCTAAGTAGGTCCCTTTTCCCTGGGTAAGGTAACAGGTAAGGTTCCAGAACAATCAGGAACCTTCTGGAGACAATTAAGACAGGCTGATTAGAACACCTGCAGCCAATCAAGAAGCTGCTAGAATCAATTAAGGCAGGCTAATCAGGGCACCTGGGTTTTAAAAAGGAGTTCACTTCAGTTTGTGGTGTGTGTGTGAGAAGCTGGGAGCAAGAGGCACTAGGAGCTGAGAGTAAGAATGTGGACGGTTGGAGGACTGAGGTGTACAAGCATTATCAGACACCAGGAGAAAGGTCCTATGGTGAGGATAAAGAAGGTGTTGGGAGGAGGCCATGGGGAAGTAGCCCAGGGAGTTGTAGTTATCGCCCAGCTGTTCCAGGAGGCACTCTAGACAGCTGCATTCCACAGGGCCCTGGACTGGAACCCGGAGTAGAGCGTGGGCCCCGGTTCCCCCCAAATCCTCCCAACACCTGGTCAGACACAGGAGGAGTCGACCTGGACTGTGGGTTCAGAAAAACGGCCAAGCTGAGGGCTGCCGTGAAGCTCCAAGGAGAGTAAATCCGCCAATAAGCACAAGACCCACCAAGGTAGAGCAGGAACTTTGTCACAATACATACAGATAAGTTGGAAGTTGCCATACAAACTGTGAGAGGCTAATTAGTTAAGTTGAGCTATTATCAGCAGGAGGAAAAACTTTGGTAGTGATAATCAAGATGGCACATTTAGACAGTTGACAAGAAGGTGTGAGGATACTTAACTTTAGGGAAATAGATTCAATATGTATAATGATCCAGCCACTCCCAGTCTCTATTCAAACCCAAGTTAATGGTATCTAGTTTGCATATTAGTTCAAGCTCAGCAGTTTCTCGTTGGAGAAATGGACCGCTTGTGTGGATTGGTCTAGGCTGAGCTTGATGGTGGGATGGAAATTGCTGAAATCATGGTGGAATTCCTCAAGGACTTCTTTTCCATAGGTCCAGATGATGAAGATGTCATCAATGTAGCGCAAGTAGAGTAGGTGTGTTAGGGGACGAGCGCTAAGGAAGCGTTGTTCTAAGTCAGCCTTAGTGGTCCATTTCCTGGACACTACTGTACTAATAAGCGATGGTCACATAAACACCACCCTATTCCGGAAACCTACTAACCGCTATACTTACCTACATGCCTCCAGCTTCCATCCAGGACACACCACATGATCCATTGTCTACAGCCAAGCTCTAAGATACAACTGCATTTGCTCCAATCCCTCAGACAGAGACAAACACCTACAAGATCTCTATCAAGTCTCTAAGGTGCCACAAGTACTCCTGTTCTTTTTGCGGATACAGACTAACACGGCTGCTACTCTGAAACCTGTTATTATGGTAAAGGTACTATTCACATGGGTAACTGCATGAGGGTTTGCCAGATTGAGTTCTATATTAAAATGTCATCTGTTACCATAGCAAAAGCTAATGGTTCTAATAGTTTCAACAGGAAAATGAGGACTATTTTGGGTCCACAACAGTACCTGTGCCACTTCACGTTGTTATTATGTTTCCATGACTTTAGCTGTATTCATAATAATCAGAATATGACTTTTCCTAAAAACACTCTGGATAAGACAGAATTATTTTTGGCAGATTGTCTTTGCTAGACTTTATGGAATAAGTGTTTGAATGAAGAGAGGGAGGTTAGTTAGGACACATGGTCAACGTGTGGTATGAAGAAGCCACAAAGATGAGAGTGAGAAGGATATCAAAGGATTGTTTAAGAAGGCATATTAGGAGGAGTGTTAGCATTGACAGGAGAATAGTACAAAATGTCAGCAGGGATGTGGCCTTCAAGGTGAGTACAAGATATTAAACTGCTTTATACTTATTAACTAAAAGAATCGAGATATATTTTAAAAAATCCAGTTTGAAGTGTTAACTGGGCTATTCAGACTGAATAGCACTTTGATGCCAAACAGGTCACACATATAAACACAAGCCTTTGCTTGCAGTTAGCATTTGGTTTTATGAACTTTGATGCCCACAGTCTGATGCCTGGTCTACACTATGGGGTTAGGTCGAATTTAGCCACTTTAGGATGATTTTAAAATGAATGCGTCCACACAACCAACCCCGTTCCGTCGACCTAAAGGGCTCTTAAAATAGACTTCTGTACTCCTCCCCGATGAGGGGAGTAGTGCTAAAATTGACCTTGCTGGGTCGAATTTTGGGGTAGTGAGGACGCAAATCGACGGTATTGGCCTCCAGGAGCTACCCCAGAGTGCTCCATTGTGACTGCTCTGGACAGCACTTTGAACTCCGATGTACTAGCCAGGTACACAGGAAAAGCCCCGGGAACTTTTGAATTTCATTTCCTGTTTGGTCAGCATGGCAAACTCAGCAGCACAGGTGACCATGCAGTCCCCACAGAATTGTAGAGCGTAGAATGTCTCTACGCTCCCCCTATCATCTCCGTCCCTGAGGTTATCGCAGATTAGAAGGTGAAAAAAAAGCACTCGCGATGACATGTTTTCTGAGATCATGCAGTCCTCCTGATAGGGCACAGCCTAATGCGTGGAGGGATGCAGTGGCAGAGGCCAGGAAAGAATTAAGTGAGCGCGAAAAGCGGAGGCAGGACATGATGCTGATGCTGATGCTAATGGACATGATGAAGCATCTGTTGGGGGAGCAAACGGACATGACGAAACATCTGTTGGAGCTGCAGGAAAGCCAACAAGAGCATAGACCCCCGCTGCATCCACTGTATAACCACCTACTCTCCTCCCCATGTTCCATAGCCTCCTCACCCAGATGCCCAAGAACGTGGGGGGGAGGCTCCAGGCACCTAGCCACTCCACTCCAGAGGATGGCCCAAGCAACAGAAGGCTGTCATTCAAACAGTTTGACTTTTAGTGTGGCTACAATAAGCAATGTGGCCTTGTCCTTCCCTCCTCCCCCACCCCACCCGTACCACCTTGTCCATTCTCTTTTTTTTAATTAATAAAGAAAGAATGCATGGTTTCAAAACAATAGTTACTTTATTTCAAAGGGGGGAGCATGGTTGGCTTACAGGGAATTAAAATCAACAAAGGGGGTGGGTTTGCATCAAGGAGAAACACACACAAGTGTCACACTGAAGCCTGGCCAGTCATGAAACTGGTTTTCAAAGCCTCTCTGATGCGCAGCGCACCTTGCTGTGCTCTTCTAATCACCCTGGTGTCTGGCTGCTCAAAAATCGGACGCCAGATGATTTGACTCAACCTCCCACCCCTCCATAAACGTCTCCCCCTTACTCTCACAGATATTATGGAGCACACAGCAAGCAGCAATAACAATGGGAATGTTGGTTACGCTGAGGTCTGACCTAGTCAGCAAATAGCGCCAGCGAGCTTTTAAACATTCAAAGGCACATTCTACCACCATTCTGCACTTGCTCAGCCTATAGTTGAACTGCTCCTTAGTACGGTCCAGGCTTCATGAGCCATGGGAGCAAGGGGTAGGCTGGGGTAGGTGCAACCACACAGTGCTGCCAGCTGGGAGACCAGCCTGAGGCAGAAGCCTCCAGGATATTCCAGGCAGGACTGAATCTCCATGAGACAAAACTTAAAGAAGAGAATGACCTGGAGTCTCTGGCTCCCATTTGGTGCTCTAAGAGGAGGATAGCCATGTCTGTCCAGGTGCCCCTGATCGACCTCACCGAGGTCTGCCAGGAGCACCCAGGAGACGTACGATGGCTATCAGTCCTACTGCACCGTCTGCCACGAAGGTAAGGAGCTGCTGCTGTGTAGCAATGCAGTACCGTGTCTGCCAGCAGCACCCAGGAGACATACGGTGATGGTGAGCTGAGTGGGCTCCATGCTTGCTGTGGTATGGCGTCTGCACGGGTAACCCAGGAAAAAAGGCGTGAAATGATTGTCTGTCGTTGCTTTCACAGAAGGAGGGAGAAAGGGAGGCCTGACGACATGTACCCAAAACCACCCATGACAATGTTTTTGCCCCATCAGGCATTGGGAGCTAAACCCAGAATTCCAATGGGCAGCGGAGACTGTGGGAACTGTGGAATAGCTACCCACAGTGCACTGCTCTGTAAGTCGATGCTAGCCATGGTAGTGAGGACGCACTCCGCCGACTTAATGTGCTTAGTGTGGACATATGCAATTGACTGTATAAAATCGGTTTCTAAAAATTGACTTCTATAAAATCGACCTAATTTCATAGTGTAGACATACCCTATGTCCAAGATCAAAGTTTAAAAACTTAACAGCACGTCTGCTGTCACTACAAACTGTATATTATACTATTTAACCTTTGTTCTCACTGAAAATATTCCAGCCAATTTAATTAAGTTAATTTAAAATATAATAAATCTTTAGGTTGCAACTAATTTAATTATAACAAATCAAAATGTAGATTTCTTCTTAAGAGTTGGTTAAGTCTGATAATTCAAAGGGACCTGTGATGGGATATCTATCCCACATAGGTGGTGAAAGGGTTAATGTGGCCTGGAGAGGCTAGTTAATCCACCTGGTTGTACCTGGTGGGTGGGCCAGGCTTAATAAAAGATGAAGCACAGCCGGAAAGGAGATGTGTGGTTTGTATAAAGAGAGGAAGACTAGAGTAAAAGGGAGGATGTAAAGGGACAAACTCTGCCAGTTCCCCCTCAGCAGTACAGCGTAGAACCTGGAGAGACCCAGAGCAGCTACCAGGGTGGAGTAACTTCTGGTGGTGAGCCCTGACAAAACGGTAGGACCTGGATCTCCAGAGAAGAAACTCAGGTGGATGTTTAATTGAAGAGGGGCTTCGGGAGTGATTTTACACCCTTAGAGAGGCCCTGATGGAAGAGGGCAGCAGAGGTGAAGGAGACTCCTGCAGTGGGGCTAAGAGAATGCCAATTGACAGGCAGATGGCCTTGAGCGGAAGACAGAAGTGGAGGATCCAGAGTAAAGCCTAGACTCCAGGGAGGTGGCTCTTGAGGGAACTCTTCCTCCTTTTCAGAGGAATGGAGAGCTAAAGAAGACACAGGATGGATTAAAGTTTAAGCTTGAGCGAGGGGGCAGAAGTTGCTTTCATTGTGTTTTGGTTTTGAGTTAGGTTAAAAGATTCCAGGCAGAATCCCTGGGGCCATTCTCTGACAGAGGAGTGGAAGGGAAGAGGAGCCCTGGAGGGTGGCAGATGGTGTACAGATGACCAATGTTGTATGGGACACTGTTTGTTTGAGATGTTGGTACCCCACAAGGAGAGAGCCTTTAAAGTGACCTGTTTGGAGGGTCAAACTATGAGAAGAGGTGAACCACTGTGGGACTGCAGCAATTGTCAGTAGGTGGTGTTAGCTAGGAGAGAGCTGCTACACTACACCCTGCCAGGAGGAGGTGTTCTAGCAGTGAGTTCACCCTTCTACAGTACCAATGCATGGAAAAAATCCCTTTTAGAACATGACATACACAGCATGGGGATATTAAGTATTCCACAAAAGAGATCTAGTGTGGTTAAGGATGCTGAATTAATTATAGACTAATTTTGATCACTGATTTCTAATCATGTCAAACAATGTTTATCTGATGCTATCCAAAAATAGAAATCTTTAACCACATTTCATTTAGAATGATCATAACACAAGGAGTAGGAGTTTTCTCTTATTTATAAAAAATTGTGTCCACAAGGCTGGCACATCTTCACTGCACTTGTGTCCCTTTGCATTTGACTCCTCATTCTTTTTTTGCCACTTTACTCTCCTTCATTTTTAACATGTATTTGTCTGCCCGTCTCTTCTTGTTTTCCTTCAATTCACTACACAATCCCTTCTTACCATCTAACTTAAAAATATAGTAGGCAAGAGGTCTCCCCAGGGCTGACCCTATGTTACTTGTGGATTGATGGACGGGGATACAACCTGGCTTGCTCAAAGTAGCTCCCTGACTCTCTCCCTGAACACCAAACTCAACCTTCTCTTCAGAGCATATTCACAATCATCATCTTTGTGAGTAAGAATCCTGAATTAGAATCTAAAACCTTGGCTTGTCTTTCTGACATTTTGTGGATGCCTAATGGTCAGCTCAATTTCAACATGGCTAAAATAATACTCATAATCTTCCCTGACCAACACCTCCCTGCTATCTACTTTCTTGATCACTGTGGTCACCACCACCCTGCCAGTCACTCAGGCTTGTTATATGGTGTCATCTTTGGCTCTCACCTCCCTTAGCTCCTCACATCCTACGTCTAAATCTTGCTGATTGTTTCTGAAAAACATCTCTAAGTTCACACAGCTAAAACTCTGATCCAGATTCTCATCCTATTGTGTCTTGATTACTGAAACATCCACTTCTCTGGTCTGGATAAAAGTAGGGTTGCCAGCTTTCTAATTGTAGAAAACTGAAAACCCTTGCCCTGCCCCTTCCCAGAGGCCCCACCCCTTCTCTAAGGCCCCACCCCTTGCTCACTTCATCCCCCCTCCCTCCGTTCCTCGGTTTCCCCCACCCTTGCTCACTTGCTCATTTTCACTGGGCTGGGGCAGGAGGCTGGGGTGCGGGAGGGGCTGAGGGCTCCAGCTGGGGGTGTGGGCTCTGGGGTAGGGCCAGGGATGAGGTGTTTGGGGTGCAGGAAGGGGTTCTGGGCTGCGGCTGAGGGATTCAGCGTGTGGGAGGGGGCTCAGGGCTGGCGCAGGGGGTTGGGAGGGGGTGCAGGTTCTGGGAGGGAGTTTGGGTGCGGGAGGGGATTCTGACCTGGGGTTGGGACACAGAAGGGGGTTCGTGGTGTGGGTTCCATATGGTGCTGACCTCAGGCAGCTCCCAGGAAGTGGCCAGCATGTCCTTCCAGCTCCAAGGTGGCCAGCAGGCTTTGCGTGCTGCCCCCGTCCACAGGTGTTGCCCTCGCAGCTCCCAGCAGCCAATGGGAGCTGTGAAGCCAGGGCTCGGGGTGGTGCCTGAGGGTGGAGGCAGCACGTGGAGCCCCCCTGATCGCCCCTCCGCCTAGGAGCCAGAGGGACATGCCAGCTGCTTCCTGAGAGCCAAGCATGGAACCTGCCTGCCCTGCTAGGGCTGTGGCCAACTGGACTTGTAGCGGCGCGGACAGCTGTGCTGACCGGAGCCACCAGGGACCATTTTTGACCAGGCGTTCCGGTCAAAAACTGGATGCCTGGCAACCCTAGATATTGCTGAAAAGATCATTCTTCTAGCCTATCACTTTGACCATTTCATCTTCTTTTTTTTTTGTCCCTCTTCACAACGTAGCCTATAAAAGTGAGGTTTTTGTTAAATAGAACTGTAATAGAAATGTGCTCAAATGTAAGTAGAAAATAGGGTTTGGGGGCCTAAATTTAGCCTTGATAATAATGAGGCCTGGAAAATGATGAAGTGACAGCTCAGAGATAAATTGGGACATCACCCCTGGTCATATTGTAAACATTTTTGGTTCTAAATGGTTTTAACAAAATTTTTAGATGAAATGTGAATGTTTTGGAAGGATGCTATCTCTCTATCTTGATAGTCGTAGGAAAGGCATTTATGCAGGGGTTTAATATTAAATAGCCAATGAGGGAGTAGAAGGTATTTTTATAATGTTAGTGGAAATATAAATATGGTAAAAGGCAAGCTTAATGTTAATGAAGGAGTGTTATAATTATACAAAGGGTAGTATGCTAATTTAAAATTAGCACACTCATGCACCATCAGGGTATCATTAGAGAAATGATTATATATCCATTCTTCTCATCCAGGGACTTATCACCCCTGGATATACCATTTCAGCTTGGAATGTGAGTATAAAATGCAGTGTATAGTTATTTTGCAATGCCTGTTTGCTTTAACTAATTTTATTTTAAATAGAATTAAAAACGTTATCACTTGTTTCATTCTCAGTGCTCCACTAAATTAAATGTATCTGTAACCACGCTGGAGGCTCAAACCTAAAGAATTTAATTTGGTTATTGGTATTATTTATTTTTTAAAATAATTAGAAATATTTAAATCAAAGCGTATAGCTGGCTCCCCCTTGCATCAAACTACTTATCCTTACTTTCAAGGCCCTTCATGACCTATCCCTACCCTACTTATTTCTTATGCACTGTTGATGTGTCGACTCCCATGTCCATTTGGTCAATGATTCCAACTTCCATTCTCCATTTGTTACATTTGCTCATAAGCATCTTTGTGCTTTCTCCCATGCTGCCGCTCGTGCTTGGGAGAAGGAGCTCTCTGCAAACATCCACAATGTTACCTCATTATTCTCCTTCACATCTCTTCTTAAAACTCTTATTTGCTGTCATGTGTACAAAAAACTTAATAGTTAGGTTGCTGGTGTGCAGTGACCACTCTGTATCATGGGGATGATTGTCTGTCCCCATTTGTCTGTCTGTATCCATCTACTGTTTCTTGTCTTATATTTAGACTGCAAGCTCTTTGGGGCAGAGTCCATCTTTTTGTTTATTTATACAGACCCCAGCACCATGGGGTCCTGCCCATGACTAGGGGTTCTAGGTGACACAGTAATGCAAATAATAAATAACTCCGAAGAGAGTTTTCCAGATGTGACTGCAAGGCTCTGCTGATGAATTATCAAAGCAAACTGTGTAAATGAGACCTATCCCAGAATGTACTGTAGATGGCATCAAATCTAATCAAAAGTACACCGTTAGAGCTACCTTCGTTCTTTGCATCTCAGGGCACCTTGCAAGATAATAAAATTAAATTTTAAATAGCAGCTCACAATTATGACTAACCCAGTCAGATGATATTTGGATTGATAGTGTTTTATAGTTTATAAATATGAAGCCAAATTCTGCTCTTAGACACACCAATATAAATCCAGAATAACTCCACTCCGTCCATGACTGAAGAACATTGTAGCCACACAAATATCCACAGATGCTAGGAAATTAATAACACAGTTTAAATAAGGACTTCTGGAGATCAAGCAGAAAAAGAATTTGCTATCAGAAGTGTAAAGTATTGACTTACAAGAAGAATCTATTTATAATGAAAGTCCTTGTACAACACCAATTTTGGATTTAACTGATAATAAAGCAGAAAATATTTTAATTCTGACTTTCAGGAATTTGTGACACTGATAAAATGCAAATGACAGGTGACAAAAGAGAGGAGAGAAGTCATATACGAAGGTGCTAAAGTCTATTTTTTCCCCCAGATAACAACCCATTATGCAAAATAAGAGGAAAAAATAAATCACAATCAAAGCTTTCCTTGAAGAATGAATAATAACTGGCATGGTTTCTAAAGTGACTTTTATACAAAAAGGGATCTTATTTTCAGGGATAAAATGACAGCAAAAATACTCGGGGGAGAAGAGTAAAGAAAAAGGAGGATTTAGACAGTGCAAGTATCAGAGTGACTTGCCATATCCCTAGATTCCGCTGTTCTCCCTGTTCCTCCTTTTTTAAAAAGGATGTGTAAGAAAGTTTGATTCATTTGTCCATAATGGAGGCAGGTGCTTCTTTTGTCTTTGTACCTCCCACTCTAGAGCGGGAAGTACAATCTAACTGTTCAATAAATGTGAAGAGATGTCAACACCTCTGTATATAACACTTTCCCTCCTTTCCTCCATCCTTCCGCCAAAATTGTGAATGAACAATTTAAACTTCCTTATTCTTTGCTTACGAAAAGAAAAGTCAACATTACTCAAATGAAAAGGAGTACTTGTGGCACCTTAGAGACTAACCAATTTATTTGAGCATGAGCTTTCCAAAAGCTCAAATAAATTGGTTAGTCTCTAAGGTGCCACAAGTACTCCTTTTCTTTTTGCGAATACAGACTAACACGGCTGTTACTCTGAAACCTGTCATTACTCAAATGAAATTTCCTATCAAAATTATTCTGAGTCAATATATTTCAGGTGTGAAAAAAATGCAATAAAAAGTGTTCATTATACAATTTTCATGCCAAAATCTGCTCTATTACACTGGTACAACTCCACTGCAGTGACTTAAAAGGGACTGCCCAAGTGTAAATAAAAGCATTGTGTGGCCCATGATATCTATCGCCAAGAGGTTGTCTTGATGAAATAACCCATCCGAGCATTGTAATGGAGATTTCAGCTCCAGACCCTGTAGAACAACTAAGAAAACAGTAGTAGGAAACAAGACCCTTTTTAAAAAAAGTGTTGATGGTAAACAAAACATTACCATTTAAATAAAACACAAACAGGGTTAACTTTGAACCTTAGCCTGAAGTCCTTGGGCCTGATTTCCACTGCTTAGCACTCTGTAGCTATTTACACCTGTACAAAGAGGGTTTAAAAGACTATCAGGTTAAAATGGTAGCATTTGATACCTGCTTTGTACAGATGGAAATGACTACATAAGGTGCAAGGCTGTGGAGAATCAGCCCCATGTACTGATCCCAGTTGAAGTACTGACCGGTTAAGGACTGTTGTGGTATTGCTCGGGTGACCATACATTTTGGTTCTGGACCATAAATACAACTTTTTGCATTGTTCCAGTTGGTTTAAACTACATTGGCCAGAAGGATGTCTAGCTTCTCTCCAATCTCCTTTCCTTTTCACTGAAGTCAGACACACCACCCTCCCAGTCTCTAAGCTCCCTTTGCTCCCTCTTTGATTCTGTGGCCCTCTTTGATTCTGTGGCACTGCCTGCAGCATATAGACAATCTGAGGCAGAATAAAAGAAAAGCAGGAGGCTGCCTGGCAAGTGCCACACTGAGCCCAACACAGAGGCAGCTTCTGGGCTTGATTTCAGTAGAAGTGAAAAGGGAAAACAGCACTGGAATGGGAGCCAGGGACCAGCAAAAGGAGGTTGAATGAAAGTAAATGGGATGATGGTAATATGCATCCATCAATTGCACGTCCTCACCACTAACCAATCCCATGTCACGTACTCCTGCCCATCTAACTACAGTATCTGTCTAAGGAGGTTATGGTGCCCATTACTGGAGTATCTGAGCACCTCTCAACACTCCTGTAAGGTAGGGAAGTGCTATTTATTCCCATTTTTACAGATTAGGAACTGAGGACAGAGGCTAAGGGACTTACCCAAGGTCACACACAATCTGTAGAGGATCATGGACTTGAATCTACATCTCCTGAGTGCTAGTACCCTGGACCTTCATTCCTCTCTCTTCCTCTAGTCCCCCATGACAAACACTGTCAGTTATCAACCTCTCTCCCATCCTTGCTCACACAAACAATCCCCCTTTTCATCCACCCTTTCCTATTTCCAATACCTGCCACCACTGAACCTCCAGGCCACTGTATCTCATCCAAAGCCTCTCACACCAGTTCCCTGGCTCCTGGTGATCACTATAAGAAAGTTGCCCTGGTTTGGGCTTTGAAAATTTGGTCACCCTAGCTATAGGTTAACATTATAAAATATGTAAGAAAATGCAGTGAAATTCAAAATATCACATTAGAGAAAGGACATCTTTATATTTAAAAAAACTCCCATTAAAACTGTGAAATCCACCTAGGATAAACTGGCACTTACTGTACCTGTAAAACTTTAGCTGACTCATCCAAGAGATGCTCTACGCTCTCATTTTCAGGATTAAATTTGTTGAGCTGCTGGACCACTATTTCAATATGTTTTCCAGGGCTAGCCATCTTCACCATGCAAAGTCCTATAAATAAAGTAAATCATTAAATTTGTATGGCTCCTTCAATTGCAGCATAATGTATGTTGATAGGCTTGCAGAGACACGCATACTGCAGTAATGTAAATGGGAACATTCAGGTCAAGCGTTCAAAATCCCAGTTGCCCAACCAGAAAGGCTAACAGAAGGAATGAGCAGACAATATAAGCATCAATAAAATAAATAAGTGACAAATTATGAGGCCTCTTTTATTCTGACAATGTCTCTTTAATGATCATTAGAATAACATTTTCAACTAATTTCAGTAGCAGATTATTGGGTGAAGTATATCTAAAACTTGTATTGGAGAGAAACAGTAACTCTAGCATGCATACTTTATGGGCCAATTTCTGCACTAATTTAACTCACAGAACTTTCCTATTGAGATGTAACTGAAGACAGAACTTTAGTCTTAAATCCAGTCTTAGGGAAAATACTCACAAGATTGCACACTACCCCCTTACTCTGTTCCCTTTCCCATCTGATCCCTAGACTTAAAAGAAGTCTCTGTCCTGAGAACAGGTTTCAGAGTAACAGCCGTGTTAGTCTGTATTCGCAAAAAGAAAAGGAGTACTTGTGGCACCTTAGAGACTAACCAATTTATTTGAGCATGAGCTTTCGTGAGCTACAGCTCACTTCATCAGATGCATACCGTGGAAACTGCAGCAGACTTTATATATACACAGAGAATATGAAACAATACCTCCTCCCACCCCACTGTCCTGCTGGTAATAGCTTATCTAAAGTAATCTTCAGGTTAGGCCATTTCCAGCACAAATCCAGGTTTTCTGAGAATGTTTGTCTGTACATCACCATGCCTGTTTACATTGCCAGGTAAACATAATAATGTTCAGTGAGTAAAGTCATTATCTTGGTCCAGCCATGCGAACCAAAATTATCACCAATTTAATTTTTTCATAGTGAAAATAAAATGTTAAAAAAACCTCCCAAATCTTGTATTTAACATATATCATACACTTCTGTTAAAAAAGAATGCTTGATCAAGATTCTAAAAGGCTGTTAGAATACTTCCTAATACAAAGTTTCTGTACCTCACCTTCCAGCACTACTGCATTTCACTATAATTTTCATAACATGTTTAAATACTAATCTCAAACTGTTGAAAGGAAAACGAGTTTGTGTGTGATTATGTTTAATATGGGCATATAGCTAACAGATCTGATCAAAACACAACTGCTAACTAGTAAGACAGTTTCTGAGCAGTTTTATTATTACATAAATTTTATAAAGCAATTATATAAAGCTACATCATGTCTTTAAGGGACAGCCTAGAAGTGAGTGGTGCTGCAGAATCATACTGCCACAGAAAAAGCATTAGGAAGAATTCTGCTTCAGGGAAACACCTCCCAGAACCATCCAGTGTGCAAGAGGAGAATATTCATTTCTATATCCTTTTATGGGGTATAGTTTGCTCCACCCCGAATGACAAAATTCTTTCAGGCTCTAAAGATTTAGATAAGGGTGCCAGGTGGGATAGGTATCTATGTGGTTATTCAGACTGACCCAAGGCTTCCAATCCAACTACCATTGAAGTCAAAGGGAGTCTTTCTATCTGCTGTAATGGGAATTGGTTGGGGCCCTCCCCCTCTGAACATCCTGAGCTTCACATATCCCCAGTAAAAATTTAAAAAATTGAAAATAGTTAAATGAAAAACAAGGTATTTGAAGCTCCATAATTAACTGTCAGACCCCCTGATACAGGTACTATGTAAAAGAAAAAATTTCTTAACAGCAGCAGTTTGGTGAGTTTGACTATATTTAAACAGATTGAGGTTTTATTTTAAAAAATGATAATCAGATTGTTTATTCTTGATGCTGGCTTCAGTCAAATAAAACAGAACCAAATTCACAATAAGGTGGAATGGTATTAAAAATTAGGAGTAAAAACCACAAGCTGGTGCCTTGTTATCCTTCTGTTTGCAAAGTATAATAGGAGATTATATTTTCTAATCCTGAGCTATTAAAAAGTTTTCTGTATCAACAGACATTTTACCCTTCACTACCATATCCAGAATTTCAATTAATAGCCTTAAAAGGTTGCAAACCCATTTACTTCAGTGGAACTACTACACTTTCTTAAATCAGGACCAAATAAGGTTTTTGTGAAATTCAATAAGATTGAGTAGGTGCTGCTCAAAATGACCCAGATGCTTTTTTCATCTATGTGGCAGAGAAGGAAACAAAACCATGGAAATTGCAAAGAATATAGGGTAAAAAGCTCCACAGAAGGGAAATATGGGTACACCAGAGCATCCCCACTTACCATATAACTTTCTGCACCCCTAACATTTAATCATACCACTTTATGACCATAATCAACTGGAGTCGGGGTACAACTCCTCTTTGCAGCATGCTTTTGTCTTAGGGCAGCATAACTTTAGATGAAAAAGGCTTTTTTTTAAACATACAAGTGGTATGGATGTACAATAGCAGTTATTATAATGGAAGCTTTGTGTGCTGACTGGTTAAAGGACCAGACTCTACATTTGATATTTTCCTACATATCCTACCATGAATATATTTTAATGTATGTAGTTGCATGCTCTGTAACATGCTTAGTAAAAATACTATGCCCTTGTATAGCATTTTTTTATCTGATGATCTCACAGTGCATTCTCACAGCTATTAATCCTTACACAACAACCCTCAGGCAAGTCAATTTTATTATCCTCATTTTACAGATAGGTAAACAAAGGGACAGAGTGATTAGGAGTGGTTATCCAGGGTCACCACAATCAGGGATAAAGGTCAGCAGTCCTACTTCTCAATATTCTGCTCTAAAAAAAAAAAACACACTGTCAAAATATTGTAGTCTGTTCTTTTTTTTTTCTATTATATTTATAGACATCTAGTCAGCCACTAGAATTCTGGTTAAACTATACAGTGAACTTGATTTTTTTCCCTTCAGTGATGCACATGATCACACATCTTACCCATTTTTGTCTTATCTCTGTTTTGTCTGTCAAAAGTATACATTTATGGTCATGTATGTAACAGATGCTGTTTGTCTGTGTAAGCCATGTCTACGCGGTGTGGCTAGGCCAACACAATTGATGAACCTGCTACAGCCTTGGTGAAGAGAGTTGAATTAGCTTAGGTGGCAAAGATTAAACTATTAAGATCCAGAGGTCCCAGCTTTGATCCCTGTTGCCAATGACCCACCCAGGGGCATTGGCATTACAACTGGTGGCCTCTATAGTGAACTGAACTGGTAAGCCTCTGAACTGCATAACATGCTTGCCTGGCCAGGGAGAGTATGTAAGCTATTATGCCTACTTGGTGTGGCACTTTGTGCCCATCTGGTGGTGGCTAGGCCAACTAGACATCTGAGCTTGGTACAGCCACATCTAAGAGAATAGGCTCTTTTAGATCAGGCAGCAGAGGATCATTTATTAAGCTCCAGATGTCCCAAGTTTGATCCCTACTGCTGACTACCCACCCTGGGGTGTAAGCAATTATAACTTCTTTGCCCAGTGATGCCCATTATAGCAGTGGTTCTCAACCTGAGGTCTGCGGACCCGGGGGGGTCTGCAGATCCTGGGGGGTCTGCAGACTATGTATAAGAGATCCGTGAAAGGTTGTTGTTACCATAAAATAGTGGCTTTTAACCCTTGGGACTCTGCATACTATTTTTCCAAATGGGTCTACACCTCCATACAAAAAGTTTTAGGGGTCTGCAAATGAAAAAAGGTTGAGAACCACTGCACTATAGAATGCTTACATGCTAAACAACCCCAGACAATAATAATGTTTCATGTATCTTATAGTGTTGTAGCTATGTTGGTCCCAGGATCTGAGAGACAAGATAGGTGAGGTAATATCTTTTACTGTTGGTGGAAGGAAGAAGAGCTCTGTGTAGCTCTAAAGCTTGTGCTGCCCATCAACAGAAGTTGGTCCAATAAAAGATCTCATGTATTTTTAGTACTTTTCATCTTGAAGGATCCCAAAGTGCTTCAGAAACATGCCTGTGGATATCATCCTGTCTGTCAATGTTATGCTTGTGGAGTAATTTAAGTACAATTTACTTGTCCTATTTTAGTAATTGTATATTGACAAATTAGTTTAAGTAACTGCATGTATACAACATCCCTTCTCTACCCTCTGTTTATTTGTTTGTCTCTCAGCTCCCATGATAGGGACCATGTCTGGAAATTGCCCAGTACATGGTGAGTGTGACCAGGCAGAAATAAGGATGAAAAGCAGCGACCTCTAAAATGGTAGGGGAGGCCAACAGCAAGTCTAATAAGTTCCACAACAGTGTGGGAGAGGGAAAATTTTAGCAAAGGATACTGAGGCAATGCTCTGTTCTTCTAACCAAACAAATAAAGTAAATCAGCCTTCAATTTCTGCACAGGGAGGGTGGACACAACTTGCCTTTTAAGGTTTCATCAGTGCTTAATTTGCAATGAAAGAGGTGCCAGGGCTCTAGCAATGTTGTGTGTGGGTTTTTTTTGCTAACACTCAGAACTGATGCAGAAAACCCAGAGGTGCCGGGGCTCAGTCCTGGCAAGCCCTGGCACAAAATAAGCACTGGGTTTCATCCTGAAGACTCTCACACGGTGAACTAAATAGCAGCGAGCCTCAAACAGGGGAATGGCTGGGGCGAGCCCTAAACCGGGGTCCCTCTCGGGCGGGCGAAGAGCTGTGGCGGGACATTTGTATTTGAAGTTGAAGGCTTTGAATCCCTAGGCCAGTAGTAAGGGTCCTAGCGAGGCCCAGCCCCCCACTCACCGCTATGGGAGCTGCAGCAGAATCAGCACAGTCCATCTGGAGCGGAGACTACTTGGTTCTCCAGGTAGTGCCCGCAGTGTGCAGGCGCGGAGGCCTCTGGGATTTGTAGTCCACTCAGCCGTCCTCATTCGTGTATTCGAATAGTCCAGGGAGGAGTAAAAAACTACAAGACTAAAAGCAAGATGGCGGCAAATGTTTACATACTGTTGCCTAGTAACTGGTGGTCAGCGGGACCCCAGCTGGTGAATTTTTTTAGCCCCAGAAACTGCCTGAAACCCAATTAACCGGGTTGACTATAATAATTATTTACTTAATATTATTAAGTGGAAGCGTTAATTATTGCCCTGCGACAAGACTACAAGTCCCAGCATACAACTCGCCACCCTTATTTTCAGCGGCCCCTTGAGCTATGGCGGCGTGGCATGCTGGGAGTTGTAGCCCTCCCCTTCTGAGCTTGCTTAGGGAGAGGGATCCATGTCAAGCAAATGAGCAGCCGAGTGGGCGGGGTCAGCGGGGAGGGGGCCCCTCGCGGCCGCCTTCCAATTGGTCCAAGAGCAGAGAGCGCTGGCCAGAGGCAGCGCACAGGGCTTGAGGGGGTCCGCCCGTGCGCAGGCGCACGGTGAGCGCTGCTGCTGGGAGCTGGTGGCGGCGGCGGTGGAATGTTTTGGGGGCTGTCAATGAAGAGAGGCGCCGCCGCCGCCGTTGCTGGCCGGTGCCTGGGCAGGTCAGCCTGAGGGACACTTCTCCACAGCAGGGCAGAGCCTCCCTCGCGGCTCCTAGCCTGACCGGGGCTTGCCAGCCCCTCAGAGCAGCCTGAGGAGCGGACGGGGTTTCGGCAGGTCCCCCCCAGCCGCCTGCGGTGCCGGGGGAGAGGGATCCGCAAAAGCCCCCCCCCCCCACCAGCAGCCGGGGGCGGGAAGCGGCCTGAGAGGCTGAGGCGGCCGCGGGGGCGATGATGAACAGGTTCAGAAAGTGGCTCTACAAGCCCAAGGTAAGTTGCGAGCCTGCTGCATCTCCGGCGCGCCGGCTCTGGTTTGGGGGTGTCCATTGTGGGTCAGCCCTTCCTGCGCGCCGGAGGGCGAGGGAGCCCCCGGTGCCTGTGTGCGCGGCGACGGGCGCGGGAAGCGCCGGCCGGCCGAGGTGCCCTGTAGGATCCCGCGTGTGAGCGGAGTCCTTGGGGGGAGCCTGCCGGGCGTACCTGCCGCGCTGTGCCCAGCCCGTGCACCTACGAGCTGCTGTGGGCAGAGGAGGGAGCATGTTATTGTCTAGGTCTTGCCGGGCAGCGTCAGGGAAGGGGTCCGAGGAGGGGGTCTGGCAGTGCCTCACTTTGTGGGGCTCACCTGGACGGTGTGTGGCGCTCAAAAGGGATTTCGGCAGCCCGCCTCCCTCCCAACCTTGCTTGTCTCTCACGGGCATCCCGTGATTCGCTGTATCTTTAACTTGCAGCCGATTAGATCCTTGGCAGTTGAAGAACATGCGGTTTTTTTTTTTTTAATTATCAGGTAGACCCAGTTTTAAAAGGGAGGCAGTAGAGATCTATAGAGAAATAGGATTTTGTTTTATTTGTGCTGCTGATAATGATCCACTGTGTTTTCAGAGACCGCAAAAGAGTGCTAGGATTTGCAAGGCACCCGCATTCGAGTGAGCGGTTTCTCTGCGCGTCGGGAGAGCCCTTCAGGCAGCTTATCTGTTCAGGGAGGCGAGATGACAAAGCAGAGCATGTGCTTTATTGTTATTTGGACCTGACAACAAAAGAAGAGGAGGGGGAGGCTTTCGGATGCTGTTCTTGGGGGATAGTTGTCTCATTGGAGGTTCCTTACTGTGTTTGTCTTTCTGTGCTGATGTAGAGCTGCTGCTGGTTTAGCTGTGTGAGACTACTACTCTGCCAGTGTAATCTTCACTTTTCACAGTTACTAGGCAGTCCTTTATTCCCTTTGGACTTTTAGTTTCAATTAAACCCATGTAACAGCTGTTTACTGTGTTGCATACAATTCACTCCCAATTTGGAGAGCGAGTAAAACCTTCACATTTGTCAAATGTTGCTAATTCTATATTTTAATGGAATACTACTAAATATATAGGTTTCAGGGTAACAGCCGTGTTAGTCTGTATTCGCAAAAAGAAAAGGAGTACTTGTGGCACCTTAGAGACTAACCAATTTATTTGAGCATGAGCTTTCGTGAGCTACAGCTCACTTCATCGGATGCATCTGTAGCTCACGAAAGCTTATGCTCAAATAAATTGGTTAGTCTCTAAGGTGCCACAAGTCCTCCTTTTCTTTTTACTAAATATATATAAAGTGAGAACTTCTAAGTAAAGATTTTGTTACATTGTGGTTTGTGGATGGATGTCTTCTTGTTTTGCCTCCCAAAATTAATTAAAACGTCATAAAGCAATATTTGTAAAACAGTTTACACCAGAATTATCAGAAGCTTCTGGGATAGGTAAAGTAATGGTAGGAGAGCAGTATTCTCTTTTGTATGACACTCTTGTCATAAACGAAAGGATGTTAATATTTTTGAACAGCTTACTGGTGTCTAGGTGATGAATGGAATGCCCTGATACTGTAGTTGTGTTTATGTTCTCAAGTACCTAATTTAACTCTTGTAAATGTCACTTTTTCTTTAAGTTTTAATTTTAATATGGTGTAAAGTCTCATATTAAATCTTTCAGACATGGTTGCTACTTTCATCCAAATAGTAAGAACCAGTCCTTTTGTCATTTTATTGTATATTGGGATGATGCTATAAATAATAGTTTATTTGTTTGCTGGTTTTGTAGAATTTCATATATAATTTAATCCTGATTAACACTTTTTGAAAAAGGGATTTTTTTTTAACCTAGTGAAATTGGAGACAGGTGGAATCTTCTTTCAGTTGTTTACTTTATAAACTTGATAGCACTTTGTATTTAGTCACCTTCATAGTTTCTCCCCTTCATAGACAGCTTGTTTTTTTGTGCACACCTTTTATTTAGCAGCGGGGGAGAGAGAAGCCATTTTAAAAAAACAGGAAAACATCTTTGCAAAGCCACAAATTTAGTAGGAACTCACTGGTAAATGCAGTAACTGATGCTACTTTAACTTCCTTTTTGAAACTGATTAGATTTTAAAGTGATAGTGTTCCTTCTAATAGAGAATTCTAGATATGGTGAAACTGATTTACTGTTATCAGTAGTATATGTTTGCATACTATTGTTTCACTTCATTTGAGAGCAAAGGAAATTCTCAAACCTGTGGTGGAAGAGTATTGGGCCTCATAAAATCGGTATTGACATTTCAAATAGAACCATTCCCATTATGTTTTTAAAAGAGCAATACCTCCCTTTAATAAAAAAAAAAAAGAGAGAAAAACAAAGTTACTTTCATCAGAAGGGGTATCACTTTTGTTCATACATGGTTTGCTTGCAAGGATGAAAGTAAGTTTTTGTTTCAAACAATTTTGTTCTTTTCACACTAGTGTAATTATATTCAGAATCAGTATTGTTCACTGTAACTGGTAATTGTGAATTCCTCCAGAAACAGCCACTCCTGCAGTAAGTATCTGTTAAAACATTTGTTACTGTAGAATATTTCTTAGAGTAACACAATAGAACTAAATACACAAAGACTTAAATAACAAGTTTGAGTTAGAAATTAAGATGGGAATTTAGGATTAGGGGTGCCTGGCACTTTGTCCATCACTTCCCAGGTTATGCTAGCTGCTTTCCCCTTCTATCAATTGGTCTGGAGTGTCCCCTTAGTAGGTTGGTCTGTCCCACAGTTCATTTTTATATAATTTAGCATGGTGATCTTTGGGGGGTGGGATAGACAGTGCTGGATTTGCACTCTATACATTTCCATCTGTGTGTCAGAGATATGAGGCATTCTTACACTTCTCAACTCCAGCCTGCTGCCACCAGCTCCCTCTTCAGTCCTAAAGCTCCTAAAATCTTAAACTTGGATCTTTGCAATAGCAGTAAATTTTGCTGACACTACTCTTTTTGGCAATTCTGTTGTTAGCCTTTTAGAGTTAATTAACTTAAGTGTTCAATTCCCCCCCCCCCATTGTTTTTTTTTTTAGTGGGGTAGTGGTAGAATGCATGGTACTGAGTTTAGACAATCTCTCATCTTTCAAACCTGGGTTCCTAATACTATTCATACATGTTCATTAATGAATATGGCTTAGAATAAATACCAGTAGACATTTGTCCATCTCATAAAACTAATACACAACTTACTTTAAATCAGCACCAATTTTGTAAGAGAAGCCAGGGAATAGGGTAGCACAAGTATTGCACGTCACAAATGAGGTGAATAGATAAAACTATATGGACAAATTAAGTGTAGAACCAGCCTTTACTATACTTACCCCTGTGACGAAGTGGGACTGTTCTTAATGTTTCCTCTGAATAGTGTGGGGTGCCTCAGTTTTCCCTGTGCCGTTCTTAAGAATCTAGGTGGTAGGATAAGGGTGCATGATCCTTGCAGAGCCCTAGAGGGCAGGTGTTTGCAGGGGTCTGGACACAGACAATGGCCGACACCCTGTTTCCTGGCAACTGGTGGCCTGGGCCCTTCTTCCCTGCAAGGTGAGAGCTAAAGAGTTGGAGAACAAAGGAATCAGGTGACCTCCTGGCCCGGGAAAGGGACAAAGCCCAGAGGAGGAGGGGCTGGAGAGAGTTTCAGTTTGGGGCTGGCTGGGGATGTGAAGTGCAGACGTGGTTGTCCAGCTCACTGCCCCCCAAAATGGACCCAGCTGAGGGGTCCTATTCTCTGTACCTACAAGCTCTGTTCTAGACCGTGTTCCTGTCATCTAATAAACCTTCTGTTTTATTGGCTGGCTGAGAGTCACGTCTGACTGCGAAGTTGTGGGGCAGGACCTTCTGGCTTCCCCAGGACCCTGTCTGGGCGCACTCGCTGTGGGAAGCACATGGAGGGGCAGAGGATGCTCAATGCTCCGAGGTCAGACCCAGGAAGGTGGAAGCCAGGTGAACTGTGTGTCCTGCAGACAGGCTGCTCCCTGAGAGGAGACTTCCCCAGAGTCCTCCCTGGCTTCGTAGGGAGCAGTTCCAGAGCATTGCCCAGGGACTCTGTGACAACCTCTGACTAGTGCTATCATACAGACGTAAACTTTACTCAATTGACTATAAGAACATTTTTTATAAAAGAGATGCAGAAAAAAGTAAGTACATACAAACTAAATTAAAAATAAATTTCAGTTAGATGGTGAAAATATCTTTGGAAACATCCAACTATTGTGTGCTGTAGATTTAAGGAGTATTTAAGTAGTTTAAACAATTATATTTGAACTGCGTACAGTATTTGCCAACTTTCAGATCACTTTGATTTCAACCTCGTGAGAATTTGAGCATATTATATTAAGAGACCCAGGCAACTAAATGTGGTGGTGGTAGATTTTCACCTATTACACTCACCTGAGATAGACTCATCGCTCCCTCACAAAGGGGGACCAAACTTGGAGAATCTGGGTGGCATAAAAGTAGGAAGGGCTGCTTCCTTATTGTTCACCTCCCTCATCTGGACCCTGTAGAAATAGGTCTGTGAGGGGACAAAGCAATGGGTTAGCTGCTCTCATCTATGTGGAGATTCCCTAACTGAGCTGATGCTAAATGGATTAGAAAGATGCAGCATCTTTGGGGAACTGTCTCTTGGCGGTTTCAAAGAGCAAGTGTTCCCTGGCAGAGTAATGGTGTTGAAGTGTTTAACGTTTCCTTGACACTGTACAAGATAGGGTCTCAGTCAACTATGTAGAACAATCTAAATAGAAAATATAAATTGGATGTAAAGAGGAGGAAGAAAAGCTAGCATCTTTTTTTAGGTCAAGTTTTTTTTTTTTCTGGTTGGTAGTTAAGTTTCTAGGTTTGAGACAGCATTTTTAGTGATGGGTTAGTACTTGTGGGTATTAGGGAAGAACTCAATTTTCAGCAGGGAACTGATCGAGAAGGTAGGCATCTGACATGTCTCAAAATCCCTATCAGCATAGAGGGCACTGAAAGAGAGGGAAGAAAAGTAGGAGAAAAACATGAAAGGAGGGGTAGTACTGCTGACTTCAGGAATTTAAAATTATGAAATGGGCTCCAAAAATTGTGAGATTTAAAAAAAAAACTGTCTGCATTTTTATTCTGGTTTTGGAGCTTTTACGGTTCATGTTTTAAAGCTTTTTTTTAACAACCATGAATGCTAGAAACTTAAACAAAAAAGAAAGCTGAGGTTCTTGCATAATTGACTTTCTTAAAGATCTAGTATCCGTAATCAAGCAGTCAGTATTGTAAGAATTGCAAACTTGGGAAGCATTAGGCAGAATTCATTGCGGTAGTGGAGAGGGGAGGGGCAGTAGGAAGAAAAGGACACAGATATAGGTGAGACAGAAAATGGTTGCTGTTGTTTGTATTACAGTAGTCCCCAGTGGCTGCAACCAAGATTTGGGCCCCCACTGTATAGACACATAGTAAGAGAGAGTCCCATCCCCCAAGACATTACAAGAGGCAAGATAGACAAAGAGTGGGAGGAGAAACAGAGGCATAGAAAAATGAAGTGAGTTGCCTAAGGTCACAAGCAAGTCAGTGGCAGAATCCAGAATAAGACCTGGACCCTCAAGCAGTGTCCTATTCACTAGACCACACTGTCTCCAATCATGCTGGTTATGGAAGGGGAAGCTAAGAGAGCTGTATTTGCTGCAAGTGGGAGGAGAAGGAGTCAAAAAGCATAGTGAAATGGTTTGAGTAGCTAGTGAGGAAGATGATTTTTAGCTGCTGTAGTAAATGGACTGGAGGGGAGTGAGATGGGATACAGTAACCATTGTTTTGAATACCATAAATTGTTTCCTAGTTGCTAGTTTCCTGTAAGTCTTATTTTCCCTTTCTGGGACTCCAGATTTGATATGTCAAGGCAGATTTTGTTTTGAGTGTTTTCCCTTCTTTTGGAAGCAAATGCAGACAGGGATTTCAAGCAATTGTATTCTTGAATTGCTGCATGTTGATAGGACAATAGTTATCCTGTTTGCTCTCTTATGTGTTGCAGGCTTCCAGCCTTTGCTGCTGCCTTTTTAAAAAAGTGATGGCTTCTTCTTTTAGATAAGAGGGTTTCTCACCTGTGACTGAAATGTGTGTATACACATAATGGAAAAAATATCTTATCAGTTCAGTTCACTTCTTATCTTGTACTGACAGAACATTCCACATGTGTTAGGTCAGAGGCTATTTCACAAGTGGTATCAAGAGGTTAGTGGAAAGTTGGGCCTTTAAAGAGTTTTTTGTAGTTTCAAAACTAGCTTTAAATCAGTGATGATATCAAAAGCATTCAGAAAAAATTAAGTTAAAGGTGAACTGGAAATGAATCACTTATTCTTTTGTATGGCTGTTGTTTTAGACTTGTGAAAGTGAAATACAGGTTTGCTGATGCTAAACCTGCAAATAGGAGCAGATAAGATAATTATAAATATATTAATAATCTTGTATTGTTAGATTTAAAATAGGGCATTAAGTTAATTTATTCAGTAGATAAATATTTAGAAATTGGTGTAAGCAAAAAGGACCATATGAGAAATGTGTGTTAGAGATGTACTCAAAGTAACACCCATAAACAAAAAAATGCAGGAGTATAGACTCAGATGGTTTGGTCATGTAAAGGGCAGTCCTGACAACTCTGTGGGTAAGAGTCCAACAGAACAAGATTAAAGGCAAAAAGACGGAGGCTGAAGTGTTGGGATGTCATAAAGGAAGATATGTTAGCATGTAGTGTGTTTGAGGACATTGGATTGACCAGATCATTTTGGAGGGAGAAATCTTATAGAGCAAACTCCATTTGATGGGCTCAATGCCAGGAGGAATAAAAACGGAATTTCTAAACATTTCTTCTTCCTGTGAAAACAGAATTTTCTAGCTTGTCACAGGTGGAATTTTTCACGCAAAACCTGTCTGTACCAAAAATAAAAATAAAAATGCAGATTTGGGTTCAACTGAAACAATTAGTAAATTTGGGTAAATTTTTGGCAAATTTTGATTAAAAAAAAAAAGGTTCTGGAATACAAAATATGTTTCAGTATTTTCCAAAACACAATATTTTGACTTTTCTTCTTCTTCTTCTTCAGGAAAATGTTTTATTTTGGCATTTCCCTCAATCTTATTTAAACAAACATTAAAGAGACACTGAAAGTGAAACAAAACATTTAGTTTGAGTCAAACCAAACAGTTTGACTCCATAATGATTTTTCTTGTGCTCTTTCAGTTCAGCTTGTGAACAGAAAAATCAGTTGCATAGCTCTAACGACAAATTATGGCAAGTTCAGAGTTGAAAGCTTGGAATATTCAGCTAGGGTGCAATCTGATTGAAAAAGAGGTAAAAAGTATAATACAAATTTACGTGGACCCTTAAGTAATCTTTCTCTCTTTTTTTTTTTAATGGTGTCACCTGAAAAGTTTTTTTTCCTAGGCCATAGGATGAGTAAATAAAATCTTTGTAATTAATTTTGGTCATGAAAAATCATGAAAAGAAAGTTTGTGATCATGAAGAAATTTGTTTTATATAACTGTGAAGTTGGCCGAATAAAATAAATAAATGAAACTTTTCAAAGAATATCTTTGACTGAGAATAGTACAACCAATTTACATAATTACTTGTGAAGCAGAAAGCATCCTATTGTAACCTTTCTGCCCATCAGAGTTGGCAGCAACAAGGGCCGGGTTCAGTATCTAGGGGTTCCATTCCAATAACACAATGCAAAACCGGCTTGAGCCCCCACCCAGTGACCTGGGACAAATATATACCACCCCCGCTGGGTGCTTCTAAGAGGCAATACTTCCCGATTTGCAAGCACAGAGTCTGAGTGTCGCAAAAGCCTTTTAATAACAGAGAGAAACAATGTGGCATTATATTGGGGAAACACCAACAGGATTCATAACACAACCTGTGATCAAAAAACCCACCCTAAGCAAATTGGGGCGTGTCCTTTCCCTTTCCTTTCCCAAAAGTCACCCAAAGTCCCAAAAGTCTCTGTCCCTGGTCATAGAATCATAGAATATCAGGGTTGGAAGGGACCTCAGGAGGTCATCTAGTCCAACCCCCTGCTCAAAAGCAGGACCAATCCCCAATTAAATCATCCCAGCCAGGGCTTTGTCAAGCCTGACCTTAAAAACTTCTAAGGAAGGAGATTCTACCGCCTCCCTAGGTAACGCATTCCAGTGTTTCACCACCCTCATAGTGAAAAAATTTTTCCTAATATCCAATCTAAACCTCCCCCACTGCAACTTGAGACCATTACTCCTTGTCCTGTCCTCTTCTACCACTGAGAATAGTCTAGAACCATCCTCTCTGGAACCACCTCTCAGGTAGTTGAAAGCAGCTATCAAATCCCCCCTCATTCTTCTCTTCTGCAGACTAAACAATCCCAGTTCCCTCAGCCTCTCCTCATAAGTCATGTGTTCCAGACCCCTAATCATTTTTGTTGCCCTTCGCTGGACTCTCTCCAATTTATCCACATCCTTCTTGTAGTGTGGGGCCCAAAACTGGACACAGTATTCCAGATGAGGCCTCACCAATGTCGAATAGAGGGGGACGATCACGTCCCTCGATCTGCTCGCTATGCCCCTACTTATACATCCCAAAATGCCATTGGCCTTCTTGGCAACAAGGGCACACTGCTGACTCATATCCAGCTTCTCGTCCACTGTCACCCCTAGGTCCTTTTCCGCAGAACTGCTGCCGAGCCATTCGATCCCTAGTCTGTAGCTGTGCATTGGGTTCTTCCGTCCTAAGTGCAGGACCCTGCACTTATCCTTATTGAACCTCATCAGATTTCTTTTGGCCCAATCTTCCAATTTGTCTAGGTCCCTCTGTATCCTATCCCTGCCCTCCCGCGTATCTACCACTCCTCCCAGTTTAGTATTATCCACAAATTTGCTGAGAGTGCAATCCACACCATCCTCCAGATCATTTATGAAGATATTGAACAAAACCGGCCCCCGGACCGACCCCTGGGGCACTCCACTTGAGTCAGTGCAGCGTCAGAGTTCGAAAGTTTATCTGCAGAGTTTTACCTCCCAATGTGGGTGGAGATGGGCGGTTACTGGGCACCTTACGTGGTCCAAAGCCGATTGTCCCACCTCTCCATGGGGCTCCGCTCTGTTCTACTCCACCAGTGATCCCACGAACAGCTCTGCTCTGCCAGCTGCCCCCATGAGCTGCTCCAGCTGTCCCACAAACTGCTTCGCTCCACCAGCCGCTCTGCTCTGCTCTACTCTGCCAGCCGTCCCATAAGCCACTCCAGCCATCCCACAATATATCTTCAGGCCCCCCCACTACTTAACACAACACTCAGTGATTTCAGCTTGTAGTAGGGGAGCCTCAGAGCTAGTACACCATGGACCCAAAGTGAATTCAGCTTAGCAACCTTTAACTAGACTCCTAATAGAATCAAAATTAGCTCTGATATTCCACAGAGGAGAAAGGAGGAAGTGCAATTAGCATGTAAGGCCCTCACCAGGGGGCCCATACCACCAGGTATGACTTAAATTTTTTTTTCCAGTCCCCAGCCTCTCTTAATTCACTAAATTTTGGAACCCATGTCCCTTGCCTAGTGAGTGCTAGTTAGTTAATGGCGAGTCCCTCCATCATAACAAAAGGCCAAGTATAGTTCCACTGTCCCTGATTCACATAATCAGGATAATAACAGTTTATTCTTCCTGCCCCAATAACAGAGAAACTAGGGATCCCACAGCAGCCAAAGTGACCATTTGGGCAACTATGGGCTCATGCTAGGTGGGGTGGGTGTGCCTATGCAAATGAGATCAGCCCCTGAAGTTCTTTTCCACAACTTGCCACAGCTCACCACCAGATGTCAGGGTGGAGCTCATCCTGACTCTGCTTACACTATGTAAAATTATGGGCTTTAGAATGTTCAGCCATCTGATTTATAATGTGCACATTAAAAGAAGAAATGAGACTGGACTCAAGCTCGGAGCAGAATAGCTGTTTGGTTGAGAAATCCTGAGTAGTTGAATTCATCTTCAGTTTGGACAAAAAACACCTATTCTGTAGCTCTAGCACATCAGAGCTGTAGCATAGATTTGTCAACTGTAGATAGTCAACTGTACTGCAATCATTCAAACCTACCTTGCCTCAAAAACAAAATAATCCAACCAAATAACATGGCTAACCAAATCAAACTAACAAAAGTCCAAGCAGGTATTGCGATTGACTTGTGAGTCAAAGCATCCACTCATAACTAACCAGTGGTCTGGTCTTCCAAAAACATCAGTGAAAGCCATATTTCACCCATTTTTTTTCTAGCCTGTCTCTTTTTCACTTTGTCTGTTTGTTTAAAAACAGGATAAGTGCATGCCCTTCACATCAAAACTAAAAGTAAAATTAACCTTTTCCTTTTTCTAATAAAGTTTAACAAATTTATTTGAGCATAAGCTAGCTCACAAAAACTTATGCTCACATAAATTTGTTAGTCTCTAAGGTGCCACAAGTACTCCTTTTCTTTTTGTGGATACAGACTAACATGGGTGCTACTCTGAAACCTAATGTTTGACTGTCTGTTTTGCAAAATGACTCAACCACGGTTTCAGAATAAATGCTTGTCTTTGATTTCTTGTTCGTAACCAAGATAATGTGCAAACATGACTGGGAAACAAACCTCCTTGTCCCCAGTTTGATAGTACAGAGTACTCACTGATCTGCTTCTTGGTTATTTTTGCAGTTGGGTGTTTTGGGGAAGAATTTTCTGTTGACTTTTAAGGTGCCATATTCTGTTTTTTCCAAAAAAGTTCACTGTCACAGGTACCAGTACAAAATTCACTATTTGCAAAATCGAGGACTCCTTGTGATACCTTAGAGACTAACAAATTTATTTGGTCATAAACTTTCGTGGGCTATAAGACGGCTACCCCTCTGAAACCTATTATGTATTTGGTATTCAGAGATGGAGAATGAAGTTCCAGAATTAGACTCAAACTGGAAATGCTGCTAATGGAATGTAGCTCTTAATCTTTTATTTTTGTGTGACATCTTTGAATGAATGTAGTGTTTGTGAACAGTGCCTGACTGACATTCCTGGACAATGAAGTCTACTTATCTGCAGATCTGGTACAGCCTGGGTCTATCAATGTGCTTCATCTACATCTGGTCGGAAAATGGAACTTTGCCCTTTGGGAAATTCTGACACTGACATTTTGTTTTTGGTCCCAAATTGGGGCTAAAAATCAATCTCAAAATATTTTGTGAAAGGAAATATTTAATTTCAGAAACATTGAAACAGCATATTAAAAAAACCCCTCTTTGGTAATGTCAGCATTATAATACTAAAATATAAGTATAGCAGAAGAAACAAAGTCAGAATGTAACAATAGAATGGTAACTTCATTTCAATTTTGAATAGTCTCAGAAATGTTTCCATCAAATTTTGTTGAAATTGACACATTACCACAAAAATGTAGATACTGATGAAACAGCATTTTCCTATGTGAAAAATGTACCATTAAATTTTTGACCAGCTTTATCTTAAATTCTATTCTGCCTATGGGATTAGAGGATAACAATATTTGTGGTCTCTGCTAATCCCTTGAACTATCCTGTCACCTTTCTTCTGGTGTATTCTGAAGCTGTACTGTATATATTTATTTGGTAGAACTCTCGGATGCCTTTTAGATTCTGATTCCATGGGATTTAACAGGTTAGCATTAATTTCCCTCTTGAATAGCGTAAGAGACTCATCAGCAAAAATGTCTGGTCTGGAAGGGTACACTTACTAACTTTTTTTTTTTTTTTTTTTTGAAGACCAAGGATGGATGTATAGTTTCAACAATCACATTCTGTTTGGTGCCAGAGGAATCTTTTGAATTGTAATTGTAGAGCAGGAATTTTGAAAGCGGGTATGTGCCTCTGCTTATAATAGAGGGAAATAGCCTGTGGAATATAAGTAGATTAGCTTTTAAAAAATTTAACTGACTTAAGTTGTGGAAATTTCAGATACAGTTTGTAAGAACAGTGAGTATTTTGTTTTGGCTCTTATGTTCACACTTTGAACAGATAATGAAATGGCTGTGTGTTAACTGATTATACATCCTTGCTGTTAACAGATGCACAGAGAACAAGAGGGTTGGGGTTGGGGAGCAGAGCAGCTGGAGCTGCTGGCTCCTTTCTCTAAGGCTATGGCTACACTGGCACTTTACAGCGCTGCAACTTTCTTGCTCAGGGGTGTGGAAAAACACCCCCCTGAGCACAGCAAGTTACAGCGCTGTAAAACGCCAGTGTAAACAGTGCCCCAGGGCTGGGAGCCATGCTCCTAGCACTCTAAGCTAATCCCCTTGTGGAGGTGGAGTACCAGGAGCGCTGGGAGAGCTCTCTCCTAGCGCTGGCGCATGACCACACTGGCACTTGAAAGTGTTGCTGTGGGAGCGCTCCCACGGCAACACTTTCAAGTTTTGAGTGTAGCCATGCCCTAAAGAAGTGGACAAGTCTGGGAATAGACTGGCCTGGAAGATGCTGGGGTTTTTTTTTAGAGGGAGGGAGAAGAAACCGACTCAGATGCCGCTATTTCCCACTCCCATCCTGGAAAGGAAGCAATCTGGTACAAGCATCCCCACAGCTCTTTTTAGGAGGAGGAGGACAGTCAGTAATTGCAATAACCCAGGCGATACTTCTGTCTTCAGTATGCAGTAGAAGAGACAGGAATGAATCTAATTGGATGATTGAATATGGTTGAGACACATGGCCGGAAAGGGTTACGCCAAATGACCCCAATTCAACCCTCAAAGACATATGGGGAGATAATTTTTGTGTATTTACATATATATGGGTAGAAGTCAACAATGTAATCAACAGTCCCTGTCTATGCTGTAATCTCTTAATTCAGAGATCAAAAGAACATCCTAGTATTTAAATGAACTGTAAACACAAGATATTGCTGTATTCAACTTTTTGAAATGTATAGCTGATCATCTGTGAATGGTGAAAAACAGGCAATTGCCTTACATTAATTTGTGTAGCTAAGTATCGGTGATGGACCTACTTCAAAGTTTCCCTGATTACCTATTGTAAACCAAGGGACTCCAACTTGTCAAAAAAGGCTTGAAATTGTATAAAAGATCCTTGAGTCCTGATCCTGTCATCTCAGATCTGCTTGAGGTTTCATGCAGGGGAAGCCTAGGCCACAACGACTGAGATCTCAGTTCTGATTTGACTGGTCTGAAATATAAACATTGGACTATAACCTTTGAACTATTTCTGAAAGAACTCTTTGCATCTACAAAGCTCACCATCTCTGTTATAAATCTGAACCTCAGTGAATTGAACTCACGTCTGTATGTATATTGATCTTTTAACCATACTCTTTTTTTCTTAATAAATTTTAGTTTAGTTAATAAGAATTCGCCATAAGCATGTATTTGGTAAAGGTCTGGAATATTTATTAACCTGGGAGGTAGTATGTCCGATCCTTTGGGATTAGTAGAATCTTTTCTTTTATTAATTCTCCATCATATCTGACTTGAGTAACTAGGTGGAGGCCTGAGGCTGGGTTACATTAAGGGAACTGTGTTTTGGACCTCTGAGTAGCCAATAAGGTATAACAGAAGCTGTTTAGTGCTGGCTTGGTAAATCTAAGTACTGTACTGGAATATCCACCAGCTTTGGGGATTGTCTGCCCCATTCTTTGCAGTTCACCCTAATTGACTGACCTCAGCTGTCTCCCCCAGGACCCCGGTCACGTGGATGAGTGCATGCTTAGGTGGATCAGAATGAGAGGGGCTCAATTAAAAAAAAAATGGGGTGGGGGGGAAGAGGAGAGAGAGGAAAGGATGTGGAGAGGGGGAGAAATGAGGAGCATGTTTCCTCTAATGCAGAAACATAAATATGGAGTGAAGCTAGGAATGGTATAGAGCACAAGAGACAGAGTAATTATTCTTTACAGGTTATTAAATAGAAAGTTGATTGGCAATGGTATAACTAAATATAGTACACAAGTGTTTAAAAATGCACAGCAATGGCCTCCCGGGAGTGTGTTGGTAAAAGTAGTTCTTTCACCTAGACTAGCCTGCTTAGTCCTGGGGCTAGTAGGTGCTGAGAACACTTCAAGTTCCAGTTTCTAGTAAATCACAGAGAATCTATTGCTTGTGTAGGAAATTAAAGCAGCAGAGCTTGATGCACACAGGATCTTTGAGATAAAAATGATTCTTCATGAATCATTGATAGTGGTTTTGTAGGTCTTCCAAAGTGATAAGATATCTTCTCACATTTAACCCATGGTGGAAGGGGGCTAGAATGAATACAACTGCAGATGAAGTATTGAAATGATTAGCTGAGCAGTATTCCAGGGCCTTTTTAATTGTTGTATTTACTTTATCAATTGATTTGTTATATTTACAATTAGTATTCTGTTTTGTGTGTAGATGCTGTATAACCGAGATTAACAGTGGCAGTAAGAGTTGATTCTAGTGTGCATGTTCTATATGTAATACACCAGAACAGATAATGCACCAGTAAGGATGTGCAGTTAAAATAAACTGCTGGTAAATTCAAACGGTCTTATATAACTACTCATAATCCTCCATAGTGACTTTATTCCAAGATCATAGATCATTTTACAAACACTTAATACATTTAGCCTCAAAGCAGGTAAGTTTGTGTGTGGTGTTTTTTTTTTTTTTTTGAGCGTTACCTTAATTAGTAAGGTAAAACTGAGCAACGGAGGCAGAGAGAGGTTAAATGGCATGCCAAGGTCATAAATGAAGGATTTAGCAGAAATGGTAATGTAATCAATGTACATGTTTCTCATTCCCTGTCGTCTGCCAAAACTGCAACATTGTCTTTCTCCTTTAGCAAAGTTAATTTGGAAATGTTAAACATATATATTTTCTGTTCCCATTTTTGCTGTGAAATTTTAGTTTAATATTTCATGGTTTTACATTTAGCAAAATAAAAACCCTATGCTATATATGTGTCAAGAAAAAATAATAACAGAAAATAGATGTACAAGCAACAAGTCCAGGTTAAAGTTTTTGCAGGAACCGTAGCTTTTTTGCTTTGCTTACTTTAACATTGTACTAATCTAGCATTTTGTTTTTAATTTCCTCCTTCATGGTAAAAGGAGGAAGAAAGTTGCTTGTGTTTATTAATATTAAATGATTCCAGTTAGTCTGAAGTTTACACCACATTAATCATTTTTAATAATCTCATTAAATCTTACTAGCGCATTTTTAGGGGTGCTTTTACCAATTACCTGTGGTCCACATGGCTTCCCCATGCCAGAGCAGTTAGTATGTATTTTTTTTTAAATCCCTAAAATCACCAGACTACAACTATCCATTAAAACAGATCTTAACAACAAAGGCTACTTAACTTCTGTGACAATCTTTGGTACCCTCTTTAGCAGTGCATGTATCTGAACCCATGAAGAGATCTGCTGAGCATCTACAGTTAACAGTACTTACAAGCTGGACCGCCAAGTTTCCATTGATTTAGATTTTAGCACAGGAATGCTCCTTGGTAGTGAAAATACTAGGTTCTTTTTCCTTCTCTTTTCTGAAGTTTTTCTCCCCTTCCCATCTTCTACTAGTACAGCGGTCCTCAAACTTTAGCAACCCAAGGACCCCCATTTTGCTTTAAATTTTTTAAGGGACCCCCAAACCCCCCTGCTTAGCTCCAGGTCCTGCCCCCATTCCACCCCTTCTCCCAAGGTCCCACCCCTGCCCCACCTCTTCCCACACCCCCACTCACTCCATCCCCGCTTCCCTCCGCTCGCTGTACCCCACCCTCACTCCTTTCACCAGGCTGTGGCAGGGGGTGCGGGATCCGGGAGGGAATTTGGGTGTGGGAGGGGGGCGGGGTGTGGGAGAAGGTGTGGGCTCTAGGCTGGGGCAAGGGGTTGCGGTGTGGGAGAGGGTGAGGGGTGCAGGGTCTGGCAAGGCTGTGCTTACCTTGGGCGGTGCCCGAAAGCAACCAACACACCTCTCTAGCCGCAGCTTCTAGGCGGGGGGTGGGGTGGGGGTAAGGGGTCTCTATGCTGCCCCTGCCTTCAGGAACTGTCCCTGCAGCTCCCATTGGCCGAAGTTCCCGGTCAATAGGAGCTGCAGAGTAGTGGCTCAGGGCAGGGGCAGCACACGAAGATCCCCTCCCCCACCCCCTGGGGCTGCAGGGATGTGCCAGCCGCTTCTGGGGGTGGCGCAGAACCAGGGCAGGTTAGGAGCCTGCCTTAGCCCTGCTGTGCCACTGGACTTCTAGTGCCTAAAATCTCCCATATTGGCTTTAGTAGCTTCCGGGAGATAGAGAGGGAGGAGTTGATCAGCAGGGCCCACAGTACCCTTGGGGATCCCCAGGGGTCCACAGATTCCAGTTTGAGAAATGCTGTAATTGTAGTTACTTTGTCTGCAGATTTGCCTTGAAGTGGAAAATTGTTCCCACTTCTTAAATTTTGAGTCCTGTGTACCTATTCTTGTGGTCCTACACTTCGATCAAAATATACAATTGTGGGTGGATGCAGGGATGTGGGGGGAATGGAAAGAAGTTCTTGACATACTGTCTCTCTAGAACTTCATGTGGGTTCTTTTTAAGCTACATTTTCTAATAATTCTCAACTATTTATGTCCCAGCTTTAGAAAAAATCATTCTGGAACACTCCAATAGTGAAATCATCTGATAGACTAAAACAGGGGTTCTTTATGTGGGGGTCATGAATGGGTGTCTAGGGTTTCAGACCGTATTGCTAAATGGGTGGGGAATTGTAGCTAGATAGGTGGATGGGAATGGGTTTCTGGGAGCAAGGATAGTTCCAGAATGGAAAAGGTTGAGAACCACTGCCTAACATCTCTCTGATTTATAACCCTACACCTTCTTTTCTACTGCCTTACACAGGTTTAAATGACTACATAAGGGGTAAAGTGATTATTACATGGATGTAAAAAGACCAGGAGGGTGGGTGAGAAGATAATTCTGCTGTGGTGGCATTTTACACTCTCTTTCCACTAGAGCATGTCAAAAATAGAAAAAGCTTTCCACTAAAAATTACACTGAGAATCTTTTCCAATTGGCAATGACTTTTCAATTATTTTCAACTAGGTCTACTTTGTACACTCATTTTATACCCCTGTAAATGACTGTGCAAGGTGCAGAGCATGAAGAATTGGGCCCTTTGTGCCTCCTTCCTACATGATAGCAAGCACATACCCATTTGCAGAAGGAGCCATTATGTTACCTTGAAATATTACATTTCTTCTTGTAAAAACACTGACCTTTACTTTTCCAATGGAAAAACTATTAAACTATTACTATTAAAACAATAAACAAGAAGAGTTATTTATACAGCGCTATTGATGTAATTGTGAGCAGTGCTTTGTAGCTGGTAAAACATCAGAGAAATTCCTGGGCTTTTGGAGTTTACAGCTGAAGGAGAACTTTGTGGATTTTTTTTTTTATAGGTAGGCCTCCTGGAACAGGTGGGCTTTTACTAGAGACTCTAAGGAGAAGGGAGTTTGTGCTTTGTAAGCAGAATTTTTTCAAGCCTGGGGATATGAATTCATGAGTGGTTGAAATAGACAAAGGGAGCAGTCAGGAGCAAAAGATGGTTGGAGGGTAGAAAGAAATCTCATTTGTAAATGAGAACATTGTGGCGAACTTTGCAATTGAGTAGCAGCCACATAAACTCTATGTGGAAAAAAGGAAGACAATATGAAGATTAAAGCCCTGTTTCTGCAAAGACTTAAACATGTGCTTAACTTTACACACCGCAAATAGTCCCTCTGAAGTTGTGGGTAGTGGAATGAGACATAAACTAACAATGGGAGAGGAAGATGATTTAGCAGTAATGTTTTTATTGGACTGAAAAGGGAAGAGTTGAAAAGAGTCCACAGCAGGCCACAGATGAAGCTATTTGGAGCAGAGTGGTTGTAGAGTGAAAAGAAGTTGATACTGTTTTAAGTATCTTATTTGTAGTTGTGATTATGTGAAAGTCATTCAAGTGAAGCACTAACTATAGCAATTCAGGGGAAAGAACTAGAGCAAATTTGGTCGAGGGATAAGCAGTTTAATTTAAAGGAATAAAACTATTTGCGGTATGAGGGAAAAGGGAGATATCCTATTTGTGGTAGAATATTTCTCTTATTTGGTACTGTATGGTATTCAGAAAATGGGCATAGCTGCATATACACTAAAATTAATTTGCTGTTAATATCTGGTAACTTTTTATCATTCATCGAAATTAAAGAAAAATCGGATCTAAAATATTTCATATGTACATCGTTACAGGGAAAAATAGTTCATCTACAGAAACATGCGAGAATAAACCCGCTAACCAGGTTGGAGTTGGGTAACCTGGCTATTTTCATAGGGCTTTTCTACACAGAGACTTAGGCCATGCCTACATTACAGAGTTAAGGCAACTTAAGTTATGTCAACAACCATAAACCACTGTAATTACAGTGCTTGTGCATGTTCACACAATGTTCCTTGTGTTGACAGAGTGTGTGCACAGTTGGCGCTCTAGCACTACAGAGCGAGCAGTGCACTGTGGGTAGCTATCCCACTGCAAATCGCCACCTTCTCCCACTATGAGTTCTGGGAATGGATCACAGTGCACCATGAGGTGGAATCACTGCCCCCATGATGCAGCTTTCTCCGTCCCATAATTTCATGGGCTTCCAACTGTTTTGCGCTATTTTTCAACTGCCCCTATAAACTCCGTGCCTGCTATCTCTGCCTGAAAGCATGGGATCCTGCACTGCATACCTTGTGATAAGTGTTATGTACACAACATAGCTGATCCTGCAGTATTTCATGAGCTGTGAATCTGAACAGGAATCTGTGCTACGTGCCCTGTCCATAGAAAGAAAACATTCAAGATTGATGTTGGCATTCACAGAGCAGCTGCAACTGGTGTGTGTGTGCCAGTTTTCATGTCATTCATCCTTGATCTTTTTACTGAGGTTCCCAGCACATATGCCATTTGGAGTGACTGATTGGAGATATACACACCTGACCACTAGAAAGTGGATTGAGAACACCAACTCACATCATATAACTCCTCCAGATTCTAACTATCAAGGCTTCTTGCTCTTAACTCATCATCAAGATTTGTTCTGGAATGTGTTCAGAAGCCTAGGCATTGTATACAGGTCCTTTAATTCAGAACAGGAATGTCTGCCCTTCCAAAACTTTAGGAAATATAGGTAGAGTTTAATTAAAAAAAAAGTAAATTCAGATAAATCACTCAGTCACATACCAGCTTCCCTTGCATAGTCCAGAGGCAAGTAGTAGTAAAAAACAGAAACTGTCTCTTTCAAGCCTAAGGTAAGCTATAAATATCAATCTGTGTCTTTTATTTTCCATTTCAAATATTTTTTTAAATACCGAGGTAAGTTATTCTCTAAAAACCTGCTCAGCTATATTTTAGAAGATTATTTGAGGTGCTGCAACTAGCTGCTTTTCTGGTATTTACCTGAGATGGAAAAATTAGAAATGGTTTTGGTACCTGAGAAAGTTCCATACAACAGTGTGTATGGGTTTTGAAGGAGAAAAGATTTTCATTGTACCTTACGGAAACACCTTACAGCGGGGGTGGGCAAACTTTGGCCTGAGGGCCACATCCGGCAGGGGGTGCAGGCTCTGGGGTGAAGCTGGCGATGAGGGGTTTGGGGTGCAAGAGGGTGCTCCGGGCTGGGTTTGGAGAGTTGGAGGGGCATCAGGGCTGGGGCAGAGGGTTGGGGCCTGGGAGGGGGTCAGGGGTGCAGGTTCTGGGCAGCGCTTACCTCAAGCAGCTTCCAGAAGCAGTAGCATATCCCCCTCTCCAGCTCCTACGCAGAGGCGTGGCCAGGCTGTCTGTGTGCTTCCCTGTCTACAGGCGCCGCCCCTGCAGCTCCCATTGGCTACAGTTCCCGGTCACTAGGAACTGCAGAGGCTGCACTTGGGGTGGGGGCAGCGTGCGGAGCCCCCGGCTGCCCTACACATAGGAGTCGGAGGGGGGACATGCTGCTGCTTCCGGAAGCTGCACGGAGCCATGGAAGATGCACGCAGAGCAGCCCCGACCCCGCTCCCCAGCTGGAGCTTGAGGGCTGGATTAAATCAGCTGGCAGGCCAGATGTGGTTCACGGGCCTTAGTTTGCCCACTCCTGCCTTATAGCCACAGCAAGGTGGTACTTTCTTCCTTTTTTTCCATAGTCATGGTCTCTTATTTTCTATTATTACAAACACTATTTCTTCCTGTGATGGGGTGACCTGCACCTTTAAGGGCAATAATTCCTAGTGGTCAGCCCAACCTGCCACTTTGCAAAGTCCTTTAAGATTTTGAAAGGATATTATATAATATACCCACATGCCTACGGTATTATTGATAGAGAGGAAGCAGTCCTGGGAGTAAGTGGTGTTTAGAGAAGAACTTTGTCACTGTATCTTTAAGGCCTGAGACCAGGAGCCTTGCAGAGAGAGTGGGGCAAAGCTCCTCTCTCACCCAACCAATTGGCAATGAGAAGGGAACCAGTATAAATCCTACCTTCTCCCCCATAACTGGGCAGACACCAGCAGAAGTCTGCCAAACCCTGAGGACTAAGTGGGGCCAGCTGAACAAGAAGCTGATTAAGGCCCTATAGCAGGCTGAAATGCACCCAGCTCCAAGAGGAGGCTGTTGTTTGAGGGACTGACCAATTAAAATACAACCCCAGCTTTAGGAAGAGGGATGGGGATCTTCTGAACAGGCAATAGCTGACTAGGAAACTTCTATGAACCGAGAGTGGGGTGACCTGGGTTATTATTAGTGTCCATTAGCCTTTCTATAAAGACTCAATAAATCAAATCTTAAGAAGGGGTTACATGTTTGGATAATTGATTGGGAAAGAGCAGGGTATGGAGTGCAGTGCATTTGCCAGACCACAGCAAAGCATACTGCAGGGCCATATCCCATGATATGTGCCAATTGGATTAAGTCATTAGGTAAACAAATAGTGTACCTGATAAGAGTGGTGTGATTAAGGATAAAGCTACTAGCATATCAAGATAAGGGGTCAGGTTTCTTTGCATTCCTACCCACCACTAGCTTCTACACTCATTTCAGGAAGAGTAATTAATACAAAGTCTCTTAGTACTTAAACATTCTTATGTACTGTGGCTTTTAAAGGGACACCATCACATTTTACCAGGCCAAAATATTGTCATTTGGTCCTTGAAGAAAATCTTAGTACTAGGTTGTATTTATTTTTTGTTGATCTATAATTAATGTGTGCAATTTCAAGACACATTGATTTCCGTCATACTAATAGGGCACACTGCTATTAAGTATGAGATAGTGGCCATTCATTATTTCGTTGTTAAATTAAGTCATGCATCTTTTTAGTTACATTTACAGATGAAAATATTGTATTGGTTTGGAAAATGCATCTTTAAAAAAAAACCCAACAAATGATGCTTTCCAGACTGAAGTTATATCGTGGGTTTTTTTCCTTACCTCAAGTGTCCTTTTAACTTCTTAGTATAGTATTTGCAGCTCCACTGTTTTGACATTGACAAATAAGTGGAGATAAAATAAGTATACATAGTGTCATTTTGCTATAAATAAAATGAAAATCTATTGTTTGAATTTAGCTTGCTTGATCAGTATAAAACCAGTATGGTTTGATCAGTGTAGGCCTGACCTGCATAATTTATGCTTTTTGAAAAAGATGAATCATTCAATACTATAGTCAGTAATACTATGAAGTGGGTTCTAAACCACGAAAGCTTATGCCCAAATAAAATTGTTAGTCTCTAAGGTGCCACAAAGACTCCTCATTATTTTTTCTAATACAGACTAACACGGCTACCACTCTGAAACCTGTCTTGAAGATAGTGAGTTGTGGTGTTACCAACACCCTCTTCTCCTGGATACCTTACTTTCAGTGGGAGTTAAGCACAGTCAGCTCTTAATAGGATCAGGCCCAAATTAATCTGATGTTAATTGGGGTAGGAAACTCCGTGGGGTTGCTTCTCACTTTATTATGGACTTTGATGTGGCCCCTGTCATTGTAGTATCTGAGCGTCTCACAAATATTAATGAATTTATCCTCATATCGCTGAAGAAGGGAATTATTATTCTGCCCATTTTACAAATGGAGGACTGACAGTATAGGTGACTTACTCTGTGCCCAAGATGACAAGGAAGTCTAGCAGAAGCGGGAACAGAACCTAGATTTTTGTTTTAATTCTCAATCCAGTCTCTTAAACAACAACATCTTTCCTTTCAGCCTCTGGTAGGGTATCTCTAAACAACTGAAACACCGAGGACTGGATTGTATGGATTTACAAATCCAAAGAAGATTGGAGGGCAGTTTACTCTTGCCATATGTTGAGATTCATGTCCAATTATTGTTTACAGATGAGGAAATAAAGGAGATGGGAAATGGTGATAGTTAACTACTTACTACTAGTCATGTTTAGATCCATGCTTCACTTTCCCATGCGTTAAATAAGTTTTGTCAGGAGTGTTCTTTCTTGTCTTCCTCAGATGGTGCAACAAAGTAAATCCATTTTTTTGAACTGGTATGTGATGCTGGTGGAGGATTGGTCTCATCTCTTCCAAACTGGTGGAAATGGCTACAGTGAGGGTTTTTTTTTTTTAAAAATATTTTTTCTAAGATAATGGCAGGCAGTGGCGTCTGACTGCAAGATAAAGAATGTTTGTTTATTTTTTTAGGATTTTTGTTTAATGTGCTATCAATTTAAATATGTTCGATCTGGAAAAATAAGTAAACATTTAATCTTAGCTGAAAATTTAAAAAAATTGAATTTTATATTAAAGTGACAGAAGGTGGTTGTGGTACTGCAGTTTATTAACACCGTGTGAAGACTTTTTTCTCTCGGAGTTATGGAAGGAATTAACAGTCAATGGAGGAGAGAATTCAAGTGATGATGAGGTAAATGCCATACAGAAAAACACAAATTAAAATGGTCTTTTAAAAATGCACTGTAAACTGTTTGTGCAATGATATAGTGTTATCAGTAAATGACTAAACTCAGCCCTTGAACTCATTTTTAGCAAACTCTTATGATATATGCTTATGCTGATTATCTAACTTTCCAAATAAAGGAGGAAGTGGTAAATACTATTTTTCTGGATGGTATGATACTTACATATCTATGTTTTAATTAGGAGTGTTTTGGAAACAGGTGTTTTGTAATGACTAGTGTGTTTATGTAATAGTGCCCTCTGCTGAACAAAATTAGAATTGGCAGTGGTGTATCATAGGCCTGTGGCGATTTGGTGGAGTTTTACTTCAGAGGGAATTCTATGCCAAAAAATTAAAAAATCTGCACACAATATTTTAAAATTTGTCAATAAATAAAAGTGGCTCCAGCATGGCAGTGTGGAACACAGGCCACTGGGTGCACTGAGGTGGTAAATCACACTGAAGCCCCCACCTCCCTGGTACAGGGACTCAGGAGTCAGGCTACACTGACCCTGACACAAGGCAAGGACTGGGCCTACCCCTCTGCACCAGGTGTGGGTGGGCAGGCTCAGCTCAGCAGGATCCAAGTGTGGAGGGGCTTAGTATGGGGTGAGAGGTTTGTGTGGGGCAATCTGGGTATGGGTGTCTCAGTGGGAGATCTGTATGCACAGGGGCTTGTTGGAGGGGGTGTTCTGGGTGCAGGGGCAATGGGACTCCGCAGGGGAAGGGGTTGTAGTTAATTGATTTCCTCCCACCCCTTTTTGCGAAGACTACCATCTTCTCTTTTTCAGTCTTTGAAAAACATTTATTCAGTATACTGAATGTGTTTCAAGTGATTTACAGCATATACAGGGTCTGTCATTCTGTATTGTTAGACACAACCAATCTGGAATTGATAGTTGTTCATTCGGCTCAATAATTGGCATGCAGCAGCCACTCAGAATTTTGGCATCTTCAACAGCCTATTCAGTTAGCCCTAACCTTCCTCAGTTAATTCTCTGCTTCATATGAGATGACTACAACTCCCCATTTTGAATAAGAAAATTGTGGCATTTTTCTTATTTTTGTCAGCAATTAATACAGCAGACTCTTCAGTCCAAAAGATGCAAAAACAGAAATGCAGAAAATGTTTGAAGAGCTGTTTGCTCCTTCATCCTATTCTAGCAGGCTCAATCTATCTGATTTGTTCTCTCTACCACTCGCCTGTACTTGAACTAGAGCTGGTCAAACTGAGGCCATTCACATATGCTCTCTCCCCCATGGTGACTAGCATGAAAGCAAGGTAGAGAGAGGCATTACAGGCTACAGAATTTCCAGTACAGAGAGTGGATGGATGGTTCTTTGCATAGCCAGGACTGAGAGTCTCACTCCCCCACCTCCAGTGTGAGGGAGTCATACCTGTGCTTAGCTGGATGTCAGCTTCCTGATACTGCTAGCCTTCTAGCCACTCAAGCACTCTCCTCTGGGCTATGCCAGCCCTTACTTTCCCTTGCAGGTTAAGAATAGATGCTCAATCCCAGAGTCCCTTTGAAGTGTTCCTCTGTGCTATCCATCCCCTGTCGGTGGCTACTCTCAGAAATACCCGGTCTGCTGTCCCTGGAGGAAAATTATACACACCAGCTTGCAGTACTCAACTCAGGGCCAGCACTTTGCTTAACATCACAGCACTTAGATATATTTATAATGGAAACAAGAATAAGTTTATTATCAAAAAAATCCAACTGATAGTCAGTAAGGGTATTGGAAACAAAGGTTAGATATAAAACATTTTCTAGAGCCTAAGATTTAGTAACTAAAAAACATCTTTAATATCAAAGAAAGAAAAGAAGAGTTATAGGATGTTTAAGGAATCCTATACATACAAAAGATTGCAAAGTCCTTATTAGGTTTGTAGCAGTGGTGGAATAAACTTCTATTTTGCAGAAATCTCTGGAATCACCCAAACAATAGGGGTCATCAGTCCTTGTTTAGAGCTTCCTTGTTAGTAATCCAGTCAAGAGAAATGAAACAGGGAATGAAGACTTAATGGAGATGTCAGGTGCCTTTTTATATCTTCCTCCATGTGCATGGGAGTTTACTATCTTAAACAAAGCCTACAGCCCCTATTTTGTGAAAAGTTGTTGGTCCAAGATGGAGTCCAGGGTCACATGAGCATATCACATGTCCTTACAGGGTTTGCTGACTCCAGGAGGGTGGCCATTGGCCCCTTGCTGTCTGAGGCATCCTCAGGAAAAGCTGTCTGGGTGCAATGAGTTTCTTCTTTCTCCCATTCTGAGATTGGAGAGTCCTTAATGGACCATCTATACATAACTGCCTAGCCTTGATTCTAAACTTATCTGGAGAGTGTCACCCAGGAGTACAATACAGTTTTAAGATAAGCACATAGCCATTATTCATAATTTTAGATACAAACATGATACATGCTTGTAAACAAGATAATTATACTTAGTAAATCATTACCTTTCCATTGACCCCTTACATGACCCACTTTGTATAAGATTTATGGAAACTGTAACAGTGGCAACAACAGTGATATAAATGGTTACCTTTCTTATACATAAGCACAGTGCCAGACTTGGCAGATTTCATGGAAAAGGGCAGGACCACCCTTAAGCTATTTTGCCTATGAACTTACTGCTCTTTGCAACCAGGACTCTGGGGGCTACTCTAGCTGAAGTACAGTTAATATCATACTTTTTCTTTGGCATGTCTGTTTTCTGTTTCAAATTCATTCCAAGAGTTGTCAAACCTAGAATTAACTGATCTGGGGCTTGGCGCCAGTAAATTGAAGGATCAGCTAATTATACTATTTCAACATTTTTCAATTAATCTTAGTGACTTTTAAAGCCTTTCCTTTATTTAATTTTCATTAGCTGGCTGTGAATTAATATATTAAATGGCACTATTGTCAGACAATGCTATATTTTTCATTGTATGCTTACTGGAATAGGGAAGAAGTGCAAATTCTTGCTAATTTAATTTTAAATCAGGCATGCAATAGCTAAGCAAGTAGTCTCATCTGGTTTTTGGTTGCTTGAAAGCCAGCAAATAAAACTCTGCCATAAAATAAGGGAACACAGTATTATGTTTACAAGAACTAAGGCTGGACAATCATCCTGGGATCACAAACAGAAACTACCTTCCATGGGTGGATCTCCCTTTTCCACATGAAAAGCAGGGTTAGGGGAATGAGGGAGTGATGCTTCTGTTACTCAGTCTGTTTCCCCCCAGCACTATGAAGATGCTCCTCTGTGATCTTTATGTGTAAGAAGCTCCATGGGGGTTTTGCGCTGTAGGGGGAAGAGGTAGCCCTGCAGACATCGGTGCAGAATTAATGCTGCTTCAGGAATCCCAGAATCATAGAAATGTAGGGCTGCAAGGGGTCTCAAACTCATCAAGTCCAGACCCCAGTGCTGAGGCATTACCACATAAACTTAGATCATTCCTGACAGGTGTTTGTCCAGCCTGTTTTTAACAACCTCCAATGATAGGCTTCCAAGGGAGGTTGTGGTATCCCTATTCCAGAGCTTCAGTACCCTTATAGTTAGATTAGATAGTAGAAAAAACTTTCTAAGTTTCCCTTTCTGCAGATCAAGCCTGTTACTTTTTGTCCTACCTTCAGTGGACATGGAGAACAATATATCACTGTCCTCTTTATAACAGCCCTTATATTTGAAGACTGTTATCCGGTCCCCACTCAGTCTTCTTTTCTCAAGATTAAACATACCGTGTTTTTTAACCCTTTCTTCTTATGTCAGGTATTCTAAATCTTCTATCATTTTTGTTGCTCTCCTTTAGACTTTCTCCTGGGCTCTACACTTCAAAAAAGACATGCACAAATTGAATTGTCTCTCTAGCTGAGGTCTCACCAGTGCCAAGTAGAATGGGACAATTACCTCCCGTGTCTTGCATGACGCTTCTGTTAATATATCCCAGAATATTATCCTTTTTCACAACTGCATCACATTGTCGATTCATAGTCAACTTGTGATCCACTATAATCCCCAGATCCTTTTCAGCAGCACTACCACCTAGCTAGTTATTCCCCATTTTGTAGTTGTGCATTTTATTTTTTTATATCCTTCCTAATTTCCCTTTTTTCACTTGTCTGTATCGAATTTAGTCTAATTGATTTCAGACCCATTCTCCAATTTGTCAGTGTCATTTTGAATATGTAATACTATCCTCCAAAGTGCTTGCAGCCCCTCCCAGCTTGCTGTCCTTTGCAAACTTTATAAGCACACTTTTTTACTCCATTACTTAAGTCATTGATGAAAATATTGATGAGTACTGGACCCAAGATCACCTTCTATGGGACCCCACTAGATATGTCCTCCCAGTTCGAGAGCGAACCATTTACCTAATCTTTGAGTCATTGTACACCCACTTTCTAGTAATTCTATGTAGCCCACATTTCCCTAGTTTGCTTATGAGAAAGTTGTGACAGGTTGGATCACAGAAACCCCCTTAGGGCTGCCAACTGATGTGCTGAGACTACTTCTAACCTGTTTTCTCTGCCAGCCTGGGACTTCAGTACCTTGCCTGTCTGAGCCAGACATGCTTGCCGTCTTTAAACACAGACCCAGGTCTGAACAATGTCCCACAAACTGCAGGCTTAACTGAAAATAGCTTAAGAAGTGTTCCTGTCTCCAACACCCAGATGCCCAGTTCCCAATGGAGTCTAAACCCCAAATAAATCCGTTTTACCCTGTATAAAGCATATACATTATAAGGATTAATACATACGCTGAGTTAATTAATAAGTAAAAAGTGATTTTATTAAATACAAAAAGTAGGATTTAAGTGGTTCCAAGTAATAGCAGACAGAACAAAGTCAATTAGCAAGCAAAATAAAATAAAACATGCAAGTCTAAACCTAATACAGTAAGAAGCTGAATACAGATAAAACCTCACCTTCAGAGATGTTCCAATAAGCCTCTTTTACAGACTAGCCTCCTTCTAGTCTGTAAAATCAATCACTCACATCCCCGTGGTTACTGTTCTTTGTTCCAGTTTCTTTCAGGTAGCTTCTCCACCCCCAAAGGATATCTCTTGAGCCAGCTGAAGACAAAATGGAGGGGTCTCCCAGGGGCTTAAATAGACTTTTTCTTGTGGGTGGACACCCCTCCCTCCCCCTGTGTAGAATCCCAGCTACAAGATGGAGTTTTGGAGTCACATGGGCAAGTCACATGTCCATGCTGACTCAGAACTTACAGGTAGCAGCCATTGTTCACATGCTATCTTGAACATCCTCAGGTAGACTTCTTATTTGGATTGGAGCCTTCCAAGATCCATTGTCCATTAAGTGTTTCTTGATCGGGCACTTAACTTGCAAATTCCTTTCTAACGAAGCTGCCCAAATGCCTTACTAAGGCTACTTAAAATCAAACAACTACACAGTTAATATTCATAACTTAGAATACAAAAATGATACATGCTTACAGATAGGATATGTTCAGTAGATCATAATCTTTGAAGAGATATGTTGCATGGCATATGTAGCATAAAACATATTCCATTTATGTCATATTTACATTCATAAACATGTTTCCATAAAGCATTATGGGGCGCAGCATCACAAATGTCATGTGGGATTGTGTCAAAAGCCTTACTAAAATTAAGATCTGTCATACACTGCTTCTCTGCTCCATCCCTGTCAAAGAAGGATATTAGGTTGGTTTGACATGTTTTGTTCTAGACAAATCCATGTTGGGTGTTCCTTTACCCTATTAACCTTTAGATGCTCACAAATTGATTGATTGATAACTTGTTCCAGATATTGAAGTTGGGCTGACTGGTTTATAATTCCCTGGGTCGTCTTTGTTACTCTTTTTAAAGATAGGTACTATGTTTGCTCTTCTCAAGTCGTCTTTGGAGGATAGATCTATCAATGGCTATTAGCGAGGATGGGCAGGGATGCAAAACCATGCTCTGAAGTATCCCTAGCCTCTGTTTGCCAGAAGCTGGGAGTGAGTGACAGGGGATGGATCACTTGATTACACATTCTGTTCATTCCCTCTGAAGCATTTAGCACTGGCCACTGTCAGAAGACAGGATACTGGGTTGGATGGACCATTGGTATGACCCAGTATGGCCTTTCTTACATTCTGGGACCTCACCCGTCCTGCAGAAGTTCTCAGAGATAATTGCTAATGGTTCCAAGATTGCTTTAGCTAGTTCCTTAAGTACATTATGATTTTCATCAAGCCCTGTCAACTTGAATATATTTAACTTACCTAAATATTCTTTAACCTGTTCTTTCCACATTTTGGCTTGTGTTCCCTCCTTTTTGTTAATTGTGTTGAGTGTCTGGTTACCATTAATCTTTATATTGATGACTAAAGCAAATAAGCATTAACACCTCAGCTTTCTTGATGTCATCACTTATTAGCTCTCCTTCCCCACTAAGTAGAGGACCTACACTTTCCTTCATTTCTCTCTTGCTCCTAATGTATTTATAGAACTTTGTCCTATTGCCTTTTATGTCCCTCTGTGTATGTAACTCATTTTGTGCCTCAGCCTTTCTGATTTTGTTCCTACATGCTTGTGCTATTCTTTTGTACTACTCTTTATCAATTTGCCCATATTTTCACTTTCTGCAGGATTCCTTTTTGATTTTTCAAATCATTGAAGAGCTACTGATGGAGCTATATTGGACTCTTTTATTATTCTTTCTATCTTTCCTTTCCATTGGACTAGTTTGCCGTTGTGTGTTTAATATATTCTTTTTGAGAAACTGCCAGATATCCTGAACTTCTTTATCCCTTAGATTTTTTTCTTTCCTTACCTGCTAGTTTTCTGTTTGTTTAAAGTTTGCCTTTTTAAAGTCCGTTTTACTTATTCTGATGCTCTCACTCCTTCCTTTCTGTAAAATCATGAAATCTATTTCATGACCACTTTCACCAAAATTGCCTTCCACCTTCAGATTAGCAACTGATTCCTCCCTGTTAGTCAGAGTCAAGTCTAAAATGACTGTCCCCTTCCTGGTTACTGCCTTTACTTTCTCTAACAGAAAGTTGTCCCTGGTACATTCCAAGAACTTATTGGAAGCCCTGTGTTTTGCTGTATTATTTTGCAATAGATATTTGGGTAGTTATAGCCCTCATTGCTACCAGGTCTTGTGTTTTAGATATTTATTTGTTCTAGAAATGCCTCATCCACCTCCTCTTCCTGATTTGGTGGTGGATGTAGATAATACCAGGAAGTTACCCCTTTCTTTTTCTCCTTTTTTTTTTTTTTTTTTTTTAATCTTCACCCAAAGGCTTGCAGCTGGTCTGCCTCTCACCTCCTTCTGGACCTCAGAACAAGTGAATATATTCTTGATGTATAATGCCACACCTAATCCCGTTTTTCCTGAGTGCCTTTTTTGAACAAGCTATACCTCTTTATACTAATATTCCAGTAATGAGATTTATACCAACGAATCTTTGTGATGACAGTTAAATCATAATTTAGCTTATGGAATTTACTTCTGGTTCTAACAGAGTGGCAAAGAGTCCTGTGGCACCTTCTAGAATAACAGACGTATTGGACAATAAGCTTTCGTGGGTGAATACCCACTTTGTCGGATGCATGTCGAAGTTCTAACAGAGTTACCACTTCTGCTTGTGAGCATCTGCGGGGCAATCCAGACAATGGCTACATGGATCCTTCTGGTACCATGCTGTTTGTGGGAAGAAGGGCAATGGAGGCAGAAGCTTCTCTGTATCCAGAGATCTGGATGTGTGATTGTGACCAAATGCACTGCTGTATTTACACTGTACACACTCTGTAATAATCTTTGTGCAAAATATGCCTTGAGGTATCATTTAAAAACTAATAACTCACTGATCATCAATATACTTCTGCAATGTGTGTATTAAAATTTTGAACATAAACACATTTCAGTCATAATTTCAGTTTACCAGGCAAGTTTAGGGGTGGGGATTAAACCTGTTTCCTCAAAGACAAAGGACAAGGTGATGCCTCTAACCAGGTGTCGTCAGAATTGGTTGGCAATTTTGTGAAGTGGCCACTGTTTGGCAGTGGAGGGGGGCAGAAACAGGTTGATCTGCATGTTAACAAACATGGGACGTCTTCTACCATGAGACTTCATGTCTCCATCGTCATAGTGGGAAGGAATTTTTTTATCTAGGGGTAGCCCTCAGGAAAATGCATTTCAAGGGTCACTGTACTAAAAAGTGAGGGGCAAAACACCCCAGGGATTCTCCTCCCCCACCCGTATCTCTCTCTCTCACTGAAGACAACACAAAGGAAACAGCCTTTGGACTTTGAGAGGGATTTTGAGCTGAGAATTTGGTCAGCCCTGTTCGGTTGCTGGGAACATGTGGTAAGGATTTTACCTTGAACCAAGTCTAGTTAGTGAAGTTTTAGTTACTAGAAAGCATTTTATCTTATAACCATTTCTGACTTTAATACCTTGTACTTGTACTCACTTAAAATCGCTCTCCTTTCTAAAGTTAAACAAACTTGTTTTGTTTTATCAAAACTAATCCAGTGTTTAAACTGAAGTGTTTGGGTAACTCCAGTTGAGGTGGCAAACTGTTGGATATTGATGCCTCACAGGACAATGGACCTGTACTATTTGAACTTTCCAGGAGGGAGTTGGACAGTGCAGAACACACACACACATTTTGGGGAAAATTCGAGACTGGGAAAATGTTGGGGTCACAATGCAAGTAGTAACCAAGGCTGCTGGAAGCCAGAGTGTGGCTGGTGTGTCCCTGACAGGCTGCTGGGGTCAGAGTTGCTGGACCAGGGCTATGGCTATAAACAGACACTGAGGGTATTACTTATTGTAGCCTGTAAGGCTCCCCTGCTTGCTTGCCTATATATATATCTTTTCTTATAGGTTTCTTATTTTCTAATGGGTTTGATTATTTTAGTATAATAGGTTTATATTAAAGTAGTTTGGCTGTAACGCAAGGGACCTACAGGCCACATCCTGTATGTTGAATGAAGGCATACATATGTCTGGGACCGTTCACCTAAATAGATAGTGATGAGTAAAGGCATAAGGTCCATATATGACTGTGACCTTTAGCTTAGATACATAAAGGATGCATTGAAGCAGGTTGACGTTGGGGTCTTTCCTAATTTCATATCCTCTGTAAACAGGTACACCACAAGGAAAGAAACCAAAATAACCAGGAGGACAAAAATAACAAATGTGAGAATGATCTAATGTCATTAATATGTATGTATATGTCATTAATACATACTGCATAAGCTGGTATGTTTGTAAGTTTACCCCAATAATTTGGTGGGTGAGGAAACTAAGTTTGGACATAGGAGAGCTAAAGCACCCATGCACTATAAGAGGGATGACCCACCATTCCAAGGAAGCTTCTAAGTTTCTGGGATTCCGAGGTGTTTCTGAGCTTCAGAACTTGTTTTCTAAGTTTCTAAGCTCCAGGCTTCTTCATTTTTAGTTTTACTAGTCTATTAATCTGTTCTTTAATTTTAAGTCTTTTAGTTAAGTAAAACTCTAAGTTAGCTTCAATAGCTCTAGCTTTTTCTAAGCCAGGGTGGGCAAACATTTTGGCCCAAGGGCCACATCCGGGACTAGAAATTGTATGATAGGCCATGAATGCTCACAAAATTGGGGTTGGGGTGTGAGAAGGGGTGTGGGCGTGGGCTCTATGAGCAGTTCAGGGTGGGGGAGGGGGCTCCAAGCTGGGGAGGGGGAGGGCTCTGGAGTGGGGCTGGCGAGGAGTTTAGGGTGTCAGAGGGTGCTCTGGGCTGGGATCGAGGGGTTTGGAGGGCAGGATGGGGATCAGGGATGGGGCAGAGGGTTGGGGTGCAGGGAGAGGCTCAGGGTTGCAGGCTTTGGGTGGCGCTTACCTCAAGTGGCTCCTGGAAGAAGCAGCCATGTCCCCTCTCTGGCTCCTATGCACAGCCATGGCCAGGCGGCTCTGCGCACTGCCCCATCCGCAGGTGCTGCCCCTGCAGCTCCCATTGGCCGCAGTGCAGAGCGGAGCCCCCTGACTACCCCTATGTGTAGGAGCTGGAGCTGGGCCATGCCACTGCTTCTGGGAGCCATGTGGAGCAGACCCCGACCCCGCTACCTGGCTGGAGTGGGGCAAGCCCCAGGCCCCACTCCTCAGCGGGAGCTCAAGGGCCGGATTAAAACAGCTGGTGGGCTGGATCTGGTACACGGGCTGTAGTTTGCCCATCCCTGTTCTAAGCTCTGCATCTCCCACTCAAAAATTGAGGAACCTGGACCTGAACTCTTTTGGCATGCCAGAGGTGAGGCTGGTCCTTTGTCTCTTACCACAGGGTTATCAAGGTAGGGTGTGAGTATATTAAAAGCTTTATAGTATATAATACCATATGTACTTTAGAATAATAGTATTGCATTTGTAACTCTGATTATTTTACCATTTGATTACTATTTGACTATCATTCCATTTATCTAAATAAGTCTTTAAGGCTATATTTGACTCAGTAAAAAGAAAAGGAGTACTTGTGGCACCTTAGACTAACAAATTAAGTACTCCTTTTCTTTTTGTGAATACAGACTAACACTAACCTGTCATTTGACTCAGTGTGAGTGTCCTGTCATATCCCCGAGGGTCCTTTGCAAAACTCTGTGTAGCATGATTCTTGGCAAAAAGCTTCTTATCTTCTGATTCAGATTAATTGGTGAGCTTATAACCCATACTATCCAAATTAATATTAACCTCCTAAAATTAGGCAACACTACATGCTGCCGGGCTGATTGTGAGCAACCCAAGTTGGGATCTACAACAGCAAAGCATTATGAGGCACCTGAGCTTGTAGTGCAAGCAGTGACACAACCCATCACTGGTCTGGGCGGTACCCCTGAATGTGACAGTGGTATTGTCCCATCTAGAGTTAGCTGTGAAACTTGGAGCTACGAGTTAATCGGAAATTTTTGATTTTCTCAGAAGCTGGCTTACCAGGCTGTAGGAGTTGGGGAGCCAGCTAGCCCTGGATTCTGGAAGCCCTGATTTCAAGGCAGTCCACATGGAATGGACTTCCAGGGTCCGCTGCTGCAACATAGTCCCGCAAACCATGGAAGCCATCCCAGGGTTTCCAGGTTCCCAGCTTTGTGGCAAGGAGCCTGGAAACCCCAAGAGCCCTGATCCCAGGACAGTCTGCATGATGGAGCTGTTTCAGAGCCTCAGATCCTGGAAGCCCTGGCTCCCCAGCAGCCTGTCAGGTGAGCTGGCAAGTAACTAGGCATGGTTCCAACCTGTCAGCCCAGGATATCAAAAAGGTTGTCTAAAGTTCTGGAATGAAGACCATGGTTGGCAACTCTTGTCCTCTGGTGCAATGAAACTCTCAAAAAAGGAGTAAAGCTCACCTGTGGAGCGTATGGGGTGATGCCACACTGTGGAATGAAGTCCCCCAGGAAAGGACCATCACAAATCTCACCTCCTTCTGTTCCAAGTAGAATGCACGTTTCTTCTACCTTGCTATATATTTATATTTGAGAGTGCAACAGATGCATTTAAAAAAAAAACTCTACTAAAACACTTCGCTGCATCTACTTCTCCCTCTGGAGATAGGATGAGAGAAGAAAAAAATGACAAGTGTGTCCTCACACTGCTTAATGCACTATTGGATATGCACACAGATATTACAGTGATGAGCATGATGTAAAATAGAACCCGACATGTTTCCATAAAACATTGCAGGTTCAATGAATCAATGTTTTCTGACAAAACTGTTTTGTTGGAGCATTCTAGATCAGCTCTACGCCCAGCATGTGCACTGTTGTCCATGAGAAATCTGCATAACCTCAGATTTTTTTACTTTGAGGGGAACACCTACATGGAAACCAAAGGAGAGCCTTGCAAAGTGTTTCTGCTCCACAATTCCTCCTGTTGGTTTTTCCACAGGGAGAAGTAATCTGTACCGTAGGTTTATTTTTCTTTCTCAGTGTCAGTTTAGGCTCCAAATTTAAGCTGCCTTTTAAAATGATTATTTGGTGGGGCATTGTCTACTAAAAATCTATGGTTGCTTAGTGGTGGGGAGAAAACAGCCATAAACAATGTTTGTGCACCCTCTTCATCTTTGCAGTAAGTCAGAAGAAATGTGTACAGCACACTTGATTTACTGAGCGTGCTTATGTTCAAAGAACAAAACTAAGTACCTACAATGCTTTTTGCAGTACCAAAAACACAACAAAATGCAATGGCAAATCTGCAGGAAAAAACTGTAATAATAAAAAAAATACTTTTATACTCTTTTTCATCTAGTGTCCCTAGTAATCCTTTCTGGGATGAAAGTTGACAGCTGTAGTAAGTACATGGCAGTTCAAGTTCAAACGTGAAGAATGCCATATCCCATGGAATCTTTAGGGGGAATTTTTTGGAACCAGAATATTATCCAATTGACCTTTTTACATGATGCAGGTATAATGCTCATACTGTCATGAGAAGTGTCATTGTACTGTCCACAAAAATCACAAGCTGTTAGGTGTTCAATTATATAACATCTGAAAATTGTGCCTTCTGTAGCACACTGCTTCATAACCTGTGCTTGGGTATTTGTTCGATACAAACTCAGGCTCAAGTGCCACCAGTTGATCCAACAGGGATTTTTTTTGTAACATTTGGGTTTTCCTAGATGCTGTCTCATCTAGTGCAGAGCAGCCAAACCCTTTTTATTTGAGAACACAAGCCAAAGAGGTATGGCTGCAAGTCAGAGTACTGCAAGATATTTCAAGAAAGTACAGCTGGTCCTTCTAAATCTTAAAAGACACAGCTGCTCTTTCCTGCAGCTAAATTGCTGTTGTAATATAAAATGTTTTTACTGTGCTATAGTTGCAAACCACTGGGACTACAGCTATCCCAGGATCATGCTTTTTCTATTCTTAATTCCTTTAGTTAAGGATAAAGCAATATTTGTTTTCCTTAACACCTGGTTAAGAATGTTGTCACAGGTATAGGTGAATGGTACCTCTGCCACTTCCTAATCTCTTTGAATGCTTCTCTCGGGTCTTGAGGCTTGGGCCATACCTGTTTCTCAGGATGGAATTGAGTGGTTTTCCTACTCCAACAGGATACTAGATTGCAGTCCCTTGTGTATCACTGTGGTCACCTCAGTAGCTACGGTTTAGGGTCAGCACCTACACTTCCATTTCCTCTGGGGCTATAACATTAAGAAGGCTGTTCAGTTCCTAAATACTAAAGCACAGTATGATTTATTTTGAAAAAAAGCATGTCAGATAAAACGTACCTTAAAAACAATTAATGAGCCTAAACACAATGCTGGCTTTCCCTTATCATTCCCTACCTCTGGGAATGCCCAGTTCCTTTAGACTTCCTCACAGAGCCTGTCTCTGTGTCAGCCTGTCCCCCTAGACTGCTTCTGACAAGTGCCCCCAGCTTTTAAAGGAATCAAAACACTTTTTAATTTACTGCTGGGGGAATTCTGCACAACTGCACATGCATAGAATTTTTTTCTCTGCAGAGTATATATTCTACCAGAGGTGGTGCAGTTATGCCTTTTGCCCACCAGAACAGAGAGCAGCCACTTCTGGGTGGGGGCAGCCCCAGCTGTGGCTAGGGAGAGAAGAGGCTGCATTACTCACAGTGCCCTGCCCCAGGGCCCGGTCAGGAGGCATGGCATATGGGGGTGGAGGGGATGAACCGTATGGGGCTACTGGGTGGGGGGGATCACAGACTGGGGTTCAGAAGGGCTAGTGGGGAGAACAGACTGGGGCAGGGGCTGAATGGGAGTGGGAGTGCAGGGACACATGGGGATGGGGGGGAGGAGCAGTGGTTGAGTTGGGGTACAGGGACACATGGGGGAGAAGGGAGTGCCATGCCACATGGGGAAGGCGGTGGCTGAGTGGGAGTGCTGGACCACATGGAGACAGGAAGATGCAGGAACACATGGGGACAGGGGCAGATGTGATTGACTGAATGAGATTCTGCATGGGGGAGGCTCCCTAACAATTCATCTCCCCAAAACCCAAACAGTGCCATACGTTTCCCATCCATACCCAACAACCCTCCAAGTTTGCACTGGGGCTCCTTTCCAGCAATTACTTCCCTCTCCCTCAGCTCCTCCACTACCCCTAACTCCCCCAAGCCTTTGCACTGCTTCTAAGGGCTGTGGGAAATATATTTCTGTACTGTAGTTTAAATGAATTATTACTCAAAGTTCTTTATTAATATGGATAGCAAGGAATCTATTTGTCCAAAAACATTTCCTGAATCTCTTGTTGTCTGTATTGTTGCAGACATATTTGCTGACAAGTATTTTGAAATAAATTACCAGAATAATTGAAATTGGTGTGATTATATTGTGGTGTTTTTTGATAAAATATGCAGAATTTTCAAATATTGTGTACAGAATTCCCCCAGGAGTATAAATTGTAGCTCTCTGATGGGGGCAGGCACCAGTATTGCAAAACAAGGTTTATGGCATGTTGGAGACAAGCTATGCGATTTTTGAAGCTAACAGCTGGGCCCCACTGTATGCTCCTAGATCAGGGGTGGGCAAACTTTTTGGCCCAAGGGCCACATCGGGGTTGCGAAACTGTATGGAGGGCCGGCTCCCCAAACAGCCTGGCCCTTGCCCCCTATCCAACCCATCCAACCCCCCCGCTCCTTGTCCCATTACTGCCTCCTCCTGGGACCCCCACTTCTAACTGCCCCCCTGGGACCGCACCCCCTATCCAACCTCCCTGTTCCCTGAGTGCTCCACCCCCTATCCACAGCCCTGTCACCTGACAGCCCCCCCCGGGACTCCCATGCATTTCCAACCCCCTGCTACCCATCCCCTGACTGCCCCCCCCAAACCTCCGCCCCATCCAACCATTCCCTGTTTCCTGTCCCCTGACTTTCTCCCGGGACCCTCTGCCCCTTATCTAACTCCCCGACTCCCTGCCACCTTACCATGCTGCTCAGAGCAGCAGGAGCTGGCAGCCCCGCTGGAGCCAGCCACGCCACTGTGCTGCCCGGTAGGAGCAGCGGGCCAGAGCGCTGGGCGTGGTGTGGTGGTGGTGCTGCGGGGAAGGGAGCAGCGAGGGAGGGGCTGGGGGTAGTCTCCCTGGCCAGGAGCTCAGGGGCTGGGCAGGACGGTCCCACGGGCCGTAGTTTGCCCACCTCTGTCCTAGATGTTCTCATTGTGTTGCTTCCGTTTATGTTCTTCCCATGGCCCTCACTGAATTTAAGCATTATGTGTCTAATAAATATCCCTCTAGCCCAATATGAGTAATACTCTCTCAATGAGATTATATATCCTTATGTATCTGCTCCTACCACATTAATACGTAGTTACAGGTAACTATTGCTAACTCTTGAAATTTATTTGTGTAACTTTAGCACCCTTTTGGCCAAGATGGAGTCTACTCTGCAGGCAGCTCTGGCCAAGAGAAGGTGCATGTAGGAATGCAGCAGGGACAGTCCCTTTCACCCCAGAGGCACCTGTTCCAACCCCCACAGAGCGAATGAACACAGCCACACCCATCAAAGATATAGGAAAGGGAAATATTTATTTACAGAGGGATGAAAAGAGAAAAAACAGGAGGAAATATAGGAGGAGTGGTAAAACAGGGTTGCAACACAACCACAGCAACACAAGGCCCCACAGGCCCAGTGGTACTGTAGTCTGAAAGGGTAGAAACCAAGCAATGTGTCTGCACACAGAGTTCAGGAGTCCTGAGTGAAGTTCAAGTCCAGTGGTGAGTCTTGGATGCTCCTGGTCGTCTTAGGCACCAGTAAACTTTTCCCAACAAACCCTTCTGGTGCCGTCTTCTGCCACTCTCTGCAAAGCCACACAAAGTGACAACCTCACCACCTAATTAGCTAATAGCCTCCCACCTTATTCCTAATGCAAAGTCACAAGCCCCAGTACTCACAGCCCCATACAGCCCTGGGCAGCAGTGATACTGAGTCCAGCTCCAGTTTGTCCTTCATGGGCAATTCCTCCCTGGCACAGTGCTGCTCCTGTCCTGGAGTGTCCCTGATCGGCCTCTCTGTCCCTCCCAGGCTTTGGGCAGGTTCTTGGCTCCTACACTCTGTGAGGGCCTGCTTGCTGCAGCCCACACACCTGTTGCTCTCTTCACTGTCCCTCCCTCAACAGCACTTCCTCCTTTTAGAGCATCGGCCCTTCCTGCCCGCCCATTAGGAAAAAGATTTAAAGGGGCCATGCTCTTTAAACCCCAAAGAGGTTACATTTGCTAGTGCTGTGACTGACTCTGACTCAAGACAGTCTTTCAATGAGGTGAGAAGCTCCAGCCTGTTAGTGAATTTGAGTCTTCTGTTTGGCTGCCTGCTCCCCTTGCCCACCTTCTGGGGCAGAATGACCAATCAGAGCTGCTTTGGGCAAAGCTCTCTCCTTTTCCTTCTCCTCATAGCAAGCTAAAGCTATGCCAGCAGGAGGGCAGTGCGATAAGGGGAGCCAAAGAGCCCAGTAGCACAGGGTAGCCCCTCCCTTTGTCCTCCTTTTCCTTCCTCCTCCCCCTGTGCTGCACCTGGCCTGGGCAGAGGAGTGAAGAGCCCCTGGAGCTGCCCACCTGACCCTGAGGGGATCCTGCTGCAGCCCAGGCCTGGGAGAAGGGGTGAGAGTTGAATTGAGGGGGGATAAATTGATGGGATGGGAACTGATGGGGGTAGCATGCAACCCCATGCTCAGGGTGTCCCTCAGCCTCTGACTACCAGAACCTGGGGCTGAATGACAGGGGCTTGATCACTTGATAATTGTCCTGTTCTTTATATTTCCTCTGAAGCATCTGGAATTGGCCACTGTCAGAAGACAGGATACTGGGTTAGATGGACAATTGGTCTGATCCAGTATGGCCAGTATTTAGAGACTGAGTGGAGACCGGATTAATTGCTGGGTAGGGCACAAGGAGATGGGATCAGAGCTCCTTCAGTGGGGGGGCCAGTATCTTACCCAATATCTTTGGTAGCATTAGGAATGGGGTATGTGTGTCTGTCTGCCTCACTCTTACAGGACGGGTAGGGGGAGTTCAAAAATAAAACAAACAATGCAGTCCTTTTAAAAAAAAAAACGACGAGGTCAAACTCCATACTTTTTGTGGTATCTCATTATTTTTCATCTCTTGAGGTTGACAATATTGATGCAACTGCACTTCTGCAGTTGTAAGGGAAATTGATGAAACATGTAGGAAATAACCTTTCAATACTCCTGAAGAAGTTCAGAAATTGAGGAAAAAGTGACAATTCTATAACGTCCATAAAGTATATTTAAATGCAATACTGAAAGCCTTTTACTTCTACTTGAGTTCATCTGACATGCTTAGAAACTGATTAACAAAAGATGTTTATTTCCTTTCACCCTGAAATGCTTAATAAATTATAAACAAAACTACTGAAATGCAGCCACTCTGGGATGGCAGGGGTGGAGGTAAGCAGCAGGATACACTCTACTCCACAATAATTTTTTATTATCTTTTTTTTTTTGAGTACGAACAATGTGCTCAGATATGCAGACACTCACTCCCCTATAGAGTTTACGGTCTAGAAGAGGGACACAGAAACATAAGATTCACTGGGAGAGTCACAAGACACAATTCCTATGGATAACTTCTAAAATTTTTCAATGTTACTGTGTATCTGTATCTTTCAAAGGGGGTTGGGCCTGGCAGACCTTCTACTGGCAGCCTGTGTATAGGGATAACAACATTGAAGAAGCCCTGAAGAAAGCAATGGGAAAAGGAGGTGAAGGGGCAGTTAAGGTTGCAGAAGTTGGCAAAGTAAAGAAGTCAAGGTGGAACACAACAAATCTAAGCACACTTAGTTTGCTGCAAGTTGGGATGTAAATCTACCCACTCTGGCCTGGTGCATGCTAAATGTCCACGTGGACCATGCTGCCAGACACTAAAGGTTCCCTAGTGCACTTTGATCTATCAAACTTTGGGACAGGAGTAGATTAAAATGCACTAGGGAACTTTAAGTGTGGAGGACGTGGGTCCACATGGACTCCTAGTGTGGGGAGACAGATTTATACCCTAGCCTGCCACAAATTAAATGTTTGTTTAGACAGACTGGCAAATCTTTTGGGGGCAGGGGTTGTTCATGTGTGTTCCCTAGTACATTAGGGACCTAAGTAATGTACTACAAACCTAATTAGGGACCTAAGTGGGGCATCTTGTTGCTACTGTAAAACAAATGCTAAATAGTAGGCCAGGACTAATTTGTGCAGGGACTAAAAGGTAAGGACAAGAAGCTTATGTATTATGAAGAGCAAGGGGAAGTCAAAGGTGAGAAGTAACATTATCTAATAGCTTGTTCTGAATCATAGATGAAATTATGATGTTGCAGAAGTGTGCTTTGTATAAATAAATAAAATACATAATCATAGAAAAGGCAGAGGGTTTTAAAAGAAAGTCCATATTTCTTAGGAATTCTTTTCTGCTTGTATTTTTTTTTTTATCCCTGTTACATTCCCCTTCATCCTCATTTGTTTCTTTGTTCTTAATTGGAAGCTATTTGGGGCAAAGGGATTGTGTTGTGGTGTTTAGAAAGTGCTTAACATCTTAAAAATAAATAGTGTTTTGGATGGGTTGGAGAGGAGCAATATGGGTATTGGGAGGCCAGAGAGGAAGAGGTTACAGTACTCCACACAAATGCCATCTATTTAACAAGTGTTTGCGTGACCTGAGAGAGAGAGAGGAAGAGGTAGATTTTTGGAAACATTGTGGAGATATTTTCACTTAAACTAACCTTGGCTACATCACCAATATGTTACTACTTATGAGGCCCATCTCTGGTATTTACAGATGGGGTAACTGAGGCAGAGAGGTTACATGACTTGGCTATGGCCACAGAGGTAGTCTGTTAGGAATTTAGCATGTGGTAATTTTCTTGAATTCCCCACTCTCAGTCTCATGCAAACATGTTACTCCTCCACCTAAATAATCTTTAGGTATTTGTAGGTTTATTTATAAAAATAAATTTTTTAAAAAGCAATACATGCAAATGACTTCTCCCCCACAACAATTTGTTTGATAAATCTCCTATGCTTGTTTCAAGGGCTAATCAACTCCAGAATAAGCACCCTAATCAGTTCTTCTAGCGCAGGGGTGGGCAAACTTTTTGGCCCAAGGGCCACATCTGGGTATGGAAATTGTATGGCAGGCCATGAATGCTAATGAAATTGGGGTTATCGTGCAGGGGAGATGAGGGCTCTAGCTGGGGGGTGGGCTCTGGGGTGGGGCAGGGGATGAGGAGTCTGGGGTGCAGGAGGGTGCTCCAGGCTGGTACCAAGGGGTTTGGAGGGCAGGAGGGGGATCAGGGCTGGGGCAGGGTGTTGGGGCACTAGAGGGGAGTAGCAGTGCAGGCTCTGGGTGGCGCTTACCTCAAGAAGCTCCCAGAAGCAGCGGCGTGTGCCCCCTCTGGCTCCTACGTGGAGGCGCGGCCAGGCAACTGCATGATACCCTGTCCGCAGGTGCCGCTCCTGCAGCTCCCATTGGATACAGTTCCCGGCCAACAGGAGCTTCAGGGACAGCGCTTGTGGTGGGGGCAGCGCACGGAGCCCCCTGGCTGCCCCTAAACATAGGAGCAGGAGGGGGGACATGCTGCTGCTGCTTCTGGGAGCCTGAGTGGCCCCCGCTCCCAGCTGGAGCGTGGGAGCAGGGCACGCCCCAGACCCTGCTCCCACTGGGAGCTCAAGGGACAGATTAAATTGGCTGGAGGGCCAGATGTGGCCTGCGGGCCGTAGTTTGCCCACCCCTGTTCTAGCGCATCCTTAGGTACATTGATGATGCCTCCTCATGCTTCAACATTAGAGAAATAAGCAATTCTAACCCTAAGGGCTCATGCATTTATAAAGCATAATTAAAACCGGCATATGCTTCCATATTGAACGAGACTTATCTCAGGCCAAAGGGAGAAGGCAAAAAGATGGTTAGACACTGCATGAGAAAACAGCAAATCAAGTCATCCTTGTCAGTAAACCAAAAGAGAACCAGTATTACTTTTGTCTTTCCCCTCTGACTGTTTTTCCAAGTAAATCTAAATCTACATACACCTTACATTTGCAGAGAAACAGGGAATTTGCCTTTGGCAGGCAATGGAAGTTTTAGTATCTTTTAGGTGACCAAAAAAAGATTGGTTTTGAATTCATGTCACTTCCTCCACAAGAGGCAGACAGACTTCTTGCAGACAGAATAAAGCATGTTATTTCAATTGGGAATACATTAGAGAAGATAAATGAGTCATATGACCGGATCAGTAGCATCTAAAGTATATTGTATAGAATTCCTCCAGCTTCTGATCTTCCCAAGAATATTTGCTGCTCTATAGGAGAAATCCAAATAAGCCTCAGTTGAACTAGAGTATGAAGAATTTACACAATTTTAACTAATTTTTATAATCTCTGATCCATATTCCATCCTCCTTTGCCTAATCCCAAATGGTGGATGCTAGACTCATATTGCATCTCAGATGGCTAATGCAATAAACATAGAAAAGTCAAAAGGAAAAAGTTGTGTACAGTAATTGTAGCCATAAGGCCAGAAAGTCTAACAGCCATAGATCTTTAAAATGTTTCTTCTCATTGCGTCAAATGATCCAAATATATCTGTTTGGTTTTTTTTTTTGATAAGGGAATATCACTGTCAGTATTCCAGATGGCACTTTGGGTTTGTCATGGCCCTACAAGTTTTTACCAAAACTCTGTTGGTGATGGCAACTCTCTGAAGATGGAATCTCACTATTTCATGCCTCAATAAATGGACATTCAATGTGGATGTGTGGGTATGAGATTTGGCAAAGCATAAATCATGAAGTTTTAAAGTAACTTAATACCAGTTTGCTCTAAAGGGGTGGGAAGTGGGGTGGGAGAGCCCTTACAGGGCTGAAAGATCAGATTTTTCTCTTTAAACTCACTTGTAATAATGTATTTGAAGATTTAAAAGTTATTTTAGCATGGTTTTGTTCTGCCTTGTTTGGAGAAGCTCTTCTGTTCCAGTGAAGAGTAGTCTTATTTTCTTACGTTGCTGTCACTCTGTTTTTTCACATGGAATTTAAGAATTAGCAAACACTTATCAAAATGAAACTGAACAAAATAATCTGAACAAAATATAGTTAAATAGTGAGATGCTGAAAGGCTCTGGTCTCGCTACTTGTAAATAGAGGATTCTATGAAACTACCATAACTATTTTTATGATCTTGGCAACAGGTTACCCTTTATTAAAAAAAATAATTTAAAAAATGTATTTTTATAATCTTAGAATCATCATTGTAGTCTTCTTTGAATGGTGAAATTCATCTCTCTACAAAGGGCCACTTAAGTCTTTCATGAAATACGTTAACTTGAAGAAATCTTTCACAAGAAAAAATGTGTAAATAAAAAAAAAAGAGAGCCCTTTAGACCTATCTCATTGCTGTCATTTATAAGTTTTGCTATTACCCAGCTGAATCCACATGGATGTTGCTTCATTTGTTCCATCGCTTCCTCTTCTTCAAAGCAGCCTGGGTAAACTGAAAAGTTCAAGGGCTCTCACTGAAAACTGGGTGTCTGGGCAACAAAACGGCAAACGAAATTCAGTGTTGATAAATATAGGAGTAATTCACATTGGAAAACATAAACCCAACTATTCATACAAAATGATGGTCTAAATTAGCTGTTACTACTCTAGAAAGAGATCATGGAGGCATGACAGATAGTTCTCTGAAAACATCTCAATGTGCAGCACCAGTCAAAAAAGCTAACAATGTTAGGAGCCACTAGGAAAGGGATATATAATAAAACAGAAAATATCATCTTGCCACTATATAAATCCCTGGTATGCCCACATCTGGAATACTGCATGCAGTTCTGGTCACGCCATCTCAGAAAAGATGTATTTAAATTAGAAAAGGTGCAGAGAAGGGCAACAAAAATGATTAGGGGTATGGAACAACTTCCATATGATGGGAGATTAAAAAGATGGGGAATGTTCTTCTTGGAAAAGAGATGACTAAAGGGGTCTACGATAGAGGTCTATAAAATCGTGAATGGTATGGAGAAAGTGAATAGGGAAGCATTTACCCTTTCACAAAACATAAGAACTAGGGGTCACCTGATGAAATTAAGAGGCAGCAGGTTAAAAACTAACAAGGAAGTACTTCTTCACACAATGCACACTTGTGAAACTCATTGCCAGGGAATGATGTGAAGGCCAAAAATATAACTGGGTTCAAAAAAGATATGTTCATGGAGGATAGGTCCATCAGTGACTATTAGCCAGGATGGTCAGGGACACAACCCTATGCTCTGGGCATCCCTAAATCTCTGACTGCCAGAAGCCGGGACTGGAAGATGGGATGGATCACTCGATAATTGCCCTGTTCTCCTTATTCTCTCTGAAGCATCTGGCTCTGGCCACTGTCAGCAGACCGGGTACTGAGATAGCTGGACCATTGGTCTGACCCAATATGGCTGTTTTTATGTTCTTAAAATGCAGGTTTTTCTTTTCTTAAGCTTGCCTGTATCTTTTTAGAAGAATTTTCACTCCTAAAACCGAGTCTGGACTAATATAGATATAGATGACCTCTGGTAGGCTGAACTCTTAAACCCAACTTAACTGGATCAGGAAACTTCTTTGCTCCAAAGTAACTAATCTTGCTTACCTCATCAGGATGCTGTTTCTTGTAAGTGGTGTGATCTCCCCTTCTTACAGATGGGTTAACTGAGGCAGAGAGCCTCAGTTATTTGCCCATGGACTTTCTATGGATTTGCACGTCCATTTGTGAAGAAGCATTTGAGTCCCAACTCTCCAGGAAAATGGCCACCCGACCAGTCTAATATTTACACAGAGTTGATTCTTCAGTGCAACATATCTTCATTTTAGGAAGTTTATTCTCCTTAATTAGTCTTATTAACAAATCAAAAAACTCTCCTGAAGCAGTTTACAGGCCAATGATCTTCTCTATCTAACTCATTTTAGCCCTTAAGCTAGCAATCTCCTTATTAATGGATACAATTGCTTTGTGCAAGGGATTAAGTCTGTTAAGTATGCTGTCATTATTTTGATTTATCTTCTTATTCTATAATATGCCAGACCTCTATTATCCCTATCCTAAGATGGAGCCTGGTAATAACAGTGTGTAGCTAACCTGAAGTTACTGAAATCAACGTCTTTCTGTAGCATATGATTTAGTTCTGTGTCTAGTTAGAACTAAATGGCAAAACATAACTTTGAGAAAACAAAAACTACTCCCACCTCCAATCTCTTGGTTGACAAACGGAGGAAAACCTGCTGTTTACAATGTGGCTAATTAAATGCACACTTAACGTGTGTAGCATATTCTTTTACTCCTCAAATTTGCCTTTTTGAGGTGATTCATTCAGTCTTGCTTTTACGTTTGTCAGAATAGTTTGGGTGGGAACACAAATTGCAAGGAGAATAGGGGAGTTAATTTCATTTCTGCAGATGGGTTTTGTTGTGTCTCTATCACATCTGGCTAAATGTTGGCTCATTCTTACACTTGCAAGAGATTTGTGTTTCTATTTGGCCAGTTTCTTCTTCTCATTTGAATTTGTAGCATAAGCTTGGGCTGAGGGTGAGAGAAGATCATCTGCATTTTATGCACTGTTTGTTTTTTGAATCATGTAAAGGAGGCACAAGAGCTTCAGGAAGTTAATAGCTATTTGGATCAGCGCCTGTACAACAGCTATTGCTTGCCTATGTGATATTAAAGTCCACTGCATAAGAATCCAAAGTCTGCTGTCCTCTATGTGGGCACAGACGGAAGAACAAATTGGCAAACTGCCACCTAGAATTTGGTTATCTTCTTTATTATGCAGGGTATCTGATATATTTGGACCAGGGTGGAGTCACAAATAAAAAAGAGAGAAAATGCAGTTGGTTGCCTTACTAAAAAAAATTGGGAACAATTGGCTTCAGTAGCTGGCTTACAGTCTGCACATGAAACATCAAATACAGGGAATCCTCGGATTTACGACACAATTTGTTCCTCAGAATTGCATTGTAAGTCAAAACTGCTTTTCCCATAGGAATCAATGGTATGAAGGGGGGATTGATTCCTGAGGCAACGCTTGATACACTATTTTCCCCACAATAACCCAGATTTTTGTACTAAATGAATTATAGATGCCTAATGTTGCAACATCAACATATTTACTGTACACTGTATTTTGTAAATAGCCTATTTAATATGGGCTCTGAGTTACTACAGAGAATTCTTTTCCAGGTATCTTGTTCACATGCTCAGGGTCTAACTGATCACCATATTTGGGGTCGGGAAGGTATTTTCACTTGGGTCAGATTGACAAAGACCCTGGGGTATGTGTGCCTTCCTCTGCAGCATGGGGCCTGAGTCACTTGCGGGTTTCAGATAGTGTAAGTGGTTAATTCGTTGTAACGTGAAGTCTTTAAACCATGATTTGAGGATTTCAGTAACTTAGCCAGAGGTTAGGGGTCTATTACAGGAGTGGGTGGGTGAGGTTCTGTGGCCTGCAATGTGCACGAGGTCAGACTAAATGATCACGGTGGTTTCTTCTGACTGTAAAGTCTATAACTACTCTTTGAGTAGTCTTTCAGTCTGTGCACCCACCTTATAGTAATGCCTTCTAGACCGCATTTCTCTAGTTTGCTTATGAGAATTAAATGGACTATGTCAAAAGTTGTACTAAAATCAAGTTAAATCACTTGTTATATCTATTGTGTCCCCGCATCCGCTGAGCCAGAAACACTGTCAGAGAAGAAAACTAGGTTGGTTTGGCATGATTTGTTCTTTTCAAATCCATGCTGGGTATTCCTTATAACTCCATACTCTAAGGCCTTACAAAATGATTGTTTAATAGTTTGTTCCAGTATCTTTTCAGGTATCAAAATTAGGTGGGCTGGTGTATAATTCCCTAGGTACCTTTAAAATGGGGAACAACGTTTTCCCTTCTAAAGACTTCTAGGACCTCACCCATCCTTTTAGAGTTCTCAAAGAAAATTGCTAGTGGTTCCCACATTGCTTCGGATATTCCTTAAGGAGTGTACAATGAATTTAATCAGGCCTTGCCGACTTGAATACCTCTAACTTATCCAAATATTCTTTAACCCGTTCTTTCCCTATTTTGACTTGCATTCCTTTCTCTTTGTTCTTAATATGAATTGTGTTGAGTATCTGGTCACCATTAACCTTTATAGTGAAGACTGAAGCGAAATAGGCATTAATACCTCAGCTTTCCTGTTATCACTTATTAGCTCTCCTTCCCCACTAAGTGGAGGACCTACACTTTCCTTCATTTGTCACTTGTTTCTAATGTATTTAAAGGCCCTCTTCTAATTGCCTTTGTCCCTTGCTAGGTGTAATTCATTTTGTGTTAGACTTTCCGATTTTATTCCTACATGTTTGTGCTAGTTCTTTTATGCCCTTATCCAATTTGTGCATCTTTCCACTTTTTGTAGGATTCCTTTTTGATGTTCAGGTCCTTAAAGAAATCCTGAAGGAGCCATATTTGCCTCTTACTATTCTTCCTATCTTTCTTTCTTTCACATCAGTGCAGTTTGCTGTTGTGTATTAGTATTTTCTCCCTGAGAAACTGCCAGCTCTCCTAAGCACCTTTTCCCCTTAGTTAAGGTCCCATAGGAAGAAAATCTATCAGTTCTCTGAATTTGTTCAAGTCTGCTTTTTTCAAGCCTTTTGTACTTATTCTGCTACTCTCATTCCTTCTTTGCCTTAGAATCACGAAATCTATGACTTCAAGATCACTTTCACCCAAATTGCTATGCACCTTCAGATTTGCTACCAATTCTTCTGAATTGGTCAGAATCAAGTCTAAAATGACTGTCCTCCTGGTTACTTCCTCCACTTCCTGGAACAAAAAGGTGTCCCTGATACATTCCAAGAACTTATTGGAAATGTTGTGTTTTGCTGTGTTACTTTTTCAATAAATTTCTGGATAATTAAAATCCCCATTACTACCAGGTCTTGTTTTGGATATTTCTGTTTGAGGTAGGAATGCCTCATCCTCCACCTCTTCCTCTTTTGGTTGTCTGTACAGGACACCTACCATGACATCATCCCTTTTTTTTAATCCTTTTATCTTCATCCAGAGGCTTTTTACTGGTTTGCCTCTCACTTTTCTGGACCTCAGAATAAGTGTATATATTCTTGATGTATAATGCAACACCTCCTCTGTTCTTACCTTTGTCCTTTCTGAACAAGCGATACCCGTCTTTACCAATATTCCAGTTATAAGACTTATCCCCACCAAGTCTGTTTTCAATTCAATCATAATTTAGCTTGTATACTAATACTTCCAGTTCTTTTTATTTATTCCCTGTACTTCTTGGTTTTGTGTATAGACATCTGAGATGTTGAGCAGATTCCCCCTTTTGTTGATCCTATGACCCTGATGTAATTTTCCATGTCTTCTCCTCCCCCTCCCTCCCCCCACCAACATCTAACTCTCTGTTAAGGTAACTTTTTTTATATTTACCTGTGGGCTTTGTCGTCTCCCTTCTTTAACCTACTTTAAAGCCCGCGTCACTAGGTGGTGAGTTGGTGCGCAAATATACTTTCCCCTTTCTTGGTTAGGTGGACCCCATCTTTTCCCAGCAGATCTTCCCAGAATAGCATCCCTGGGTCAAGGAAGCCTCTTGTTGACACTATTTGTGCAGCCAGGCATTCATCTCCAGGATGTACATGTCCTTTCTTGGACCTTTACCCTTAACTGGGAGGATGGATGAGGTCACAACCTGTATCCCTATCCCTTCACCCTAGTTTCCAGAGCCCTGTAGACTCTGCTGGTGTGCTCAGGGTTAGACCTGGCGGTATCATTAGTACCCAGGTGGATGAGCAGCATAGAATAGTAATCAGACGAATGTATACGCCTGGACAGCCTTTTACTGATGTCTTAGATGTAGGTTCCAGGCAAGCAGCATGCCTTGGGGGCATCAGGTCAGCAGATGGATGCCTCCGTTCCCCTCAGAAAGGAGTCCCTGACCATCAGCACTCTACGTCTCCTCCTCTTTGGTGTGATAGCCATGAACCCATCCTTGGGAGTGAGTGGCTCTTCCTCCACAGCCATTAGGACCTGCTCCTCACCCCTGGCTGCCAGTACAGCATACTGGTTCTTCAGTTTGATAGACAGGGAACCTGGGTGGGAAGTGGAGCACGGTCTACTGCCCAGGGTGGCCAGCAGCCAGTCTCGTTCTTGCTGAGCAGCCAGTTCTCCTTCCTCCTCTATTTCTGCTGTAGTAATAAATAATAAGTCATCCTACATCATAAATATTTTTGAATAAAAAAAATGTTCTAGGCACCTGATGTGCACAAAGCCACCTAGAGAAAAGTGTAAATGTTTCCCATACCCAAGAACAAAAGTAACAGCTATTGTTCTAAAAGATAATGGTGAAGAGGAGGAAATTGTTTGTGAATAGAAGTAGTTGAAAAATATCGTTGCATCAAAATGTTTTCCATTGAAAAAGGTAGTTTTGTTAGGGGGCTTATTCCTTCACCCACTTCCTTCCCTGGTCCTTCTCGCATGAACAGAGAGCAACAATACCCGAAGTCCAAAGGTGCAAACAATTAGATGTTTATTGGGGTGAACTTCCAGCAAGCATGATTCCAGTTTCCTTCCTTAGTGTCCCCTTAGTGTGAATTTTTGCCCGTGACCTGTCCATTTTACTAAAAATACCAGTGACTAAAAAGTAGCCTTAATTATTGTACATAGGAAAAATTAATAGATTGTATCTTTAAGACATGGGAGTTTAGGGCCACAAGAAGGCCTTATGGTTCCTATAAGCCTTACTTTATAAGATTAAAGAATACAAATCTATTCATCTTTGTCTCCCAAAAGAAAACAAATATTACTTTTCAGTTTTTCATAAAAGTCAATACTAAACTTAATGTAGGAAAACTTGTAGGAACTGCCGTAATAATTAAAAGTACAGAAGAATATTTAGATGAGAAAAGTCTAGGGCTCAAATATTCTTATGTGTGTTAAGTTTCAGTAGAAGGAAGTATCCCAGTAGGACAAAAAAAATGCATGTGGAATTATTACACCATTTGATTAGTAACATAGTGGATGTAAAGTGGAATTCCATTTTAGGCATCACCACGTTCAGACTAATGTGTAGTGTGGTCTTGGAAATGCAAACAAGTGATTGAGGCACTTAAGTTTTTTTGTTTATTTTTAACCTGTGATCTGAATGTCCTGTGATATTTACTCACTTTTTTACAAATAAGGTATGTAGCTTCCCATGGCAGTTGTCTAAGGAATTGTTTTACAAAATCTGATAAGGTTACTGTATCTGGGCAGCAAACAATCCACTGTAACTAAGCCTCCCATGAAGATGCCTGTTTGCCTAGTTTCTATATGCTTTAAGAATACTTGTATTCTTGTCTCCCTCTGTCATTGAATCATCTTGATTAAACACTGAATATTTTCTGCATCAAAGAAGCAAAGAAAATGCCAAAATTATTGAAAAAGATGTTCTCAAAAACTTCCTCGTTTACTGGTCTCCCCATAGTGATATATTGTACATAAAATCAGTGTTCAGTGTCTAGTTCTTGTGAGTTTAACTCTGCTTGCTGTGTAAGGAATTTGGGGAAAAAATGTAAATATAGGTGAGATTCAATGTTAGAATTGTAAGTAGGGCTGTCGATTACTCACAGTTAACTTTTTTAAATTGCGATTAACTTTTTTTAGTTAATCGTGATTAGTTGCACTGTTAAACAATAGAATGCCAACTGAAATTTATTAAATATTTTTGGATGTTTTCTACATTTTCAAATATATTGATTTCTATTACAACACAGAATACAAAGTCTACAGTGCTCACTTTATATTTTTTTATTACAAATATTTGCACTGTAAAAATGATAAACAAAAGAAATAGTATTTTTCAATTCACCTCATACAGGTAATGTAGTGCAATCTCTTTATCGTGAAAGTATAACTTACAAATGTAGATTTTTTTTGTTTGTTGCATAACTGCACTGAAAAACAAAACAGTGTAAAACTTTAGATCCTATAAGTTCACTCGGTCCTACTTCTTGTTCAGCCAATCGCTGAGACAAAGAAGTTTGTTTACATTTACGGGAGATACTGCTGCCCACTTCTTATTTACAATGTCACCTGAAAGAGAGAACAGGCATTCACATGCACTTTTGTAGCCAGTGTTGCAAGGTATTTACGTGCCAGATATGCTAAACATTCGTATGCTCCTTCATGTTTCAGCCACCATTCCAGAGGACATTGTTCCATGCTGATGATGCTCATTAAAGAAATACGTTAATTAAATTTGTGACTGAACTCCTTGTGGGAGAATTGTATGTCTTCTGTTCTGTTTTACCTGCATTCTGCCATATATTTCATATTATAGCAGTCTCAGATGGTGACCCAGCACATGTTCATTTTAAGAACACTTTCACAGCAGATTTGACAAAAAGCAAAGAAGGTACCAATGTGAGATTTCTATAAAAAAGCTACAGCACTCAACTCAAGGTTTAAGAATCTGAAGTGCTATCCAAAATCTGAGAGGGCCGAGGTGTGGAGCATGCTTTCAGAAGTCTTAAAAGAGCAACATTCCAATATGGAAACTACAGAACCTGAACCACCAAAAAATAAAATCAACCTTCTGCTGGTGGCATTTGACTCAGATGATAAAGTGAACAAGTTGGTCTGCTCTACTTTGGATAGTTATCGAGCACAACCCATCGTCAGCATGGACACATGTCCTCTGGAATGGTGGTTGAAAGCTGAAGGGACATATGAATCTTCAGCGCATCTGGCATGTAAATATCTTGCAAAGCCGGCTACAACAGTACCATGCGAACGCCTGTTTTCACTGTCAGGTGATATTGTAAACAAGAAGCAGGCAGCAGCATATCCTGCAAATTGTAACCAAACTTGTTTGTCTGAGTGATTGGCTGAAGTAGGAATGAGTGGATGTGTAGGCTCTAAAGTTTAACATTGTTTTATTTTTGAATGCAGTTATTTTTGTACATAATTCTACATTTGTAAGTTAAACTTTCATGATAGAGATTGCACTATAGTATTTGTATTAGGTGAATTGAAAAATACTATTTTACAGTGCAAATATTTTTAATCAAAATAAATATAAAGTGAGCACTGTATACTTTGTGTTCTTAGTTGTAACTGAAATCAATATATTTGAAAATGTAGAAAACATCCAAAATATTTAAATAAATGGTATTCTATTATTGTTTAACAGCATGATTAATTTTTTTAATCGCTTGACAGCCCTAACTGTAAGTTATCTTAGTTGAATGATCATCTAACTTGAGAAAGGGGTTGTTGTAACCATGTCAGTCCCAGGATATTAAAGACACAAGGTGGGTAAGGTAATATCTTTTCTTAGACCAACTTCTGTTGGTGAGAGAGAAGCTTTTGAGCTACACCAAACCCTTCTTCAGGTCTGTGTAGCTATTAAGAAATACTACAGAGTTATTAAGGAATACTTTATTTTTTTTACGGTTTGTTTAACTTTTAACTAAAGTATGGTATGTAAATACTTTATTTGGCAAACAGGTCTTTAGATCACATTGAAATTGTCTCTCATTATGTTTTTAAATCTTCCACATTTCTTTACTTATGCGTATTCTTAGAGGTGATTGTGTAACAAATTTGCTAAATGCCCTCCTAAGAGAGAGTCATTGGAAGGGAGAAACCTGGAAATCGGCAGAGCAGAAAGACTTACAATACAGTTGATAGGAGACAACAAACTAGACGTGAGTTTTGCAAGGCAGCATCAAAAGTTGTTGCAATTTTGAGCTCTGAACACAAAATTCACATAATGGGACAGTGAAGTACAGGTAATTGCCTTTCTATGCACCTCTGGTGTCAATACACCTGAGTTGTACTCAGTTCTGGGAATCTCATTACTAGATAGTGTGATAACAGAGGGAGTTCAGAGAAGGGCAACAAAAAGGATTATAAGGCTGGAAAAAATTACTTATAAAGACAGATGATGAAGAATAGTTTACCTAAATGTAAAATGACCCTTCACCTTATAGACAATAAACTTCTAAAAAGTGTAAAAAACCAGAGGGAGAGAATTCCTTTGAATAGAATAAAGGGGTATAAATAGGAGGATTGCGATGAAATTAGGAAAATTTTAGGCAAATATCAAGCAAAACTTCCTAACCGTGAAATCTCAAATTGCTGAATAGTCTCCCAAGGATGATAATAGAAGCTCCATCATTTGGAGTAATTAAAACTAGACTTGATAAAACAGAAGTAAGTGTACAGTGGGGAATAATAGATTAACCTAACAGGTCTTTTCCCTTGCCAGTATTTGATTCTTCTCATTACTGGACAGTTCACCACTGAATACAGTTTAGTAATCTCTTTTGGTATTAAATGTATTTGAAAAGTTTTCATCAGCTTAGTTACATGAAATTTAATATATCTACTTGTGGCACCTTAGAGACTAACGAATTTATTTGAGCATGAGCTTTCGTGAGCTACAGCTCACTTCATCAGATGCATACCGTGGAAACTGCAGCAGACTCTATATATACACAGAGAATATGAAACAATACCTCCTCCCACCCCACTGTCCTGCTGGTAATAGCTTATCTAAAAGCCATTTCCAGCACAAATCCAGGTTTTAGAGACTAACGAAGTGAGCTGTAGCTCACGAAAGCTCATGCTCAAATAAATTCGTTAGTCTCTAAGGTGCCACAAGTACTCCTTTTCTTTTTGCGAATACAGACTAACACGGCTGTTACTCTGAAATATATCTACTGTGAGTTTTAAAGTAGCCAGTTGTACAAAACTAAATACATTGTTTAGAGGTTACCTTAAACATGAAGTGAAATCTGTTGTGGTTAAACATCTTGGATGCCTTCTTAAGTTTAATACTTTAAATAGAGAGAGAATTGGTGCGTAACTGTAACATTAACTTGCTGGTCTTCTAGATAGTGGTATTAGAATTGCACTACCAAGTCGTAAATTACATCTTTTAGATTTATGTAAGTAAAGGAACC